>NC_054467.1:187465622-188090622 GCF_017639515.1 Carcharodon carcharias | reverse complement strand
AGGCAAATATGTGCGGAGGGAGCCTCCAATTGGCACAGGGGGATTGGGATGGAGACATTCTCCTTTCACTGACCAGCAGCCCACAAGATTAAATCTGCCTTGTTGGTTATAGGCCTTTCTTGCCACTTGTTAAATTGGAGCGATGTGGGATGAAACCCATAATTAGGCATTAATTGCCCACTTAAGGGCCTCAATTGGGCCACGGGTAGGCAGCTCACCTGAGGCCTCCCCAACACCTATAAAATTATGGCAGGACAGGCTGGCACACGGTGCCCTAATTTAGAGGTTCACCTGCCTGTTTTTCTGCCCTCAGATGACCTGTGAAATTCAACTCTAAATGTCTATGTAGATCATTTCCCATTTAATATACCGTGGACAGTAACAGCTCAGAATTTGCTGGAAAAATAATGGTGAGTTCTTGGCACATGCTATTATTAATGTTTTAAAAACTCAGTAATTTGTGGCAAGGAAGAGATATGCCATGAGTTGTGACTCACCAATAATTATTTGACGGCTCCACTGTTAACCTTGCAAACAATGGGAATTCGCTGTCAACCTTACTTTAAGCATCCAGAAATTGTTGATTTGTGCTGCAAATATGAATTAAACTCATTTAAGAAGTTAATGCTGTTCTTTTCTTTAATTCTTTCATGGGATATCGGTGTCACTGGCAAGGCCATCATTTATTACCCATCCCTAATTATCCTCAAGAAGGTGGTAACAGTCTGCCACCTTGAACCACTCAGTCCATATGGTGAAGTTGCTTCCACGATTGTCTTAGGTAGGAAATTTCAGAATTTTGACATGGCAATGATGAAGGAATGGCAAAATATTTCCAAATCAGGGTAGTGCATGACTTGGAGGGGTATTTGCAAGTGTTCTCATGCGCCTGCTATCCTTGTCCTTCTAGGTGATAGAGATTGTGTGTTTGGGAGCTGCTGGTAAAGAAGCCTTGGTGAGTGCATCTTGTAGATGATACACACTGTAGCTAAGGTGCACTGTTGGCAGAGCGAATGAATGTTTAAGGTGGTGAAGGGAGGGCCAGTCAAGTGAGTTGCTATGTCCTGGATTCTTTTGAGTTTTCTTAAGTATTGTTGGAGTTGCACTGATCCCGGCAAATGGAGAGTATTCTATCACATGTGCCTAGTACATGGTGGGAAGGCTTTTCGGAGTGAGGAGGTGAGTCACTCGCTGCAGAAAACCCAACTTCTGACCTACTCTTGTGGCTATAGAATTTATGTGGCTTGTCTAATTAGGTTTTTGGTCAATCTTGACCCCCAGGATGTTAATTGTGGGGGATTATGCAATGGCAATGCCATTGAATGTCAAGACAAGATAGTTAGACTCTTTCTTCTTGGAGATGGTCATTGGCTGGCACTTGTATGGTGCGAATGTTAATTGCCACTTATCAGCCCAAGCCAGAATATTGTCTACGTCTTGCTATATGTGAGCACAGACTACCATGGTGGGTGCAATAGGGGACAGTTAACTGCCAAGCCTTTGTTTAAATTCAAACCAGGTATGTCAACTCTGGCCAAGACAGCGCCATGGAGAATGAACCAGGGAATGGCTGTTACCCAAGATTTTCTTTAGTTGAAAAAGTCGCAATGCATGGACATGCTTTTTTTGTTAGCAAAGCACAGGGACATATGCGTGAATATATGTAGCTTCTAGCATGCTTAAAGTGAGCCACACTAATCATCTTAAATTGGTTGTTAGTGTAATTCTTAGCACAGACAGAATTGTTTAGTAAGTGTTGTCCAATTGTGAAATCATATCTAATGTTGGACACTATATTTTGAGTTTTGCAAGCATGGGCTATTTGAGTATGGTCAGTGCTTTGCCTATTGTGAATAACTGAAGGGATGTGCTGTTTGATACAGTCCACCAGTTGTTGGGATGTACGGCTTACATACCTAGCATCACACCGGCACTGAAATTCATGTACCATATTACTCATTTGTGTGGTAGGCAGAACGTCTATTTGGCTTGATGGCAGCACCCTCTGGAAATCATATTTTCAGAAAACAGACGTCTACTAATATGAATCACAATTTCACTCAGCATGAAATGAATTTTCTTAAGGTTATGCATCCCTCTATGATAAGCATTAATGTTTTTTTTGGAGTTTTCCCCCTTTACCTTTACTGTCCAAGGATGTGAAACTCCTGGCTAGCTCCAAGTCAGCTGCTAGGAGATGAATAATTGTGGCCTTGCAGTAACTGTGTTTCCTCTTTACTCTCGAATGCATATCGATTCTATACACCTGCCTCGGCAGCAGGATCACGAACTTGGTAATTAAACCAGAAACTGTGGTCCCACATGTTCGTACTCAAGGTATTGTGCCATTAATTCAACAAAAAAAGTATTAATTCCAAATCCCCATCGTTGTACAGAAAATGAATGTCCAGCACTGCATTTTCATTGGTAGACATAAAATTAAAACTCTGGAATTACTACTGAGTCACATTAGTTACAACAGAACCTACTTTTGATGGCATCAGAAACTTAAAAGACCATTGTTAAAGTATCATGGGTCCAAAGATAATACAAATCTCCAAAAATCTCGAAGTCTATTGGAATCCACTGTCCTGTTATAGCTAAAGGTGTGCAAGTTCACAAAAAAGTTACTTTGGTAGTTTCTTACATTCTTGATCTTTGAAAATAATCCTAGTTTTCATGATACTTTTTGTTGCATTACCTGATTTCTTCAAACAAACTCACCAATCACACACACAGGATTGGTAAACAGTAACGCTGTTCTTTTATCTGAAGGCTAGCACTAACATATATAAGTTGTAGGAGAGCTCAGCAAGCACATATAACCTAAGGATTCAACACACACACCACACACAACCTTCTGGTCACATGCTGTTTTACATCCTTGTTCCACGATGACACGTTTATACTATTTGTATATTCTCCAAAAGGAATATCACAACCTTCTGTAATGTGCAAATCTATTTCCCATTGCTACCCAGGAGTACTTATTGGAAATTTGTGAACAGAATCCTTAATTTTCTATTCATTAGTGGTTTAAATAGTAGTTGAAAACAGTTCTATGTTAGTAGAACATTAGTAGCACATATTTGACTGCCTACTTATGTACCACTATAAAATCCCTATTATGTCAAAGCTTCACACTGTCAGAGTTACAAACTCTCTATTAATACATGAAATCAAATGACAAACCTTTTACTTTTGGTGTGCAAAAATACCATTCTCTCAGGTGGTAAGCGCAATATTAAAATTAAGGCTTTTCAAACAATAAAAATTGAATCTTGTTGCCTTAAGTTTGTAGCAGTGAGTTGCTACCTGACGCAAATAGTTGGTTATTTTTGTCACATTTTCCCTTTTGTTTTGTTCTGTTTTACTGCCATCTACAGTCAAATCTAAATGCAAATTAAACTTATTTCATTACCTTTGCCTGTTTGTATGTCAATGTTTTTCCTCATAGTGAGCAAACAGAGTGGTCAATAATACGACAAAACAGTCATTTGCTCTCTTAGAGTGGCCCAATGTACCTGATCCAGAATACAGGCATATTTTTCAAGTTCAGCAAAAGATCAGTGCAAAAGCTTTAGGGAGGAATCATTCCAGATTTGCACAAAATGCAGTAGTGGGCAGGAAAAAGGATGTTTTAACCGCAGTCTGTAATGGCGGGTTTTTGCGCTGCATTGTCCCATTCCTGGTGCGTCTCACCTTAAAAAAGCATTCCCGGGAAGCACTTTGGATTGCTGAGGGGCAGTCTCGGTTTTGCCCACCCCACCGTCACCTCAGACTTTGAGTAATCCGGGTGCCATATTTAAAGGGTGCCCCTGCACAGAGCTAGCACTCCCTAATGGATTGGAAGCTGCAGCAAAGTCTTGGCTGCGAAAGGCAGGAAACATGCTGCCTCCAAATTTAGCAACGCCCCCCTCAGGTGCCTTCTGGACCCAATGGAGGCCTGCTGTGAAGTCCTCTATTCCCACTCTGGGTGAAGACCAGCAAACGAGGTCACCAACCTAGCAGGAGGTGGTGGCAGCAGCAGTCAGTGCCAACATCCTGCAAAAGAGGCCAGCCACCCAGTGTCGAAAGAGAATGAATGATCTCCTCTGTTCCTCCAGGTTAAGTTGCTCTTCTCATCACTCTGAACTCACACACTCTCAAACCCATCACACAACTACAGGGATCTCACTCACTGCCGCTTCAAGGAACGTCACCATTCTCTCACACACACCTTCATCTGCCCTGTGGATTATCCTCATCCCATCCATGGCAACAGTCACCTCCCACACATGCCAGGCATCCTTATCTTCTGAAGAAGAGCCATACAGACTCGAAACGTTAACTGTTTTTCTCTCTCCACAGATGCTGTTAGACCTGCTGAGTTTTTCCAGCATTTTCTGTTTTTGTTTCAGATTTGCAGCGTCTGCAGTATTTTGCTTTTATCCTTATCATCTGGCCTGGCAGGCATCCTGCTTACACACCATCTGTCTTCATGCAGGACAAGCTGGCACACAACAAAAGGGAGAGGTCGCAATGGTGGAGGAATGCCCAACATCAGGGTCCTCACAGATTTTGAAAATAGAGTCATCCATCTGGCTGGTGATGACCTGGACTGTTCCTGCATTGACAGCTCAGCTAAGTGAGGATCCAGCAGTGCAACATCCATCAGACAAGCATGCTGTGAGTCAGTTCCCCTGTCCTACAGTCCCCTGCCATGCACTAATTGTTTCTCCTTGCTTTCACAGGCCGACCTGGGAAGCAGCTGATGGGGTCCACGAGCCAGGTCCTTGACGCAGGCCCTGAAGACCTCTTGGAAGAAGAATCTGATGACACCCCAATTAAGGACCTGTCACAGTGCTCACCCGCACCCTCCACCAGCAGAGACATAAACACCTTGGTGGGACTTAGTTCTAGAGTAGCTTCGGGATCACAATCTGGTTAGCACATCTCACCATCTGATCCACAGCAGTCTGTGGCAGGGGCTTCCCAGGTTTCTGGCACTCGGAGGACTGCTGGAGGCCAAATATCTGCTGATTCTGAGTCAAATGATGAGTCTTTGGACTTGGTCATACCCCTGTTTCTGGAGCTGCAAAGGCAAGCTCGGGAACATCAGGAAGAGAGTCCGTCCGCCTTCAGTTTGAGTTGATAGCACTGGCGTGCCAACGCATCGAGGTTGATACCGGCAGAATGGCAGCCTTCATAGAGACCTTGGTCCAGGACATTGGTCCTACAATGTTGCGCGGGCTGAACTCCACCCCTGACACTGTAGCAGTGTCAACGTGGGAGGGGTGTGGGGCAGCTCGATCTTACTCCAGCTTCCCCTTCTCCTCAAGGAGTCAGCCAGGGGCCCTTGGGCATTCTTAGGGAGGAGGATCAGCAGGTGCACACCCCGGGGCCATCCATCCAGGTGACTCTGGGAGTGTTCGGCCCATTCAAATCCCCTCTTCCTTTGACCCCAGCAGCTCCAGCTCCACAGGCCAAGGAGGGTGCCATTGCCACACAGTGGGACCCCGAAAACAGCCAGGTCCCTCCAGCTCTCAGCTGATCAGATGATGCCCGTCAAGGTCATCACAGAAAATGGATAGCAGTCAGGAGGGTGCCTGCACCTCCGCTGTGGATGTCGGGAAGCACCAAAACATAGTGGTAGGGTTAAGAAGTTGTAACTCTTTTTGTTACAAAGCAAGTAAACCAAATTAACAAATCAAGGAAAAATTAAAAGGCAGCCCCTTTAAAGGGAAACTGCAAAAACAAAAGGCAAACCTAGCCTGGGCACGGGTTTTAATCTCTTGAAACTAATGTTCACTATTGTAAATAAACTCCCAAGAATGTCTCCTTGCCCATGGCTCCTTCTTCTAATGAGCAGTGTTCGTGTTACTCAGGTGTGAAACCTTGGTTCCCTCACACTATAAATGCAGGTGTCTCATTGCAGGGCCTCTTCCCTGTGCTGTGTGTAACCTGTGCAGCATGTAACGTTCAGATCAAAGTGATGGTCTGTTTTCACTGGAAACATTAGTGATGCCTGCATCTCGATGGTGCTTGTTATTACTGCCAGAATGTCGTGGGCAGGCATCACAGAGTTCCATCATTCTCTCTGTCTGCTCTCAGCACCTCTGAGGTGGGGCTGGCCGCCATCTCTTCAGCATCTGTGACTAGTGACAATGATCTGTGCTCTAGAAGGTGCTGAAGGCTGATGAAGGTTCAGGTGCATTTATAGTTTTACGACTGCATCTCCGTGCTATGACCCTGATCACAGAGCACAATGAGCTGCCCTCAGCCAGACAGGAGTCAGACATTCATGGAGGTTATGTGAAGGAAGATCTGTGGAGTGTCCTCACTTCATGTCATCATCATCTTCATGAAATGTAGCAACTATTAGGGCCTTCGCTGCGTCTCCATGACGTGAGCTTGAGCACTGAGGGTATGTATACTGCCATCAGCCACATAGGAGTCAAACATTCACAGTTGAAAGGTAAGGATGTCAGGACTGCCCTCTTTACATCTTGTTATCATCCTTCATAAATCTTGTGGCTATGAGGGCTTCCCGAGTGTGCCTGCCTTGTCTGACCAGTGCGTTGGCTTCATCGCCAGCATGCTTGCCTTCGAGAGCCTCATCATTGCCATCCCGTTCGATGTCCTCCTCATCGGATGATACGTGTAGCTCCTCCATCTCCTCCTCAGTCAGGTCCTGCCCCCGTTGCCAGGCTGTGGAGCGCACGACAAGCGACGATGATGCACAACACCCTCTGGGGACTGTACTAAAGTGTTCCACCGGACCTATTGAGGTACTGAAACCTCATTTTCATGATCCCTATCGTCTGGCCCACCAAAGTTCGGGTAGCGGCATGAGCCACGTTATACCGTCGCTCCGCTGCACTCTGAGGTTGCCACACGGGGGTCACCAGCCACCTCCTCTGTGGGTAGCCCTTGTCCCCAAGGAGCCAACCCTGCTTCTTCTCTGGACCCTGGAAGATGTCAAGGATCTGAGACCTGCTAAGACTGCAAGAGTCGTGGACGGTCCCTGGGAATAGTGCGCTGACCTTAAGGATGTATTTGTTGCACACCAGCTGAACATTCAGAGTGGAAGCCCTTGTGGTTGATGTAACTGACTGCTTGTTGCTATGAAGATCAAAGAATGCAGTCAATGGCATACTGAACCTGTTGTAAACCAGAGATCTGCACAAATCCCAGCACTCTTGCTTCATGGCATCCCTGATCCCGAAATGCACGAAGTTCTGTGCCTTCGCGAAAATGGCTTCTGTGATCTCCTGGATACACTTGTGTGTGGAGGCTTGTGAAATCCTGCCCAGATCACCTGTGGAGCTCTGGAAGGAGCTGCTGGCGTAAAAATTGAATGACGTGTAACTTTCACGGCCACTGGCAGTTTATGCCCTTCATGTCCCTGTGGCTCCAAATCCAGCAATAGGGGCATATATGACCAACCAATTCCCTAGACATGTGCAGTCTTCGGCGACACTGGTTCTCAGTCATCTGCAGGAATGACAGGTGCCATTTATAGATCCTGGATCTAGCGAGGTGCCTACATATGGCGGCTCACTGTAGATCTTCAGCTTTGTGTGCAGCAGGCCCTGCTGCTCCTTCATCTTGAGGGAGGTGCCTCCACTGCACTCTTCTTTTTCTCTGGTCTCTGTAAACCTTGAGGCAGACCGCTAAATCGCCAGGCTCCATGATGCTGATGTTCTCTTGCTGCAGGATTAAAGAGATGCAAGGGTTAGCACAGGTGTACAAAGAACCTCTTGGTTACGTCTGAAGGCCCCTTCACGCATGAAGGAGGGTGATGGCCACCACTTGGATAGCCAATGTGTAGTATGCTCATTGGCTGTCTGAAACCCCACCCACCTCCACCCCACTCCACTTGACCAATTGACGGCAGCTTCAGCCGCTGGACTCCATGCCGTGCTCTCAGCTCAGGCGCAGGCATTCACCTAACCCACACTATAAAGCTGCGCTGTTAGCTTGAACCATAATGGATACTGGTACAAACCTTAATAAAGATATTGCAAGGGGCCGTGAGCGCCTCCATAAGTGACTGCGCCATGGCCACCTTTTGCAAGGGGATTGTACAACATGTCCAGTCGGCCAATTGCTCTGCTGCCTCCCAAAATGCACATTAATTTGCTGTCTGCGCATGAGGGGTGAAAAGTTCTGGAGCATTTGGTGGCATTTCCATGCTTTTGTGTTGCTTGAGCGGGCAGAAAGGTGTCAGAGGCCCGACTCCAATCATGTCAACAGAGCTGCTCCAGAACGGTCTCAGTCGGAGAAGAATGCTCACTTTTGACAAGCTTTTCCAAGTGAGTGGCGTGTACTTGAGTATTGCCGTCATTCTGTCTGCTTATCCCCCACCCACCCCGGCATGTGCTTGAGTATTTCTTTCAGCCCTCCCCCCACACTGGCCTGACCCACACTGGAGCCCTTGCCCCAGCTGGAGAAAGCGACTTGCCTGGGCTCCTGCGAATGTGCAGCATCTTTTCCTTGGTGTCCTGCAGACGATGTTTGTGAGCGTGCGCAAGGTTGTGTGTACACACCTCTGAATTCTCCCTCGAAGTTCAGTTTGCCAGGAGAGGTAGATAGATTCTTGACTAATAAGGGAATCAAAGGATATTGGGGGCAGGCAGCGATGTGGAATTGAGTCAAATCAGGTCAGCCATGATCGTAATGAATAGCAGAGCAGGCTCAAGGGGCTGAATGGCCTACTCCTGCTTCTGATTTGTATGTTTGGACCAGGGCTATAATGAGGTCAGGAGCTGAGCGGCCCTGGCAGAACACAAACTGAGCATCAATGAGCATGTTATTGCTGAGTAAGGGAGGCTTGATACCAATGTCAGCAATCCCTTACGTCACTTTGCTGATGATCATGAGTAGACCGATGGGACGGTAATTGGCCGGGTTGTATTGTTCTGCTTTTTGTTGGCAGGACATACCTGGGCCATTTTCTACATTGCCGGGTAGATGCTGGTGTTGTCGCTGTACTAGAATAGCTTGGCTAAGGGCACAGCTAATTTTGGAGCACACGTCTTCACTACTGTTGTTGGAATGTTGTCAGGGCCCATAGCCTTTCAGTATCCAGTGCCTTCTGCCGTTTCTTGATATCACGTGGAGTGAATTGAATTGGCCGAAGACTGGCATCTGTATTGCTGGGAACCTCAGGAAGAGACTACAAGATCTGGTCAGAGGATGGGAATTCTGCAGGTTGTAACTCACTACCTGATTCCTCAAAGCTTGTTTACCATGTACAAGTCAGGGGTGTAATAGAATTCTTTAAACTTGCCGGGATGATAGAAACATATAAAATAGGAGCATGTTATGACCGGTGCTGCTGGTAAAGCGGAGTTATTTAAAAATTGCAGATGGAAACTTTAAACAACTGTTATAACTATAATTTTAAGTGTTATCTTTGAGATGCAACCTTAAATTCAACAATCAGACCATCAGTTCTCGAGGTTTTACATTAAACTAAATAAAACATTTTATTAATTTACACAGGTTAAAATACATGTTCAGTTGGATATAAATTACCACTGTCATAACTTATAACAAATTCCCAAACTAAGCTCTATTAAGGCAACAGTAACCCATATTCTTAACCAAACACCAGGCAAAGCATTTTCACATTACAAGTTCAGAATGAGGTTCTTTCACTTTGGTTCCTGTGGAGAAAGTTGGAGGCTTGCAGCTGACTTTTGATCTTATATTGCCTCTGCCTGCACACCTGAAAACTGCTGAAGTTATACCTACCACCACTGATTGAATGTAAATTCTCGTTGTCTCACCAGCCTCTTTGAACTCCACCTTTTAACAATGAAACTCCTTTCGTTGTACCAATTTTATGAGTAATATAGACATATGGCTTGGTATCTGCTAGATAGGCATCAAGTTTTCACCCCACTTCATGAATGCTCTATTCAAGAAATGCAAATGCATGCTATCTCTCTTTCATATCAAAACTAGCACCCAAAGCACCCAGACAAGCTGGCTTTAATCCAATTAAGACACACCCGCAGAGTAAACCTCTATTTTAAAAGAAAAATATTTTCCAAAATATTTTATACGTTAATAGCACTTCATGATAGAGCAGGAGTAGGTCATTCAGTCCTTTGAGCCTGTCTTGCCATTCAATATAATCATGGCTGATCCTCTATCTCACCGCTGTATTCCTGCGCTGTCCCCATTACCCTTGACGTCTTTAGAGTCCAGAAATCTATTTCTTTCTTAAATATATTTAGTGACTTGGCCTCCATAGCCTTCTGTGGTAAAGAATTCCATAGGTTCACCACCATCTGAGTGAAGAAGTTTCTCCTCAACTAAGGCCTAAATGTATCTTGAGACTGTGACCTGTTGTCCTAGACCCCCCACCCCAGCCAGAGGAAGTATCATCCCAGCATCCGGTCTGTCCATCCCTGTCAGAATTTTATGTTTCGATGAGATTTCCTCTCATTCTTCTAAACTCCAATGAATATAGGCCTAGACTCAATCTCTTCTAGTATAACAATCCTGCCGTCCCAGGAATCAGCCTGGTGAACCTTCACTGCACCCCCTCTATGGCAAGTATATTCTTTCTTAGGTAAGGAGACCAAAATTGCACACAATACTCCAGACGTGATCTCACCAAGGTCCTGTATAGCTGCAGTAAGACATCCTTGCTCCTGTACTCAAGTCCTTTCACAATGAAGGCCAAAATACCATTTGCTTTCTTAACTGCTTGTTGCACCTGCATGCTTGCTTTCAGTGATTGGTGTACAAGGATGCCCAGATCCCTTTGTACATCAACATTTCCCAATCTATCACCATTTAAATAATACTTTGCCATTCTGTTTTTCCTACCAAAGCATTTGCCTAGTCACTCAGCCTCTCTAAATTGCCTTGAAGCCTCTTAATACCCTCCTCATCACTCACATTCCCACCAAGTTTTGTGCCATCAGCAAACTTGGAAATATCACAGTTTGTTCGCTCATCCACATCATTGATATATATTGTGAATAGCTGCGGCCCAAGCACTGATACCTGCAGCAACCCAACTAGTCACCATCTGCTACTCCATTTACTCCTACTCTCGGTTTCCTGTCTGCTAACCAATTCTCAATCGATGCCAATATATTCGTAGACTCATCGACATTTACAGCACAGTAGAAGGCCATTTGGCCCATCATGTCTGCGCTGGTCAACAAAGATCTGCCAACACTAATCCCATTTTCCAGCGCTTGGCCCATAGCCCTGGAGGCTATGGCAATGCACGTGAATCTTTAAATACTTCTTAAATGTTACAAGAATTTCTGACCCTACCACCCTTTCAGGCAGTGAGTTCCAGATTCCCACCGCCCTCTGGGTGAAAAAAGTTCTCCTCAACTCCCCTCTTAGCCTTCTACCTCTTACCTTAAATCTATGCTCCCTGGTTATTGACCCCTCTACTAATGGAAAAAAGTGCCTTCCTATCCACCCTATCTATGCCTCTCATAATGTTATACACCTCTATCAGGTCCCCTCTCAACCTTCGCTGTTCCAAGGAAAACAACCCCAGCCTATCCAATCTTTCCTCATAGCTCAGACCCTCCAGCCCAGGCAGCATCCTGGTAAATCTTCTCTGCACCCTCTCTAACACAATCACATCCTTCCTATTGTGTGGTGACCAGAACTGCACCCAGTACTCCAGTTGTGGCCTCACCAGCATTTTATACAGTTCCAGCATAACCTCCCTCATATTCTATGCCCTGGCATAAAGGCAAGTATCCCATATGCCTTCTTAACCACATTACCTACCTGCCCTGTTATCTTTAGGGATCTGTGGATATGCACACCAAGGTCCCTTTGGTCTTCAGTACTTTCCAGGATCCTATCATTCATAGTGTAATCCCTTGCCTTGGTTAGCCCTCCCCAAGTGCATTACCTCACACTTTTCCAGGTTGAATTCCATTTGCCACTGCTCTTCCCACCTGACCAGTCCATTGATATCCTCCTGCAGTTTACGGCTATCCTCCTCACTATTTACCACCCTTCCAATTTTCGTGTCATCCGTGAACTTCTTGATCGTACCCCCTATATCTAAGTCCAAATCATTTATGTTTACCACAAACAACAAGGGCCCCATCACCGAGCCCTGCGGAACCCCACTGGACACAGACTTCCAGTCACAGAAATGTCCCTTTACCATCACCCTCTGCTTCCTGCCTATCAGCCAATTTTGGATCCAACGTGCCACTTTGCCTTGGATCCCATGGGCTTTTATTTTCTTGACCAGTTTGCCCTGAGGGACCTTATCAAAAGCCTTGCTAAAGTCTATGTGGACCACATCAAATGCATTATCCTCATCAACACTCTTGGTTACCTCCTCAAAAAATTCGATCAAATTTGTACAAATCTATGCTGACTATCCCTGTTTAATCGATGAATAGATATATCCAAGAATAGATATAATCCAAGAACAGATATATTCTGTCCCTCAGAATTCTTTCTTGTAACTTTCCCACCACCGAGGTTAGACTGACTGGCATGTAATTTCCTGGCCTATCCTTTCCTCCCTTTTTTAATAATGGGACAATGTTAGCAGTCCTCCAGTCCTCTGGCACCTCACCTGTGGCCAAATAGGATTTGAAAATTACTGCCAGAGTCCCTAATATTTCTTCCTTTGCCTCTCTCAAGGGCCTGGGATACATCTCACCCAGGCCTGTGGATTTATCCACTTTTAAGGCCACTAAACCCGCTAGTGCCTCCTCTCTCTATGTTAACTTCCTCTAATATTTCACAGTCCTCCACCCTGATGTCTTTATCTGTGGTGTCCTTTTCCATTGTGAAGACGGACACAAAGTATTCATTGAGGACTGCACCTCCATTTTCCAGGTCCTATTTGGCACCATTCTTTCTCTAGTTATTCTCTTGCTCTTTATATATTAAAAAAAACCTTTAGTTTTTCCTTATTTCTACCCACCAATGTTTTCTCATAATGCACTCTCTTAGCTTTCCTAATTTCCTTTTTAAGTTCCTCCCTGCACTTTTTATACTCCTCTAGTAACTCTGCTATATTGAGCCCTCGGTATCTGCCATAAGTTTCTCTTTCTTTCTTAATCCTAACCTTTATGTCCCTTGACATCCAGGGTTCTCCAGACTTGATTCTCCCCTTTTTCTTTATGGGAACATATTTGTCCTGTACTCTTGCTATTTCCTGCTTAAAAGCCTCCCAATGCTCTGACACAGTTTTATCTGCAAGAAGCTGCTCCCAGTCCACTTGGGCCAAGTCGTATCTCAACATAGTAAAATTAGCCATTCCCAAGTTTAGAACTTTTATTCCTGGCCCAACCTTATCCTTTTCCATAACTATCCTAAATCTATCCAGAAACCATAATTTTTCCATAATTATCCTAAATCTAAGTCCAGAATCTATCTCCAAAATGCGCCCCTACTGATATGCCTTCCACCTGCCCTGGCTCATTTCTGAATACTAGGTCCAGAATTGCCCCGTCCTTTGTTGGGCTTTCTACATACTGGCTAAAAAAGTTCTCCTGGATGCAACTTAAGAATTTTGCTCCCTCCCTACTGTCATGAAGGGATATTAACGCAAATAATGTTATTGGAAATTATTTTTTGTTAAATAGAGGTTTAGTCTGTGTCTGTGAGTGTGTGTGTTTGTTAATTGGATTAAAGCCAGCCAGTCTGGGTGCTTTGATGTATAATAGTTTTGAGATGTTAACAGTATGGTGCATTTGCGTTTTGTTGAATAAACCATTCAAAGACTGGGGATGAAATCTTGCACTTATTTAGGAGAGACCAAGCAACATGTTTATATTAATAATAAATTTGGTACTATGAAAGGGGTTTTATTATTAGAATAAGTGGAGTTCAAAGGTCCTGGTGATACAATGAGAATTTGCATTCAAAGGAAAATGCTGGGTATAACAGAAGGGAGTTCAAAACAAAAACAGAATTACCTGGAAAAACTCAGCAGGTCTGGCAGCATCGGCGGAGAAGAAAAGAATTGATGTTTCGAGTCCTCATGACCCTTTGGCAGAACTTGAGTTCGAGTCCCGAAGGGAGTTTGTGTGTGCAGGGCAGAGGCATGGAAGATCTAAGCCTGTCAGCCCTACCACTGTGTCTGCAAAGGAACCAAATTGAAAGAACCTCATTTTGAAGTTGTAATGCTTTGCTTGGTGTCTGTTTAAGCCTATTGGTTATTGTTGCCTTAGTGGAGATTAATTTGGGAATTTGTTAAAAAGTTATGATAGTAGTAATTTGTAGACGTGTTTAATACCTTGTTGTAAATTAATAAATGTTTCATTTAGTTTGAGATAAAAACCTCTGGTGGGTTCCTTTCTGAATTCAGAGTTGTATCCAATTGAAAATATAGGTTATGACAGTTGTTTAAAGTTTCCCCCTGGGATTTTAAATAACAGCCTTTACCAACTCTGTGTCATAACACTACTTTGCACACTAAAACTATCTCAATTAATATTTGGGTAGTTAAAATTAAAAGTAATATTGCCCCCGCTTCCATGTGCCTTAATTTTACACACTAACTTCTTATGTGGGACTTAATCAAAAGCTTTCTAAAAATCCAAATACATCACATCCACTGGTTCTCCCTTATCTATTCTGCTAGTTACATCCTCAAAAAACTCCAGTAGGTTTGTCAAACATGATTTTCCTTTCATAAATCCATGTTGACTTTGTGTAATCCTGTTGATATTTTCATGTTATTAATCCTTTATAATAGATTCTAGCATTTTCCCTACTACTGAGGCCAGGCTAACCAGTCTGTAATTCGCTGTTTCCTCCCTCCTTTTTTAAGTAGTGGGGTTACATTTGCCACCATCCAATCTGCCGAAACTGTTCTGAAATCTGCAGAATTTAGGAAGATGACAACCAACATATCCACTATTTCCATGACCACCTCCTTTAGTACCCTGGGATGTAGTTTATCAGGACCTGGAGATTTATCGGCTTTCAGTCTCATTAATTTCTCCAGCACTATTGTTTTAGTAGTACTAATTTTCTTTAATTCCTCCTTCCGGCTAAACCATTGGATCCCTAGTATTTCTAGGAAGTTATTTGTGTCTTCCTCCATGAAGAAAAAACTAAAATTGTTTAATCACTCTGCCATTTCCTTGTTCTCTATTATAAATTCTCCAGTTTCAGACTGTTGTCTTCACTAATTGTTTTCTTTTTACACACTTATAGAAGCTTTTACGGTCTCATTTTATGTTCCTTGCAAGTTTACTCTCATACTCTATTTCTCCCTTTTTAATCAATCTCTTGCTCCTCCTTTGCTGAATTCTAAACTGCTCCCAATCCTCAGGCTTGCATCTTTTTCGAGCAACTTTATATGACTCCTCTTTGGATCTAACACTATCGTTAATTCCTTTTATTAGCCATGGTTGGGCGCTTTTCCTGTTATGCTTTTGCGCCAGAAAGGAACATACAACTGTTGTAATGCATACATTTGTTCCTTAAATATTAGCCATTGTCTGTCCACCATCATGCCTTTTTAATGAAGTTCCCCAATCTATTTTAGCCAACTCATGCCTCTACTTCGTGGTTTCCTTTATTAAGATTTATGACCCTAGTTTTAGATTGGACGACTTCACTTTCCATCCTGATGAAGAATTCTATCATGTTATGGCCACTGTTCCCTAAAGGACACCGCACAGCAAGATTATTAATTAAATCCTTCTCATTGCACAATACCAAATCTAGGATAGCCTGTTCCCTAGTCAGTTCCTTGACATACTGGTCTAAAAAACCATCTCGTTCACACTCCTGGAATTCATATGCGACAGTATTATTGCTAATTTAGTTTGCCCAGTCTATATGTAGATTACTGTAGCACCCTTGTTACATGCATCTTTAATTTCCAGTTTAATGCCATTTCCTACCTTATCACTACTGTTTGGAGAACTATAGGCTCTCACTAATGTTTACCGCCCTTTATTGCTTCTTAGCTCCATTCAGATTGACTCTACATCTAGATTTTCTGAGCCAATATCCTCTCTCACTATTGCACTGATTTCATCCTTAACTAACAATGCCACGCTGCCTCTTTTTCCTTTTTGCCTGTCCATCCTAAATATCGAGTACCCTTGGATATTCAGTTCTAAGCTTTGGTCACCCTGCAGCCATGTCTCCATAATTGCAATCATATTGTACCCATTTACAGCTATTTGTGCTGTTAATTTATCTACCTTAGTGCGAATGCTCTGAGCAATCAGATACAGTGCCTTTAAACTTGTCTTTTTAACATTTTTACACATCCTTTTTGTACTCTGGCCCTGTTTGCATCGTTTCCTCTGCCTTCCACTTTTGCTTTCTACTTTTCTGTCTTTCTTTCCTATCTTTGTTTCCCTCTCTTGTGTCTCCCTGCTCAGGTTCCCATCCCCCTGCCAATCTAGTTTAAACCCTCCCCCACAGTACTAGCAAATACCCCTTCAAGAATATTGGTCCCGGTCCTGCTGAGATGCAACCCGTCCACCTTGTAGAGGTCATATCTTCCCCAGACTCAGTTCCAATGCCTCCTAAATCTAAATCCGTCCCTTGTACATCATCTCTAGCCACGCATTCATCTGGTCTATTCTCCTATTCCTGATCTCGCTAGCATGTAGCACTGGGAGTAATCCTGAGATTACTACCTTTGAGGTCCTGCTTTTTAATTTATTCCATAGCTCCCAATATTCTGCTTCCAGGACCTTATCCCTCTATTTACCTATGTTTTTGGTACCGATATGGGTCATAACCTCTGGCTGCTCACCTCCTCCTTCAGAATGTCCTGCAGCCGCTCAGTGACATCCTTGATCCTGCCACCAGGGAGGCAACATACATCCCTGGTGTTACGTCTGCAGCCACAGAAATGTCTATCTGTTCCCTGTAGGAAAGAATTCCCTATCACTATTGCTCTCCCACTCTCCCCACCCTGTGCAGCTGAGTCACCTGTGGTGCTACGGACTTGGCTTTTGCTGCATTCCCCTGAGAAACCATCTCATCCAGGAATATTCAAAATAGAAAATCTGTTGGAGAGGAAGATGGACCCAGGGTACTTCTGCACTGCCTGCCTTGTTCTTTTACTCTGTCTAGCGATAACCCATTCTCTTTCTGCCCTTGCACTCTTTACTGCGGTGTGACCACCTCATTGCACGTGCTATCCATGAAGATCTCATCTGTATGGATGCTCCACAGTGACTCCAGCTGCAGCTCCATCTCCAAAACTCATATTTTAAGTAGCTACAGCTGGAGGCACTTCCTGCACACATGGTTGCCTTAGGCACCGGATCCCTGACTTCCCACATCGCACAGGCAGAGCATTCCACTTGGCCGAGCTGCCCTGCCCTGACTTACCCTTAAATTACTCCCTTTACTTTTTCTTCTTCTAGTTTACAGAATATTAAGGACAGAAGAAATATTTACCAGGTATTACTTACCAAGGCCATTGCTATTCTTATGGAGGAAAGGTAGAAAATGAAAGCATCACCTCCTTCCCTCTTCACTGAACTCCCTCTTTCACCCAACTCCCACTGAAACACTACAATGCAGTCCATAGCAGCACTCCAGTGCAAACAAAAGCAGCACTGTAGATGACTTGCTTCTATGCTGTCTGAATCTAGCTTCTGAAAACCTATTTAAGCCAGTTAACCAATTAACTAGCTGCAGCTGCAAGCAGAGCCTGTATAATCCCTGTTTTAAAGCTGGACTAAAACTCACCTTCCAACGCAAAGAGCAACTTTTAGTTAGTTGCTAAATTAACGAAAGATTAGCTTGAATTAGAAATTAACGCTTAAAAGTACCTCTCTCACCAATTTCCAACTGAAGCACTCTAATGTACCCCAAAGCAACACTCCAGATTCCATCTCCAGCAACACTCAGGATGCTTGACACCATTCAGGACAAAGCAGCCTGCTTGACTGGCACTCTATCCACCACATTAAACATTTACTCCCTCCACCACTGATGTACAGTGGCAGCATTGTGTACCATCTCCAAGATGCACTGCAGCAACTCACCAAGTCTCCTTGAACAGCACCTTCCAAACCCATGACCACCACGTTGAAGGTCAAGGGCAGCAGATGCATGGGAACACCACTATCTGCAAGTTCACGTTCAAGGCACACGCATCCTGATTTGGAACTATACTGCCATTTCTTCACTGTCATCGTGTCAAAATCCTGGAACAGCACTGTGGGTGTATCAGCACCATTTGGCCTACAGCGGTTCAAGAAGGTGGCTCACCACCAACCTCTCAAGGGCAGTGAGGGATGGACAATAAATATTTTCCTAGGCAGTGACAGCCACACCCAGTAAAATAATTTTAAAAAGATGCTTCTCAGCTGATACTAGCGACAGTGAAGGACGGCGATATTGTTCCAAGTCAGGCTGGTGAGTGAGTCATATAGTTCAACTGACTGCAGATGTATTAGATCAAGTTCAGGTCTAGGCAATTACCACAGCAGTATCCAAACTCCTAGGAAGAAGATGACTTGCGTTTATATAGCACCTTTCCACAACCATTAGATGTCCCAAAACCCTTAACAGCCAATGAAGTACTTTTGAAGTGTAGTTATTATTGTAGTGTTGGAAACATGGCAGCCAAATTGTGTACAAGTTCCCACAAACAGCAAAGTGATAGTGACTATATTATCTGTTTTTGTGATGTTGATTGAGGGATAAATATTGGGCAAGACACCAGGCACAACTCCCCTGCTCTTATCCGAGATAGTGCCATAAGATCTTATATATCCACCTGAGAGGGCAGACAGAACCTGGTTCAACATGTCATATGAAATATGTCACCCCCCCCCCCCCCCCCCCCCCCACATAGCACAGCACTCCCTAAATACTGCAGTGTAGTGACAGCTTTACTTGTACTTAAGTCTCTGGAATGGATCTTGAACCCACAACCTTCTGACTGAAGAGGTGAAAGTGCTATCAAATGAGCCATGGATTAGGGATTGGACAACCTCCATTTTCATACTAGTACCCAACAGCCATCCACCTCATTTCCTCCTCCACAAAGCAACAACTGTGAAGGATCATGTTTTGGGGAAATAGACAAAACAACTTTACAATATCATATAATATTGCAGCACAGAAGGAGGTCATTAGTCCATTGTGCCTCTGTTGGCTCTTTGAAAGAGTTACTCAATTAGGCCCACTTCCCCAGACTTTCTCCATAGTTGTGCAAATTTTTATTTTACAAATATATATCTAATTCCCTTTTGAAAGATAATATTGAATCAGCTTCCACTACTGCTTCAGGCATTCCAGATGATAACATGGGATATAGAACACATTTAAATCGAAATGTATTGATTAGCTACTATTCAAATATGTTGTAATAATTAATTTTGGATGAGGCAAAACAATGTTGGGAAAAATGCATTAGCATTCACAGGTCTGGATGTAAATCTGAAGGTAATGCATTAGCATTTTTTGCCAGGTTTTGAACACATACCAATGATTATTGTGCATTTGATGGTACAAGCATTTAAACAAAGGTGTCAGGTAGTAAAGTCTGCCTCAAGACTCATTGTGACTAAATGGCTGTTTCATCTCACTCTTAGTTACTCTTATACTTGCTGCTTAGCAATGTTCCTTTACAGGAGGAGGTTGTGTTGTCTGATTATCCACAGGGAAAATAATGAAATACCATGTCCAACTAAACAATGTACTTGTCACCACCATATTGCAGCTTTGTACTACTGTTTCAGAGATTTGACAGATTTTCTTGTGCTTTTGTGAAGTAAGACTTGCATTCAGATCATGCCTTTTATGTCCTTAGTAGCTTCCCAGCAAATGAATTAGTTTCTGAAGTGTAGTCACTCTTGCTTTTGTTGGCAAGTGTAACAACTAATATGTGCACAACGAGGTCCCAAAAAATAGAGATAAGGTGAAGAACCAATTAATCTGTTTTGGTGGTGATGGTTGAGAGGGAGAACTCCCTGTTCTTCTTCAAAAAAAGTGCCAAGGTATCTTTTACATCCACCAAAATGAGCAGACCTCACTTTAAAGTCTTATCTAAAAGATGCCATCTCCAACAATTCAACACTCTCCTGATATTTCAGCTTAGACTATATAGTCAGATCCTGACACGAGACTTGATTTTAAAACCTTCTGACTGAAGAAGATGAGTGTTGTTTCTCTCGATCTCTGATTTCTCTCTGATGATTTTCTTTGCTATACCATCCGAACGGATTCAACTGCCTGCTCTTCGGGTTGAATGACTTTTTTTGGAACGACTCTACTCCCGGTGCAAGAGAAAACTTAAAGAAGCAGTCACTTTAAAAGCCACTGAGAGCTGACCTATCTTCCTGTTATAGCTCTAGGATCCTGTTGTAATTATACTTTTGACTCTGGATAGTTTTTGTGGGTTCAGCATCTCAAACACTCTCCTAATTGAGCCTTTGCTTGCTTTGACCCAGAGAGCATGTTCTTGTGTCCAATATCTAGATAAGTTGTAGGAAGCTCAGGGATCAAACAAAACATCTGTATATTAGCTTATTTGTCATATGACATTCTCCGAAAAGGGCCATAAGTAACTCTGGAGAGCAAGCTGATAGGTGAAAACTCTGCAGAATAGTGATGCTTGAAGGCTTATTTGAGTCCCATTCTTCTGGGTTCCTATGCTTCTCATTGTTACCAGATCCAATATTGCCATACACCAACCTCACACTAATACTCCCATTTCACATACCCCAGTTGTCCTGGACTCCAGGACCGGCTTCTCCAGCACCCTTTCCTGCAATATTCTTAGACCTCAGAGACTCCATCTCAGGGGCTCCTAGACCCAGATGTCCAACTGAAAATATGCTAGACCATGAGGCAACACTCTATTACTGCCAAACTTCACATATTATTCCCAGTGCTTCCAGGTCATAAAACTGTCCCCATTGCAGATAAATTATTGTTCCTGATAATATTACTTGCCATTAGAATTTGTACTTATAAAATCTGTGACTAACCATGTGCTAGGATACAGGAATTTTTGTCTGTGGGATGTGGATGTTGCTGGCAAAGCCTGCATTTATTACCCATCCCCAATTGTCCTTGAGATGGTGTTGTGGAGCTGTCTTCTTGAACCACTACAGTCTGTGGCATGGGTACACCCACAATGCCTTTAGGGAGGGTGTTCCAGGATCTTGACCCAGTGATAGCGAAGGAGCAGAAGTACATTTCAGGATGATTTGTGACTTGGGAGGGAAGTTGCAGGTGGTGGTATTCCCAAGCTGCCCTTGCTGTTCCAGCTGGTAGAGGTCACAGGTTTGGTAAGTTGGTGCATCTTGTAGATGGTACATACTGCTGCCATGGTGTGCCATTGGTGGAGGGAGTGAATGTAGAATGTGGTGGATGGGGTTCCAATCAAGCGGGCTACTTGATCCTGGATGGTCTCGAGCTTCTTCAGTATTGTTGGAGCCACACTCAGCCAGGCAAATGGAGAGTATTCAGTCACACCCCTGATTTTTGCTTTGTAGATGGTGGACAGACTTTGGGAAGTCAGGAGGTGAATTACCCACTGCAGAAATCCTAGTCTGTGACCTGCTATTGTAGCCACAGCATTCAAATGGCTGTTCTAGTTGTATTTCTGGTCAAAAACATCAGTTAGTATGAAGATTTTTTTTGTTTTATAGTTCAAAATGCCATTAACAAATCCATATTTATTTAAATAATTATTTAGGTTAACAATGTGCTGGTGTAACATGCTGACTGCCAATGTGCTAATTTTGGAAATGTCAGATGCTGGTTTGATCCCCATTTCAATAAGTTGCCAAATTTACCTAATTAGAAGAAGGGCTGTTCTCGACAGGAGAGAAGCGGTTGTACCACAAAAGTACGTTATCCTCATGCATATCCCAGAAAATAATTCAAATACAGCACAGGTAGAAACCTAACCTTTGCTTACTTGCCACTGCTATTGGGCTTAACAGGTATTGTGTTCTGAACAAACTAGATAGAAAATAAAAAAATGAGGGGGAGGGATTAGAAGGTGACACACTTAATTTAATGACATAAGCTTGCTGACATATTAATTACTACTTTTTTTTTAAAAAACAGGAACTTCATGGATGCATAGAGAACTAAAATAAAACATTTGGGATGCCACTATTTGGTATAGATTGTACCCAGTCCAAACTTCAAGGTAAGCTACAGGATACTTGCAATAACTTGTCTATCTACTTTAAATCCAGGCCTCTCTACAAGGACACTCTTGTCTCTCTGTGCATTAAAGTGTCTGTAATAGTGCTGAATGTTGCAAAACCAAGTACATAAGGACAGGTAAGGTTGAGACAAAAATTCCAGTCATTTAAAGCTGTCTCCTTCACAGATCCTGCAGAACATTTATATTCTATTTGATATATACTGCCTGAACAATTTCATGTCTTGAAGAAAAATCTTAAAAATTCCTCCCTGCCCACCCTACAAAGATATATTATGCATATAATCAAAAAAAATCTTAGGGCTGTGTAAGATTTAGGAATATACAGACAAGACAATTTTGCTATTCCTGGCTTGCCCTAGAGTTGAAAGACAGAATAACAAAATTAAAAACTGTAAATATTAGTAATCTGAAATAAAAACAAAAAATGGTTGAAATGGACATTGGGTCAGCTAGCTTCATAAATAGAAAAAGACAACAACTTCCAAATATATAGCACCTTTTAATTTAGTAAAACATCCCAATGTATTTCACGGCAGCTTGATCAGACATAAATTGACATAGGTTGGAAGGAGATATTAGGATAGGTGACTAATAGTTTTCATCAAAGAGGTTGGTTTTAAGGAGCATCCCAAATGAGGAGAGAGAGAGCTGGAGAGATTTAAAGAGGGATTTCTAAAACTTAGGTCATAGGTGGTTGAAGGCATGGCCACTTGCAGTTGAGAGGAAGAGGTTAGTGGCTGCACAAGTGACTAGAAGACAGGTTATGAATTTTCAGGTGTGTATCTTCATCAGGAAGTTTGTGGATGACACGAAATTGGTAGGATGGTAAATTGTGAGGAGGATAGCCATAAACTGCAGGAGCATATCATTGGATTGGTTAGGTGAGCAGTACAGTGGCAAATGGAATTCAACCCAGAAAAGTGTGAGCTGATGCACTTGGTGAGGCAAGGGATTACACTATGAATGGTAGGAACCTGGAAAGTACTGAATTTCAGAGGGACCTTGGTGTGCATATCCAAAGATCTCTGAAAGTAACAGGGCAGGTAGATAAGTTGGTTAAGAAGGTATATGGGATACTTGGCTTTATTAGCTGAGGCATAGAATATGAGAGCAGGGAGGTTATGCTGGAACTGTATAAAATGCTGGTTAGGCCACAACTGGAATACTGTGTGCAGTCTTGGTCACCTCTTATAGGAAGGATATGATTGCACTGGAGAGGATGCAGGGGAGATTTACCAGGATGCTGCCTGGACTGGAGGGTCTGAGCTATGAGGAAAGATTGGATAGGTTGGGGTTGTTTTCCTTGGAGCAGTGAAGGTTGAGAGGGGACTTGATAGAGGTGTATAAGATTATGAGGGGCATAGATAGGAAGGCACTTTTTTCTATTAGTAGAGGGGTCAATAACCAGGGAGCATAGATTTAAGGTAAGAGGTAGAAGGCTAAGAGGGGAGTTGAGGAGAAATTTTTTTCACCCAGAGGGTGGTGGGAGTCTGGAACCCACTGCCTGAAAGGGTGATTGAGTCAGAAATTCTTTTAACATTTAAGAAGTATTTAGAGATTCAGTTGCGTTGCCATAGCCTCCAGGGCTATGGGCCAAGCGCTGGAAAATGGGATTAGTGTTGGCAGATGTTTGTGGACCCACGTGGACACAATGGGCCAGATGGCCTCCATCAGTGCTGTAAATGTCTAGGGTCATTGAGTCTTATGAGGACTGATATAAGGTCTTGCCTATATGCTCTTGGCTAATGTTATGAGCATGGAGAGATGGGAGATAATTTTCCCCCTTTTCTCACCTGTTGGCTGCTCACTACAAGATGTATTTTTTTAGAGAAGGAGTGCTTAACCCCTTGACTGCTGTGACTTGAAAGAATAGACATAAACAGTCTCTCGTGTAATTTTAAATCAAAAGAAAGGATACGTGCATACATGCGCACAAAAAGACAATTTCTAGAGATATAACATGCACTTATAGTAGATTAGTAAAACAGAAACAGGTCGCTTCTTTACAACCCTTAAGTTGGTGACTCAAAACATTGCAGGCCTGAAAGTTTCTCTCCTGGTTCCTTGAAGACAAATGGATGTTGGAAGTTTCTGGCTTTTCAGTCAAAATTATAGTCAAGCCTCTGTAGTGAAGAAATATAATGTTGCAGGTAAAAAGAATTAGGCATTTAACTGCCTGAGGTGATGTTCTTTTCAAGGCAGGGTTCTTTCCTTTTTCTGGTTGAGATCTCTAACTCTATGATGCTGATTCCAGACTGCCTTGCTGGGCTGCCCTTGTGGACTAATAAGATATTGGCTCCCTCTCAAGCCAATTTCAGTCATGTGATGGCAATATCAATTGGCTTCACCCATTGGCTTCAACCCACTGTGTGGACAATGTAATTGACAGAATCTTAACAGCATAGAAGGAGGTCATTTGGCCTATCATGTCTATACTGGCTCTGCAAGTGAGCATTATGACCGAGTGCCATTGCCCTGCTTTTTCCTCGTACCTTTGCACATTGTTTCTATTCAAATAATCATCTAATGTCTTCTTGAATGCCTCAATTAAGCCTGCCTTCCACCACACTTCCAGGCAGTGCCTCCCAAACCCTAACCATTCGTTATGTGAAAAAGGTTTTTTCTCATGGCACACTTGCTTCTTTTGCAACTCACTTTAAATCTGCGCCCTCTCGTTCTTGATCCTTTATGAGCGGGAACAGCTTCTCCTTATCTATTCTGTCTAGCCTCCTATTATTTGAACATCTCTATCAAATCTCCTCTCAGGCTTCCTTTCTCAAAGAACAGTCCCAACCTCTCCGATCTATCCACACAGCTGAGGTTCCTCCTCCCTGGAACCATTCTTGTAAACCTCTTCTGCATGCTCTCCAGTGTGTTCATGTCCTTCCTCTAATATGGTTCCCAGAACTGCACATGTTATTCCAACTGAGGTCTAACAAGTGTCTTATATAAATTCAGCATAGCCTCTTTGCTCTTATACTCTATGCCCCTATCACTGAAGCTCAGGATACAATATGCTTTATTAACTGCTCTCTCCCCCTATCCTGCCACCTTCAATGATCTAGATATATGCACATCCCAGGTCTTTCTGCTCCTGCACCCCCTTCAAAATTTGTCCATGTTCTTCCTACAAAAATGCATTACTTCACACTTCTCTGCACTGAACTTCATCTGCCACCTATCTGCCCACTCCACCATCTTGTCTATGTTCTATTAAAGTTCCACACCATCTCCTTGCAGTTCACAACACTCCCAAGTTTCATATTATCCGCAAACTTTGAAATTGTCCCTTACACAGCAAGATCTAGATCATTAATATATATCAGGAAAAACAGGGGTCCCAACACTGACCCCTTGGGAACTCCACTACAAACCTTCCTCCAGCCCGCTTGCTAACTTTCTACCTAGCTCCCTAAATTCTGATTGAAGGACCACGTCCCCCTTCCTACCTAAGTCATTTGTACCAGTGTGGACCACGACCTCTAGCTGATCATCACCCCCCAGAAGAATGTCTTGCAGCCGCTCTGACGTACTTGACCCTGGCACCAGGGAGGCAACATACCATCCTGGAGTCATGTCTACGGCCAAAGAAACGTCTGCCTGTTCCCCTAACCAATGAATCCCCTATCACTATAGCTCTTCCTTTCTCCCCTCCTGTACAGCAGAGCCGCTCGTGGTGCCACAAACTTGGCTCTGACTGCAGTCCTCTGAGGGACCAGCGCCCTCTCCAGCTTCCAAAACAGAAAACCAATTTGTGAACTGGACCCCAGGGGACTCCTGCACTACCTGCCTACTTCTTTTGGACTGCCTGGTGGTCACCTATTCCCTCTCTGTCTCCAGGCCTTTAAGCTGCATGTTCACCTCTCTGAACATGCTATCCATGTAGCTCTCAGTATCGCGGATGCGCCACAGTGATTCCAGCCACTGCTCGCGCTCTGAAACCCGGAGCTCAAGCTTCCGTAGCTGAAAGCACTTCCTGTACACATGGTCATCTAGGGTACCGGTAGTGTCCATAACTTTGCACATATTACAGGGTGCACATTCCACTTGACTGAGCTGCCCTGCCATGTTTTAACTCCACTTCCCTTACGGTAACTTAATTCTATTTTGGATTATTTATATTATTTTATTACATTGGCCCTTAAATTTCCCTTATTTCTGGCACTTCACAGTTAAATCCAAGTATAAGATCGTTAAACATATTACACTTCTCTAATTTACTCACCAGTTCGTACTTATCAAGGCTGCTGCTCAACTTTCCGAGCAAAGGTCAAAAAAGAAAGGAACACCTTCTCCCTAAACCCTCCCAGTCATCAAACTCCAACTGAAGCACTCTACTGCAGCGAAAAACAGCACTATAAGATAGCCTACTTTTATACCCTCTGAAGCTAGCCTCTGAAAACCTGATTAAGCCAGTTATCTAATCAACTAGTTGCAGCTGCAAACTGAGCCTGTATGAGCACTGTTTAAGGCTGGACTAAAACTCACCGTCTTCCAACCCTAACAGCAACTTTTAATTAATTGGTAAATTAAAGGAAGACAGGACTTTATATAGAATTTAACCCTTAATTTAACCCTTAAACTCCCTCAGTCACCAAGCTCCAACTGAAGATCTATACTGCAGCCAAACATAGCACTCCAGTGGGGAAATGTTTTAGATCCCATTAACATTCCAGCAATGATCATCTTCACTGAATGACTTTATTTGAAGTTCCATCTTCATGAGGCTGGAAGGTCTAGCAGCCATTGTCATTTTAAATCTCTTCCATTGAAATGGTGAGAGTAGTCAGTTAGCACCTGGTAAAGCAACTTGCATTTTAAGTACCTTCCCAGAGCTATTTTCCGTGTCTATCTCAGTCTATCCAGAAATCACAAAACCACAGAAATCACAAACCCGACCTTGAGTCCATTTTGTGAAAGTACAGTGTCAATATTCCATGTTGCTGCTGTTTTTTTTAAAGAAAATAAAGTATCCATTTCCTGATCATTATTATGGGCATGATGTGACCATTGCACTAAGTAAGTAGCAGTGAATAGGTGAGGAAAAGATTAACTCGGTGAAGTGATGCTGGCTGCAGAGCGTGACAGTCCTCACCTTTCTTTTCTCTGGTTGCAGCCTCAATATTCACCATGTGAGCTGATCAGTGGGAGAATTCACCAAATGCTGTTGGTGACACAAAGCCTATGATTATGTCTCCATTTGTCTGAGATTTCCATCAGATGGCCCAGAGAGGAATACACACTGCATCTTGCAACCGAGAATTAAAACAATTTATAAGAAATATCCAAATCACTATTGTGGATTCAGTTGCTGTGGCTTGTGCCACAAACTGATCAGCAGCTGTCACCAACTTCAAGGCAGAAAGCCTTATATTTTTTGCAGCATATCCCACCATGCAGGTAATAGACTTATCTGTGGAAACAACCATAAGCCACAAACTATGAGATATACTCCCCAGTCTGCAGCAATCCTTCATGTCCTGAGAGTATTCTGTGCTTTCAAATCTTAGATGTATAAAGATCCCTTTCTTTGGCAAATACTTGAAGGAGTTGGGGTATGGAGGTGAAGGTAAAGTGAGAACGTTCTCACTCTGGCAAAGAGCATCCTCTTCCCTTTATCCACCTGCTCCCCTTCCTTCTGCTCACCTGGACCAATGAGTTTACCCATTTTATTATCCTGTATTTCCCTATCTAATTCCTCCTGGTTGATTCTAAATGACCAACAGTAAGACTAATCATTCACAGAGCATGTAAGGACTTGCTGCTTGCGAGCACAGTCTTTTCCTCTGTTCAGCAATTAAATTGACCTGACAGCACAAAAGGTGTTTTGAAAGTAACTGGCAAAAAATGAAAAAAAATGAATTTTGCCCTCAGTGCATATTTCGTATTACTGGCTCCTGCATCTGTATGGTTGCTTCTCAAAACAAAATAACAAAAGATTGTTCAAATGGTAACACTCTCATCTTTGAGTCAGATAAATGGATTAAAGTCTCACTCCAAGATTTGCAAAAAGGCTGAGTTCAAGCCTTACTCTAGGAGTTGAAGAAATAAAATAAACTTAAGCTTCAGCAGAGAGACATTAAATTGGGGGTTCAGATGAAAAACAGTGAGCCCTTGTTCTGGCTAACGTTTTCCCCTTAACCTACAGCACAAGAAATAGATGAATCTTCTTGCTATTTGTGGAAACTGTTTATACACAAATGGTTTCCGTGTTTATCTGTATAACAATTGTTGCATTTCAAAATATTTTATTTAGAAGTGAAGTATTTTGGTATGTTCCGAAGATAAGACAAGTTTTTTCATATGCGGCTGCAGCAAGTTATACGTACAGATTTATTTATTTAATATGACAGTGGTAGGTGAAAGAACAGTTTTATTTACCTATGTATCTGCTGGTTTAAACAAAACACTCGGGCAGCAAAATTTGGTTCCACCATGCCTGTAACTTCAGCACTGCAAGTGTCATTTTGGTACCAAAACATTGTGCACGCATGCTGCCGGTGTGGCTCGTGCCAGACACGTTTTGGCGAGAGCGTTAGCGTGAGTGTTAGGGCCATGTACTGGAAGTAGTCAGAATGTGACTTGTCAGCATCTAATGCTGATTTAATGCCAGTGCTGCCATTTTTGACCTCACTGCTCCAGTTAACATCCTCTCTTTGAGCATGCACAGCTGAACAGGAAGAATCATCAATTACTTTCAGGTTAATTACTAATTAATTTCTGCTGGCTCCAAGCTTGTAGAAGTTCTGTGTGTTTTGATTGCTGTTTAAAGTTGTTCAAATCAACAGAAAGCAGTGCTGCAAGTGGAGATACCTTGGTTTTAACTTCAGTGGTTTTGGTCAGTCATGGATGCTATATTGACCATCCTTCTTGTCCTGCAGCATGAAAGGGAGATTAAGCAGGGGCAGCAAGGAAGACTATAAGGCTGCTCAGAGAGGGATGGAAATGAGAAGGGCTCTCAGCTGGAGATCTATCCACCTAGGTTCTTCAGGAAGCATCTCCCTTACTTCAACCTAATTCAGGAACAGCGTGTGAATTGTCTCCATTTTACAAAGAAGGTGCTCATGGAAATCTGCCACCTCTTGCAGGTAGACCTTCAGGATGCACGTCAAGGATGGCGTTGCCAGTGGCTGTGAATGAGACCATGGCCATGAATTTTTTCAGTTCAGGATCCTTCCAGGCTGGAGCAGGTGACATCTATAACAACTGCACGTTTACTGACCACTGCTTTATAAGGGTGACCAACTCCCTTTATGCTAGGAGAGGAGGGTACAGTGAAGAAAGTGGAGAATGCTGTGGCTTTGCCAGGACATTGGGCTTCCTCATGGTGCAAGAGACTATTAACTGCACATGTGGCTTTATGGGTACTGCATTTAAATCCAGGGATATATTGCAAGTGCAAAAAGTTCCACTCCCTGAATGTTGCATTGGTGCGCGACCATGCTCAGTATACCATGTAGGTGAATGATTATTATCCTGAGCCAGTATTTGAGCCACCATGTTAAACCACCAGGTGGCTGCTGATGGCAAAGGCTACCCATTGCACCACCTGTCTCATGAAATGGATGCATAAACTACCCACATATATGAAAGGCATGCTGCCACAACAACCAAAGAGGTTCTCAAATCTGGACTGCTCCGACGGGACCTTGCAGTACTTGCTGGAGCAATGTGTCATGGTCTGCTGTGTTTGACATAACCTCGTCTTTATGAGAGCATAATCCTTGCCACCAGGAATATGGTGAGCAGTTCAGCAAGAGGAAGTGAAGCAAAAGGAGAAAGGGAGAAGACAACCATCACATCCTCTTTCTAACCAGGCTGTCTGTGATTGCGTCACCCTATGGTTCCTGAGAATGTAATCCCAATCCTCATTCTACGACAGTCACACATCTTATCTTCCCTCTGTCACTGATGATCACAGTGTTCTCTTGGCCACAATACTGAAATAAAAGCCCTGCAAAACAACCATTCCAAACCAAATTTATCAAACAGACCACTCAATATTCCATTAAAAAAGCCAACTAATCACCCTTGTCCATTCCCTTTGTGCCTGGTTTTGCGTATGCCTTTGCCTGGTCAAAAAAAAAGTTCACAAAAAGCATCCCAAGAATAGCAGAAAAGCAAGAGGAAAAAGGTAGAGAGGAAGTTAAATCAATCATGATCAATAGATAAAAACTACTATGAAAACGACATTTTGCCCGCAGCCACGATGACGGGTTTTCATGACATATCGGCCCAAACTCGCCACATGACATTTGCATTCCCTGGAAACACGCCATTTCGATGATGGGTGGGCTCCGATTGGCCTGCTACACCATCACCTCGCTGCTTCATCATGCAGGCACCAAATTTAAAGTACAGCCGCGCTCAGTGCTTCCAGCCCAGGACTGTAGCAAAGAAGGCATGGCCCCGAAAGACAAGAAGACTGCAGCCCTTGAACTCCTTTTGGACACCATGGAGACCAGCTGTAATGTCCTCTACCCCTCTCTGGCTGCAGGAGGGGCAGCAATATTAGCACTCCAGCTTGGTTGGCAATGGCAACGGTTGGCCATCCAATGCAGATAGAGAATGAATGATCTCATCCATGCAGCCAGGGTATGGCATCCATCTCATCACTCTAAACTCACACATTCAAGCCCATCGCACATTCATTGGCATCTCACTCATTGCCAGTTCAAGGGACATCAGCAGCCATTCTCGCACACATATCCTCACATGTCCATCTGGCCTCTTCTCCTCTGGAGACTATGACCCCAGCCCCCACCATTTTGAAGCCACTTTTACAGATTAACATGTGCCCCCACATATGCCCTGGAATACCCTCCTTCCCAGTACAGTTCTCATCCTGCAACCTCTTCCCTTGCTTGAGGCCACTTCTTCCCCTTCCCCAAGCAAGACCTTGCCCTGCAGCCTTTGAAAAGTCACCCACATATGGCTGATCTGGTAGGTAGAGACCTACCCGTGAGCCCTCCCAAAAGTGATGTGGTGCTGCCTGTGAAGCCTGGCGCTGATGTCTGCGAGTGCTGATCGAAACAAGGTAGGCAAACAAACCTCGAAGTCTCGAGTGAACTGCAGCCCGCCAAGTGCACGCCTTATGCTGTTGTGAAACACGTCATCATGTTTTCCCGCTGACGTGTGCAAATGATCCAATGGGGGGATGAGAAGAGTCCGGTGGGCTGGCCTTATAATGCTGTGCTGATGTCTTATAATGAGGTTCCTGATGTGTGGTGGCAAGGAATGTGGTCCGCGATCGGCAGGTGGAGCGGACGATCGCAAACTGGTTTCGCGACGTCGTGAACTCGATTTTTGGCCTTCTCACCATATTGTCCACTTGTGCCACCGAATATGGCTGACACATGGAAAACCCAGGCCTAATTGTTTGATACAAGTGAAAGCTGCTTCTTGTTCTGTGCCCCAATACCACTGAACATGCTTTGCAGTGAGCTTGCATAGAGGTTCACATTCTGATGACAAATTGGGCATGAACTTGGCTAGATGGTTCACAAATCCTACAAATTGTTGAACCGCCTTCACACCTGTTGGTTGTTGCATCTCTGCTACAGTTCACTTTCACTGTCAGTACATGACCTATATACTTGACTTCAGTCATCTTCAGTTGCAGTTTTTTCTTGTTCAGCCTCAGGTTCGTCTGGTGAGCTCTCTCTAACCGTCTTATTAGATTCTGATCATGGTCTGTGATGGCTTCTTCCATCATATCTCCACATTTATAGACTAGTAGATCATCCATGATTGCTTCCATTCTTGGTAGATCTTTGACTACCTCATGCTATCTGTGTTGATGCTCTTCTGGAACTGTAAAAATGCCAAATGACATGCGTAACCACCTGTACTTCCCAAATGGTGTCCAGAACATCATCAGCAAATTGTTGCTTTCATTCAACTTCACTTGTCAGTATCCATCCTTGGCATCTAAGATGGTAAAGACCTTTGTCATGGCATGTTGCAGCAACATTTTTTCAATGGTTGGCATGGGATAGTGAGATCTCTTCAAAACTTGATGTCCTTTGGATCTATGCACACCCTCGGCTTTCCAGGCCTTTTCATTGCTACCATTCTGCTGATCTAGCCTTTGGGAGTCTTGAATACTCCCATCTTTTCAACCTCCTCTATCTTGTCTTTCAGGCTGGACTTGATGGCAGCTGGATCTCTCCTTGGAAGATGCCCTTCAGTCTCACTCTCTCATCTGCTTCAAGATGATATTCACCAGGAAGATATCCAAGACTTGTGAAGACATCTTTGTAGTTTGTCAGGACCTGCTCAGCAGCTAATAGCTTAGTGCCATGCAAAATGCTGCGAATCTCTTCTGGTATATGGAGGGTTGCTGCTCCAAGCTTTTGACTTGTTTCAGCTGAGCATTTTGCTTAGTATTTTGCTACCATCTCGAACTACAGACCTTCTTTCTTTCCATTGCATTGGGCTCTTAGACTAGTTGTCCTCTTGAGGTGAGCCTTGTTCTATCATATAACCTCAACTTTACCTTCAACGGCTTCATTTTCAGGTCACCATCTTGAGCAACTTTACACATTACCACATGCTGCCCTCCCTCAGCTGATAAATCAGTGTGCCTCCATGTGGAACACCATTTGGAGGAAACAATGAGGGTGGCAAGGGCACAGAATGTACTCTGGATGGGGGACTTCAATGTCCATCACCAAGAGTGGCTTTATAGCACCACTACTGACCCAGCTGGCTGAGTCCTAAAGGGCATAGTTGCTAGGCTGGGTCTGCGACAGGTGGTGAGGGAACCAACAAGAGAGAAAAAATACTTGACCTCATCCTCACCAATCTGCCTGTTGCAGATGCATCTGCCCGTGACAATATCGGTAGGAGTGACCATTGCATAGTCGTCGTGGAGATGAAGTCCCACCTTTACATTGAGGATACCCACCATTGTGTTGTGTGGTACTACCATGGTGCTAAATGGGATAGATTTCAAACAGATATAACAACTCAAGACTGGGCATCCATGAGGCGCTGTGGGCCATCAGCAGCAGCAGAACTGTAACAACCACAATCTGTAACCTCATGGCGTGGCATTTCCCACACTCTACTATTACATCAAGCTAGAGAATCAGCCTTTGTTCAATGAAGAGTGCAGGAGGGCATGCCAGGAGCAGCACCAGGCATACCTAAAAATGAGGTGTCAACCTGGTGAAACTACAACACAGGACTACCTTTGTGCCAAACAGCATAAGCAGCAAGTGATAAACAGAACTAAGCGATCTAACAACCAATGGATCAGACCTAAGCTCTGCAGTCCTGCCACATCTAGTCGTGAATGGTGGTGGACAATTAAACAACTCATTGGAGGAGGAGGCTGCACAAATATCCCCATCCTCAGTGCAAAAGATAAGACTTAAGCATTTGCTGCAATGTTCAGCCAGAAGTGGCGAGTGGATGATCCATCTCGGCCTCCACCAGAGGTCCTCAGCATCACGGATGCCAGTCTTCAGCCAATTCAATTCACTCTACACGATATCAAGAAATGGCTGAAGGCACTGAATAGTGCAAATTTTGGGCCCTGACAATAGTCTGGCAATAGTTCTGAAGACTTACTGAAGACTTGTGCTCCAGAACTTGCTGCACCCCTAGCCAAGCTGGTCCAGTACAGGTAAAACACTGGCATCTACCCAGCAATGTGGAAAATTACCCAGGTATGTCCCATGCATAAAAAGCAGGACAAATCCAACCCGGTCAATTACTGCCCCATCAGTCTATTCCCGATCATCTCTAAAGTGATGGAAGGGGTCATCCACAGTGCTATCAAGTGGCACTTGCTTAGCAATAACCTGCTCATTGATGCTCAGTTTGGGTTCCAGCAAGTTCTCTTGGCTCCTGACCTCATTACAGCCCTGGTTTAAACATGGACAAAAGGGCTGAATTCCAGAGTTGAGGTGAGAGTGACTGCCCTTGACATCAAGGCCGCATTTGACCAAATGTGGCATCAAAGAGTCCCACCAAAACTGGAGTCAGTGGGAATCAGGGGAAAAACTCTGCTGGTTGGGGTCATACCTAGCATAAAGGAAGATGGCTGTGGTTGTTGGAGGTCAGTCATCTCAGTTCCAGGACATCATTGCAGGAGTTCCTCAACCCAATCGTCTTCAGCTGCTTCATCAATGACCTTCCTTCCATCATAAGGTAAGAAGTGGGGATGTTCGCTGATGATTGCACAATGTTCAGCACCATTCGCGACTCCTCAGATACTGGAGCAGTCCATATCCAAATGCAGCAAGACCTGGACAATATTCAGGCTTGGGCTGACAAGTGGCAAGTTACGTTCACACCACACAAGTGTCGGGCAATGACCATCTCCAACAAGAGAGAATCTAATCATCACCTTGACATTCGCTGGGATTACCATTACTGAATCACCCACTATGAGCATCCTGGGAGTTACTGGTAGCAGAAACTGAACTTGACTAGTCATATAAATACTGTGGCTACAAGAGCAGGTCAGAGACTAGGAATCCTGTGGCGTGTAACTTACTCCCTGATGCCGCAAATCTTGTCCATCATCTACAAGGCACAAGTCAGGAATGTGATGGAATACTCCCCATTTGCCTGATTTCAGGCATTCCTCCACCGGATTGCGATCACTCCCACTTGTTGTGTGCCGGCTTATCCTTCATGAATAGAGATGGAGACAGTAGAAGCAGGATGCCTGCCAAGCCAGATGATAAGTATGCCTGGCATGTGTGGGTAGTGAGTGACTCACCCTGGCGGAACAGAGGAGATCATTCATTCTCTTTTGGAACTGGGTGACTGTCCTTTTTTTCAGGGCGTTGCTGCTGCCACCGCCTCCCAAGCTGGATTGGTGATGTTGTTGCCCATCCTGCAGCCAGAGTGGGGGACGAAGGCCTCCACTGCTTCCAAAAGGCGCTCGAGGGACACATCATTGAACCTGGGGACTGCAGTCTTCTTGCCTTTCGGAGCCATGTCTTCCATGCAGCAGTCTTGGGCTAGAAGCACTGAAAGGTATTTGTGGGCTGCACTTTAAATATGGCGCCTGGCGTGATGAAGCAGCAAGGTGATGGTGTGTCGGGCGGATGAGAGCATGCCTGCCATGGACATGGCATGTTTTCCATGAATGCATAATTAATGCAGCCAGGTTGGGATGATGCAGCGTGAGAAGCCGCCATTCAGGCTGGTGTGTAAAATGTTATTTTACTCGCCCACTACAGCACTTAGTGCAATTGGACAATTCCGTCCTATGCCTTGTCCAATAAAGAAAAGGATTCCATATGCTTTCTTTACCACATTATCCACCTGTTCTGCCTCCTTCAGGGACCTGTGGACATGCACACCAAGGTCTCTCACTTCCTCTGCCCCCCTAATATCCTTCCATTTATTGAGTATTCCCTAGCTTTGTTTGCCCTCCCCAAATGCATGACCTCACATTTCTTTGGATTGAATTCCATCTGCCACTTTTCCAATCAAACTGTTGATATCATTCTGCAGACAACAGCTATCCTTTTCACTATCAACACGGCCAATTTTTGTATCATCTGCAAATTTCCCAATCATGCCACCCACATTTAAGTCCAAATCATTAATATATACAACAAACCGGAAGGGACCGAACACTGAATCTTATGGAACACCACTGGAAACTGTTTTCCATTTGCAAACACATCCATCAACTATTACCCTTTTTTTTGCTGTTGCTGAGCCAATTTTGAATTGAACTCGCCACATTCCCCTGTACCCCATGGACGTTTACTTTTCTGACCAATCTGCCACATGGGACCTTGTCAAATGCCTTACCAAAACCCAAGTAAACAACACCCACTGCACTACCCTCATCAATCCTCCTTGTTACTTCCTCAAAAAATTTGATTAAATTAGTCAGACGTGACCTTCCCCTAACAAAACTATGCCAACTTCCCTGATTAATCCGTTCCTTTCTAAGTGACAGTTTATCCTGTCTCTCAGAATTGATTCTAATTCATTTGCCCACCACAGATCAGACTGACCAATCTATAATTATTTGGCCTATCCCTCACAAGCTTTTTAAATAATGGTACAACATCCCCAGACCTCCAATCCTCTGGAACCTTATCTGTGTCTGGTGAGGATTGGAAAATGATCCTCAGAGCATCTGCTATTTGCTCCCTGGCTTCCTTTAACAGCCTGGGATACAGTCCATCAAGCCCTGGTGACTTATCCAGCTTCAAGGATCTCAGTCCATCCACTACATCCTCTCTCACTATGCTTATTGTATCTCATATTTCACACTCCTCCCCTTTAACTAGAATATCTGCTTCATCCCTCTCCTTAGTGAAGACAGAGACAAAGTACTCATTGAGGACCCTGCCCACATCTTCAGCATCAGAGAGGGGTCACCACACACATCTCTGATCAGCCCTGCCCTTTCCTTAGTTATTCTCTTGCTCTTTTTTTACTTCACCCCTGTACTTTCTATACTCCATTAGGTTTCTGCAGTATTAAATTTTTTGTGAATGTCATAGCTTTCTTTTTCTGCTTTATCTTTGTGGGGCCATGTATACACTGTGCCTGTAGAATCTTGCTTTTGAATGCCTCCTGCTGTTCTGTCATTGATTCTCTTCAAGTAGCTGTCAGCAGTCCACTTTTGCCAGATCACCTCTCAGCTTTGTAAAATTTGTCTTTCCTCAATTTAGAATGTTTACTCCTGTTCTATCTTTATCATTTTCCTTAATTACATTAAATTTAACTGTATTATGGTCACTATCTCCAAAATGGTCACCTAATGCTGCTTCATCCACTTGCCCAGCTTCATTTGCTAATACTAAATTTGGAATTGCGCTCCCTCTTATTGGGCTTGCTACATGCTGGCTAAAAATGTTTTCTTGAATGCAGTTCAAGAATTTTGTGCTGTTTGCATCTACTATACTGTTCGTATCCCAGTTGATTTTAGGGTAGTTGAAGTCCCCAACTATTATTGCCCTATTGTTTTTGCATTCAGAAATTTGTTTACATATTTGCTCTTCTATCTCCCTCTCACTATTTGGGAGTCTATTGTACACACCTGGTAGTATGGCTTCCCCTTTTGATGATTCATTTGGTATATCATCCCTCCTCACAGCTGTAATTGATTCTTTAACTGCCCCCACCTTTTTAGGCCCCTCTCTATCCTGCCTGAAAACCTTATATCCAGGGATGTTGAGCTGCCATTTTTGCCCCTCTTTAAGCCAAGTTTCCGTTATAGCAATGACATCATGCTGCCAAAAGTCTATCTGTGCCCTCAGCTCATTTGTTTACTCTCCTCCTTGCATTTAAATAAATACCTTTTAACATTGCCAAATTTCTGTGCTGTAAACCTTTTAACCTATGCTTCTTCTGTCTTTCAGAGTCACCTGCTAATTTTCTGTCTCCTGCTCCTTGCTCTGAATTTTGCCTATCTGAAGCTGCCCTCATGTTCCCATCCCCCTGCCAATCTGGTTTAAACCCTTCCCAACAACACAAGCAAATCTTCCTGCAAGGACATTCGCCCTGGTCCTATTCAGGTGTAGACCGTCTGGCTTGTACAAATCCCATCTTCCCCAGAAATAGTCCCAATGCCTCCCTCCTGCACAATCTCTCCAGCCACGCATTCATCTGGTGTATTCTCCTATTTCCATATTCACTAGCATGTGACCTTGGAAGTAATCTGAAGATTACTACCTTTAGCGCCCTGCTTGCTAATCTCTTTCCTACCTCTCTGAACTCAGCTCGCAAGACTCATCCCTTTTAAGTAGGGAAAGTGCTAGAATATTATAAAGGTTGTGATAACTGGACATATAGAAAATAATGGAAGGATCGGGCAGAGTCAACATGGATTTATAAAAGGGACATCATGTTTGGCAAACCTGTTGGAATTTTTTGAGGATGTAACTAGCAGAATTGCCCTCTCAAGGGAAATTAGGGATAGGCAATAAATGCAGGCCACTCCAGCAATACCTACATTCCCTGAATGAATTAAGCAAAAGATAAGGGGGAACCAGTGGATGTGGTGTATTTGGATTTTCAGAAGTCTTTTGATAAGGTCCCACACAGGAGGATAGTAAGCAGATTTAGTGCACATAGGATTGTGGATAACATGGATTGAGAATTGGTTAATGGACAGAAAACAGTGAGCAGGAATAACTGGGTCATTCACAGGTTGGCAGGCTTTGACTAGTGGGCTACTGCAAGGATCAGTGCGTAGGACCCCAGCTATTCACAATCTATATCAATGATTTGGTTGTGGGGACCAACTGTAATATTTCCAAGATAAAGGCAAAATACTGCAGATGCTGGAAATCTGAAGTAAAAAACAAGAAATGTTGGAAAAACAGACTCGAAACGTTAACTCTGTCTTTCTCTCCAAAGATGCTGTCAGACCTGCTGAGTTTTTCCAGTATTTTTTTTGTGTGTGTAATATTTCCAAGTTTGCTGATAACACAGAACTAGGTGGGATTGTGAGTTGCAAGGACAATACAAAGAGGCTTCAAGGAGACAGGCCAAGTGACTAGGCAAGAACATGGCAGATGGAATATAATGTGGAAAAATGTGAAGTTATCTACTTTGGTAGGAAAAATGGGAATGCAGAGTATTTCTTAAATATTGAGAGATTAGGAAGTGTTGATCACAGAATCACAGAATTATTATGGCACAGAAGGCCATTCAGCCCATCAGCTCTCCAAATGAGCACCATTACTTAGTGCCATTCCCCTGCTTTTTGCCCGTACCCTTGCACATTGTTTCTTTTCACATAATCAGCTATTGCCCTCTTGAATGCCCCGGTCGAACCTGCCTCCACCACACTTCCAGGCAGTGCACTCCAGACTCAAACCACTCACTGTGTGAAAAAGTTTTTTCCCACATCACATTTGCTTCTTTTGCAAATCACTTTATTGTGCCCTCTCGTTCTTGACCCCTTGACGTGCGGGAACAGTTTCTCTCTATCTACTCTATCCAGCCCCGTCATGAATTTGAACACCTCTATCAAATCTCCTCTCAGCCTTCTCCTCTGCAAGGAGAACAGTCCCAATCTCTGAAATCTATCTTCATAACTCAAGTTTCTCATCCCTGAAACCATTCTTGTAAAGCTCTTCTGTACTTTCTCCAATGCGATCACATCCTTCCTGTGGTGTGGCGCCCAGAATTGTACACAATACTCTAGCAAGGTCTAACTAGTATCTTACATAAACTCAGCATAATCTCCCTGCTCTTGTACTCTATGCCCCTATTAAGAAAGCCCAGGATACTTTATGCTTTATTGGCTGTTCTCTCAACCTGTCCTGCCATCTTCAGTAAACTATGCACATATACACCCAGGTCTCTCTGCTCCTGCACACCCTTAATAATTGTACCTCTTATTTTATATTGCCTCTCCATGCTCTTCCTATCAAAATGAATGGTCTCACACTTCTCTGCATTGAACTTCATCTACCACCTATTTGCCCACTCCACCAACTTGTCTATGTCCTTTTGAAGTTCTATACTGTCCTGTTGATGCCCATCATAACCTGGATGTCCCTGTTCATTAGTCACTGAAAGTTAACATGTATGTGCAGTAAACAATTAAGAAGTCAAATGGTATGTTGGCCTTTCATGCAAGACGATTTGAGTACAAGAGTAAAGAAATCTTGCAATTGTCTAGAGCCATGGTGAGACTTCACCTGGAATATTATGCACAGTTTTGGCCTCCTTACCTGAGGAAGGTCATAGAGGGAGTGCAGCAAAGGTTCACCAGACTGATCTCTGGGATAGTGGAATTGTCCTGTGAGGAGTGATTGAGGAGACTTGGCCCATATTCTCTAGTGTTTCGAAGAATGAAATGTGGCCTCACTGAAACATACAAAATTCTTACAGAGCTCAACAGGGTAGATGCAGGTAGAACCAGTGAACAGAGTCTCAAAAGAGATAGGCCATTTAGGACTGGGATGAGGAGGCATTTCTTCACTCAGAAGGTGGTGAATCTTTATAATTATCTACCCCAGAAGGCTCTGTCATTGAGTATGTTCAAGACACAGCTTGATAAATTTCTAGATATTAAAGATATCAAGGGATATGGGAAAGTGCGGGAAAATGGTGTTGAGGTAGAAGATCAGCCATGATCTAGTTGAATAGTGGAGCCCACTTGAGGGGCCAAATGGCCCACTCCTGCTCATATTTCCTATGTTCCTCAATTGCCTTAGTTGCAGATTGTAGTGCTGGTCAACATGACTGGTGCCTTGAACGGTGCAAAGCAACAGGCATGTCAGCCAGTTCTGGTATTTCAGGGCCCAACTACCTCCTTTCAGCCTCATTGCAACCTGAAAATTCAGGTCAGTCTACATCTATAGCAAAAAGGACTTGTTTAAAATTTTACACTGTGCTCTTAGAACCAAGGTAAGTAATTATGACTGTTGTTATGCACACTAAATCTTAACTGAGAACTTATTTATGATTATCTACACAAGTGTATAGAATCATAGAATTTTACAGCACAGAGAGAGATCATATAGCTCATCATGTCTGAAGAAGTTCAATTTAGTCCCACATTCCAACTATTTTCCCATAATCTTGCAAATTAATTCTCTTCAAATACATATGTTTGTGTAACAAAGTTATTCACTTTTGTTTCACAGAGCAAGAGAGACATTTAAGGGCAAATGACAGAGATTTCAATCTGAAATTCCATTATGTGGTGAGTAGACTTAAAATTTTAAATTTTGACAATGCATTGTCAATGGCTTAGTGGATAAATATACTGAATAATATGGCATTGAACTGGGAAGATCCAAGGTATGACACCTAGTGTTCACTGGCAGAAAAACAATAAATAGTAATATAACTTGTGACGTCAAATATCTGACCTTTCTTGGTATTGATGATACCTTACCCTTAGAGTGAAGGATAATTCTTCTGGAGCCAAGCTTAATATAGTCTGTAACTGCATTATGATTGTTTTTGAACTCATCTTAGTTGGTGGTTTCAGGGGAACATAGATCTTGAACATCCATATGATATAATTCACATTTCCATAAGTGAAGCTGATCGGGTATGAGTGATGAAATTCAGTTGATCGTCTTGTGCAGGATAGTCTGTGAATCATATTCTTCATGCAGATATTGTGAAGTTGCAATACATTCCACTGGTAACTGCAAGGAAGAGTCTGATTTTGCTGCAACAACAGATGCAGACTTAAGAGTCATACCTGTCAATTACTCCACATTCCTGAAGATTGACCTTCAAGCCTGCATGGCACTAGGAGGTTTTTTTTAATGTTCTCCATTTCTGTTGATATGGCCATTTGGTCCTTTGGTCATGCTCTGCCATATAGTAAGATCATGGCTGATCTTCCACACTTTCCCACACTCCCCATATTCTTAATTCCCTTAAAAATCTATCGGTCTCTGACTTGAATATACTCAACAAACAAGCATTCATAGATCTCTGGGGTCGAGATTTCCAAAGGTACACAATTCTTTGAGTGAAAAAAATCCTCATCTCAATCCTAAAGCACCAATTCCATATTTTGAGACTATAACCCCATTGTTTTAAGCCCGGGGAAACATACTCCCAGCATTCGACCTTAGTAATTTTATACATTTCTATGAGATCACATCTCACTCTTGTAAACTCTAGTGAATATAGGCCTAGTCGATTCAATTTTTCCTTATGGGACTATTCCTTGTCCTAGGAATCAGTCTAGTGAACTTTTGTTGCTCTCCCTCTATGGCAGCCATATCCTTCCTTGGGTAATGACGAAAACTGTACACAGTATGTCCAGGCGTATTGTCATCAAGGCTGTATAAAATTGCAGAAAGATGACTTTGCCCTATTGCAACCCCTTTGTAAGAAATGCAAACATATGCTTTGCTTTCTAACTGCTTGCTGTACCTGCATGTTGACTTTATGTAATTTGTGATCCTTTGTGACTGTAACAAAAATAAACTAACCCTCCTTGCCCTTCTCAACCTGGCTGCAATCTTTGACAAGGTTGACCACACCATCCTCCTCCAATGCCTATCTACTTTTTCTTTTTTTAAATCAATTTACAGGATGTGGGTGTCGCTGGCTAGGCCAGTATTTATTGCCCATTCCTAATTGCCCTTGAGTAGGTGGTGGTGAGCTGCCTTCTTGAATCACTGAAGTTCCTGTGGTGTAGGTATACCCACAGATCTGTTAGGGAGGGAGTTCCAGGATTTTGATCCAGCGACAATGAAGGAACAGTGATATATTTCCAACTCAGGATGGTGAGTGGCTTTGAAGGGAACTTCCAGGTGATGGTGTTCCCATGCGTTTGCTGCCCTTGTCCTTCTAGATGATAGTGGTCGTGGGTTTGGAAGGTGCTGCCTAAGGAGCCTTGATGAGTTTCTGTAGTGCATTTTGTAGATGGTACAATGCTGCCACTGCCACTGGTGGCGGAAGGGGTGAATATTTGTGGAAGGGGTGCCAATAAAGCAGGCTGCTTTGTCCTGGATGGTGTCAAGCTTCTTGAGTGTTGTTGGTGCTGTACTCATTCAGGCAAGTGGAGAGTATTCCATCACACTCCTGACTTGTGTTTTGTAGATGGTTTTGAGGAGTCAGGAGGGTGGGTTACTCACTGCAGTCTTCCTAGCCTCTGATCTGCTCTTATTGCCAAAGTATTTATATGGCTAGTCCAGTGCAGTTTCTGGTAAATAGTAACCCCCAAGGTGTTAGCCAGCTGGCTGGGACTGCTCCCACCTTGTTGTATTCTTATCTATCTAACACAAACAGAGTATCTCTTGCATTGGCTTTTCCTCCAGCTTCCGCACAGTTACCTTTGGTGTTCCCTAAGGACCTATCGTTGGTCCACTCCTATTTTCCATCTACATGCTGCCCTTGGCAACATCAGCTAAGCATAGTGTCAGTTTTCACATGTTTGCTGACACCACCCAAGTCTACCTCACCATCCATCTCTCTCAACTCCTGTTGCTAAATTGTCACACTGCTTATCCAGCATCCAGTACTGTATGAGCAGAAATTTCCTCCATTTTTTTCATATTCATTCATGGGATGTGGATGTCACCGGATAGATCAGCATTTATTGCCCATCCCTAATTGCCCTTGAGAAGATGAAAGTATGCTGTTCTCTTGAACTGCTGCAGTCCATGTATTGCAGGAGCACCCACAGTGCTGTTAGGAAGGGAGTTCTAAGATTTTGATCCAGTGACAGTGAAGGAACGCGATATAGTCCAAGCCAGGATGGTGTGTGACGTGGAGAGAACGCAGCTGGTGGTGTTCCCATGCTTCTGCTGCTCTTGTCCTTCTAGATGGTAGAGGTTGCAGGCTTGGAAGGTGCTGTTAGAGAAGCGTTGGTGAGTTGCTGCAATGCACCTCGGAGATGGTGGACTGATGCCACTCTGCTTCAGTGGTGGAGGGAGTGAATGGCTGTTGTGCTAGATACGGTGCCAGTCAAGCGGGCTGCTTCATCCAAGTTGGTGTCGAGCTTCTTGAGTGTTGGAGCTGCACTCATCCAGGCAAGTGATGAGTATTTCATCACCCTCCTGACTTGTGCCTTGTAGAAGGTAGACAGGCTTTGGGGAGTCAGGAGGTGAGTTACTCTCTGCAGAATTCCCAGCCATTGACCTGATCTTGTAGCCGTAGTATTTATATGACTGGTCCAGTTCAGTTTCTGGTCAATGGTAATCCCCTAGGATGTTGATAGTGGGGGATTCAGCGATGGTAATGCCATTGAATGTCAAGGGGAGATGGTTAGATTCTCTCTTTTTAGAGATGGTCATTGCCTGACACTTGTTCCTTGCCATATATCAGCCCAAGTCTGAACATTGTCCAGGTCTTGCTGCATATGGGCACGAACTGCTTTAGTATCTGAGGATACATTGTGTAATCTTCTGCAAATATCCCTACATCTGACCTTATGATGGAAGGGAGGTTATTGATGAAAGATCTGAAGATGACTGGGCCTAGGACATTACCCTGAGGAACTGCAGCAATGATGTCCCCGGACTGGGATGATTGACCTCCAACAGCCACAATCAACTTCCTTTGTGCTAGGTATGATTCCAACCAGTAGAGAGTTTTCCCCCTGATTTCCATTTTGCCAGGGCTCCTTGATGCCACACTGGTCAAATGCTGCCTTGAGATCAAGGGCAGTCACTCTCACCTCATTTCCTTCGTTCAGCCCTTTTGTCCATGTTTGGACTAAGGCAGTAATGAGGTCAGGAGCTGGGTGGCCCTGGCGGAACCCAAACTGAGCAGGTTATTGCTGAGTAAGTGTTGCTTGATTGCACTGTGGATGACAATTTCCATAACTTTCCTGATGATCGAGAGTAGACTGATGAGGCAGTAATTGGCCAGGTTGGATTTGTCCTGTTTATTGTGGACAATTATATTGAGAAGACTGAAGCCATTGTTTTTGGTCCCCTTTTCACTTATCACTCCTATGCTTGTTGACACCCATTGGTCAAGCAATGTCGTGCTTTTAAATTTCTGATCCATGTTACCCGCAGGATCCTTCCACTGCCTCTGTAATTTATTACAGCTCCACAACCCTCTGAAATATCTGCACTCATCTAGTTCTAGCCTCATCTACCTCTAGCATTCCCGATTTTAATGTCTCCATCATAGATGGCTGTACTTTCACTTGCCTAGGCTCGAACTCTACAATTCCCTCTCTGTGGATGAAATCTTATGCTCTCATTGGTGGAAATCTTGGAGGTGGGAAGGGAATTTACTTAGGTGGGGTGGTGGCATACTTGAACCCTGCTGCCTTTCCGCCTCCACCAGAATTAAGTTCTGGACGGGAAGACCAATGGTCGACCTTCCTTCTCTGCGGCCAATTAAGGCCTTTAAGTGGCCAATTAATAACCACTTAAGGGATTCATCCTGTGATAACCCAGCTGCAAGTGGGCCTGTCGCCATGCAGCATGTATGACAGATGAACCTGTGCAGGCCGCTTGTCACCTTACGGTGCGGCGGGGGTGGTCTCTTGATCAAAAGGAGTCAGTATCTGATCAAGGAACTGGACAGTGGGGAGGGTGGTCGGGGCTGCTGATAGCCATCCTCATGCCCTTGCTTTTGACCGCCCTGCCCCATTCTCCCCGCAATCTACTCTCGTGAAATCCCCAGTCCACATTACATACCTGTAGCTTGGGTCACTCCATGATCCTGGGACTAAGGTGGGTGTCTTTCCTGTAGCAGCAACTGAGCACAAGAACTGCCTCCCTCTGATTGGCCGGCAGCTCTCCCTCGGTACAACTTCCGCCCCTGGGGTCTTGATTTCAGGGGAAGGCTGCCAGTGGCCTAGCCACTGCCTGATTGACATGTGGCTTGACAGACCTTTCTGAAAAGAGGCAGCATCAGTCTCTCACCGGCTCTCCAGACAGCAAACAAATCCCCCAGTGCTACAACGAGATTCCACCCTATACTTCAGTGCCTCGGCACTTCGCTTTCCTTCTTTAAGATATTCCTTAAAACCAAAATCTTTAACTAAGCTTTTTGGTAATTTGACCTAAATCTGTTCATGTGGTTCAATGTCATGTCTTGTTTTGTAATACACCTGTGAAACGCCTTGGAATGTTTTATTATGTTAAAGGGGCTAAACAATGATACGTGGTTGTTGTACACAAATAAACCCATCTTCCTTTGAGTGACAACATTTCACAGTCTGTCACCATTTAAAAAAACATTCTGCTTTTCTGTTTTTCCTATCCAAGTGAAAACATTTCGCGGCTTCTCACCAATTCAGCACATTGCATTTCACTTGCCCTGTTCTTGCCCACTCAGTTAACCTATTTCACACCTTTGGAACCCTCTTGTGTCCTCACAGCTTACTCCCCGCCTAACCTTTTACTCTCAGTAATGCTTGCATGCATTATACTCAGTCATTGATATAGATTGTAAATAGCTGAGGCCCAAGCACTAATCCTTGCAATACCTCACTAGCATTTTTTATATTAGTTCATGGAATGTGGGTGTTGCTTGCTAGGCCAGCATTTATTACCTATCCCAACTTGCCCCTGAGAAGGGGTGGTGTGCTGCCTTCTCGAACAGCTGCAGTCCATGTGTTGTAGTAACACCGACAGTGCTGTTAGGAAGGGAGTTCCAGGACTTTGATGCAATGCCAATGAAGGAACGGCAATATAGTTCCAAGTCAGGATGATGTGTGACATGGAGGGGAACTTGCAGCTGGTGGTGTTTCCATGCATCTGCTGCTCTTGTCCTTCCAGGTGGTAGAAGTCGCAGGTTTGGAAGGTGCAGTTGAAGGAGCCTTGGAGGGTTGCTGCATTGCACATTGTAAATGGTGCACACTGCTGCCCCTGTGCATCAGTTGCGGAGGGAGTGAATGTTTATTGTGGTGGATCGGGTGCCAATTAAGCGGACTGCTTTATCCTGAATGGTGTTGAGATTCTTGTGAGTTGTTGGACCTGTATTCATTCGGGCCAGTGGAGAGTATTCCATCACAGTCCTGTCTTGCGCCTTGTAGATGGTTGACAGGCTTTGGCGAGTCAGGAGGTGAGTTACTGTCTGCAGAATTCCCAGCATGTGACCAGCATTTGTAGCCACAGTATTTATATAGTAGTCCAGTTCAGTTTCTGGTCAATGGTAACCCCCCAGGATGTTGATAGTGGAGGATTCAGTGATGGTAGTGCCATTGAATGTCAGTGGAAGATGATTAGATTCTCTGTTGTTGGAGATAGTCATTGCCTGGCACTTGTGTGGCGCGACTGTTACATTCCACCTATCAGCACATGTCTGAATATTGTCCAGGTCTTGCTGCATATGGGCACAGAAGAGATGCTGAGCATTGTGCAATCATTCTTGAACATCCCTGTTTCTGACCTTATGATGGAAAGAATGGCATTGATGAAGCAGCCGAAGATAGTTGGGCCTAGAACATTACCCTGAGAAGCTCCTGCAATGAAGCCTTGGTACTGGGTTGGCTGACCTCCAACAACCACAGCTACCTTCCTGTGACTAGGAACAGTGGAGAGTTTCCCCCCTGATTTCCATTGACTTCAGTTTTGCTAGGGCTCCTTGATGCCACATTTAGTCAAGAATGGCCTTGATCTCAAAGGCAGTCACTCTCACGTCACCTCCTGATTGCAACTCTTTTGTCCATGTTTGGACCAAGGCTGTAATGAATTCAGGAGCTGAGTGGCCCCGGTAGAACAGAAACTGAGCATCAGGAAGCAGGTTATTGCTAAGTGCCACTTGATAGCACTTTCAGTGACACTTGTTAGCGCTTAGCTGATGATCGAGATTAGACTGATGAGGTGGTAGTTGGCCGGGTTGGATTTGTCCTGCTTTTTGTGTACACGATGTACCTGGGCAATTTTCTACATTGCCGGGCAGGTGCCAGTGTTGCAGCTGTCCTAAAATAGCTTTGCTAGGGTCATGGATAGCTCTGGAGCACACGTCTTTCAGTATATTGCCAGAATGTTGTCAGGGCCCATAGCCTTTGCAGGATCTAGTGCTTTCAGCCATTTCTTGACATCACATGGAGTGAATCGAATTGGTTGAAGACTGGGACCTGCGATGTTGGGGACTTCAGGAAGGGGTTGTGATGGATAAAAACATAAAACTGCAGATGCTGGAAATCCAAAACAAAAACAGAATTACCTGGAAAAACTCAGCAGCTCTGGCAGCATCGGCGGAGAAGAAAAGAGTTGACGTTTCGAGTCATGAGGACTCGAAGCGTCGACTCTTTTCTTCTCCGCCAATGCTGCCAGACCTGCTGAGTTTTTCCAGGTAATTCTGTTTTTGTTTTGTTGTGATGGATCATCTGCTTGGCACTTCTGACTGAAGGGGACTACAAATCCTTCGGCCTTGTATTTTGTACTGATGTGCTGGGCTTTCCTGTCATTGAGGATGGGGATATTTGTGGAGCTTTCTCCTCCAGTTAGTTGTTTAATTGTCCACCACATTCACAACTGGATGTGGCAGGACCGTAGAGCTTAGATTTGATCTGTTCGTTGTGGGATTGCTTAGCTTTGTCTATCATGTTGTTTCCGCTGTTGGCATGCAACTAGTCCTGTGTTGTAGCTTCATCAGGTTCATCATTTTAAGTATGCCTGGTGCTGCTGCCATGTCCTCCTACGCTCTTATTGACATCTCATTTTAGGTATGCTTGGTGCTGCTCCTGGCATTTCCGCCTTCACTCTTCATTGAACCAAGGTTGATTCCCCAGTTTGATGATAATGGTAGAGTGGGGTATATGCTGGGCCTTGATGTTACAGATTGTGGTTGTATAAAATTCTGCTGCTGCTGATGGCCCACAGTGCCATATGGATGCCTAGTTTTTGAGTTGCTAGATCTGTTCAAAATCTATCCTATTTAGCACAGGGGTAGTGCCACACAACACAATGAGGGTATCCTCAATGTGAAGATGGGACTTAGTTTCCACATGACTGCGTGGTGATCACCCTTACCAATACTGTCATGGACAGATGGAACAGTTGGATTGGTGAGGACGAGGTCAAGTAGGTTTTTCCCTCTTCTTGGTTCCCTCACCATCTGCCGAAGATCCAGCCTAACAATTGTGTCCTTTAGGACTTGCCCAGCTCAGTCAGTAGTGCTGCTACTGAGCCACACTTGGTGATGGACATTGAAGTCTCCCACCCAGAGTACATTCTGTACCCTTCCCACCCTCAGTGCTTCCTCCAAGTGATGGCAACATGGAAGAGGACTGATTCATCAGCTTGGGGGTTGGGTGGGTGGGTGGGTGGGTTTTTGGGGGGGGGCGGGGCGGGGGGGGGTCGTGGTATGTGGTAATCAGCAGGATGTTTCCTTGCCCATGTTTGACCTCATGCCATGAGACTTCATGGGGTCCGGAGGTGATGTTGAGGACTCCCAGGGCAACTCCCTCCTGGCTGTATACCTCTGTGCTGTCACCTCTGTTGGGTCAGGACAGACCCAGTGATGGTAGTGTCTGGAGGTATCATTCAGTGAGTACAACTAGTCTGTGGGACAGCCCTCCCAATTTTGGCACAAGCCCCCCGATGTTGGAAAAGAGGACTTTGCAGGGACAGTAGGGCTGGGTGTGCTGTTGTTGTTTCTGGTGCCTAGGTCGATGCCATATAGTCCATCCAATTTCATTCCTTATCAACTTTTCTCTACTGGTTTGATACAACTCAGTGGCTTGCTAGGCCATTTCAGAGGGCAGTTAAAAGTCAACCAAATTGCTGTGAGTCGAGTCAGCTGTAGGCCAAACCAGGTAAGGACAGCACATTTCCTTCCCAGAAGGACATTAGTGAACCAGTTGGCTTTTTTTTACAACAATCGATGATGCTTCCTGGTCACCATTATGAGTCTGGTTTTCAATTCCAGATTTATTTTAATTATTTGCATTCAAATTCCACCAGCTTTCATGTTGGGATTTGAACCCAGGGTATTAGCCTGAACCTCTGGATTACTAGTCCAATGAGATTACTACTACCCACCACCTCCCCCAGCCTGCCAACCTGAAAACCTACTCTCTGTGTTTTGTTCATTAACCAGTTCTCAATTCATGCTAGTGTATTACCTTTAATCACATAATTTTGTGTAATAATCTCCTTTATCGCACCTTATTGAATGCTTTTTTAAAAATCCAAATGCATTACAACCACTGATACCCCACCCTCAAAACTCTCTTGACAGATTTGTCAAACACGGTTTAATTGGATGAAACCTCTTTGTTGACTCTGCCTAATCATATAATTTTATCAGGTCCCTAATAATAAATTTTCACATATTCTCTACAATCTCTACACTCCAAAATTAAGACGGTTGAGATTTTCAGGCTAACTGACCTACTGTTTTCTCTCTCCCCTCTTTCTTGAACAGCGGGGTTATGTTTGTTACCTTCCAATCTATGGGAACATTGTAGAATTTAGGGAATTTTGGGAGCTCAAAACCAATAAATCCACTATTTCTGTAACTACCTGCTTTCAAACCCAAGAGTATAGGCTGTCAGCTCCAGGAGAATTGTTGGCTTCTGGTCCTGTTAATTTCTCCAGTACTACTTCTTTATTTATACTAACATCATTAAGTTCCTCATTTTCACTCGACATATGGGCAGGATTTTCGGGTTGTCAGGCGGGCGCAGTGGGTGGGCCCAGGAGTGGCCGGGAAACAGTTTGCTGCCCGCGATCAGCCTCTGACCATGATTTCACGCTGACTGGCCAATTAATGGCCAGCCAGAGTGAAAACCGTGCTGAGAACCTCAACGCTGCCGGGGCGAGGGCAGGAGGAGTGCAAGCGCAGAAGTCTGTGCATGCCCGGGGAAGCACGCACTGAAAGCTCCCTGAAGGCAGGGAGCTGCCTCAGAGAGCTGAACAATTTTAGAATCAAAAATGAAAAGTTCTAAAATTTGAAAAAAATGTCCCGACATGGGACTCACTCACAATAACATTAACAGAATAAAAATTCTGCCCAATATTTATATTTATTCTTTATTTAATTGTGGAAACCTCATCCTGCCTGTGGATGAGGTTTGCTACAAATTCAACAGGCCACCTGGCTAATTCACTCACCCGTCAACCGTAAAGTTGGATGGGCAGCGAAAAAGGCTGAATAAGCTTCTTAATTGTCGTCGGGCTTGCTGCCAACTCTCATGCGTGCCCGCCAATCGAAATGTCATGCAAATGCGCATTGATGTCGGGAGGCTCGCCCAAAGTCATCGCACACTATATTATGCTTGATTGAGTCAGGCACATGCCCACCCACCCGCGGGAAATAAAATCCTGCCCATTGTATGGCACTACTTCTGGAATGTTTTTGTGTCTTCGGTCAAGATGTGTACAAAATATTCGCATAATGTCTCTGCTATTTCCATATTTCACCTTGTAATTTTTCCTGATTCTGCCTCTGCTAAACTCTTCCTTTTTACCTATAGAAGCCGATAGAAGTTTTTCTAATCTGTTTTTATATCTCTAGCTTGTTTACTCTCATATCCTATTTTCTCTTTGCTTATCAATTTCTTGCTTATCCTTTGCTGAATTCTAAAATCCTCCCAATCCTCAACCGTTCCACTCTTTTTGACAACATTCGAAGCTTTTTCCTTTAATCAAGTACTACATTTAACTTTTCTTGTTAAGAATGGTTGGGCCACTTTTCCCCTGAAGTTTTTATTCCTTAAGGGAATGTATAATCATTGCGAATTATGAATTAAATCTTTAAATATTTGGAGTGCACTGTGGGTAGTGCACAGCAGCCACATTACACCAGTACTGGGCAGTTCAAATAATTGTTTCTTGGATTGTGAATGCAACCTGACTTGATCACGCTCATTCCTGAAGGCACATTTGGATGCTTGTGAGTAACCTATTTCTCAAAGTCAGGGCTTTAATAAGTGCAGGTGGACAAGTACGAATTTGTGGAATCAACAGTGTTAGAAGAGGTGAATGAGATGTTTTTGAATTGAATTTTACTTAGGTTTAAGTTTAATGTCTCCAACACGGTTTCCCCACTTGGGAAATTGAACAGTGACCTGGAGGTAAGATTGAGCCGCAGCCCAGGTAAGTATTCAAACTTGTAAATTGCCCCAAGTGAATTAAAACCTCATTTATTATGGCTGGCATTTGAATTCCTTTTGACAAATGTTGGCAGAGTTCTTGAGTGGAATCCGAACATAACATACCCCCAGGTAGCGGGGTGGGGGTTTCTGCAGTGGGTTGGGAACCCATTTGTAATTAAGGGGTATTCTCAGTTTACTGACCAATCAGAGAAAGTGGGAGGGATGACACACCACATCTGCCAAAGGAAGGATTTCTAGTGTAGAATTTAGTGAGGGCGGTGGTGGGGCCTAACATGAGCCACCAAAACTGGCGGCACCCTAGCCAACATGATTTCTGGGAGCCCTGAAGGAATTAAATCCCTCATTGCCAGTGGGAACTTGACCACTAGGGCTCCTGGCTCCATGGGGGATATTTAATTGCAGGACTTCTCACAGTGAGGCGAAAATCCCATCTCCTTGAGCTGCTGGCCAATCAGAAGCTGGCGGTGCTTCATTATCAGCAGCTGCACTGGGAGTGGCAGCTGTTGCTGGTTAGTCAATTGGGTCTTCACCAATGATCCCTGGAGGTGGGATGGGAATCATATGGAGAGGGTGGGAGAGAGGGGTTGGAGGAAAGGGTAAAAGGGTGGCTCTCAGCGGGCCCTCCCTTCCTGAGAATGGCCAGTATAACACCCTTATTCAAAAAGGGAGGGAGACAAAAAACAGGTAACTATAGGCCAGTTAGCTTAACACTTGTCACTGGGAAAATGTTGGAGTCTGTTATAAAGGATGTAATAGTAGAGCATTTATAAAAACATAATCTAATCAAGCAGAATCAGCATGGCTTCATGAAGGGGAAATCATGCCTAACAAATTTATTAGAATTCTTTGAGAATAGATAAAGGGGAAACTGTAGATATAATATATTTGGATTTCCAAAAGGCGTTCAATAAGGTACTGCACATAAGGCTATTTAATAGGTTAAGAGCCCATGATGTTGGGGGTAGTATAATAGCATGGATAGAGGATTGGCTAACTAATAGAAGACAGAGAGTTGGGATAAGAGGGGCATTTTCAGGATGGCAACCTGTAACTAGTGGAGTGCCACAGGGAATTTTGTTCTGGGGCCTCAATTATTTACAATATATATTAATGACTTGGATGAAGGAAGTGAATGTACTATCGCCAAGTTTGTGGATGATACAATATTAGGAGGGAAGGCAAGTGGTGAGGAAAACACAAGTAGTCTACAGAGGGATTTAGAGGTTAATTGAGTGGGCAAAAACTTGGCAGATGGAATAAAATGTGGGAAAATGTGAGGTTATGCACTTTGGCAGGAAGAATAGAGGAGCTGAATATTATTTCAATGGAGAAAGACTGCAGGAGGCTGCAGCACACAGGGATTTGGGAGTCCTTCTGCATGAATCCCAAAAAAGCTAACATACAAGTTCAACAGGTAATAGGGATGGCAAATGGAATGTTGGTCTTTATTTCAAAGAGAATGGAGTATAAAAATAGGGAAGTCTTGCGAAAACTATACAAAGCACAAGTTATACCACACCTAGATTACTGTGAACAATTTTGGTTCCCTTATTTAAGGAAAGATATACTGGCAATTGAGGCAATCTAGAGAAAGTTCACTAGGCTGATCCTGGGTGTGGAGGGATTTTCTTATGAGGAGAGGTTGAGTAGGTTGGGCCTATACTCATTGGAGTTTAGAAGAATGAGAGGCGACCATATTAAAACATATAAGGTTCTTAGGGGGCTTGACAGGGTAGATGCTGAGAGGTTGTATCCCCTTGTGGGAAGGTCTAGGACCAGAGGGCATAATCTCAGAGTAAGTGGTCGCCCATTTAAGGTAGAGATGTGGAGAAATTTCTTCTCTCAGATGGTAGTGAATCTGTGGAATTCTTTGTCGCAGAGGGCTGTAGAGGCTGGGTCGTTAAGTATATTCACTGCTGAGATAGATTTTTAATCAGTAAGGGAATCAAGTGTTATGGGGACAAAGCAGGAAAGTGGAGTTAAGGATCATCAGATCAGCCATGATCTCATTGAATGGCGGAGCAGACTCTATGGACTAAATGGCCTATTTTTGCTCCTATGTGTTATGGTCAATCCTGGGTGCCACAATTAGGCACCGAGTGCCTTTGAATGAGGGACTCCCCTATCAGGTTTGCTTGTTGGTCTCCCGGTGTGGTGAGTCCACCACCTGCCACTGCTTGAATACCAGCAGTGGGGGATGAGGCCCTTAAGTGGGAAAGCGATCATCATAAGGTCAGAAGTGGCGATGTTCATTGATGATTGCACAATGTTCAGCACCATTTGTGACTCCTCAGATACTGAAGTAATCCATGTCCATTGACAGCAAGACCTGGACAGCATTCAGGCTTGGGCTGATAAGTGGCAAGTAACATTCACACCACATGTGCCAGGCAATGACCATCTCGAACAAGAGAGAATCTAACCATCTCCCCTTGACGTTCAATGGCATTACCACCACTGAATCTCCCACTATCAACATCCTGGGGGTTACCATTGACTAGAAACTGAACTGGTCTAGCCATATAAATACTGTGGCTACCAGAGCAGGTCAGAGGCTAGGAATCTTGCGACGAGTAACTCATCTCCTGACTCCCCAAAGCCTGTCCACCAACTAGAAGGCACAAGTCAGGAGTGTGATGGAATACTCCCCACTTGTACTCTATGAGTACAGCCCTCACAACATTCAAGAAGCTTGACGCCATCCAGGACAAAACAGCCTGCTTGATTGGCACCACATTCTCAAACAATCACTTGCTCCACCACCAACGCACAGTAGCAGCAGTGTGTACTATCTACAAAATGCTCTGTAGAAACTCACTGAGGCTCCTTAGGCAGCACCTTCCAAATCCATGACTGCTACCATCTAGAAGGACAAGGGCAGCAGATAGATGGGAAAACGACCACCTGGAAGTTCCCCTGTAAGTCACACGCCATCCTGACTTGGAAATATATCACCATTCCTTCACTGTTACTGGGTCAAAATCCTGGAACACCCTCTCTAAAAGCACTGTGGGTGTACCTACGCTACAATGGACTGCAGCGGTTCAAGAAGGCAGCTCACCACCACCTTCTCAAGGGCAACGAGGGATGGGCAACAAATGCTGGCCCAGCCAGCGAAGCCCGCAACTCCTAAATGAATAAAAAAAGGTCACTATGTCTCTCATGGTTTCTTTTATGTGCTGAATCATAGAGTAGTCATACATTATATTTACTCTAACTTGAGACCGTTTAAATATTCTCAAGTTAGGTTGATTTGATTGAAATTTTCCATCAAGGTATCTTTCCTGTTTTTACACAAACTGCTTTTATCACTTCATAAAGCAAATTATCCTACTCCCTGCGTTGAACTGAAGGAACCCATTGCAGGTTCATGGCAGAAGTTCAGAAACTGTGGACAATGGAAGTAGTACTTGCATTTTAAATGGTAAAAAATATATGTCAGATTTTCTCCTCAGCGGGTGGGTGTGGGAGCGGCTGTGAAACCGACCGTCGCCTGTGATCGGGCCCCCGCGATTTCATGCTGGCAGGCCAATTAAGGCCCACCCAGCGTGAAATGCAGTCCCGCACTGGCCAACAAGGGCCGAGTGGGGGCGGGGGCCTGTCGGCCGCCAGGTCCAGTTGCAACCAGGCAGGCTGTTTAAAACCTGCCCAAGTAGCCCCAGAAAAGGTACCAGGGAACGACTTTTGTCTGCCATTCTAATGATGGACTCGAGTGCGGCTGCAAACGCCAAGAGGGAGGAGAGTTTAGGTTGGCACTCTGCTTTTCTGATGAGTGCCTCACTGCCCTCCTGTAAGAGGTGGCTGCCAGGAGGGACACCTTGTCCCCAGAGATGGGAAGAGGTGGCAACTCAGGTGAGCAGCCATGATGTGGTGCTGTGCATCTGGGTCCAGTGCCAGAATCGTTTCAATGACCTGCTGTGCTCAGGAAGGGTGAGTACCGTGTTGGCATGGGTCAGTGTGCAGAAGTGTTAAGGTGTGGCCGTCCCCCCGTGGACTTCAGGGGTGTAAGAGTCTGAGTGCCAACTGTCAATCATGTTGGAGCTGGCCAAGGGGGTAAGCCCTGGCCGTTTGGACTGAGTGCCTTGTGGCTTGAGAACCACTCGGATGTGACCTTCCAGGTGCTCCTCAGCTGGGGTTGGCCAGGCTGTAATGGCGCTGCAGTGGACGAATCAATGCTCCCCTGCCCTTTCAGGAGAAGACAAGCCATAACCAAGCTGAGAGGGCACATACAGGTGGAGGCCTGCTCAACCTTCTGCTGATCTCCCGGTTCAGGCAGGATGCCCTCGAACTCAAGAGCCGGCACGCTCCCCTGTTCAACCGAGTATGGAGAGGCAGGGATGCCAGACGAAAAAGGTAAGACGAAGGCAGTGTGCAAAGGTGAGACTTTTGGATTGTGGGACCAATCTAGTATAGTCTCTTCACTGATGTGAGCCTCGAACCTGGAATCTCCATTGATCTTTGAAAGAAGATGGCACCATGCTGCTGATCTCCATTATCCCATCAGGGTGCCTGGCATACGCAGTGATAGTGTGATGACTTTAACTAATGACATGTCCTTCTCCCTTTTAGGTTCGCCAGCAGGCGTCCGTTCTGCAGACATCGTAGGGCCTCCCCTAACACTGGAAGACCATCAGGTGTCATTTTCACTTGCATCATACCTGCTCCCTGAAGCTGGCACCAGTGCAGATACCAGCACCTTGGTCGGCATTATATCAGTGGCTAGTATCTTGGTGCACGTTAGTGAGGGCACTTCACAGTCACTTGAGGTGCAGGGGGAGGCAGAGAGTGCCCTGGGCGACAACAGTTGGAGGACTGCTGGGGACCAGGATGATGCTCGGTCGAAGACTGACGATGAGCCTCTGAAGTCGCCCATTAGGCGACAGATGCTGGATTCCCAGTGAGATGTGCGGGAGGATATGGCGGAGATCCATGAGGGTCTGTATGATATGGACTCCGTGATGGAGGAGTCCATGCAGAGCGTGAGCACTGCGTTGACTGTCATGGGCAAGTGCACTGCCTGCTTCATTGAGAGGGTGCAACTCCCACGGAGAGGCAGCTCCAGGGACAGGAAGAGGGGTTCCTGAAGTTGCACTCAGACCTACAAGCTCTCACACAGCACTGACCTCAGGTGGTCAGTGTCAGAGTGGGAGATGGATGAGGCACCCAATATCCCAGCTAGGTGGCCTTCCATCAATGGTGTGTAGGGAGGTCCAGATCGACCCCACGTTGGTGCATGAGCTGTCTGTCATCTCTGCGGGCTCCTCTCATGGCATCCGGGATGACAGCAGCAGCTCCTTCACCCTTCCACCAGTGACTGTGGCACCTGATGAGGCTGTGGCGACCGAGAAGATGCCAGCTGTGGCACTGGCTGCTCACTCCCAGGCGGGGCCAGCACAGGCCAGAGGACGACTGCCAAGGTCAAGGCCAACAAGACAGCAGAATCAGCAGGCTGTATCCAATGCTGGTGCCAGCGAGGGGGGAGCACCTAGAGGTTGCACTTGCAAATATCAGTTAAAGGCTCAATGAGCATAAGAGGGATGGGTCACGACTGATTTTATCTTCATTTCTGTTTACTTTATCTATACTGCTCCGGGATTGAAGACCAGAAACGTTTATGTAAATGGTTTTGAACTGTCACAAGGGGAAGAATTTTCTCCCTGTTGGGGAGATTGTGCGGGAGCGGGCGCAGGCGTGCGCGCAGCCAGTCGCCACCTGTGATGAGCTGGGTGTCACCATTTTACGTGGGCGGGCCAATTAAGGCCTGCCCAGCGTGACGTGCGCCCAGAAGCGCTGAGCACTACCTGTGCGGGTGGGCGGGCGGGGGGGGCAGGAGTCGTTGCCTGAGTCGGGGCCTGTACTCTTTCGCACGCATGCGCACAAAAGAGCACAAAATCTCCCTGAGGCACAGAGCTGCCTCAGGGAGATCAGTTTAAGTTTAAAAAACTTTAATAAAGGAAAAAAAAATTTTAGGGACATGTCCCCTCATGTGAAACTATTAAATGAGCTGGGACATGTCTATGAATTTTATTAAAATTTTTTTCAAACCTTTAAAAACCTTTGTGAAACCTCATTCCGCCCATGGATGAGTTTCCATGAAAAATGCAAAGGCACTTGGGCTCTTTGCCTGCCCGCCAACCTTAAGGTTGGATCGGCAGCTCAGTTTACTGTTTCAACTGATAGTTAACTGGCCTTAATAGACCTTTGAACGTTTGGCAGAGGCGCGCAGCTGACTCGGATGCATGCTCGCTGAACTGAAAATCAGAATGGCGTGCGGTGACATTAGGACGCACGCCCGACGTCACCATGTGTCGTTTTATGCCTCAGCGAGTGGGCCCCGCCCCCGCTTGCCAAGACGAAGATTCTGCTCAAGGAGATAAATTTTGTTTTTGTTATCATGGCCTGTGTATGCTACACCTTTTTATTTTATTGGTGCAGGGTACACCAGTATGTAATACTGGACCTAAGTGGCTCTGAACTTTATTGTTCTATGTGTTCAAATGAAAGGGTCCATTCAGACATCCGGGACGGAGGAGGCAGCCCTGGCATGCATTTGAAGCTGATCTTTAGTAGTTTAGCTGAAGGAACGTTGAATCAAGACATCCCTGGTGTCCCTGCCTCCCAGGAGTTTATGGAGGTCTGGCTCCACGCCCTCAGTGTTCTCCTCACCTTGCTCCTCTTCTGACTCACTACCGGACTCATCATCTGTGGCATGTGCAGCTGCGTTAAGATCCCCTTCCTCCAGTGGGTCCCCCCAGTGCCAGTGTCAGATTGTGGAGAGCGCAGCATACAACCATGATCAGTGATACCTGCTCTGCCGAGTGTTGCAGTGTTCCCCCTGAACGGTCCAAGCACTGGAAGCGCATTTTGAGAAGACCTATAATCCTCCCTACCGCCGTCCATGTGGAAGTATGACTTGTATTTTAATGCTTTTCTGCCTCTGTTCTTGGATGGCAGAGAGGCATCATGAGCCACCTCTTCAATTGATAGCCCCTGTTATTCGACAGCCATCTATCCATTTGGGCTGGAGCACTGAAGAGCCTCGGCACCTGGGAGTGTCTCAGGATGTACGTGCCAGGGTACCTTGCACAAACTTTCAGAATCTGCATCCTGTGGTCACACTATCTGCATGTTCATGGAGTGGAATTGCTTCCTGTTGACGAAGGCCCGGGCTCACCCACCGGTGCTTTGATGGCCACATGTGTGCAGTCAATGGCACCCTGGACGCTGGGGAACCCAGCAATCGCTGCAAAGCCTCTGGCTTGCTCAGCCTGGCTGGCCTCATCTGTATGGTAAAGAATAAAGGTCAGTGCCCATCTGAACATAGCTTCTGTCACCAGCTTGTTGCAACAGTGGACAGCTGATTGGGAGACTCCACAAAGATCCCCCACTGAGCCCTGGAAAGAGCTGGTGGCATAGACGTTGAGGGCTACTGTGACCTTCAAAGCCACTGGCATTGGGTGTCCACCCACATAGTTGGAACTGATCTCAGGGCCAATCATGTGACAAATGGAGGTGACGCTCCCCCTGAAGAGGCGGAGCCTCCTTTGACATTGCACCTCGGACATATTGGGATAGTTGCATCGCCGCCTGTAAACCCTGGCAGCATGATTCTTCTGCGGCCCCTTCCGCCTTGGGCTTCCTGCTGACCCTTGTGCCTGCACCTCTCCTCCTATAAGTCCCTCCCTTGAAAGCTGCATTGAGACACCTGGCCTCCTCCCCCTTCTGCCCCTCTCTTCCTCCTCAGAGGAGATGTCTCCAGCAGAGACCACAATCCCCATTACCAGGGTAAGGGAAGGCTGTCTCATATCTGGAAGGGTCCACATGGTCTAAATCCTCTGAGGCCATGGCAGACAGCAATGAGTCCTGAAATGAAGCTTGGAAATGCTAAGAATGAAGCCCCAAACAGAGATGAAGCTGCCAAGTACCAATAAGCAACCAGCTGCAAACTATCTCCAAAACTGCTCACTACTCACACTGGCAATGCTGCTGACCCTTTTTAGCCTGCTCTTGGATGAGGTTTGTGAAAATGTTGGCTAGCCGCCTGCCCATTTTGCTCATGTGATGAGCAAAAAATTGCACAGGCAAAGTAAAATCAGTCAGTTGGACTGTTAAGGGCCTTAAGTGGCTTGGTACCAGCACGTGTCCACCGAGCAAAATATTGCACGAGTGGACAATGACATTGGGACGTTCGCCCGACGTCATCGTGAACTATTTTACTCCTAATCGGGTCGGGCGCACCGATAATAGTTTTCATGGTCATTATTCTTGAGACTAGCTTTGAGTTCCAGATTTATTAATTGAGTTTAATTTCATGGTGGGATTCATGGTCAGTAGCAATCTCTGCAATACAGACTGAGAGAGGTGAGCACTGTTGGAGAAGAGGGAGACTTAGGGGACTCTTCAAACTGAAGGCATTCATGAAGGGCTCCCTCTTCAGTGGTGAAAAAGTACTGCAAAGCTCCTAAGGATGGAAGATTGACCGCTCCAGAAGAGTGCTGCAGCTGCTTCCGGACCCCTGTGAGCATTGCAGCCGCTAATGCTGCCAATTAATTCAACCACCTGTGGCCTGCTGAGCTCCCGGCAAGAGATCACCTCTGCAACATGGCCCAGCTCCCAACAGAGTGTGGAGCATGTGCGACACCAGGAAAGTTGCAGTGCTGGGGGAAAATAGTCCTTATTATTTTTATTGCCTGCTCAGCCCTGTGAGCTGCTGATTTCCTTGGCAGCCTGCCTCTGAGAGAGTCGCCCAGAGGTGGGACAGCATTGAGGAGCAATTCTAACAGGGTTTCCCGCTGCTTTCCCAGCCCCCCTCCACAGGCTTCAAACCCATCTCCATGGGGCTGGGAAAATTCAGCACATAGTTGCTGACTTTTTTACACAAGAGCCATATCTTATTTTTACAAGCATTGAAATAGATTTTTTTAAAAACTTTTATTGATCAACTCTGTAGAAGAGGAACAGGCAAAAAATGTTATGAGATTTCTGCCAAAAAATTAATACAAAAGGGGTTCCCCTGTGTTTGTTTGAAGGTGCTCCTTTCTACTTGATTTGTTATCATGCATCCTCGTAAGAAATAAAATGTTCTCTTCACATTTCTATAGTCATTAAATGAAACATATTTTATTTTTAAATTATTTAAATTACATAATGCAACCCTTCCTAATCACATCTTTTGCAACAATCACCAGGACATTGATGTGAGCACATTGTAATTAATATGTTATTTAATTTCATGTATTTACCAAATTTTGTTTTTCATTTCAGAACAATCGAATTAAAACCTCCAAATATAACGTTTTCACATTCTTGCCAATCAACTTGTTTGAACAATTTCAGCGAATTGCCAATGCCTATTTTTTATTTTTACTTATTTTGCAGGTAAGTGTTTATCTTAATCTATCTTTATGTTACCTTAAAACCCACCAGTTTGGCCCAACTTTTCGTCACCTTAATGACTCCTCCTTTGGTTTGGCATTGATTTTTGCCAGTTGAGGCTTCTGTGCAGCTCCTTTGGACATTTCCTACATGAAATCCTATATAAATACAAATTGTTATATTGTTCAATGAATTCCTCTCAAAGTAATTCCCTTTCAATAGTAAATAACAAAACATTTCCAGTCTTTCCTGTGAATTCATGTCCTTTGAGAACACAAGATTTCAAGAGATAGGAGCAACAGACCATACGGTTTATTAAGCCTGCTCTGCCATTCAATATGATCATGGCTGATCTTGGGCTTCAACTCTATTTTCCAAACTGCACCTCATATCCCTTGATTCCCTTAGAGAACAAAAATCTGCCTATCCCAGCCTTAAATATAGTCAACGATGGAGCATCCACAACCCCCTGGGGTAGAGAAATTCAAAGATTCACAAATCTTTGAGTGAAGAAAGTTCTCCTCATCCCAATCCTAAATGATTATCCTCTTATCCTGAAACTGTTTTACATTTTGCAGCCAGCAGAAATTACCTCTCGTTGTCTACCCTGTCAAGACCCTTCGGAATCTTTTATGTTTCAATGAGATCACATCTCATTCTGCTAAACTCCAGAGGATATAGGCTAGGGAGTAGTTGCATGCCTCTTCAGTGCACTAGTTTGTTAGTACACTCCTTGAGTACTCTGTCCAATCTAAACTGATATCAGGTTCACAATGCTAAAATGCATCTCCCCACACTTCTCATGTATTGAATTCCATCTGCCACTTGCCTGCTCATTTGTTTTGTTAAACGTTAAAGGCTTCTGCACTTAAATTATTATCTCCCAGTGAAACCCCAAGTTCTGGTCCATGCATTTGTCCATGCATTTATGCTCTCGTTTATGGTTGCTTCTACCAGTGTTCCATCCTGCACCTGGAGTTGATATGGAGCTCTGCAGACTTTCTTGCTGTAGTGTATTAAATAGCCGTGGCTTCTTGGTGCCTGAATCCTACTGTGGCTTGCCACATTTGGGGCCACCTATTTTTGTGCAAGGCTGCCTCAGCGAAGAAGACCATATGCAGCATTGAGGATCTGCCTTCTGCTGTCAAAGTTTGTGAGGAGCCTCCATTTCCTTCAGCCTGACTTTTCTCTACCCTTTCAGGCCCTACATGTACTTCCTTGGTTGCCTGGAGTGGCTCAGCTCCTTGCCATGGGAGATGCACGGCTGGCCCATCTTGCCCACTCATTGCTCCGTAGATCTCATGGATGAGGCCATGCTCTGGAGGTCTGTGCACATCTCTTGCATCTATTCGGTTTTGTGCTCCATGTCTCTCTCCAAGATGCTAACCACTCTCCCAATGGAGGGCACCATGTACTCACATGCCATAGAAGTGTCGCAACTCATGGCATGGATCTACTCCTCCAAAACTTGTGGATGCAGCTGCACTGCCCCTGGAAACTCCAACGAATGTTCATACATTTGATGCAACTGCTGAAGCAACTGCAATTTTACTGATGACACCAGAGGCTCACCATCTGCATGAAGCTGAGCATCACTGGGCCTCTTCTCACTTCTCCGAGGGGAAGTGCCCACAGCTGTCATTGCCTCTGTCACTTCCTCTGGTGCATCTGTGCAATGTTCACCAGATTGTGACACTTGTTCTTTATGCAACAAAATTTACTGTTCAGCGTATGTTTGTGCTGGTGGAGGATGTGTTGGAATAAAGTGGCTCAGTATCTTCTGATAGTACTGCATGCCTGAACATTCCATTGTAGCAAGAGTCCTCGTTTCTTACTGCTGCTGTATCTGATGGAGAGACATGATTCAAGTGAAACAACTGATAACTCAACCAAGCCCTGGTGTCTCCACTTGATCAGAAGCATTATGAACACACTTTCCCTGTAAGCACAGACATATGCAGTGGATGTTATCGCCTGGTGTTGCCATATACATGGGATGATCACCTGGCCTCACATTTAATGCATGTCTTTGAATTCACGCTGGATTTCCAGTTTGCAACTCAACACCACTCACCTTTCTAGACCACATTAGGTCATGAAATCTCTTCCCACTCTGCTCCTGTCTCATGGCCTCCAGAATACTGGTCACTTTGAGATACTATACATGTGCAGCACCATGCACTGAGTGGTATGGTGACTTGGCTGTTCAGCCATCTCAATGCAGCATTCACCCGTCACTGATCATGGGATTCGAGTGCACATAAACTGGACACTTCAATGTGGATATTAGCGCCTGGTGTTGCCCTAAACATGGGCTGATCACCTGGCCTCACATTTAATGGACGTCTTTGAATTCACGCTGGATTTCCAGTTTGCAACTCAACACCACTCATCTTTCTAGACCACATTAGGTCATGAAATCTCTTCCCACTCCGCTTCTGATAAGTGACAAGTGATGCTCGCACCACACAAGTGCCAGGCTACGACTATCTTTCTCCATCAAGAGAGAATCTAATTGTGTCCCTTTGACATTCAATGGCATTACCATTGCTACATTCCCACTATCAATCCTGAAGGCTACATTGACTAGAAACTGAACTGGATCAGCCATATAAATACTGTGGCTACAAGATCAGTTCAGAGGCTGGGGATGAGGCCAATAACTCACCTTCTGTCTCCCAAAGTCTTCCCACAAGACACAAGTCAGGAGTTTGATGGAATACTCTCCACTTGCCTGGATGAGCGTAGCTTCAACCTTCAAGAAGCTCAGCAACCACAAAGCATCCTGCTTGATCGATGCTCCTTTCTCTACCTTCAACATTCATGCCCTCCACCACTGAAGCACAGTGGTAGCCGTGTGTACGATATACAAGATACGCTGCAGAAACTCACCAAGGCTTCTTCAACAGCATCCCAACCTCTGTCACCTAGAAGGACAAGAGCAGCAGATGCATGGGAACACCATAAGTTCCCCTCCAAGCCACACACCATCTTGACTTGGAACTATACTGTTGCTGGATCAAAATCCTGGAACTCCCTTCCTAACTGCTCTGTGGGTGTACCTGCACCAAATGGTCTGCAGCAATTCAAGAGGGTGGCTCATCACCACTTTCTCAAGGACAATTGGCAATGGCAACAAATGCACAATTGCCAACAATGCCCACTTTCTATGAAAGAACATAAAAAAGGTTCTTGCAATGACTTCTTGTCTGCTTACTATGTCTCCCACTTCCAGCCTTCTGGGGAGGCTGGAAGTGGGAGCTGAGAGTCAGAGCGGAGGTTTAAAAAGAGCGGGAGCTAGACTCAGGGCTAAAAGTGGTGCCAGGATATCGCGATTCAAGAAGTGACATGACGCAGGGGAGGCAGCTAGTTGGTAAGTAGGGTCAGGTGAGTATTTCTGCTTCTACTTTTTCTACTAATTAAACTGCTGCAGTTCATTAGCTTAAACAAAATAAGGTGAGGACTTTGGACTGTTTTGGGAGTGTTTGGAGTGGAATTAGGCCCCTAGCATAATTGGTATTCTTTAAAGGGAGTAACTAACGAGCTTAATCTAAAGGGAAGTCATGGCAGCAGAGCTCACACGCACTTCCAGTGTCCATGACGACCATGTGTGCAGGAAGTGTGTCCAGCTGTAGCTACTGGCTAACCGCATTTTGGAGCTGTAGCTGCAGGTGGATTCACTGTGGAGCATCCGCGATGTTGAGATTATCGTGGACAGCATGTTCAGTGAGGTGGTCACGCCACAGGTAAAGACTGAACAGGCAGAAAGGGGATGGGTGACCAACTGGCAGATTAGAGGAAGGAAGGTCGTACAGAATCCCTGTGGTCATCCCCCTCTCTAACAGATATACCATTTTGGTTACTGTTGGGGGAGATGACTTCTCAAGGGAAAACAGCAGGAGCCAAGTCCATGATACCGCGGGTGGCTCTGCTGCACAAGACAAGAGGAGCGGAAGAAGAGTGGTAGGACTATGGTGTTAGGGGATTCAATAGTAAGGGGAACAAACAAGCATTTCTGCAGCCACAAAAGGGACTCCAGGATGGTATGTTGTCTCCCTGGTGCCAGGGTTAAGGATGTCCCGGAGAGGCTGCAGAGCATTCTGAAGGGGGAGGGTGAACAGCCAATGGTCGTGGTACATATTGATACCAATGACATAGGTAAAAATAGGGATGAGGTCCTATAAGCTGAATATAGGGAGTTAGGATGTAAATTAAAAAGTAGGGCCTCAAAGGTAGTAATCTCAGGATTATGACCAGTGCCAAGTACTAGCGAGAGTAGAAATAATATGATATATCAGATGAATACATGGCTGAAGAAATGGTGTTGGGGGGAGGGATTCAGATTCCTGGGACACTGGGACTGATTCTGGAGAAGGTGGGACCAGTACAAACAGGATGGGTTGCATCTGGGCAGGACCAGGACCAACGTCTTCGGGAGGGTGTTTGCTAGTGTGGTTGGGGAGGGTTTAAACTAGAATGGCAGGGGGATGGGAACCTGAGCAGGGAGACGGGGAAGGAGGAAACAAGTATAGAAACTAAAGACAGATAAGTAAGAAGCAAAAGTGGAAGGCAGAACAAACAAGGGTGAAAAACAAATGGGGTCATAGTGCAAAATAAAGCTAAGGTGACTAACAAGGTTAAAAAGACAAGTCTAAAGGCATTGTATCTTAATGTGCGGAGCATTCACAATAAGGTAGATGAATTAACAGCGCAAATAGATATAAACAGTTATGATAAAGTTGCACTTACGGATACATGGCTGCAGGGTGACCAAGGATGGGAACTGAACATCCAGGGGTATTCAGTATTTAGGAAGGACAGAAAAACCCAGGGAAAGGAGGTGGTGTAGCTCTGTTAGTAAAGGAGGAAATCAATGCAATAGTGAGGAAGGATATTGACTCAGAAAATCAGATGTGGAATCTATTTGGATAGAGATAAGAAACACCAAGGGGCAGAAAACATTGGTGAGGGCTGTCTGTAGGCTCCCAAACAGTAATGAAGATGTAAGGGAAGGCATTAAGCAGGAAATTAGAGACGCATGCAATAAGGGTACAACTGCAATCATGGGTGATTTTATTCTACATATAGGTTGGACAAACTAAATTAGCAATAATACTGTGGAGGGGGATTCTCGAGTGTGTATGTGATAGTTTTTTTTGATCAATACATTGAGGAACTAAGTAGAGAGCAGGCTATCCTGGACTGGGTATTGTGTAATGAGAAAGGATTAATTAACAATCTTGGGGAAGAGCGATCATAAAATGATAGAATTGTTCATGAGGATGGAGAGTGAAGAAGTTGAATCCGAAACTAGGGCCTTGAATCTAAATAAAGGGAACTACAAGGGTATGAGGCGCGAGTTGGCAATGATAGATTGGGGAACCTTACTAGCAGTGTTGACAGTGCATAGGCAATAGCTTATATTTAAGGAAAGTATGCTTGAATTACAATAATTATTCATTCCTGACTGGTGCAAAAATAAAACAGGAAAGGTGGCTCATCCATGGCTCAGAAAATAAATTAGGTATAGTATTAGATCCAAAGAGGAGACACATAAAATTGCCAGAAAAAACAGCAAGCCTGAGGATTGAGAGCAGTTTAGAATTCAACAAAAGTGGACAAAAAGAGCAATCAAGAAGGAGAAAATGGAGCGTGAGAAAGTAAACTTGCAAGGAACATAATACCTGACTGTAAAAGCTTCTATAAATATGTGAAGATTAGCGAAGACAAATGTGGGTCTCTTACAGTCAGAAATGGGAGAAATTATAATAGGGAACAAAGAAGTGGCAGAAGAATTGAACACATATTTTGGTTCTATCTTCACAAAAAGGGACACAAATAATTTCCCAGAAATGTTAGGGAACCAAGGATCTAGTGAAAGGGAAGAATTGAACAAAATCAGTATTAGTAAAAAAAAAATGGTGCTAGAGAAATTAATGTGGTTAAAGGCTGAAAAATCCACAGAGCCTGATAATCAACACCCCAGAGTATTAAAGGAAGTGACTTTGGAAATATTGGATGCAATGATGGTCATCTTCCAAAATTCTATAGACCCTGGAGCAGTTCCTACAGATTGAAGGGGGGCAAATGTAACCCCACTATTTAAAAAAGGAGAGTTACCGAAAAAACAGAGAGTTACAGACCGATTAGCCTAACATCAGTAGTGGGGAAAATGCTAGAGTCTTATTCTAAAAGACGTGGTAACAGAACACTTGGAAAGCATTAATGGGATTAGACAAAGTCAGCATGGGTTTATTCAAGGGAAATCATATTTAACTAATTGATTGAAGTTTTTTGAAGATGTAACTAGTAGAATAGATAAGGGAGAACCAGTGGATGTAGTGTATTTGGATTTCAGGAAAACTTTTGATAAGGTCCCACATAAGAGGCTAGTGGGCAAAATTAAAGCACATGGGATGGGGGTAATATATTGGCATAGATTGAGAATTTGTTGACAAACCGTAAACAGAGAGTGAGAATAAATGGGTCTTTTTCCGGGTGGCAGGTGATGACTAGTGGTGTACCACAGGGATCAGTGTTTGGATCCCAGCTATTCACAACATATAGAAATGACTTGGATGAGGGAACCAAATGCAATATTTCCAAGTTTGCTGACAACACAAAACTGGGCGGGGTTGTGAGGAGGATGCAAGGAGGCTCCAGGGCGATTTAGACAAGTTGTGTGTGTGGGCAAACAGATGGCAGATGCAGTATAACATGGATAAATGTGAAGTTATACGCTTCGATGTGAAAAACAGAAAGGCAGAGTATTATTTAAATAGTGATATATTGGGAAATTGACAGCAGTCAATGAAAGTAAATAGCCAGGTGCAGCAAGCAATTAGGAAGGCAAGTGGTAAATTGGCCTTCATTGCAAGAGGATTTGAGTTCAGAAGCAGGGATGCCAGTTATATAGGGCCGTGGTGAGAACACAGCTGGAGTATTGCATGCAGTTTTGGTCTCCCTACCTAAGAAAGGTATACTTGTCATAGAAAGAGTCCAGCGAAGGTTCACTGAATTGGTACTGGGGATGGCAGGACTGTTGTATGAGGACTGATTGGTTCGACTGGGCTAGAGTTTAGAAGCATGAGAGGGAATCTGATTGAAACGTATAAAATCCTAACAGGGCTAGAAAGACTGGATGCAGGGAGGATGTTTCCCCTGGTTGGGCAGTCTAGTACCAGAGGCCACAGCCTCAGACTCCAGGGCAGGCCATTTAGGACTGTGATGAGGAAAAATGTCTTCACTCAGAGGGTGGTCAACCTGTGGAATTCTGGGCCACAAAAAGCTGTGGAGGCCGGGTCACTGAGTATATTCAAGAAAGAAATTGATCATTTTTTTGGATATTAGGGGCATCAAGGGGTATGGAGAGAAAGCAGGAATATGGCATTGAGATAAAGGATCAGCCATGATCATATTGAATGATGGAGCAAGCTTGAAGTGTTGAATGGCCTACTTCTCCGAGTTTCTATGTTTCCACGTTTCTTGACTAGGCTTGCTGCTCTCCTCCTTCTCCTGGAAACAAGACATCTCTCTTTATTCTTTCTGCCTGCAGGAATGCCTCCTGGGAGGTGTTGCTGAACTGTGAAGTAGCCCTTCCTTGTCCTGAAGCCAATTCTTCATTGCCTGTGTTGCTCTTGACCCCCTTGTTTTTGCCTGTGTCTGCGCCCTTCCTAAATGCTGCGCATGTGCCTTTAAAAATGCCGCATTAGTGCACGTTGCTGGCATTATGACCTGCCCAAATCCCTTAATTGGTGGGCTCCCCTGCCTGCCGGTCCTTAATTGGTTCTTCCTTGTAAATGACTCAGAAGGTCAGCTGCCTGCTTGTGTGTACCTGAATATCCCGCACCTTCTGAGTTCCGCCCGCACCCCCCCCACCTCCCCCTCCACCTGACCACCGCCATTGGGTCAGCTGCCCAATTGGTAAAATTCAGGCCGAAGTCGTTTCAAATCATTTGGGTGCTTTGTTGAGGCTGTGATGGGGAGGCTCTCTAAATGGGAATTTCATCCAAGCTCCTCCTACTCTGGTGCTGTAATTTTACTGGAACCGTTGCAAAAACCCTCTTTATGTCCAAAGTTATTGTGATGGAGCGGAAGTAGCTTAAGGAAACCCTGTTTTCTGAATGGATGAGTTCAAAAGGCTTCCTAAAGTTGTATAATTCTGAGATTAATTAAAATATCCTGAATTTCAACAAACATGCTTTTATGAAGTTTTATAATAAAAGTTGTTTTGCTATGAAGTAAATCTAAGTGCTAAAATATTAATATTTCAGTAAAAAAACTCATATGCACGTGATAGAAATTTATTGTTGGCATAAAATGATGGTCTTCAATATACAAACATTTGACTGGCTTTTTCGCCAGGGTGGGGACCCTCTAGCTCTTAATTGACTTGAGCTGGGAGGTCCCACCTCCAAGAACTGCTAACTAATTAAATGGCCCGCAATTCTCTGTTCTCAGCTGTGCCACTGGAAACAGTGGTCACGTCTGGGACTACATCTAATTCCCAGCGATGATCATTACTGGAGCTGCACACCAAGCTAAGTTGTGGGTGGGGCAGGGGACTCACTGGGAACAGACATGCCAGCTGGGATGAGGGGGGCAGGGGTTGCTGGCATTTACAGGGTAGGGCGAGTGGAAACGTGGGAGAGGGAAAACCTTCACTGGTGAGAGCTAATGAGCACAAGAGGCCTGAAAAGGAGATAAGCCCTAACGCTCACCACCAACCCGAGCAGTGAAAGCTGCCTGGCTTCACACTTGGCACCGGCTTCTGCCCACTGCAGCTAAAATCCCGGCAATGGTAGGAGGAGCCGCTTAAGTGACCATTAATTAGTCCATAGGCTAAACTAGCCCACAGGCAGTCAGGCCTCCTGATGCCTCCCCCACCACAGATAAAATTGCTGCAGGGATGGGGTTGGGTGAGTAGGTGCTGGGTACAATGCTTATGGCATGGTGCCAATTTTATGCCTGCCACCCCCCCCCCCACTGCCTACTAATCTGCCTCCAAGGTGGGTGTAAAATTCTATCCATTCTGTATGAAAAATATGGAAAGAAGATAAGCAGTTTCAAATAAAACAGTTGCAGCAGACTGAGTCATTAAAATGTAAATGAACTTTGAGTAAAATGTCATGAGGCTATCATTCTGTGCTGTTTTACTCAGGACCAAATTAATATAATACAATGAAATTTTACCTTTAAAACAATCAGGAACCAAAAATGCATGTGTAAAATTTAGCTACAATGTATGTTTCAAACCATTTTATTCATTTCTGAAATATTACAATCTAATGACAAATTTGATGCTTTCACTGCAATAAAAGTCATCCCTTATTTACAAGTTATTTACAAGATATTTTTATTATTTGGATCTATTAAATATATCCCTCTTACTTCTTTCAGCTTATTCCACAAGTTTCATCCTTGTCCTGGTATACCACTGTTGTACCCTTAATGCTGGTATTGATAATAACAGCAGTGAAAGATGCCATTGATGATTATGTAAGTTCTTTTTACAATTCCATTTCTTTATTTGCTATTTATTTAAATAGCTTCAAGATTCAGTATATTGTGGAGGTTAATTTCAGTTGAGTTTTTATTTGGTAACCTGTTGTAACTTCATTTAAGTAAACATAGATTTCCAAGATTTTCATGGCCTTTCAACCGAATGTCCGTAGAATTACTTGGAATTTACACCACAGAAACAGGCCACTTGGCTCAACAGATCTATTTCATCTAACCCCGTCAGCATATTCTTCTATTCCTTTCTCTCATATGTACTTTTTTAAATTTAGCTTCCAAATAAATGCACCTGTGCTATTCATCTCAATTATGTGGTACCCATTTGGTAGTAAGTTCAATTTTCTGACTGCCGTATAGATAAATAAATTCCTCCTGAATTCCTTATTAGATTTATCAGTGATTATCTTGTACCGATAGTCTCCCACAAGAGGAACCATCTTCACTACATCTACCCTATCAAAGCTCTCATATTTTTAAAGACCGTTATTAAGTCATCCCTTAGCCTTCTCTTTTTGACAAAAAAGAGCCCCAGCCTCTTCAGTCTTTCCTGGTAGGTTTAATTCCAGTTCCTGTATCATCCCTGTAAATCTTTCTTGTGCTTTCTCCAGTGCCTTGAAATAGTTGGATGGATGAGTGGGCACATCTTTGTAGAACTTTACTCCCTCTATATTGTAAGAAGAATAGACCCTCAAATTATGCCATTACCAAAGAATAGCGGGGCTTCATACCATTTATTTTAAAATCTCTGTTGAAACAGAGAAGGGAAGAATTTGAGACAAATGGTTGTTAATCGCAGGTTTATACCTCATGGCTAAAATTCATCATATATTTTTGATTTAGGTTCATAAACCATAATAATTAATATTTAAGTATTGCTGAAAAAGAGACTCGCTATCAAAGTTTTTCAAGTTGCTCTCATCAGGATAGCTTGCAAGAAATTCCCAACAATAATGGGAGAACAACAATTTACACTGCATGAGAAGATAGCGCTGATTAGTTGGAAAGTGGACTCCTATTGGTGGAGGCGTTGCCATGGATAATGCAGCATGGAACAGTTAACTGCCCAGCTTTCTTCAAATTCAAGCCAGGCAGGTTGACTCTGATTGGTCAAGGTATTGCCCCAGCAAATTAACCAGGGAGTGACTGATTCTTAAGCTTTTGTTTAGTTGAAAAACACATAATGTATGGACATGTTCCTCTTGTCTGTAAAGGACCAAGGCCCTGTGTGTGAATATATGTGGTTTCTAGCATGAGTAAGTTATCCACCCTGTGAGCCTGACTGACAATCTTAAATTGGCTTTCAATGTAATTCTTAGCACAGTCAGGATTGTTTAGTAGATGTTGTCCAATCCCGGAATCACAACTTATGTTGGACACTGTTTTGCAAGTATGGCTGCTTGTCTATGGCCAGTACTTTACCTGTTGTGCGTAACCAAAGGGCTGTGCTGTATGATACAATCCCGGGCTCAGGGATCAAGCTTGCAGTATGGCTCAGCTTTACACACTTGAAGCCACATATATTCACACATGGGGCCTGTCCTTTGCAAACATAAGGAACATGTCCACATATTGCGCCTTTTTCAACTAAACAAAAGCTTACGCAACAGTCAGTTCCTGGTTCATTCCCCAGGGCAATGCCTTGACCAATCAGAGTTGACCTGCCTGGTTTGAATTTGAATGAAGCTGGGCAGTTAACTGTTCCATGCTGCATTCTCCATGGCAACGCTTCCACCAATCAGAGTCTACTTGCCAACCAATCAGCACTCTCTTTACATGCAATATAAATTGTTGTTCCCCCTTATTGTTGGAAATTTCTTGCAAGCTATCCTGATGAGTGCAATACGAAAAGCTTTGATAGCATGTCCCTTATTTCAGCTACTAAATGACTAATTAATGTTTAGTTTATTACTAATACATTAGTCATTAATTTAAAGATCAGAATTTTATCTTGATGGACCCGCATGCGGTGGGTAGCTGGTTGCGGGTAAGGAACCTGACTGTTTTGCCAGCAGGCTTTACCGTGGCTCTTTAATTCAGCTGCAGCATTAGCACTCCATTTCCAGTTTTCCTGACCAATCACAGAGGGCGCGTCTGATGACAACCCACACTCTATGAATGAAGACTCTCTATTTAAAGGGACCCTGACACGAGTCAGAATGTTTGTAGGAAACCTTGCTTCTGAAAGCTGGAGGAGGTAAGGACATAAGGAAAACATGGCTGCCCAGTTCTCTGATTGTTTCCTGGATGTTATGCTGGAGGCAGTAAGGCCAGAAGGGCTTCCTGTGGACCAGAGGAAGAAGCCATCCGACTAAATTAAAAAGGCATGACTGGAAGCCATGGTGCCTAGAACCAAGATATAGTGTCAGGAAAGATTTAATAACCTCACCTACGTCCTGCCTATGTCCACTCAAAGTGAAAATCAGCTTCAATTTGTTCATACAATCCAGAATAACAACAAACAAAGTCAATAGTATTTTGATTTACAGTCAAAACAGAATACAATTCAAAGGAAGTTGTAATCAAACTTCAATGCTCCAGTCAAATTGCACCTTGTGGATCATGTCCAGGAATGGTTGCTGAGAAAGGAGTGACTCAGTCGAGTACTAGAGGCAATGCAGAGTAGAACCAAGAGGCTATTGGGGATCTAGAGTTTAGAAAAAAAATAGAAGAACTTTTTTGCATGATCAAAGAGGCACATAAAGTGATTAAAACATATAAGATTAAGAGCTACAAGTAAATAACGAGCAAAAGTCGTTATGTCTTGTGTCTTATGGTCTAAAAGGTAACTTTGGAACTGATATCCAGAGGTTCTTCATCACTTCGAATGGACATCCAGGCAGAGTAGTAGAATCAAGGATTCTGGAATCAATTAAGACACCTTTGGATACAGCAATTGGGGAGGAATGTTGGGTTGCTCTGTATGAATAAATTAAGATGGTTTGAATAGCCTTCCTCATCTGTACGTTTCTTATGATCACTTAACTCGTGCACTATGGGTACTCCACCCCGTTTGGACAAACTGGTTGTAAAGCACTTGTAGCTATTAATTCTTTGCCTTTAGTATGCACTTGATCATTTTGGGTATTAGTCTTTACTTGGGGTGGAACCTTCTTCTTCAATCAGAAGGTTGTAAGTTTAAATTCCACTCTGGAGATTCTGTGCCATCATAAGTGTAATTAACCTTTGTGTTTAAGAGGGCATACACATTCTTATGGTGAGAAAATCCAACCTCCTGCCTCTTGGAAATTACTTTTCACTTCTGAGTAAGAATTATTGGACAGAACTTTCAGCTTCAGCAGAGTGTTAAACAGGGAACATGTCAGCCATCTGTTATACTTCCTGCCTCATTTTGTTTTCCATTAACTTTATTAGGGATAACAGGTGGTTGATCTGCCTATTTTATTCCTTCCTGAAAGTCAAATTTTTGCCCATTATTTAAATTTTAAAATGGCAAAGGAAAAATAGTTTAAAATGGGAACTTATCTGATTTGTGTACTCATTTACAACTATTAGTCCTATTTAGTTTCCCTTGAAATCTTACCTGTTAAAATAAACCTCTGCCTCCCTAAATCAGTTTGTTGGCTCTTAGCTGATTGAGTTCACCTGCACAGTTGAGTGAGACACCGGCCCATGTAATAATATTGAGAAATAAAATGCATTATTTTTATTGAGACATGCCGAGTCAGAAAACATGGTTTTTGCATAATTTCAAAACAGACTGGTATGTGTTGCTCTATTTAGACAGCAGTTCTCTCTGAACTTAACTGATTTTTATCATTTGGTTAATTTTCCAGCATCGCTATAAGAATGACAATCAAGTCAACAATCGGGAGGTTATGATTCTCATCAATGGGAAGTAAGTCACATCCTTTTGCTATTTGTTTGTCTTCCTCAAATTAATATCTCTCTATTTATAATTATTACATAATATTCTGGTATATGTCTTGTCTACAGAATCTTACTGCCTGTTGTCATATTTTGTCATGCTCTGATGCCATTTGTTTCTCATTATAAATTTATATATTTACATTTATAGTGGAAACTACCGTGGTAAACTTTCCATGCTGCCACTAGTTGTAGTAGTGTATTGCCTCAGTTTTGTATCTACCAGTTCCTCACCTGTACCACAGAATATCTTGTGCTCCAGCCAACTTTACTTTCCTGTTTCCCAAGACTATAAACTTATTCTTTATAAAAAGGAAATGGGCTCAGGATGCCAAAGGTACTGTGCCTGCATGGTGAATATAATGGCAAAGAATGATTAAGGACTGCATTAGGGTTAGTTAATGGAACAAGACTTAACAGTGTAGACTGTCCTTGCCCAATTCTTCATTCCCCCCCTGATGAGCAGAAATCACTCTCCCAGCTGGGAAAAAGCGGCTCCCCCTTCCACTACATGGAAATCAGGTAGGGCTCTCCCTTGTATGTTCTCAACCAGCTTTTTATTTTGCTCCAGTAACCACTGAGATCGAACAACAAAGCCAGCTTCAATCCCACCGCCCTCCGACAATTTTCACTTAGTGGTACCTCTTGGATAAAACACTAAACTTTCCCTTTCCTCCTTCCCTATCTCCCTCCCCATTTCCTGTGCACTGCCTTTACCCCCTTCTTCTCTGACAACTCCACCCCTCGTTCTCCCCAAAGCTTTCCCCTCCCCCTACCCATCTTCTTGCCCCATTTCCTTCTCCTTATGTCCACATCGTGATTCTCCTTGCCCCTGCTCTTTCTTCACATTGTAATATATGTCGTTCCCCTGTCTATCAACTTGTTCATTTACCTCTAACCTCTTACCCTAGTTGATCCGATGCCTCATATCTTTCTGATTTCCCTAAACCTTCAAAAAGGCATGAGGGATACATATACATGAACCAGCACATTACAAAGGTAAATTTGAGAACGCCACAGAAATATTGAACAGGTAAATTTGAGAGCTCCACAGAAATATTGAACATACACAGAGGAAAGATGCATGACAAGGGAGGATAGAAAAAGAAAGAGATTGAAACAATGGGCTGGATTTTACATTTCCTTGCTGACTGGTTTGAAGTTGGGGGACTTATAATATCCAGCTCATGGCCTGTCCACCTGCCCCAAGTGTGTCTCAGGTTTTACGGGGGGCAGTGGAGGTGTCAGGTGGCCCGCTTGCTCTTGGGCCTATTAAGTCATAGAGTGGCCAATTAATAGCAACTTGAGGGTCTTATGCCACCCATGGTGCTATTTTACCCGCAGTGGGGAGGCCCATGCCATGTGGGAAGCCTGGGAGCTTTAGCTGTATAGGATGATGTCAGACAAGGGGCTGGGATTTCTCCATTGTGGGTCCCCTGTGCCCATGGGAGGCACCCCCTGCTCAAAGTCATCCTTCCCCTTTTACCCTCACCCTCTTGCCTCTCAAACCCAGCCCACCACCCCCCTTACCCCACTCGCTGGGGGCTTGTTAGCCTGATCCCGGTGATAACCCGGACTTTTCTAAAGACCAGGCTCCTCTTCTTTGGAACTGCCTGTAATCCCAGCGGTGGCCACCGCTCCAGTCTGTTGCTGTGGGACTACAGAGTGTAAGTCATCCGATTGGCCAGCTACTCTCTGAAGAGAGACTTCTTCCCAAAATGGGGGTGGAAGCCTCACCTTAAAGCAAATAAAGCTGCTCCCAGCATTAAATTGCTGAGGGCAGCCATCACCACAGTGGATGGGTTTGCCACCGACTTTTTAGCCAGGTGGTTGGGGACCACAGTAAAATCCAGCCCAATGGGAAAAAGTCAGACAGAATGATCCAGAAACCAGACTGATAAAGTAATTTGGAACTTGAGTATTGCTGAAAAAGAGATGTCGAAGCTTTTCGTCTTACGTTATGATGAGTGCAAGATGAAAAGCTTGAAAGGACTTTATCACTGAAAAAAGAGACATGAAGAGCAAAAAGGCAAAGAGGACAAAATCAGAGTAACACAAAAATAAAAAAAAAAACAAAGGGCCAGTCATAAGAAGAGTGAGAGATTTTTTATATCCATGAGCCTTACCAGAGGAGATAAACTGAATTAAAATCATTGGGTGTGAACTTTTGCCACAGACATTCACCTCCATTTTGTATCACACATTATAATGGTCTTATTATAAACTAGCATGAGCAATGCCATTAGAAATCCACTAGAAAGTTTTTTGGCTTTGATGTTATCTCGCAGCACTCACTTTATTTTCTTGTAGGTTTCGGAGAGAAAAATGGATGAATGTTCAAGTGGGAGATATAATTAAGATGGAGAATAACCATTTTGTAACTGTAAGTAGCAATTAAAACTTCCTTCCTTCATCCATCCATCCTGCCATCCCTCCCTCCTTCCTTTCCTGCTTCCCTCCCTCCTCTCACAGAATTACAGGATTGTTACAGTGCAGAAGGAGGCCATTCAGCTCATCGTGTCTGCACCCACTCTCTGACTAAGCATTCCACCGATTGCCATTCTCCTGTCTTCTTCCCGTAACCCTGCAGATTGTTTCTTTTCAAATAATCATCTAATTTCCTCTTGAATGTTTCGATTGAACCTGCCTCCACCACAATCTCAGGAAATGCATTCCAGACCCTAACCACTTGCTGGGTGAAAAGGTTTTCTTTCATATTGTTTTTACTTCTTTCGCCAATTATTTTAAATCCGTGCCCTCTTGTTCTCGATCCTGGTTTCACCTTATCAACTCTGTCCAGATCCTTCATGATTTTGAATTACCCTATCAAATCTCCTCTCAACCTCTTTTCGCTAAGGAAAAGAGTCCCAACATCTTCAATCTATCTTCATAACTGAAGTTCCTCATCCCTGGAACCATTCTCATGAATCTTTTCTGCATTCTTTCCAATGTCTTTATGTGCTACCTCAAGTGTAGTACCCAGATTTGGACACAATACTCCAGCTGAGGCCAAACTAGTGTTTTATACAAGTTCAACATAACCTCCTTGCTCTTGTACTCTATACCCCTATTAATAAAACCTAGGATGCTGTTTGCTTTTTTAACTGCTCTCTCAACTTGTCCTTCCTCTTTAATAACTTATGCACATATACACTCGTATACCCCGTTCCTGTACTCCCTTTAGAGTAATACTCTTTATTCTGTACCGTCTCTCCATATTTTTCCTATCAAAATGCATCACCTCACATTTCTCCACTTTGAACTTCATCAGTTACCTATTCGTCCAGTCCACCAACTTGTCTATGTCCTTTTGAAGTTCTACACTGTCCTCCTCACACTTTACAATGCTTCCAAGTTTTGTATCATCTGCAAATTTTGAAATTGTTCCCTGTACACCAAGCTCTAGATCATCAATATACATCAGAAAAGCAAGCATACCTGAGAAACTCCACTACAAATCTTCCTCCAGCCCGAAAAACACACATTAACCAATACTCTCTCTCCTTCCCTCCCTCTTTCCCTACAACCTTCCTGCCTGCCTACAGGAAAGGAAGGAAATTTAGTCAGTGGGATTCAATTCAGAAGTTGGGATGTTTGCTGATGATTGCACAATGTTCAGCACCATTCGTGATTCCTCAGATACTGAAGCAGTCCATGTCCAAATGCAACAAGACCTGGACAGTATCCAGGCTTGGGCTGACAAGTGGCAAGCAACATTCGTGCCATACAATTGCCAGGCAGTGACCATCTCCAACAAAAGAGAATCTAACCATCATCCCTTGACATTCAATGGCAATGCCATTGTTGAATCCCCCACTATCAACATCCTGGGGTTACGATTGACAGGAACAGAACTGGACTAGCCATATAAATACTGTGGCTACAAGAGCAGGTCAGAGGCTAGGCATCCTGCAATGAGTAACTCATCTCCTGATACCCCAAAGCCTGTCCACCATCTACTACAAGGCACAAGTCAGGAATGTGATGGAATGCTCTCCACTTAACTGGATAAGTGCAGCTCCAACAACACTCAAAAAGCTTGACGCCATCCAGAACAAAGCAACCCGCTTGATTGGCACCCCATCCACAAACATTCACTTCTTCCACCACCAACGCACAGTGGCAGGAGTATGTGCCATCTACATGGTGCACTGCAGGAATTCACCAAGCCTTCTTAGACAGCACCTTCCAAACCCACAACCAGATGGACAAGGGCAACAGACACAAGGGAACACCACCACCTGGAAGCTCTCCTCTAAGCCACTCACCATCCTGGCTTGGAAATGTATTGCCGTTCCTTCACTGTTGTTGGGTCAATGTCCTGGAACTCCCTCCTAACAGCACTGTGAGTGTACCTACACCACATGGACTGCAGTGGTTCAAGAAGGCAGCTTACCACTTTCTCAAGGACAATCAGGGATGGGCAATACATGCTGGCCCAGCTAGTGACCCCCACATCCCACGAATGAATAAAAAAAGTTGAGAAATTTTGAGTTTTTAAAGATCTTCCAATTTGTGGGCTGCCACTAGGAAAAGTTATCATTAAAGATTATTATAGCTAAAACACTAATGGGTCACTATTGTTTATCATGCTGTCACTCTTCCTCCCTTCAATGAGTGCGAGAATTTCAAAATCCTATTGCCAATCTATTCCCGCTTACCCTCCCAAAGTACTACTTTCAGCTCATACATTCAAAAATTAATTTTGTAAGAAATAGGAACAAGAATAGGTCAATTGGATCATTGAGCCTACATTGCCTTTCGATAAAATCACAGCTGCATTTGATTATGGCCTTAACTTCAACTTTCTGCCTGCACCCATACCCCTTAACTCCCTTGTAGATCAAATATCTGTCCAAATCAGCCTTGAATATATTCAATGATCCAGTCTCCACTGCACTCTGTGGAAGAAAACTACAAAGAATTATGACCCTCTGGAGAAAATAAATTCCTTCTAATCTCAGTCTTAAATGGGAGACCCCTTATTCTTAAACTATGCCCACCAGTTCTAGATTTTCCCATGAGGGGAAACTTCCTCTCAGCACCTACCTTGTCAAGCCTCTTCAAAATCTTATATGTTGCAATAAGATCACCTCTCACTCTTCTAAACTCCAATGAGTATAGGTCCATCCTGCTCAACCTATCCTCATAAGTCAGCCCCTTCATCCCAGCAATCAATTGTGTGAACTTTCTCTGAATTGCTTTCAAAGCAAGTAAATTCCCCCTTAAGTAAGGGGAACAAAACTACACAGTATTCTAGTTGTGGTCTCAATGATGCCCTGTACAGTTGACTTCCCTACTTTAATACTCCATCCCCATTGAATTTAAGGCCAACATTCCGGTTGCCCTCCTAATTGCTTGCAGTACCTGTATGCAAACTTTTGTGGTTCATGTACAAGGATACCCAAATCCCTCTGTACCAGAGTCTGCAGTCTCACTCCATTTCAATAATCTGCATTTCTAATCTTCCTGTCAAAGTTTACAACTTCACATTTTTCCACATGATACTCCATCTGACAAATTTTTGCCCACTCACTCAATTTATCTGTACTCCTTTGCAGACTCTATGTATCCTTCTCACAACTTGCTTTCCTACCTATCTTTGTATCATCAGCAAACTTGGCTACAATATTGTATGGTCGGTCCTTTCACTCAACTCATTGATGTAGATCATAAATAGCTGAGGCCACAGCACTGATCCGTGTGGCACTCTGCTAGTTCCAGTTTGCCATCCTGAAAACGACCCCTTTATAATAAAAAAAACAAAATGCTGGAAAAACTCAGTAGGTCTGACAGCATCTGTGGAGAAAGGAACAAAGTTAATGTTTCGAGTCCGTATGATTCCTCTTCAGAGCCCTGCACCGCCATTCGATAAAGTCATGGCTGCATTTGATTGTGGCCTTAACTCAACCCCTTTATGACCCCTTTTCCCCACTCTGTTTCCTTTAGTCAGCCAGCCCTTTATCCATCGTGATATATCATCCCAACACCATGAGCTCTTACCTTGTGTGGTAACCTTTTACGTGGCATCTTATCAAATGCTTTTTGCAAACCCAAATGCACTACATCTACTGATACCCCTTTATCCACTTGGCTTGTCCTCAAAGAACTCTAATAAATTAGTCAAATACAGCACCTGTTCCCTTTCCTCTTCCCTTCATTAGCATCCATTATTTTGCCCTCCAGTTTGTCCTGTAGTGCCATTTGTTTCCTTGGAACATAGAAGCAGGAGTAGGCCATTTGGCCCTTCTTGTCTGCCCCCATAATCCTAGGCACCCTTTTCTATCGAAAATCTGTCTAACCCTGCCTTGAATAAATTCAATGATCCAGCCTCCACTGCTCTCTGGGAAGAGAACTTCACATACTAATGACTCTGAGAAAAAAATTCTCCCCATCTCAGTCTTAAAAGGGAAATCGCTTATTCTTAAACTTTGTCCCTTAGCTCTAGTCTCCTCCATCCCCACCAAGTGGAAACATCCTCTCGGTATCTACCCTGTCAAGTCCCTTCAGGATCTTATATGTTTCAATAAGATCACCTTTCATTCTTCTAAACACCAATTGGTATATGCCCACCTGTTCAACCTTTCTTCATGGAATGAAGGGCTTATACTAGGAATGAGTCAAGTAAACCTTCTCTGTACTGTTTCTAACATAATTATATCCTTTTTCAAATAAGAAGACCAAAACTGTGCATAGTATTCCAGATGTAGCTTCACCAATGTACAGCTGCAGTAAAACTTCCCTACTTTTAGATTCCATTCCCCTGGCAATAAACACCAACATTCCATTTGCCTTCCTAATCAGTTGCTGTACCTGCATACTCATTTTTTGTGACTCATGCACCAGGACACCCAGATCCCCCTGTACCACTGAGTTCTGCAATCTCTCCATTTAAACAGTATACTGCTTTTCCATTCTTCCTGTCAAAGTGGACAATTCATATTTTCCCACATTATACTCCCTCTGTCAAATTTTTGCCCACTCACTTAACCTGTCGATATTCCTCTGCAGGCTCCCTACCGCCTCTTGACAGTTTTCTTTCTATCTATTCTCCCTCTTTCTTTCTTCCATTGTCATCTCTTTCCCCATCCCTTTCCCGTTTAGTTCTGACCCTTCTTTATTCGTACCATTGATTGAAGTTTCTAGCCACCACTACTATTGGTGGCAACCCCTGTTTTCATAAGCCTTCGGTATGCAAGGACAAGAATCCTTTGAATTAGTATCTATTTGAATACTTCTTTCCAGAAATGACTGCTCTGTTCACTGTACAGGTTCCAATGAAGTCCTACTTTCACCCTGGTCTGCAAAAATTCTGCAAAACATTTCAAGATGGCTCCTTTCATTCCTAAGTGCGCCTTTCCTTCATGTGCTGACCGGTAATCTTAAACCTAGTTGGCTTTCCTAATCTCTGCTTATTCTTCTTCTGGAGAGCTTTTATAACTCACATAGCTTTCAATAGTGTTATCTACTTCTGTATTTATTATGTGTCTTATTCTGAAACCTGTTTTTGTTGTAATCTCTATTTATCCTGCTACCTTTGACCTATCGGGATAACTGAATTTCCCTAGAAACTTACCATTCATTTAGTGTCATTTGGACAGAACTATAGAAATCCCAGACGAACGGTGTTTAAGTTATTTTTCAGCCTTTCTGTAATTCTTCTCACATAATTTTAGCGGAAGAGTAGGACAACCTCAAGAGAATATCATTCCCTTGTCCTTTATTCCTAATTGGAGATTGTTTCATAAATGTATTTATTTCAAGAAAAGAAAAAACTGCCTTTATATAGTTCCTTTCACAATCTCTGGACATTCCAAACTGATTTGCAGCCAAATAACAATGTTTTAAGTGTAATCACTGATGCTGTATTGGGAAACATGGCAGTCATTAGCACACAGCAAGTTCCCCCAAACAGAACTTAGTAAATAACCAGCTAATAGGGACTAAATTGTGTTGTGAAGTTCCAATTTTTTAGGAGCTATTGGCTACCTTATGCTCAAAAATTGGGTCTGAGATGTGCACATACACCACTAATGGGAAGTGTGCAGAACGCTATCTTGGTAAAGGGGTTTGCATTTGTGTACACCTGATGATCACTTACAGCATTCAGCAGAGATAGGCCATGATGTCTAACAGTGTAAATGCCGATTTGATGCTATTTTCCTGCCATCTTAACATTCTCTCTTAACCTTCTAGAATATTTCTCTGGTGAAATTATCTTTGGGGCTTTACCATCCTTGACTAAAGTTTGAGTAGTCTACAGGGAGTGGTCTGGCTGGTGCTGAAATACATTTCTGTTCGTTTAAAAGCTTGTGTTAAAATACGTTGATTCCAAATTTAGTTGGTTTGGTCGGACTTCCACATGGAATTAAGCATGGCTGGAAGAATGGAGAGAGACTAACAGAGCAGGACAAGCCACTAGAAGAAGGAGGAGGTGGAGAAAGGCTTTCAGCAAGAAGTTATACCTGTAAAGGATCAATAATGAGATCCGCACAGAAGCCAGACCTCTCAATGAGCCAACCATGAGCATCCTACAATGAAGGTTTTGGTGCCTGTACTGATCCACAGGAGTCCTAAGCAGGTTTCCAGATTTGCCCGCCTGCCATACAACTACGCAATTGAGAGAGGCCAAACCTTGTAGTCATCACAGCAGGAGGAAGTGGAGAAGCAAGAGGATGAGGAGTAAGAGGATGTTGAGGAAGACCAAAGGGGAGCAGTGAACAAATTAGTGAGGAGAGATTCTCATTGCCAGGCCCTCACCCCAGCACACCAACAGTCGCATCTTCCATTTGACCCATTCCTTTCACCTACCAACTGAATGCCCTCCAACAGCTCATGCACGATTAGAAATATAAAAACCAACATCAATGCAAAATAAAACTCTTTATGTTTTGTACATTCTGGATTTAGAAAAGCTCTTAATATTGAACTGAAATCACCCTAACACAATCTCTTAGAGCCTGGCCTCTGAGCTTGTTTATCTATTTTAGTCCTCCTATGCACTATGATTCTCCTATTGCAAGAGCCTAAGAGTTGGAAGTTAATCAATCTCTGGAAAAGAAGAAAAAATTGCTTTTCACAATCTCAGGACACTACGAAACATATTCTGCCAAGGAGATACTGTTTGAAGTATAGTCACAGCTGTGATATAGCAAACATGGCAGCCAATTTACACACAAACAACAATTAAATAAATTACTTCACAGAATCATCACAGCACAGAAGGAGGCCATTTGGCTTATCATGTCTGCACCGGCTGTCTGAATGAGCAATTTACCTGGTACCATTCTGCAACTTCTCCTATAACACCTGCACACTCTTCCTTGATTCCTGTTTTGAGTGTTGGCTCAATTTAGGCAAGGACACTAGGAGAACTCCCCTTCCTTTATTAGCGTTATGTTTTTTACATTCTCCTGAGAGGGCGAACGAGGCCTCTGGTTCAAAGGTGTGAGTTCTACTGTTGTTGACCATGATGGGCTGCGGAGGACCCAGATGCAATCTCTTTTGCCTGAAAGCAGCTGCACTTTGTCAGGCAGAATGTGAGGGTGAGACTTCAGTGAGAAGAAAGAGTGCAGGACAGCCAAGAACCTTGCAGGACAACAACAACTTGCATTAAGGTCTTAGAATATTCCAAGGCATTTCACAGGAGTATAATCAATCAAAAATTGACAACAAGCCAAAGATGCTGCCCCTGTAACTCTGGCTGCTGAGCTGATGCAAGCTGCACCTCTTCCTCAGTCCAACAAACTGCAGAACATGTAAACTCATATGTAACAAGGGTATCTCACAAGCAATAAGGTGAGATTACCCTCAGTGGTACTCAAGGCACTTGATATAAGTTGCATAAAGTTGATGTTTGTAACAAAATCACTGGTTTTAGGCTGAAAGAACTGTTCTTGTCAGTGCAAGCCTTTTACTGTGGCCAACCACAGGCTTGCCATTTCATCCTTTACATGGCTCATGTCAAAACAGTTTCATTCATTGATGAGTTCCCACTGCACATTTGTCTTCTTCAATTAGTGAAGTGTAGGCAGCTTAGAACCTGGATGCTGGTAGGAAGAACGGTCCCTAGTTAAAAAGGCTCTTCATTACCTGTTTAATTACCTCAATTGCTTTCCTGCCAGACCCACAAGGGCTCCCCACTAATAAAATCAAAAAACTGCGGATGCTGGAAACCCAAAACAAAAACAAATACCTGGAAAAACTCAGCAGGTCTGGCAGCATCGGCGGAGAAGAGCAAAGTTGGCATTTCGAGTCTTCATGACCCTTCCACAGAACTAAGTAGAATTACCCCTTTCCTATTTCTACTTAGTTCTGTTGAAGGGTCATGAGGCCTCGAAACGTCAACTTTGCTCTTCTCCGCCGATGCTGCCAGACCTGCTGAGTTTTTCCAGGTATTTCTGGTTTTGTTTAGGGCTCCCCACTAGACTTGCAAGCCAACCCACTATTGGAAAGCCAGAAGAGGGCAGTATCACATTGACATCCCAACCTGACATCCATTTCTGTGACTTTCCCATCCTTCACGCTCCAGAACCCACCTCCACCTGGCTGAGAAAATTATGCCCACTGTTTCAGGTCAATGATTTTTAGTCAGAATTGGAAAAGTAAGGATGTACTAGGTTTTAAGCAAGTGAAAAGGCGGAGAAAGTGGAGAGAGGGAAAAGAACCAAAGGGAAGGTCGATGATAGGATGGAAGGCAGGAGAGGTTAAATGACAAAAGGGATATTGGTTCAAGCAAAAGCACTTCCATCTCCTTTTGCTTTATGCTGTCATCCCTTTTGCCATTTAATCTCTCCTGTCTTCCACCCTATCACGAGCTTTCCCCTTTTGTTCTCTCCCCAACCTTTCCCTTACTGTAATCTTGCTTAAAACCTGTTACATCTCTAACTTGTTCCAATTCTAGCAAAATGTCTTTGGCCTGAAACTTTAATTTTGTTTCTCTCTACAACAGATGCTGCCTCCCGCCCCCCACCTCTCCTCCTCCTCCTCCTCCTCCTCCTCCCCCCCCCCCCCCCCCCCCCCCAAACCAGCATTTCCAACATTCGCTGTTTTTATTCTAGCAAAAGTGGTTGAGGTTGTCAGCTAGGAGCTGATGAAGATTGGTTTCAATAAGATTAGGAACAGGTACACCTAAAAAATCAAGAGGTTGAACTTAAAGGTTCAAGTTCAGGACAAGATTGATTGTATTTGGTCGATGAAAGGAACAGATTTGATATTCTATTTTCATTACATGCCCTATCATGATATTTAAAGCATAATTATACCTATGTAAAATCAGTGATACATATTATCATAGGTGCTTCAACCCTTGTATTCCTTGTATTAGGCAGACGTACTACTGTTATCTAGCAGTGAACCATATGGCTTGATTTACATAGAGACAGCTGAGCTTGATGGGTAAGTGAATTTCAAAGTTAAAAACACTTTCAACTATGATGAAGTGTAGTTTATAATACTTACTTAGAAGTTGTGAATGCAATTTAATTCATGTATTTCTTAGACAATGTTTTTTCATAGAAATATTGAATTCCACAATGTTGAAGGAAACCACTTCCCTCGAGTTTAGAAGATTGAGTGGTGCCTAAGTGAGGTATTTAAAATTATTAAGTAATTTGGGAGGGTAGGTGCAGAGAAAGTATTCCCTACAAATGAAGAAGCTAGGCCATTTAGGAGTGAAATCAGGAAGCACTTTTTCACAAAAAGGCTAGTGGAAATCTAGAACTTTCTCTTCAAAAGGCTGTTGGTGTTGGATCAATTGAGATGTGCAAGACCAAGATCAATACATTTTTGCTAGGTAAAAGTATCAAGAGCTATGGAATAAGGACAGGTAATTGCAGGTCAAGAACAGATCTGCTATAATCTTATAAGGCAGAATTTTCCCAGAATTGCACAAAGTGCAGTGGCGGATGCAAAAAAAAAGAATTTTTTCCTGCTAGCTCTAAGGGCGAGTTTTTGCACTGTATCGTCCGCTTCCCACCTAATTAATTATGCAGCCACAGGAAACACGCCGTATCGCTGGTGGGCGCCCTCTGAATCGCCCACCATGCCATTAGCTCACTTTCCTCACCCCGGGTGCCATATCCAAACTGCAGCCTTGCACACAGTTCTCAATGTTTGCAGCCTAGGACTGCTCCAGTGAAGGCACGGCCCCGAAAGCCAAGAAGAGTTCAGTGATCCATCACTGGAATGCCATTTGGAGGTCTTCTGTGATGTCCTCTATCCCCTCTCTGGCCGCAGGAGGTCCAGAAATCTCGCCACTCTGGCTTGGGAGGTGGTGGCAGTGGTGGTCAGTGCCAATGCTGCACAGAAGAGGTTGGCCATCCAGTGCAGAAAGAAAATGAATAACCTCATCCATGCTGCCATGGTAAGTCAACCAAACTTACACACTCACAAGCCCATCACACATTCACTGGCAGCTCACTCACTGTCAGCTCAAGGGACATCACCACTCACTCTCTCACACACATCCTCACATCTCCTTCTGGCCTCATCTCCTCTGGAGACTACCTCCTCAGCCCTCACCATCTTGAGGCCACTTGCAAAGATCAGTGTTGCCCCCACACACAAACTGGGATACCCCACTTCGCCCTCGGCCTGCAGCCTCTTCCCTTACCTGATGTCACTTCTCCCCTTTCCCCAAGCAAGCTCTAGCTCTGCAGCTGTTGAAAAGCCACCCCACCTTTCAGCTGGTCTGGTAAGTAGAGACTTGCCCGTGAACCCCTCTAAAAGTGATGTGGTGCTGCCCGAGAAATCTGGCGTTGATGACCGCGATTGCTGCCCACAGCAAAGTAGGCAAACAAATCTCGAAGTGCAGGTCGCCAGGTGCACGTCACTTATGTACTGTTGTGAAACACATCGGTGTGCAATCACGCCAACATGAGCTCGTGATCCAGAGTAGAGGGATGATTCCGACTTACAATGAGATTCGAATGTATTGAAATTAGCTTCCTGCATGTGGCGGCAGGAAACATGGCCCACCCTTGATGGGTGGACTGCGCAATCGCAAACTGCTTTTACAACATGAATTCAATTTGTACAATCTCCTGATATTTTCCGCTCCCGCCGGCTGTGACGCCCACCACAAACAGGAGCGGAAAAACCCACCTGTAGGATACGGGAACAGTTTTGACGGTCTAAATGGTTTACTTCCAGATCCTATGTTCTATTTGATGTCCTGCACCAGTTCTCTGAGAGGAACGTAAGAAAAAGGTGCAAGGATAGACCACATGGCCTATTGAGCCTGCCCTGCTATTGAATATGATCATGGCTAATCTTGGACTTCAACTCCATTTCCCTGCCCACTCCCCATATCCCTTAATTCTTTGAGAAACCAAAAATATGTCAATGCCAGCCTTAAACGTAGGTGAGGTGAGAGTGACTGCCCTTCACACTAAAGCAGTATTTGACCGAGTGTGGCCTCAAGTAGCCCCAGCAGAACTGCAATCAATGGGAATCAGGGGAAAAACTCTCCACTAGTTGGAGTCATATCTAGCACAAATGAAGATGGTTGTGGTTGTTGGACATCAATGACCTCAGTTCCAGGACATGACAGCAGGAGTGCCTCAGGGTAGTGTCCTTGACCCAACCATCTTCAGCTGCTTCATCAATGACCTTCCTTCCATTGTCAGGTCAGATGTGGGGATGTTTGCTGATGATTTCACAATGTTCAGCACCATTCGTGACTTCTCAGATACTGAAGCAGTCCATGTCTAAATGCAACAAGATCTGGATGATATCCAGGCTTAGGCTGACAAATGGCAAGTAACATTTGTGCCATACAAGTGTCAGGCAATGACCATCTCCAACAAGGGAGAATCTAACCATCATCCCTTGACATTGAATGGCATTACCATTGCTAAATCCCCCACTATCAACATCCTGGGGGTTACCATTGACCAGAAACTGAACTGGACTAGCCATATAAATATTGTGGCTACAAGAGCAGGACTGAGGCTAGGAACCCTGCAGCAAGTAACTCATCTCCTGGCCCTCCAAAGCCTGTCCACCATCTATTGTCCACCATCTAAAAGGCACAAGTCAGGAGTGTGATGGAATACCCTTCACTTGCCTGGATGAGTGCAGCTCCAACAACACTCAAGAATCCTGAGACCATGCAGGACAAAGCAGCCCCCTTGATTGGCACCCCATCCAGAAACATTCACTCCCTGCAGCACCAATGCACAGTGACAGCAATGTGTACCATCTAAAAAATACTCTGCAGGAACTCACCAAACTTGCTTAGACAGCACCTTCCAAACCCATACCCACTGCCATCTAATGGACAAGGACAGCACACACATGGAAACACCACTACCTGCAAGTTCCTCTCCAAGCCACTCACCATCCTGACTTGGAAATATATCACCGTTCCTTCACTGTTGTTGGTTCAAAATTCTGGAACTCCCTCCCTAACAGGACTGTGGGTGTACCTACGCCACATGGACTGCAGAGGTTCAAGAAGGCAGCTCACCTCCACCTTCTCAAGAGTAACTAGGGATGGACAATAAATGCTGGCCTTGCCAACGACGCCCACATCCCATGAACGAATAAAAGAAAATTCAACAATAGAACATCCAGAGCCCTCTGGGGTAGAGGATTACAAAGAATCACAACACTTTGAGTGAAATAACTTCTCCGCATCTCAGTCCAAAATGATTGGGCCATTATTTTGAGCCTGTGCTCCCATGTTTTAGATTCCCTGACCAACGGAAAGAATGGGCGGAATTTTCCATTGCGGAGACTAAGACCGGTGGTGGGCAGGATAGCCAGTGCAATTTCCACTGGGTAGCAGGGTGGGTGAACACACATGATATTCTGTTTATCAGCTCATTAATTATGTATCCGCGAGGAGCTTGGCAAATTTTTTGGCGGGGCAGGCAGGATGTCGCCCGTTCCATCATTACTTAATGGGATCAAAGATCCTCGCACCATATTTAAACAGCACTCAGATATTCACTCACTGCAGGCCAGGAGCTCTGCACTACTCCTCCAGAGTCCTTGTGGCCGCAGCTTGTACTGGAGAAATTCACAGATGTGAGAAACCACATTCTGGAACATATGAAGGTGCCTCCAGCATTGCCTTTCGCTCATCTCCAGGTAAGAGTACCACCAGCGATACAACCATAGTCAAGCCAATCCTCGCCGTTGCAGTGGTCCATGTTCAGCAACTCCTTGACCTTCTAGAGCGCCCTTTGCATCTTGCTGCTTAGGTCCTTTCTCCTCTTTGTAACTGAAGTTTCTCATCCTTGGAACCATTCTTGTAAACCTGTTCTGCACTCTCTCCAACATGCTCACATCCTTCCTATAATGTGGCATCCAGAACTGTACACAATACTCCAGCTGAGGTCTAACGAGTATCTTATATAAATTCAGCATAACCTCCATGCTCTTGTACTCTATACACCTATTAATAAAGCCCAGGATACTACATACTTTATTATCTGCTCTTTCCACCTGTCCTGCCATCTTCAATGATCTATGCACATATACACCCAGGTCTTTCTGCTCCTGCACCCCCTTCAGAACTTCACCCCTTATGTTATATTGTCTGTCCATGTTCTGCCTACCAAAATGCATCACCTCACACTTCTCCACATTGAGCTTCATCTGCCACTTATCTGCCCACTCCACCAACTTGTCTATGTCCTTTTGAAGTTCTGCAGTTCACAACACTCCCAAGCTTTGTATCATCCGCAGACTTTGAAATTGTCACCTGCACACCAAGATCTAGATCATTAATATATATCAGGAAAAGCAAAGGTCCTAATACCAACCCCCTGGGGAACTCCACTACAAACTTTCCTCCAGCCGAAAAATATCCATTGACCGTTACTCTCTGCTTCCTATTTTTCAGCCAATTTTGTATCCACATTGCTACTGTCCCTTTTATTCCATGAGCAATAACTTTTCTCACAAGCCTGTTGTGTGGCACTGTATCAAATGCCTTTTCAAAGTCCATGTACACCACATCAACAGCATTACCCTCATTGACCTTCTCTGTTACCTCTTCAAAAAACTCTAGCAAGTTAGTTAAACATGATTTCCCCTTTAGAAATCCATGTTGGCTCTTCCTTATCAACCCATATTTTTCAATGCGACCACTAATTCTATCCCGAATAATTGTTTCTAGAACCCTGCCCACCACTGAAGTTAAACTGACAGATTTGTAATTGCTGGCCATATCCATACAACCTTTTTGTCTCTTCATCTGAGTCATTAACATAGATTGTAAACAGTTGAGGTCCCAGCATTGATCCATGCGGCACTCCTCTATCACTGCCTATAATGTGGCATTGAAAAAGTCCAGTTTATGCCCACTCTCTGTTTTCTATACATTAACCAATCCTCTACCTGTGCTGATATATTACCACCAACTCCATTGAGTCCTTATCTTACCTATTAACCTTTTGTGCGTCACCTTTTGAATGTCTATTGGAAATCCTACACCTACTGGTTCCCCTTTATCTACCCTACTCGTTACATCCTCAAAAAACTCTAATAAATTTGTGAAACAGGATTTCCCTTTAGTAAAACCTTGCTGATTTATTTTAATCATGCTATGCTTTTTTTGGTGCATTGTTAAGACTTCCTCAACAATGGATTCCAGCATTTTCCTAACAACTGATGTTAAGCTAACTTGCCTGTAGATCACGGTTTTCTCTTTCTCTCCTTTCTTGAAAAGCAATGTAACACTTGCTGGCTTCCAATCTAGTGGGACCTTTCCTGAATCTAAGGAATTTTGGAAACTCATAGCTAGTACCTCCATTATCTCTGCTGCTATCTCTTAAATGTTAAAAGGGTTATCATTTAAGTCCACTGCCTTTACTTTTTTCCATAATCTTTTAAATGATTATTTTTCAACTTTTTGTTCTCTTCCCTTTTAAAAGCTATCGGGCAGGATTTTACGCGTCGACGAGTGGGGGAGGAGCCCGCTCGCCGACGCGTAAATGATGCATGGTGACATCGGGCGGAACTCCCAACATCACCACGGCCCATTTAAATGATTGGGTAGGCGGGGCACAGCAAAATCAGCTGCGCGCCCACCAACCTGTCAATGGCCAATTGAGGCCATTGACAGAATCAATTAAGTACTTAAAAGACCTGCCTCTCCAACCTTAAGATTGGCGGGCCGGCCAGGAGCCCCGGCGTGAATTAGAAGAAGCATGAAATCTCACCCACGTGCAGGATGAGGTTTCATGTAGGTTTTTAAAAATTTTAATAAAGTTTTTGTAAAAATTATGGACATGTCCCAACTCATGTGACAGTGTCACATGAGGGGATATGTTAGGGAAATTTTATTATTCTATTTTTAGCTTTTTGACATTTAGAGCCGAACTCCCTAAGGCTAAGTGCAGCCTTAGGGAGATGAGTGCGCTCTTTTGCGCGCATGCGCGAAAGAGCGCACTCACAATTTTGGGATCCCCCCCTCTGTCCGCACAGGGAGCGCATAGCGCTTCTGTGCGGACGTCACGCTGGGCGGGCCTTAATTGGCCCACCCACATAAAGTGGCGCTGTGCCCGCGATTGGGTGCACTGATCGGAAGCGTGTGCATGCCTGCCCTTCAACTTTGCTCCCGACGGGGTGGGGGAGAAACCCTGCCCATTATGAATTTTGGTAAAGCTTTCTATGTCCTGTCTGCCATCTGCTCTAAAACAAATTTCTCTTGACTTTTTCTATTGTTCCGGTGATGATCTTAAATAAATGTCTTCAATGCAAAGAGACAACCCAACAATCAGTCAGATTTTCACGAGATTTTCAGAGAGTGGTCATGCTGCTGAGATATGTTTGACAGTCTCAGAGGAAGAAGTGGTGGTGCTCAATCGATTAGGGACGGACAGGCTAGAAGAGGGAATGCCCTGAGAAAGTCATCCTCTCCAACAAACTCACTGTTGGAAGAAAGATATCCCTTCCTAAAACCATCAAATGGATTACCATGAAACAAAAACAATGAGGTGGCTCAACAGGAGACACAATTAAATTAATAATGCAGTGGTAATAGAAAACTTTTTTTAATTCATTTACGGAATAGGTGTTGCTGGCAAGGCCAGCCCATCCCTAATTACCCTTGAGAAGGTGGTGGTGAGCTGCCTTCTTGAACCGCTGCAGTTCCTGTGGTGTAGGTACATCCACGGTGCTGTTAGGGAGGAAGTTCTAGGATTTTGACCTAGAATGCCAGAAGGAATGGTAATATATTTCCAAGTCAGGATAGTGACTGGCTTGGAAGGGAACTTCCAGGTAGTGGTCTTCCCATGTATCTACTGTGCTTGTCTTTCTAGATGGTAGTGGTCGTAAGTTTGGAAGGTATTGCCGAAGGAGGCTTGGTGAGTTCCTGCAGTGTATCTTGTAGGTGGTATACACTACTGCCACTTTTTGCCGATGGTGGAGGGAGTGAATGTTTGTGGATGTGGTGCCAATCAAGCGGGCTGCTTTATCCTGGATGGTTTCAAGCTTCTTGGGTATTGTTGGAGCTGCACCCATCCAGGCAAGTGGAGAGTATTCCATCACATTCCTGACTTGTGCCTTATAGATGGTGGACAGGCTTTGGAAAGTCAGGAAGTGACTCATTCGCTGTAGGATTTCTAGCCTCTGACCTGCTCTGTAGCCACAGTATTTATAAGGCTAGTCCAGTTCAGTTTCTGGTCAATGGTAACCCCCAGGATGTCGATAGTGGTGGATTCGACAATGGTAATGCCATTAAATGTCAAGGGATGATGTTAAATTCTCTATTGTTGGAGAAAATAGAAAGCTTGCTGCTTAAAGGGCTGGATATTATCTTTTGTAATTTAGACAGTCCAGCATTCCTTCTCCCTTCTCAGGTATTAGGATAAGGAACATTTAAAAAAACTGGAAAAATATTACAGAAGGAGGCAGATGAATAGCCACTAATCATGGTCTGCATGGGAACCAACAATGTAGGAAGGAAAGGAACAAGGTGTCTGTTCTCTCTTGTACCCTTTTGGTTCGATTCTCATGTTTTCTTCCTCTTCCTATCACCGAGCCATGCCATTCTTCATTTCTCCCCTCTCGAGCATTTTATGCGCCCCCCCGCCAATCCCTACTTCAGTTCCATCATTACTCTTTTGCCTTTCTGTTTGCCTCCTTCTGTCACTGGCTTGAGTCATCTTGGGGGGAATTGTCCCAGATTTCCACTAAGTGCAGTAGTGGGCGGGTAAACCGATATTGTACCCACCAGTTGCAATGGCGGCTTTCATGCTGTTGGTCCCAAACCAGCCACATTAATTATGCATTTCTGGGAAACACGCCACTTCCATGGCGGGTGGGCAGGCTCTCATTCACCCGCCACGTCATCAACTCACTGCTTCATCATGCTGGGTGCCATATTTAAAATGCCACTGCATGCACACTTCTCAGTGCTTTCAGCCCACAGCTAATGCCTGGAAGACATGGCCCTGAAAGGCAAAATGACTGCAGTGCCAAGGTTCAATGACGCGTCCCTTGAGTGCCTTTTGGATGCAGTGGAGGCCTGCTGTGATGTCCTCTGCCCCTGCTCTGGCCGCAAGATGGGCAGCAACATCACCAATTCAGCTTGCGGGGCCATGGCTGCGGTGGTCTGTGCCAACGCCCTACAAAATAGGACAGCCACCCATTGCCACAAGAGGATGAATAATCTCCTCTGTTCTGCCAGAGTATGTCACTCTTCTCATCACTCATAACTCACACTCACAAACCATCACACATCCATAGCGCCCTCACTCACTGCCAATTCAAGGGACATCATCATTCACTCTCTCACAAACAACTTTATTGTCCTCATCCCATCCATGGGACCACTCACTACCCGTACATGCCAGGTAAACTTAACATCTGCCAGGCAGGTATCCTGCTTACACTCTCTCCATCTCTAGTCATGCAGGACAAGCTGGCACACAAGAGGGAGAGATCACAGACTGGTGGAGGAATGTCTGAGCAGGGGCATGTTATTAGTTCAATTGCAAAACTTCTATTTTATTTTTATTTGCTTTTGGAACCCGGATAACGTTTCCAAAAAAATGCAAAGGCCACTTGGCCTTTTCGCCTGCCCGCCAACTGTTAGGTTGGATGGGCAGTGAAAACTTTGCCTTAATTGATTATTTAATGGTCTTAGCGGGCTGCTTAATTGTCGGCTGGTGTGATGCCAACTCCGGCATGTGACCGCCGTCCAAAGTATCGCACTGCTGTGAGTTGACAATGGCACACTCGGCTGACGTCAACGAGTGTCATTTCATGCTCAAGCGGGTCTGACAGCGCCAACCCACTAAGCGAAAATCTCTGCCCTATGTACAAGTGATTAATAATGGTGCCCAGGTTGTGCAGCTACATCTTCTTAACATTCCTAACCCTGCAGCTACATCTTGGTGCTCCCTGAAGACTCACAGTGGAGGTGGAGGCAGCCTGCTGACTGCGATGCCCTGACTGTGATGACCTTGGTGGGGTCCTCTGGAGGGCTGAGACCTGGAGGGCCCCGACCTGCTTTTGGGGTCCTGCTGTAGTTACTGAGGTCACAGGAAGAGGGGATTCGGATGAATCAGATACTCCTGGAGTCATCTGGATGGATGGCCCCCAGAAATAGACCTGCTGATCTTTCTCCCTATGGGTGCCTGAGTGCCCCTGGCTGATTCCTTGAGGGGAAGTGGTAACTGGAGTGAAATCGGGCTGCTCTACACTGCTTTCGCATACACACTGTTGTAGGCCAATTAATGCATCAGCGATGCAGTTCAGCCTGCGCAGCAGTGCAGGAGCGACGTCCTGGACCAAGGTCTCCATGGCGGCCGCCATCCTACCAGTTTTGACCTCGGTATGTTGGCATGACGGCGCTATCACCTCAGCCTGAAGGTGGACAGACTCCTCCACCGTGTCTTGCAATCTGAGGAGTGCAGCAGACATCCATTCCCGATGTTCCTGAGTTTGCCTTTGCAGCTCCAGCAACTGTGACATGACCCAGTCCAGGGGCTTGTTATCTGACTCAGACTCAGCAACATTTTGGCCCCCAGCAGTCCTCTGGGTGCCAGGGACCTGGGAAGTCCCTGCCACCACCTTCTGCAGATCAGAAAGTGCGATGTGCTCACCAGATTGTGATCCTGAGGCTACTCTACAAGCTAGGTCCCACCGAGATGTGTGTCACTGCGATGGTGGAGGGTGTGGGTGAGCGGTAGAGAGGTTTAGATGGGAGAGAGGGAATTTCTAGAGCTTAAACGGCTGATATAACAAGCACTGGTGGGGCAAAGGAAATGGGTGATGAACAAGAGGTCAAAAAAGTGAGAAGCAAAACTTAAAAGAAGCCATAATTGACGAAGATTGACAGAAGTACAGGATGAGAACAAAGAAAGAAGTTAAGGAGAGATTAAATGGGTGAGGAGAAAAAGAGGTACAAATGAAGGACTTAAAGGAGAGAGGGTGTGAATTTCAGGTTCCCAGCGTTGCTGGAGTTGGTGCAATGAAAGCTGAACTCTCTCCTGGGGGTTGGCAATGTGCTGTCAGCCATGTCCAACGCAGCCCAAGTGGCATATCATGCTGAGCAGGGCACTTGTGATCTACCCCTGAGTGCATTGGAAGCAGCTGAAGTGGTGCTGTGATATCAGGCTGCCTTACCGGGTGATATGATGCCCATTTTCCAAATTTGGAGCACACAGGTTAATTGTACATATTTGCTTGTCACTCATCAAAAATCAAGCGTTGAGTGCAACAGGGGTCCAGCCCTCATGTTATTTAAACCAGGCACCCAACTTGCAGGTAAGGCAATTTTGAACAATTTTTGCTTCTACAAAGACTCTAGAAATACGCTGGAGATTTTTTCTGGAGGTGTTGTGGTGAGTTCCTGAATTTAGCAGAGGGTGCAGCTGCATCACACAGAGCGGGCAGAGGATTTAAAAACAAAAAACTGCGGATGCTGGAAATCCAAAACAAAAACAGAATTACCTAGAAAAACTCAGCAGGTCTGGCAGCATCGGCGGAGAAGAAAAGAGTTGACGTTTCGAGTCCTCATGACCCTTCCATAGAACAGAGGATTTGGTGACTTGTCCACACAAAGACTGCAACAAGTGTGGGAGCAGCAGTAGCAACGCCTCTGGTTGTGCAGTGCAATAGGGCGATGGAGCAGAGATTGCTTGGCAGGGAAGTCTTGCAAAATGTCTTCTTGCCAACTTGAAAATGGTCTCCTCCATGCGCCTTGATAGTGACAGGAGGCTGTCTGGGAGGCCCTCTAATGCATCCAGCATCTTGGTGTGCATGCCCATCAGTGTTCTCCAGTATGCCACCCTATTGAGCTCCTCATCTGAGTTCCCTGTGCAAAATCTGTCTGACCTTGCCCTCTGGTGAGCTGGCAAATTAACAGTCCTTTGCCATGTCCTGGCTGCCACTCACTCACCACATGTGAATCCCAACTTCATACTAGCCTCTAAGGTACATGCAGTGCCAGTTTCAGCGCTGTGTGGTTTTTCTCCTTCATTCCAGTTGTTCTGTGCCTGAGCAAGTGGAAATGTGTGAGGGAAGTGAAGTGGAGTGGAGCGGTCCAGAATAGATCTTAGCCTTCCATGCTCCCCTACCCCAGCCCATTCCATATGAGGTATCTTACCCTATATCCCATTCCCGTTCATGCTCTAAGCCTCTCAATTCTCCAGTCTACCAGTCCACTGTGAACCCAATCCCTTCTCTAATTGCCAACAGCCAGCAGTGTCACTAGTTGTCCCTTGATTTCCAACCTCTGGAGTTTTCCTAGTACTCCGATGCCCAGCCCTTTCATTAGCGTGATTAGAACCCAAAATTCATTTGAGTATTCTTATACATCAACTTCATCCCCCATGATAACTCTCCATTCAAGCAAGCCCTCACTTCATTCCCTTTGCCCCTAATCCTGTAAGCCTTGATTCCTTTCTGCTGCATTCCACCCCAATTCCTTTTGGCCTGAACCTCTGCCCCATCTCTCTTTTAGCTATGTATATTGCAGCACTTCCTCCTGAGATATTGCACCTGTGGGCAATGCTATGAGAGTCAAGTTATCTCACGCATTATGTGCAGTGGGGTTTAACTAGTTTCACAACACTAATCCATGGTCTCTAGTTTGGAGTCCGCCATCATGGAGGTTAAAAAAACCCATTGGGTAGAAGGGTAAAGTTTTGTTTTGGGTGGTAGCGTAAAACAGTGGTTTTGCTTTGGCTGCTTGTTATACATTCTGTCAAGCATTTTGCTCCATTGAAGGCAATGGAACTGAGTATTAGGTGGGCCCTTTAACAGGCGCTAGGCCATCCAAACAAATTTCTACTCTGTTATTTCCTGATCTTTCTAAACAAAATTAAACTGAAATCATTGCCTGCTTGCTACACTGCCCATTTCACATTGAAGTGTATAGAATTAAAAAAAAACATTTTGGTGGAAAGTTTCACTCTTCAGTTACAAGTTTGGACATTAAAGATACACCACCACTGAACATCAAGCCATTGTTTCCAGGACTGTCACTGACCTCATCTCCTCTGGGGATCTTCCTCCCACAGCTTCCAACCTGATAGTTGCCCAACCTTGGACTGCCCGCTTCTACCTCCTACCCAAAATCCACAAACAGAACTGTCCCGGTAGACCGATCGTGTCAGCTTGCTCCTGCACCACAGAACTCATCTCCCGTTATCTTGACTCCCTTCTCTCTCCCCTTGTCCAGTCCCTTCCCACCTACATCTGTGATTCCTCTGACACCTTACGTCACATCAACAATTTCCAGTTCCCTGGCCCCAACCGCTTCCTCTTCACCATGGACGTCCAATCCCTCTACACCTCCATCCCCCACCAGGATGGTCTGAGGGCCCTTAGCTTCTTCCTCGAACAGAGGCCCGAACAATCCCCATCCACCACTACTCTCCGTCTGGCTGAACTTGTTCTCACAGTGAACAATTTCTCCTTCAACTCCTCTCACTTCCTCCAAATAAAAGGTGTGGCTATGGGTACCCGCATGGGCCCCAGCTATGCCTGTCTCTTTATGGGGTATGTGGAACATTCCTTGTTCCAGACCTACTCTGGGCCCCTTCCACAACTCTTTCTCCGGTACATCGATGATTACTTCGGTGCTGCTTCCTGCTCTCGTCGGGACTTAGAAAAATTTATTAATTTTGCTTCCAATCTCCACCCCTCCATCATTTTCACGTGGTCCATCTCTGACACTTCCCTTCCCTTCCCTGACCTCTCTGTCTCAATCTCTGGTGATAGACTGTCCACCAATATCCATTACAAGCCTACCGACTCCCACAGCTACCTTGACTATAGCTCCTCACACCCCGCTTCCTGTAAGGACTCCATCCCATTCTCTCATTTCCTTCGCCTCCGTCGCATCTGTTCCGATGATGCCACCTTCAAAAACAGTTCCTCTGACATGTCCTCCTTCTTCCTTAACCGAGATTTTCCACCCACGGTCGTTGACAGGGCCCTCAACCGTGTCCGGCCCATCTCCCGCGCATCCGCCCTCACGCCTTCTCCTCCCTCCCAGAAACATGATAGGGTCCCCCTTGTCCTCACATCACCCCACCAGCCTCCGCATTCAAAGGATCATCCTCCGCCAACTCTAGCATGATTCCGCTACCAAACACATCTTCCCTTCACCCCCACTGTCGGCATTCCGTAGGGATCGTTCCCTTCGGGACACCTTGGTCCACTCCTCCATCACCTCCTACTCCCCAACCCCCACCTGTGGCACCACCCCATGCCCACGCAAAAGATGTAACACCTGCCCCTTCACTTCCTCTCTCCTCACCGTCCAAGGGCCCAAACACTCCTTTCAAGTGAAGCAACATTTCACTTGCATTTCCCCCAACTTAGTCTACTGCATTCGTTGCTCCCAATGTGGTCTCCTCTACATTGGAGAGACCAAACGTAAACTGGGTGACCGCTTTGCAGAACACCTGCGGTCTGTCTGCAAGAATGACCCAAACCTCCCTGTCACTTGCCATTTCGACACTCCACCCTGCTCTCTTGCCCACATGTCTGTCCTTGGCTTGCTGCATTGTTCCAGTGAAGCCCAACGCAAACTGGAGGAACAGCACCTTATCTTCCGACTAGGCACTTTACAGCCTTCCGGACTGAATATTGAATTCAACAACTTTAGGTCTTGAGCTCCCTCCTCCATCCCCACCCCCTTTCTGTTTCTTCCCCTTTCCTTTTGTTTTTTTCCAATAAATTATATAGATTTTTCTTTTTCCCTCCTATTTCCATTATTTTTAAATATTTTTAAATCTTTTATGCTCCCCCCACCCCCCACTGGAGCTATACCTTGAGTGCCCTACCATCCATTCTTAATTAGCACATTCGTTTAGATAATATCACCAACTTCGACACCTATGTGTTCTTTTGTTCTGCTGTCTGTGACATCTTTTGATGATCTGCTTCTATCACTGCTTTTGCCTACAACCACACCACCCCCTCCATTTCTCTCCCCCCACCCGCTCCCCCCCACCACCACCCCCCCCCCCCCCCCCCCCTCCCCCCCCCCCCCCGCCCCCCCACCACCACCACCACCACCACCACCACCACCACCACCACCACCTTAAACCAGCTTATATTTCAACCCTTCCTGGGATTCACCTAATTCTGTCGAAGGGTCATGAGGACTCAAAACGTCAACTCTTTTCTTCTCCGCCGATGCTGCCAGACCTGCTGAGTTTTTCCCGGTAATTCTGTTTTTGTTTTGGATTTCCAGCATCCGCAGTTTTTTTGTTTTTATATTTGGACTGATAATAGCAGTCAAGGACTAAATTGTCTGAAAAATCATTCTTGAAAACTGGAGATAGAAGGCTGAGAATCTAAACAAATCACTTGGTGACATCAAGTGGAACTCAGCACTCAGAGACAATATTCATTGAAATTGGGCAGTAATTTACAGGTTTGCCCTGCTGAGATTTGCACCCTTGCTTGATTTTGCAGATCTGTCCTGATCTTGCAAACCCACAGGTTTTTTTTTCATTCTGCTCTTGTCGAAGGATTTCTAGTTGCCTGTTCTAAGCTATGGGTCTGACCTGCTACCAGTTTTCGCCAAGCTCCCCCTTCTGCCTGACACTAGTCCTAAAGGTAAACTGGCAGCAAGAGGAAGAAAGAGCACATCACCTGACCCACAATTTTCCACTCATTTTGCAATATCCTCACTCAAGAATTACCCCTGCAGTTTGAATGTTTCTTAATAAACAACTACATACTAACCCCCTCACATCTGTTCATTGTAATAGCCTTGCTGCTAACAGAATGCTGAGTCATAGTTTGGTGCCATCAAGTTTAAATAGTTTGGGCATTAGCAGAGTTTCAGCAGATCGTTCCCAATGGCTAATTTTTTGCAGCAGTACACACAATGATATTTTGACTTGGCTATCACACTCACCCCCATTTTCCTATCTCTTTTTTACTCCCACTTCTCTCCTCTCACTGTCTTCTCCCTGCTCCTCTCTTTCCCTCTCCTTTCCATTGTCTTCCTCATTCTGCTCCCCAACCAACTTGTGATTGCTCCTCTAATTCTCCCCCACCTCCCTTTCGCTCTTGCCATTTTTTCTCTTCATTTCCCTTATCTATCTACTCATCTTTCCCATTCCCTCTTCCCCTCCTATCTGCCTCCTTCTCATTGGTTCCATTCAAACTGGTTTGACTATCAATGCGCAGCAACATGGGAGATTAACTAGAACATTATTAGATGTCAACATTTGCAGTTGAAACTGCCAATGTAAACATTTATAATGGGAATTGTTCTGTGCAAACAGTCGTCTGCTATGATATAAGTACAGAAATGATGATGCTATGATATTATTTGGTTAGTAAGCTACCCATTTCTAGCTACCATTTTTTAAATTTTTCTCCACTTTCCAAATTTCCTTCGAGTATTTTTTAAAACAGATTTATCCTCTTATTTTTTCAAATCATGCTACATTGTTGTTCCACTTCCCATCTGCCATGGTGCCTGTCATTGGGATGGGGCCTGTTGTTGGCTATTTGCCAAATCTGGTCTACCTGAAGTGCCCAACATTTCCATTGTGGACGGTAAGTGCAAAAAGCACTGGCAATCTGTATACAAGCTGCATGTCAGGGTCCTTAGCTGCCATTCACCTCCATTTTGATGTAGAGTTGTCACACAATGTGATTGAAATGCCTGAATAGTGCATCCGTTGGAACTAGTGATGAAGGGAGACTCTTCTTGAAGCACCCCGACAGAAAATTGGCAGGAACAACACATTTACATCAGAATCCCAAAATCACCCAAAAATTATTAATCCGTGGAGCAGCCTTTTGGTTAAAGGCAAATAACCTGGAATAATTCAGTAAGTTGAATGCTCTAATGGTGAGCCTAGGGTGGGATTTTATCCTGATGTCAGGACTAAATGCAGGTCCCAAGCCCATGCATACGAATGGTGGGAAAGCAATGGCAATTTTATCACTAGTGGCCAATCACGAGGCCATTGCCGGGACCGCTATCCCATTAAGGATGGGGGCCTGCCTCCCTGACTTGCCGGTCCAATCAGAGGGCCAACAATTCTGCAGCCTCTGTAGCATCAACGATTGAGGCACATCATATTGAGGCACCCCCTAAGGGTCAGCAAATAAATTGTTGATGTATACTGTTGCCAGGAACCCAGGTGTCGGCAATTGGAGGCATTAGGATCGTGAGTGTGACCATTGCTGCTGTTTGATCCCCCCCTGAGCCATAGAGTCTCCAGAAAGAAAGGCTCCCCATGTCTCCCCCTACCATGGAGGCGCTTGGAAGCTGTCTCAATGCAGTTTGCACACTCCACACTCGGTGGGGTGGGGGGGACCATTCCAATGCTGGTAAAATGCTGGCGGGTTGGTAAAAAGGCCATCAATAAGCCAATTAATTGGTTTAATTTGCCACCTGCTTCCAGTCAATGGGTAGCCGAGCTGCTGTTATTCCTGCCCCTGCAAATATTTCTTGGCTGCTGGAACATGCCAGGCTTTCCTAAGGATGTCTTTCACTGCCATTTTACCACTCAGCCCATCCCCAATGGTCTAGTAAAATTCTGTCTAGGTTTCTGTGCAAGGCTGAACCAGTTGGGTGAGTGGCCTCTCTCCTCTCCACTTATCATTATTATACGCAGGCCTTCTTGCTCAAAAACGTGATCCACATTTTGAAGAAGCACATTTTGCACATATGCATACCTTCACCTGTCACCTTGCAGGTACTAGTTGATAGTCTTGCAAGTGATCATTTTGAAATGTCTTTGTCGCCTGCAAAGAACACAAAATTTTAGAGGGGCTCATATAGGTTAAAGACAATATTGTCTTAATGTCAACACTAATCAGAGGCTCCATAATCTTTCAATAAGTTATTAAAATTGCCAGATTTACAGGTTCTGAAACTCTGGGGGCTTTTCCCCAATATACTTCACATGACTCTTGGGCTTCTGTTGTCCTCCTGTATTGTTCATTACTGTACACTGTGGTAAATGAATGGAAAATCATGTGGACTGTTCTCCTTGTGTGAATTTCTAATGTGTGTCCTTGTTGTGCAAATCTCTTCCAGGAGGGATGATTTGCAAAGTATAACCACTCTGTCATAATTTTGGAAGGCTATTTTATGATTTTCATGAATATTAATATGATTATTATAGGGAAACCAATCTAAAGGTTAAGCAGGCGTTAACAGTCACTTCAGACATGGGAGACAACACCCAGGCTCTGGCAGCTTTTGATGGTATGTTAATTTTCATTATAAAGTATTTTATCTAAATATTAAAAATACAAAGATACATAACACAAATGTTGAATTTATGTGAATGCTACTGTAACAATTATTAACCCAAGGATTGAAGAATTTACCAAGGATATTTTATGGTGTCCAAATTGCTGAGAAAATTAATCAATATACAGTCACTAAATCAAAGGGTACAGAGGTTTTTTTTAACACCCTGTTTTCATTTTGAAGTCGTCTAGAAATAAGGTCAGCTAAGACTTTAAACATTTCTGACATTTGGTTTTACTGACACTAAGCACAACAATTTTACAGATAGGGATGCTTACAACCAAATCAGCAGTCTCACTCAAACCTCAGAAGGGCCACATTCTTATGCTGAGGAAAACTGAAGGACTAATTCTCTGCTGACATCTTTTTTGGTATTCTTCTAAATGGTCTCATGGACTGTCCTCGTTGCACTTTAGAATAGCTGTTCTTTTTGGTGTTACCCATAGTTATTTCAAGTTTTAAAAGTATACAGCGAATGGTGTGGCAATTACTGAAGTCCATTTTGCTGATTGCAAGGCTTTTGCACAAACCATGGTTACATGAGTAGAAATTCCACTTGGAATACAGCATGACTTGTAGAATGAACAAAGACCATACAGAGCAGGACTAGCTGCTGGAAGAGGGAGGAAGGGTAGAAAGGCCCTCAGCAAGAGACCAAATCAGTTCAGGAAACAATTCTCCTACCTGGACCTCAGTGAGGAACAACATGTGAGATGTCTGCGCTTCAATAAGGAGCTCGTCACTGAAATCTACCAGCTATGTGAAATTGAACAATGGTGTGTTTCATCATCACCCTTATCTTACTATTCCACCACTCCCTGGGCAGATTGCAGTCCTTGGGTATCTCAACAGAAAAAGGGACAAATTGAGGGAGGAGGAGAAAGGAAGAAGTACATGTTTACATCATCTGCAGCTTGTAAGTCAGAAGAGATTGTGTAATGAGAAAATGGGATATGGGAAAAAGGATCAGGTTTGAGGATGCCATGATCTTGAATGGATTTAGCATTTACTGACCTTAACCACTTGTCATGAAACTTCTTGCGGCACCGTATCCAGGTCCTTGTGGCTAAACCTCTGGGAGGAGATGTTTGTTCATGTAGAACTGACACTATACAGACTCACTCCGATTCTACAGGAGCAGGCAGTGTTGCGAGCTGATACCTGCATGGCCCACACAGGTTTTTTTTACTTGTTCTTGAAATGTGACTGTTGCTTATAAGGCCATCATTTATTTTCCATATGTAATTGCCCTTGAGAAAGTGGTGGTGATGATCTTGGGCTTCAACTGCACTTTTCCGCCCGCTCCTTGACAGACCAAAAATTTGTCTATCTTAGCTTTATGCATAATCAATGACTGAGATTCACAACTCTTTGAGTGAAGAAATTTCTCCTCATCTCAGTCCTAAATGACTAGCCCCTTATCCTGAGACTGTGCCCCTGTGTTCTAGATTTCCTAGTCAGTGGAAACAAATCTTTCAGTGCCTACCTTGTCAAGTCCCTTCAGAATCTTGTATGTTTCAATGAGGTCACCTCTTATTCTTCTAAACTGTAGAGAATGTAGATCCAATTTACTTAGCCTCCCATTATAGGATAACCCTCTCATCCCAGGCTAATGAACCTTCACTATACTGCCTCCAATGCAAGGAGATGTTTCCACAAATGTGGAGACCAAAATTGCACATGATGGTCCAGGTATGCTTTCAACAAAGCCCTGTACAATTATAGCAAGGCATCCTTATTTTTGTTTTCCAACCCCATTGTAATGAACTCTTGATCTTGGGGACAAACCCAGTACCATAACCACTTGGCTATTTAGGCCAAGCATCTGCAGGACTGTAACTCTTTTGAGTACAAACCCGTTTCCATCTGTTTCAGATGAAGTTACATTGTTTCATAGTTTGCCATTGTGAGATTTGAACTCTTGATACTCTTTTGAGTAAACCTGTTTCCATCTGTTTCAGATGAAGTTACATTGTTTCATAGTTTGCCATTGTGAGATTTGAACTCTTGATCTTAGGGTTACAAACCCAGTACCATAACCACTTGGCTATTTAGGCCAAGCCCCAAAACTTGAATGGGTTTCAAGTCAAACCCATTTCTATCTGTTACATTGTTTGTCATTGTGAGATTTGAACTCTTCATCTTGGGGTTACAAACCCAGTACCATAACCACTTGGCTATTTAGGCCAAGCCCCGTTGTAATGAAGGCCAGCATTCCTAATTGCCTTCCTAATTGCCTGCTGTAGCTGCATGCTAACTCTCTGCATTTCGTATACAAGTATACTGAAGTCTCTGTGAGAATCAATATTTACACATTTCACATCTTTGAGAAAATATTCTGATTTTTAATCCTTACGAACAAAGTGAATACCCTTACACTTCCCCACTTTATACTCCATCTGCCATCTTGTTGCTCACTCACTTACCCTGTCTATATCTTTTTGCAGCCTCTCTGTGTCCTCCTCACAACTTACATTTTCACTTACCTTTGTTTGGTCACCAAACTTAGATACATTACCCTCTCTCTCTTCTTCTAGGTCATTAATGTGGATTGTAAATAGCTGAGGCCCCAGCATTTATCTCTGCGGCAATCCATTAGTCACTGTCTGCTATCTTAAGAATGCCCCTTTTATGCCTAAGTGTTGAAGTCATGGCACACCACTATCCCTGCCATATCTGTCTAACCTTATTTATTTAATTAGTGAATTGGTTACTGATTTACATAGTTAAAGTAATTACGAATTTCTTAACTTGGAGATAAAAGAAGAGGCTGTAAAAGGGCATAAAAAGCAGCACCTGTTTCCCCTTCACCAAATTTATACCTGTACCAAATTCCAATTTAGCACTCGTTCCTTGTTGCACTCATAACTCATTGTCTCACTCTGTGCTCCTGTTATGTGCAGTAGCAAAATCTGCCTGCTTTATAGAGGGCTGATGACTCACTCCCAAATTGCAACTGCTAAGTCAGCCTCCTGCTACACTAATTAACATCTTTTCAGGCAACCACTTTCAGTTGATTGACAGGTAACTGTCACTGCCAGGCAGTTTCTGTTAACTAGGTTTATTAACTAACTTGCAGCTTTAAATTTCTAAATCAGAGTCTGACTGTTAATCTAAGTTATAGATTGAGAAAAACGTTTCAGAGAGATTCCCACCTGCACAACATTGCTGACTTAGCATTTGTTCTTCGTCACACTCAGTCCTCGTTGTCTCACTCTATGCTACCACTCAATGATAGATCAGATCCTCATTCACCAGCCAGCCAGCCAATGGAATCATCATCTTAAGTGATTTCAATCGACTTGAACTTGACATTATACTGTCATACACAATGGGTGGAATCATCCCAGATTTGCATTAAGTGTGGTAGCAAGCATGAAAAAAGATGTTTTACCCGCCAGTCACAATGGCGAGTTTTCACGCCATATCATCCCCTTCCTGCCATGTCCCACTTCATTAATAATGTACTCACAGGAAACACACCAGATCGTTAGCAGCCGGACTGGGATTTGCCATGACCTCAGCGCTTCCTTGCTCCAAGCGCTATATTTAAAGTGCACCAGAGCATAGCCGACTTCATGTTCACAGACCAGGACTGCTGATGGTGACAGATGTCCCTGAAAGCAAAGAAGCCTTCAGCCCCCAAATTCAGTAACACCTCTCTGGGATGCCTGCTGGACATAATGGAATGCCACCGCGGTGTCCGCTACACCTACTCTGGTCACAGGAGGTCCACCAGTCACCAATCCAGCCTGAGAGGAGGTGGCAGTGGCGGTATGTGCTACCAGAACACAGAGGAGGTCAGCCATTCAGTGCAGGAAGGGGATGAAGACTCTCATCTGTTCCGCCAGGGTAAGTCAACCACCTCATCACTCTCAATTCACACACTCACAAACCCATCACACATCCATAGGGATCTCACACCTCAAGGAACAACACCCTAACTCTCACACACACCCTCACGTCTCCATCAGGCTCCTATCCTCTGGAGCTCGTGTCCTCATCCCATCCATGGCTCTGGTCACCGCACAAACATCCCATCCAGTGCCATGCATCCTGTTCACACTCCATTTGTTTTCATGCAGGAGAAGCTGGCTCACAACAGTAAGGTGAGGTCCCAGACCAGGGGTGGAGTGGCCCACATTAGGCCCCTCACTCACTTTGAGGAGTGTGCCATCACACTGATTGGTGAGGACGTGGACCATGCCTGCAGCAACTGTGAGGTTGGTGGTGAACAACCACATGAGGATGCTGCACCACATCATTCCTCTCTCAACGCAACTGTGAGTGCTCCCTCTCTTGCTTTTGACTACGCTACCATGCACTAATTGTCTCTACTTTGGTTCACAGGGAGCTCTACCAAGCGACAGACACTGGCAGCCAGCCAGTCGCTCAGCTTCATCCAGGTTCTTACCTCCAGCAAAGAGGACACCTACAATGAAAAGCTTAAAATAAGCAGTCTGGAAGACCCTTCAAAGCGCTTATCAACATCCACCACCAGCGCAGAGACACACACCTTGGTGGGACCTAGATCTAGAGCAGGCTCAGGTTCACAATCTGGTGGTCACCTCATGAACAGGTGTGCGCAGCAGGAGGAGGCAGGTTCAGCCAAGCTCCCGGCACTCGGAGGACTGCTGGGGAAGAGGCATCTGTGAGGTCCGAGTCAGATGTCATGCCCCTGGGTTCAGCCTTCCAACCCATCATGGAGAGTCAGCAGAAGGCGGGGCATATCACACAGAGCTGCTGGAAACCCTCAACAGAGTAGAGCGGCATGAGAGTTGGAGAAGTGTGGTCTGCCTGCTCTCTGCTGAAGCGATGCCCACATGTAGGTGTATGGCAGTCTCCACGGGAAGGATTGCGGATGCCATGAGACCCTGGTTCAGCACAACACGGAGTTGTGTGCAGACCTGCACTCCATCGTGGTTGCAATGGGTGAGTTCCTGTAGTGGCAACACAAGAGTGAAATGGGCACCTCGACATTCCTCAAGGAGTCAGGATGGGGCCCTAGGGCACCCAAAGGGAGGAGGAGTGGCAGCTGGACACCCTGGGACATCACTCAGGAATCTCAGAGGCTGTCCATTCCCCCCTTCAAGTTCCTTTTCCCTGTGACCCCCTCAACCTCGTCCTCTGTCATTGCCGAGGGAGCAGTTGGTCCACAGGAGGACAGCCAGAGCAAGCCAGGGCCTCAGCTGTCCAGAGGACACATGCCAAAGTCATCAGAAACAAGAGGGTTGACCATTGCACAGGCTGTCTCCACCCCTGCTGCAGATGTCATGGCAGCACCTAAAAGAAATGGCAAGCCTAGAAAAGTTAAGAAATTCAGATCACAAGTGGTTGCATGGGTGAACACATTTTGTCACTTCATAATCTGAAAATATATTCACTTTCACTGAATAACGTGTAATGTTGTCTTTCAGCTTCATTGGCAGGCCTCGCGAGTCCTCCCACTGCATCCACCCCCACTAGCAGTTCAGATGCACGCAGTCAGAACAGTGTGTGTGTGGCAGAACCTTTCGGAGCCTTGTGCAAACACTCTCCCACACACGCAGAGGCTTCATCCATTGCACTCACCTTACTGTTCTGATCATTTGCAGTGCTGCCTGCTGGGATTCTCTTTCAGTTGTCCATCCAAGCTGACCTGCATCTCCACCCACCCACCTATTGCACTCCCTTGTAGCACTGTGCCCATCAAACACAACGCTCCGCCCACTTTCAATTTCAACAATGAGGGTCATGGTCAAGTATATCATCAGCTTACTGGGGTGCAAATTGCATTCACGCCAGCCTTCAGCAGGATTAGCCTTCCGCCAGGATGGACACCGTCGGATGATCTTGTTGTGGTTTCACGCCAGCGTGAAACCGATTTATGCCCCTCATACCAAATTGTCCTTTCCTGCCCGACATAACGCCCACCGCCAATGGGATCAGACATTTTGCCCAATGGTGCAGATAGTGAACCAGTCTACTTGCAATGATTATATTCTAGATAAGATTGGGTCGAATCTTGTTGATCATTATAAGTCGGTTGAAATTAGCTCAACCTCAGATCTCAGCCTGGATCATTTGTCTGTTATTATAAGACCGATAGCCCCCTTTCCATGTAGCTACGCTGCTCACAAATGCATCATAAGACCTATGAGAGAGCAACATACTTGGGTTCCACCAGGGTCACTCTGCTTCTGACCTCATTGCAGCCTTGGTTCAAACATGGACAAAAGAGCTGAAGTCCAGAGGTGAGGTGAGACTGACTGCCCTTGACATCAAGGCAGCATTTGACTGAGTGTGGCGTCAAGGAGCTTGAGCAAAACTGGAGCCAATGATTATCAAGTGGAAAATTCTCCACCGGTTGGAGTCATACCTAGCACAAAGAAAGATGGTTGTAGTTGTTGGAGGTCAATCATCTCAGTTCCAGGACATCACTGTAGGAGTTCCTCAGATTAGTGTCCTAGGCTCAACCATTTTCAGCTGCTCCTTCAATGACCTTCCTTCCATTGTAAGGTGGAATTTTCAAGTGGGGATGGTCGCTGATGACTGCTGGTGATTGCACAATGTTCAGCCCCATTTGTGACTCCTCAGATACTGAAGCGGTCTATGTCCAAATGCAGCAAGACCTGGACAATATCCAGGCTTGGGCTGACAAGTGGCAAGTAACATTTGCACCACACAAATGCCAGGCAATGAGCATCTCCAACAAGAGAGAATCTAGACATCACCCCTTGACATTCAATGGCATTACCATTGCTGAAATTCCCCACTATCAACATCCTGGGGTACCATTAACCAGAAACTGAACTGGACTAGCCATTTAAATACTCTGGCTACAAGAGCAGTTAAGAGGCCAGGAGTCCTGCGGCAAGTAACTCACCTCTTCATTCCCCAAAGCTTGTCCACCAAGTACAAGGCACAAGTCAGGAGCATGATGGAATACTCTCCATTTGCCTGGATAAGTGCAACTCCAACAACACTCAAGAACCTTGACACCATCCAGGACAGCGCAGCCCACTTGATTGACACGCCATCCATAAACATTCACTCACTCCACCACCGATGCACAGTGGCAGCAGATGTATTATGAACAAGATGCACTGCAGGAACCTTCCAAACTCACAACCACTACTATCTAGAAGGACAAGGGCAGCAGGCACATGAGAACAGCACCACCTGGAAGTTCCCCTCCAAGCCACTCACCATCCTTACTTGGAAATATATGAATGTAAGTTAGGATCTAGCAGCTGGGTTCCACCCTAGGATCAGCCTTGTCCAGTGATAACCTCAACTGGGGATCATTACAAAAGCTTAGTGAATTTTCAATTTGTGTTCTATAGATAGAGCATAAAAGAACCACTGTTCTCTGGTGGTGGAGGGGATGGATGTTGATTCTAGTGGTGGGTGTGCCTCACAAGTGTAGTGCTTTGTCGAGGATGCTGAGTATTGCTGTAGCTGTACCCATCCAAGTAAATATTCTCTCACAATCCCATAGTGGAGAGGATTTGAATGTTCATGAATTGAAATACCATTGCTTTGCTTATGAAATCCTGATGTTGATATGGTTAGAATAGTTAAACTTCTGGTCCGTGAGGAGCACCTAGATTTTTTTTTATTCATTCACAGGATGTGGACTTTGCTGGCTCAGCTAGCATTTATTGCCCACCCCTGGTTGCCCTTGAAAAGGTGGTGGTGAGCTGTCTTCTTGAACTGCTGCAGTCCATGTGGTGTAGGTACATCCACAGTGCGGTTAGGGAGAGAGTTTCAGGATTTTGACCTAGCAACAGTGAAGGAACAGCAATATGTTTCCAAGTCAAGATGGTGAGTGACTTGGAGAGGAACTTATAAGCAGTGGTGTTCCTGTCTATCTGCTGCCCTTGTCCTTCTAGATGGTAGTGGTTGTGGGCTTGGAAGGTGCTGTCGAAGGAGCCTTGGTGAATTCCTGTAGTGCATCTTATACATGGTACACACTGCTGCTGCTGTGCATCAGTGGTGGAGAGAGTGAATATTTGTGAATGTGGTGCCAATCAAGCGGGCTGCTTTGCCCTGGGCTGTGTCAAGCTTCTTGAGTGTTGTGGAAGCTGCACTCACCCAGGCAAGTGAGAAGGATTCCATCACATTCCTGACTTGTGCATTGTAGATTGTGGACAGGCTTTGGGGAGTCTTCTTATCGTGTCCATGGACAGTCAATACATGGCCCAGCCAGAACTGGACACATTTTTGCGTCTTGTTGTTGAATTTGGCAAGATCTGCAACAGTGCAGGGTTCCTCTAGTGATTGGCATTGCAGGAGATGTTGCATAGTCTGTGGCTCAGTTCCACATTCACAAGTTGTTGGGCTGGTTGTATATCCCCATTTGCTTAATGATACCTTTGAACGACCTACACCAGTCCTAAGTCTGTTAAGGCACTTCCAGGTTGCCCAGTTGCAATTAGCTCCTGGGGGAAAGCTTTCATGCGGTAGAATTTCCATCGCTGGGGGTTGTTCGAGACTGGCAAGCCGGTCTTTCCACAAGGCGATGCGGGCTTCAGATGGGGTTGATTGTAACGGAACAACACTGTTCATGAAGCTCTTCCTTGACTTTAGGCGGCTGGGTGTAGGTGTATGACCATGTAGAGGGTGCCTCTCATCTGATGTTTGACAGAGTCGCTCTTTCTTGCTGGCTACCGTTCTTCTTATATCAGGGGGAGCGATACCCGCCAGGATATATGGGGATTCAGGAGGTGAGTTACTCGTCGCAGGATTCCTAGCCTCTGACCTGCTCTAGTAGCCACAATATTTATATGGCTAGTGCACTTCAGTTTCTGGTCAATGGTAATCCCCAGGACATTGATTTTGGGGGACTCAATGATGGTAATGCCAATGAACATCAAGAGGTGATGGTTGGATTCTCTCTTGTTGGAGATGGTCATTGCCTGACACTTGTGCGGCACGAATGTTACTTACCACTTGTCAGCCCGAGCCTAGATATTATCCAGGTCTTCCTGCATTTGGCCATGGACTGCTTCAGTACCTGAGGAGTTGTGAATGGTACTGAACATTGTGCAATCATCAGCACACATCCCCACTTCTGACTTTATGATGGAAGGAAGGTTATTGATGAAGCAGCTGAAGATGGTAGGGCTGAGGACACTACCCTGAGGAACTCCTGCAGTGATGTCCTGGGACTGAGATGACAGACCATCAACAACCACAACCATCTTCTATTGTGCTGGGTATGACAGCGGAGAGGTTCCCCCCTGATTGCCATTGACTCCAGTTTTGGTAGGGCTCCTTGATGTCACACTCGGTAAAATGCCACCTTGATGTCAAGAGCACTTACTCTCACCTCAGGAGTTCAGCTCTTTTGTCCATATTTGAATCAAGGCTGTAATAAGGTCAGGAGCTGAATGGCCCTGGCGGAACCCAAACTGGGCATCAGTGAGCAGGTTATTGCTAAGCAAGTGCTGCTTGCATTGCTGATGAACCCATCCATTACTTTACTGTTGATCGAGAGTAGAGTGATGGGGTGGTAATTGGCCTGGTTGGATTTATCCTGTTTTTGTACAGGACCTATCTGGACAATTTTCCACATAGCTGGGTAGATGCCAGTGTTGTAGCTGTACTGGAACAGCTTGGCTCGGGGCACAGCAAGTTCTGGAGCACCAGTCTTCAGTACTATTGCTGGAATATTGTCAGGGCCCCCTAGCCTTTGCAGTACCTAGTGCCTTCAGCCATTTCTTGATATCACGTTGAGTGAATCGAATTGGCTGAAGACTGGCATCTGTGATGCTGGAGACCTCCGGTGGAGGCCGAGATGGATCATCCACACAGCATTTCTGGTTGAACATTGCAGCAAAAGCTTCAGCCTTATCGTTTGCACTGTTGTGCTGGGCTCCTCCATTATTGTGGACGGGGATATTTGTGGAGCCTCCTCCTCCAGTGAGATGTTTAATTGTCTTGGATGTGGCAGGACTGCAGAACTTAGATCTGTTCCGTTGGTTTTGGAATCACTTAGCTCTACCACTTGCTGCTTATGGCATGCAAATAGTCCTGTGTTGTAGCTTCACCAGCTTGACACTTCATTTTCAGGTATGCCTGATGCTGCTCCTGGCATGCCCTCCTGCACTCTTCATTGAACCAGAGTTGATTCCCTGTCTGGATGGCAATGGTAGAGTTGAGGATATGCTGGTTCACGAAGTTACAGGTTGTGTTCAAGTACAATTCTGCTGTTGCTGATGGCCCACAGTGCCTCATGGATGCCCAGTCTTGTGTTGCTAGATCTGTTCAAAATCTATCCCATTTAGCACCATGGTAGTGCTGTACTACACGATGGAGGGTATCCTCAATGTGAACGCGGGATTTCGTCTCCATGATAACTGTATGGTTGTCACCCCTACCGATACTGTCATGGACTGATGTATCTGCTGCAAGCAGGTTGGTGAGGATGAGGCCAAGTATGTTTTTCCCTCTTGTTGGTTCCCCCACTACCTGCCGCAGACCCAGTCTAGCAGCTATGTCCTTTAGGACTTGACCAGCTCGGTCAGTAGTGGTGCTACCGAGCCACTCTTGGTGATGGGCATTGTAGTCCCCCACTCAGACTACATTCTGCACCCTTGCCACCCTCATTGCTCCCTCCAAGTAGTATTCAACATGGAGGAGCTCTGACTCATCAGCTGAGGTTGGGTGGTATGTGGTAATCAGCAGGAAGTTTCCTTGCCCATGTTTGACCTGATGCCATGAGACTTCATTGGGTCCGGAGTCGATATTGTTGGCATGTCCAAGGGCAACTCCCTCCCGACTGTACACAGCTGTGCCGCCACCGCTGCTGGGCCTGTCCTGCCCGTGGAACAGGGCATTTCCAGGAATGGTGATGGTGGCGTCTAGGACATTATCTGTAAGATATGATTCCATGAAGATGACTATGTCAGGCTGCTACTTGACTAGACTGTGAGACAGCTTTCCCAATTTTGGCACTAGCCCCCAGATGTTAGTCAGGAGGACTTTGCATGGTCGACAGTTCTGAGATTGCCATTGTCATTTCCAGTGCCTAAGTCGATGCCAGGTGGTCCGTCCGGTTTCATTACTTTTTTGTGCCTTTGTAGTGGTTTGTTACAACTGAGTTGTTTTCTCTGCCATTTCAGAGGGCATTTAAGAGTCTGTTGGTTTCACACACTGTTGGGAAACTTGGTAATGGCTGTGCCGTTGATGATTAGTGAGAAGCAATTGGGCCTACATGGACATGGTTATTTGTCAGCTTTCAAGTTGCTAACAGTATTGGGTAGCCCTTTGAAGGAGAATTACTCCTCATAGCTTCTTTTCAATGTTTCAGGCCTAGATTTTTACAGAGTTATCGAGACTTTGTGGTATATTCAAAATGGCACTGGGAACCTGGATCCTGAAGTCCCCCGTCCCATTTATGACAGATCCTACTTTTGCCATAGGCAAAGGAGGCAGATCATGACTCACGCATGGAGAAAACCCAAACTCAACAGGGATTTTTGAACTTAATGCTGAGTTTAAACAGACCTAATTTTTGCTGGAACAAGGGCCTTATCCTGCAGTGTGAGAGTTATGAATTTTTAAAGTTGACATAAACGCTCATGAAGAGTGGATAAAGTCTGTAGAACTGTCAAGCTGTGAGGTTATTTAAATCTCCTGGCCTTTAAAAATAAAAAAAAGCACAGCTTGTCTGCATCTTTGAGTTGGAAAAGATCTGTGCTTGCAGTTTCAATAGCTGACATAAACATAAGTGTAAAGATTATAGCATCATTATTGCTTGACTGCTTCCACAACCTATCATCAGAGTGGGGAACTGTAAATTCAGTTTTATTGACAGCAGGATTGTTAAACGATTAGCACCCTTTGATGTGGGGTTATGAATCCAAATGTTTGTTTTTATAAGAGAGTAATTAGTTGAAGGTATTTAAATGTATTCAGTGGTTTTTCATGAGTTTTTTTACAAATTAATTTCTACACACTCAAGAAGCTTGACACCATCCAGGACAAAGCAGCTCACTTGATTGGCACCTCCATCCACAAACATTCAATCCCTCCACCACCGACTCACAGTGGCAGTAGTGTGCACCATCTACAAGATGCACTGCGGGATCTCACCAAACCTCCTTAGACAGCACCTTCCAAACCCACGGCCACTACCATCTAGATGGACAAGGGCAGCAGACACATCGGAACACCACCACCTAGAAGCTCCCCTCTAAGCCACTCACCATCCTGACTTGGAAATATGTCACCGTTCCTTCACTGTCACTGGGTGAAAACCCTGGAACTCACTCCCTAACAGCACTGTGGGTGTACCTACACCACATTGACTGCAACAGTTCAAGAAGGCAGCTCACCATCACCTTCTCAAGGGCAGTTAGGGATGGACAATAAATGCTGGAGCCACATCCCATGAATGCATAAAAAAATGATGTGTGTAATAGGTATTTAGAACTTTATTTCATCACAGCATGGCTCTTGAGGTTTGACTATGGTGGATACTGGGTGAGTTGACGTGGACAGTGTTAGCACAAAGGGTAGTGGGTGGGCAAGGGGGGGGGGCAAGCTGGCACTGAGGTGACACAGGGGCTATAAGGGGCTATGGAGTGGGTGTGAGGCCATGAGTTGGTGCTAAGTTGGCATAGGGGCTATAAGGGGCCATAAGTGGGTGGAGAGCATGATTTGGCTCTAAATTGGCATACAAGCTATAAGGGACTATGGAGGTGGTTTGGGGGCATCAGTTGGTATGAATGGGCACGGGCAATGGGTGTGGAGCGAGGGCTAGAAAGCCCAATATTTAACATAACAACTGCGACAAAGTCCCAGGGAACTGAGACGGGCTTTTTAACCTGCCTGCCTCAGCACTTGGTAGCCCTGTGGCCACCTCAGTTTCTGTATCCTAGGTTGGCATGCCTGACTCCTTCCCGCACACGTCCCTGGAATGAAGATTCTATCATTCAGGAGAATTTTTCCCAAGAGGGGTGCAGTAAGCCAAGAGATTTCCCAACTCTGCGCACCCGCCCTGGTAGCAAAAATCCAGGCCTTAGTGTTGAAACAATGAGAGCTGGAATAGGGCAGTTGGGGAGTGAGGTAGTTGCTTGATTTTTTTCACTCTGACATTTCATTCCTATTTTCACTTCTCATTCCTTAAATTTCACTATCTTAATTTAAATTTAGTTTTCTCCTAAAATAAGGCCAGAATGTAACAATGTTTGTCTTTGTTTATTCATATTAGTAAAGCTTGTTAATTATGGACATCATTCTGAAAAATTGCAAAAATGTTTCTCGGTTTTGATTGCTCTTCAGCCAAATATGTTTAACATTTTAGTCAAAGATACGGATGTAACCACTAAGGTTGAGGATAAAAGGACCATGATCCTCCATCTTTTTTGGCACGGGTTATGTCCCAGTCTCCCCAGGATCCTAAAATTATGTTTCCTCCTCACCAATTCTGAGTCCCTCTGCCCCAAGATTATATATTAATAGTAACAATGAAATTACTCAGAAAATATTTAATAATATGTTCCTTCTTTTAAATCCTAGGTGAGATTAGATGTGAAGCACCCAATAATAGGTTGGACAAATTTAGAGGAACACTTACCTACAAGGAAAATAAGTATTCTTTAGACAGTGAAAAAATACTACTACGTGGCTGCACTTTGAGGAATACAGAATGGTGTTATGGACTTGTTATCTTTGCAGGTAGGTGATAAGCAAGAGGACAGGTTCAGAAGCAGTGTGGCTTTACAAGGACTAAAATGACATCTTCCTCAAAAAGTCTTTAACCTTATGTGAGCAAACATAAGCTCTCCCAAGTTACTCTTATAAAAGTCCTTCATAATTTTGCACTTCATTGAATCTCCCCATAACCTTCTTTGCTGTATGAAAAACAATCCCTACTTCCTTAGTCTCTCCACTTAGCTGAAGACTCTCATCCTTGTGCCTGGTAAGATTTGAGTCCATCTCCTTCTGCATTCTCTCCAAAGCCTTCACATCCACCTGAACGTGTGATGCCCAGAATTGTACACAAAACTCACAGCTGAGGCCTAACAAGTGATTTATAAAGGTTTGCCATATCTTCCTTTTTTTTCATACTCTATGCCTCTAATATAAAGCCAAGGGCCCTGCATGTTTTTTTTTTTAACAGTGATGTTATAGAACCATTCTGAATGTTATGTGGTATTCCTTACATATAACTTGTTCAATTCTTATTTCAAGGGCAGGACACAAAACTAATGCAGAATAGTGGATTGTCAGCTTTTAAGCGGACTAATATAGATCGATTGATGAATGTTCTCGTTTTATGGGTAAGTGCCTATAATGAATCCATTTCCTTCAGGGTCAACCAGTATATAAACAATCATTGATGTGTTGTGGATTTGCAAACAGTTGAATGGAACCCACTGGATGATTACTCAAAATATTCGCCATTAAGAAGGGCATTAAAACTTTGTTGGAATTTTGCCAAGCATTCTTGAGACACTATGCTAGATTTGAGTATACTAGCAAACTTGGGAATTTTGTACTGCAACAGATGGTTTGCTTGCTGTATCTTTTCTCAAGCATTTTAAACTAAGTAATTCAAATTTGTTGTGCCATATATTCAAAGTGATGTGAATATATGTGACAATTCTAATGTCCAGCTTCATTCACAATTACATGAATAATGACACCAGCCTACAACACAACCTGGATAACACCAGGCTTGGGTTGACAAGTGGCAGGTAACATCCATAACATGTAAATGTCATATAATGATCATCTTGAAAAGTGAAAGTTTAGCTATAGTCCCTGGACCTTAAAAAGTACCCATCATGCTCCATCATATTGGCGATCCCCAAGAACCTTAACTTGACAAGTTTTATCAATACTGTGGCTACAAAAAGAGGACAGAGTTGATTACTCTGAAATGATTACTTCCTGATTCTTCAAAGCTTCTCCTTATCTATAAAGCTCAAATTTGATGTGTGATGCAATACTTAGCATTTGCCTGGTAGGGCACAGCCAAAAAACATGCAAGAACCTTTACATTATCCAGAATATGTTAATTTGCTTGACTGGTCCAGTATCCACTCCACTCCCAGGGTACTCTGGCTGAAGCATTTAGAATCTACAGGATGTACTGAAGCAGCTCAATAAAGGTTCCTTCAACAACAACTCCGATCACTATGATGCCTACCACAGGGAAGGGAAATGATCACCTCCAAGCTCCCTTCCATGTCCAAAAACCATCCTGATTTGAATGTGCATTGCCATTCCTTCATCATTGCTATGCCAATATCACTTACAGAAGCTCATTACCACAATGACAGTAACAGTTCAAGGACAGCTAATCTGCACAACTAGGGACGGGAAATGGAGCTCCGATAATTAATATTTCTTGCTTTTGTAGAGGGTTTTGATGGAACGACACGAATGTCCCAGGGAATTATGGTGTTGTGTAATGGTGGTTAGCTCACAGCACCATAATTTCCTGGGACTTTTGCAATGAAAAATAGATCCAAGGACGTAGGTGCGTTATTCCAATAGTTTAAATCTCTAGGACTGGCTCAAGTATCCTGCAAGACATGTTAGTCAAATTACATTGTTTGCTTAAAAGAACCTTATTATGCATGATTTGAATATTAATTTTAACACCTCTCAAGATGTTGATGGTGGTAAGGAATTGAGGGGGAGATGATTAGATTCTCTCTTGTTGGGGATGATCGTTGCCTGGCACTTGTGTGGCACATATGTTACTTGCCACTTACAGCCTACGTCTGAATATTGTCCAGGTCTTGCTGTATATGGCTACGGACTGCTTCAGTATTGAGGATTTGTGAATGGTTTTGAATATTGTATAATCATCAGTGAACACCCTCTCTTCTGACCTTATGATGGAGGGAAGGTAGATCTGGAATCTGGGTAGATGCCAGTGCTGTAACTGAGCTGGAACAGTTTGGCTAGAGTCGTAGCTAGTTCTGGAGCTCAAGTCTTTAGTACTACGTCTGAGCTGTTGTCAAGCCTTTAACCCTTGCTCTATCCAATGCGTTCAGCTGTATTTAATTATTATCTGAAGTGAATCAAATTGTATTTAATTATCCTAGCCCCCCTGTCATGGACAGATGCATTCACAATAGGTATCTTGATGAGGACAAAGTCAAGTAGCCTTTCGCTTTGTTTGTTTTCTCACCACTTGCTGCAGGTCAGACTGGAAGCTATGTCCTTCAGGATTTGGCTGGCTTGGTCAGTAGTGCTACTACCAAGCCATTGTTTGTGATGGACATTGAAGTTTCCCAACCAGAGTGCATTCTGTGACCTGACTATCATCAGTGCTTCTTCCAAGTGTGTTCAATATGAAGGATTACTAATTCATCAATTGAGGGAGGCAATTATGTGTTAAGCAGCAGGAGGTTAGACCTGATGCCATGAGACTTCGTGGGGCCTGAGGACAATGCTAAGAATTCTCAGGGCCACTCCCTTCTGATTGTGTACTGCTGCTGCCTCTGGCGGGTCTATCCTGTTGGTTGGACAGGACATAGCTACAGACGATGGAGTCTAGAACATTGGCTGTTATGTATGATTCGCTGAATGTGACCATGTCAGCCAGTGAAAAAAATCGCAGAAACAATTGTATGTGATTCAGCACCAGAATTGCTCACTTTTGAGCAGAAAGGCCTCTGCTGCCCTGCACCTGATTTGCAGAGGGACTGGAAAGCCAAGAAGATCAGCCCAGAAATTTCAGAGCTGAATCCCACCGCTATTTGCAGGACTAGGAAAGCTGAAGACACCATACCATATAACTCTATTTCCAGGAACGAAGTCAGTGTGCCTGTTTCCAACCAGAAAAGTTCCCCATCCACTCTTGCCAAAAGTAAAGAAGTAATTGACACTATCTTGAAGTAGGGGGCTTTTTCATCTGTGACAGAACCAACTACTGGTGCTCAGCAGGGATGGCCCTTGTGCCAAAACCCAAAAGATCTACCTGAATTTACACAGCTGAACAAAGCAGTTGAATGCAAAGTTTATCCCATGTCGCCTGTGGACAAGGGCTTAGCTAAATTGGGAAAAAGATCAATCATTACGAAGCTAGATGCAAATAATGGATTTGGCAACTACCTCTCAATAAAGATTACTCCATTTGAGAGGTTTTGCTTCAACAGAACTACTCCTTGACATCACATCAGCGTCAGAAATCTTTCATAGGACAATGTCAAGCATCCTAGAAGGACTGGAGGGAGTCATGTGTCACGTGAATGATGTCCTGATCTATGGATCCACTCAGAATATGCTACTAGAGCGCTAGATGTGCTGCGATGCCTAGAGGAAGCAGGACTTACACTTAACAACAAATGCGAATTCTTGCAGCCGATTGTCAAGTTCCTTGGGCATACTGAAGAAGCATCTGGTGTCAAAGTTGATCCTTTGAAGACAAGGACAATCAAGGTGTTTCCAGCTAACCTCGGAATGTGACTGAATACCAGAGATTCATGGGTATGGTAAACGAATTGGAAAGTTCCTGCTCAACCTAGCTGTCATCAGTAAGCCACTGTCAGCTGTTGCAACAGGACAATATATAGTGCTGGGAGGAAGTACAACAGAGGTCTTTTGACAAAATCAAAGAGACACTGATATCACCTGATATTTTAGCTTACGATGACCCAAAGCTACCCACAAATATTGCTGCAGATGCACTTTCTACAGGACTGGGAGCTGTACCCTTTCAGTTACAGACAGATGGAAAGCGCAGACCAGTTTACTAGACATCCCTTTTTCTTTTATTGACGGAGATTGAATGGAGATATGGAGCGATAGTGAAAGAAACATTAGCTGCTACATGGGTTTGCAAGAAGTTCGCAGATGATGTTCTTGGTCAGATCACAAGCGCTTAGTGACACTCTTAAATTCTAAGGAGTTAGCAAAAATACCTCTATAAGCACAAAGGTTCAGGTCGAGTTTGATGAAGTTTGATACAAGGACAGTATGTTCTGGGAAAGCAGCAGAATACAACGGAGGCTTTGTGCTGTATTCCAGTGGCAAGATCTGAACAAGGTAATGTAGCCCTTGTTGAAGAGGTAGAAACATTTACATCGATGACAATCACAACTTTATCAGCAACAACTCAGCGACTGAATTAAGTCAGAAACGTACAGAAATCTGATGAGGAATGTGCTGAGGTCAGATTACTGCTTCAAAGGATGGCAAGCATACATGCCACACAATCCCAATCTCAGACAGTACAGTACTAGGAACAGAGGACACCTCAGTGTAGATGATTTACTCATCTTTGATGAGAGAGTGGTCATTCTGAGAACTCTGAGACTCAATATAAATCAACGATTGGATCAAGGACGTTTGAGCATCACAAAGTGTCAAGCCAGAGCATGATAGTCATCTGGTGGCCAAGTCTCTCAAAGTTGCTCGAAGAGATCATGTCAAATTATATTACTTGTGTTATTCTTCATCAGGAGACTTTTTTTTAATTCATTTCTGGAATGTGGGCTTCGCTGGCTGGGCCAGCATTTATTGCCCATCCCTAGTTGCCCTTGAGAAGGTGGTGTTGAGCTGCCTTCTTGAAATGCTGCAGTCCATGTGGTGTAGGTACACCCACAATGCTGTTAGGAAGGGAGTTCCAGGATTTTGACCCAGCGACAATGAAGGAACAGCGATATTTCCAAGTCAGGATGCTGAATGGCTTGGAGGGGAACTTCTGTGTGGTGGTGTTCTCATGTATCTGCTGCCCTTGTCCTTCTAGATGGTAGTGGTCGTGGGTTTGGAAGGTGCTGTTGAAGGAGCCTTGGTGAATTCCTGCAGTACATTTTGTATATGATACACACTGCTGCTAGTATGCACCAGTGATGGAGGGAGTGAATGTTTGTGGATGTGGTGCCAGTCAAGCAGGCCACTTTGTCCTGAATGGTGTCAAGCTTCTTGAGTGTTGCTGGAGCTGCACTCTTCCAGGCAAGTGGTGAGTTTTCCATCACATTCCTGATTTGTGCCTTGTAGATGATGAACAAGCTTTGGGGAGTCAGGAAATGGGTTACGCGTCGCACTATTCCTAGCCTCCGACCTGCTCTTGTAGCCACAGTATTTATATGGCTAGTCCAGTTCAGTTTCTGGTCAATGGTAACCCCCAGGTTGTTGATATTGGGGGATTCAGTGATGGTAACGCCATTGAACATCAAGGGGTGATGCTTGGATTCTATCTTGTTGGAGATGGTCATTGCCTGGCACTAGTGTGGCATGAATGTTACTTGCCACTTGTCAGCCCAAGCCTGGATATTATCCAGGTCTTGCTGCTTTGGACATAGAATGCCTCAGTATCTGAGGAGTCGCAAATGGTGCTGAACATTGTGCAATCATCAGTGAACATCCCCACTGCTGACCTTATGATGGAAGGAAGGTCATTGATGAAGCAGCTGAAGACGGTTAGGCCGAGGACATTACCCTGAGGAACTCCTGTAGCGTTGTCCTGGAGCTGAAATGACTGACCTCCAAGAACTACAACCATCTTCTTTTGCGCTGTGTATGACTCCACCCAGCGGAGAGTTTCCCCCTGATTCCCATTTTCTGCAGTTTTGGTAGAGCTCCTTAATGTCACACTTAATCAAATGCTGCCTTGTGTTAAGGGTAGTCACACTCACCTCACCTCAGGAGTTCAGCTCTTTTGTCCATGTTTGAACCAAGGCTGTAATGAGGTCAGGAGCTAAGTGACCCTGCCAGAATCCAAACTGGGCATCAGTGAGCAGGTTATTGCTAAGCAAGTGCAGCTTGATAGCTCTGTGATGACCCCTTCCATTACTTTACTGATAATGGAGAGTAGACTGATAGGGCGGTAAATGACTGGGTTGGATTTTTCCTGCCTTTTGTGTACAGGACATACCTGGGCAATTTTCTACATATCTGGGTAGATGCCAGTGTTGTAGCTGTACTGGAACAGCTTGGCTAAGGGCACGGCAAGTTCTGGAGCACAAGTCTTCAGTACGCTTGCCGGAATATTGTCAGGGCCCATAGCCTTAGCAGTATCCAGTGCCTTCAGCCTTTTATTGATATCACGTGGAGTGATTCAAATTGGCTAAAGACTGGCATCTGTGATGCTGGGGTCTTCCAGAGGAGGCTGAGATGGATCATTCACTCGGCACTTCTGGCTGAAGGTTGTAGCAAATGCTTCAGCTTTATCTTTTGCACTGACGTGCTGGGCTCTTCCATCATTAAGGATGGAGAAAATTTGTGGATCCTCTTCCTCCTCCAGTGAGTTGTTTAATTGTCTACCACCATTCACGACTGGATGTGGCAGGACTGCAAGTTTAGATCTGATCCATTGGTTGTGGGATCACTTAGCCCTGTCTATCACATGCTGCTTAGGGTGTTTGGCACGCAAGTAGTCCTCTTGTGTTATAGTTTCACCAGGTTGACGCCTCATTTTTAGGTATGCCTGGTGTTGCTCCTGTCATGCCCTCCTGCACTCTTCATTGAACCAGGGTTGTTCCCCTGCCTTGGTGGCAGTGCTAGATTGGGGGATACGGCTGGCCATGAGGTTACAGATTGTGTCCGAGTACAATTCTGTTGCTGATGGCCACAGCACCTCATGGATGCCCAGTCTGGAGTTGTTAGAAATATTCAAAATCTATTGCATTTAGCACAGTGGTAGTGCCACACAACACAATGGAGGGTATCCGCAATGTGAAGGCAGGACTTCATATCCGCAAGGACTATGCGGCTGTCACTCCTACCGATACTGTCATGGACAGAAGCATCTGCAACAGGCAGGTTGGTGAGCATGAGGTCAAGTATGTTTTTCCCTCTTGTTGGTTCTCTCACCACCTGCCACAGACCCAGTCTAGCAGTTACTTCCTTTAGGACTTGGCCAACTCAGTCAGTAGTGGTGCTACCAAGCCACTCTTAATGGTGGACATTGAAGACCCCCACCCAGAGTACATTCTGCACCCTTGCCACCCTCAGTGCATCCTCTAAGTGGTGTTCAATATGGAGGAGCACTGATTCAGCAGCTGATACATAGTAATCAGCAGGAGCTTTCCTTGCCCATGTTTGACCTGATGCCATGAGACTTCATGGGTTCCAGAGTCGATGTTGAGGACACCCAGGGCAACTCCCTCCCAACTGTATAACACTGTGCCAGCCCCGCTGCTGCGTCTGCCCTGCCAGTGGGACAGGACATACCCAGGGATGGTGATGGTTGTGTTTAGGACATTATCTGGAAGGCATGATTCCGTGAGGATGATTATGTCAGGCTGCTGCTTGACTAGTCTGCAAGACAGCTCTCCCAATTTTGGCACTAGCCCTCAGAAGTATTTTGTAAGAGCCTAACAATACCAAGAATATTGTACACCTTCCCTCCCTTCTATGCTGGCGCACCTGCTTCTCACGCTGGTGATCTCTGTCTGGGCCCCACAGTGCCTCCTGATCAAGCACCTTGTGGCCATGTAGGACTCCTCTAACAACAAGTTCTGTTCTAACTGGAGGACCCCTCTCCCCAACCACCCTAACAATTGTTCCCCTACCCTCACTTGGGCCTGCCTGATTTGCTCCAGTGATGCCCTACCTTACTTAGAACATAAGAACTAGGAGGAGGAGTATGCAATTCAGCCCCTCGAGCTTGCCCTGCCATTCAATACAATCATGGCTGATCTCATTTCGGCCTCAGCTTCAATTTCCTGCCCTATCCCAACAACCTTTCACCCCATTACTAATTAAAAATCTGTCTATCTCCTCCTTAAATTTATTCAGCGTCCCGGATCCACTGCATTCTGAGGTAGCGAATTCCATAGATTCACAACCCTTTGAGAAAAGTAATTTCTCCTCAACTCCGATTTAAATCTACCACCCCTTAGCCTAAATCTATGGCCTCTTGTCTTTACTTACTTACTTACGTGCACTTTGCTCCTCCTCAATGGCTGCTGCAGCTCTGGGGCCTTCTGCGGCCCCAGCAATGGCCGCTGTTCCCATTGAAGCTGCTAGGCCTGAAGAGCTGCTGATTGCTTGGCAAGTCTGAGGTGTGGGACATCCTTCCTCAGAGGGCAGAAACTTCGACTTCAGTCAATTAATTGCTTGCTCAATGTAAAGTTTGGTTGAGGCTTCTATGACTGGCGAAGGCGGACTTGTCCTAACTTTCTGGCTTGTGGGTGAGGCCACTGCCACCCAGTAAAATCTTCGCCATTGTGCACTTAAGGGAAAGGCACCTAGGAATAAATAATGCCACAATTTAACTGGGTTCACCGGAATTTGAAGAACTTAGGGAAAAACTTTGCTCTTGTGGGCGGGCTCGGCAGGAGGACCTGGGAGCAGTCGGGAAGCTGACCGCTGCCCACAATTGGGTCCCAACCGTGATTTCAAGCTGGCTGGCCAATAAACGGCCAGCCAGCATGAATCTTGTGCTGCAGCGCTGCTGGAGTGGGGGCAGAAGGAGCGGGTAAGTTTATGCACAAAGCTGCCTCAGGGAGCTGAAAATTTTGAACAAAAAAATAAAGAATTTTAAAATAATGAAAACATGTCCCCATGACTATGTCACATTAAATATGAGTGCAAAAAAGGTTTTTTTTAAATCACTGGATGACGAAACCCCAACCTGCCCATGGATGAGGTTTCGCCAAAAATGCAAAGGCCACTTAGCCTTTTCGCCCGCCCGCCAACCGAACGGTTGGATGGGCAGCGAAAAATTCCAAACAATTAGTTCCTTAAGGGCCTTACTAGGCTGCTTAATTGTCGGCAGGCGCGCTGCCGACTCCAGTGTGCGCCCACCGACCAAAATATCGCGCATCGTTTTATGTTCGTTCGGGGCAGGCACATGCCCATCCAACGAGCACAATATTCTGCCCTTAGTCTATTTTAGAAGAAACTTTGCCTGTGCTCCTGTTTTAAAAGAATTTGCATGTACATCTTAATGTTACTTTGCACTGTGTATGTGCTTTAGTTCAATGACTGTAATTTTCATGAGGGTTCTCTGGACCTTCACTCTTAACTTTGGTTGAAGATTAACGTAAACAGCTATTTCTGAAGGGTTTCCTTTACTATTACTCCCCATTTATGTTACAGCAGGAGATCAGAGAACCCCATCCCCTAAATCAACATAATTAATCAGGAGGGTGTTAATAACTGCCGACCTAAAGATAATGTTGATGTTCTGTTCTGTGATTGCAGATTTTTGGCTTCCTCATCATGATGTGTACAGTACTGGCTATTGGAAATAGTATCTGGGAATCTTATAAAGGGTACTATTTTCAAATCTACTTGCCTTGGAACCAATACTCGCCAAATGCTTCCTTTTCTGGATTTCTTATGTTCTGGTCATATGTGATTATCCTGAATACTGTTGTCCCAATTTCCCTTTATGTGAGGTAAGTTTTTTTAACTTTTAGACCAGTGTTAGTAAATACGTTCTTTGAGTGCATTATCATTCACTGGATATACCAGCAACATTGGCTTATGGACAAATATTACATTTATATCTTTTTATGTATCTTTCTGGTTGCTTCTCTTCCATCTTCTAATTCTTTTTATCTTTTCTTTTTCTCTTTCATCATCTTTTTATCTGTTTACCTATAACTTTCTTCCTTCCCCCTCTTTTTGTAATTCTCTATTTCCGCTCCAAAATATCTTTCTGTTTTCTGTGACTGTTTTATCACCACTCAGCATTCTACATCCATTTCTTACTCTTTCTGCCTTTTGTTTTTACAATTGTCTTCTTCCTGTAAAGCTCTCAGTTTCTCTGTAAAGCACTTTAAAGCACAGAATTGATACAGTGTAGAAGGATCTATTGTTTAGTTTCTCACTTTTTTAATGTCAGCTGCTCTCATTTCCTTTCGATACCTCTTTCTCACACTCATAAAGCAGAGTCCTGTTTTCAGGCACCAGCATTCTCTTTAGATGTGTGCAGCCATGACAGAAATACTTCAATCACTTTATATGCATGGATATGAAAGACTGATGCATTCTCCCAATCCAGCCTCAGTCTAGGTGATCTGTTTTTCATCCCTTTTTATCTTTGGGAAACAAGTTTTTGAGAGTCTGATGCCCAGCTGCTGTCCAGGCAACCTTGGAATTCCATTGAACAACTCTTTAGAAATTATATACCAATCAGTACTTTTAACAGCAAACTGCAGTTCACTTCTCTCAGCCATCTAGTAGTTGGGGACTGGGTCCAGAATCTGTTAAAAAGTATTTTCCAAGGGCCTGAGAGACATGGATAAACTTAGGATAGACATGGATAAAGTTTATTCCAGGGTGAACACAGAAGAAGTAGCGGTGGAAGGGGATGGTGAATCTGGTTGATGAAAGTTACAAGCAAGTGGTCAGAGATTATCTTCTTTGTGAGTGAGACCATTTGAATAGGATACATGGGAAAACCGAGGGAAGGAAGTTATAAGAACATGGTAACAGCTGTTGACCATTCAGTAAAAGCAGAAAGTGCTGAAGTGTCTCTGGAGAGAAACAGTTAACATTTTGAGTCCAATATGACTCTTCTTCAGAACTTCAGACTATTCAACCCTCTGGTGTGCTGACATTTGCACTATTTAGTATGCTGCCTCACTTAGTATCATCAGCAAACTTGAATATACTGCTCTCGATTCCTTTATCTAAGCCAGCGATGAATGTCATGAAAAGCTGAGGCTCTAGCACAAATCACTGGAGGACACCACTAGTCACATCCTGCCAGTGGAGGGCATGTTCCTTTTTCTTCCTCTTTGTCTCCTATCTCCTTTCACATGTATGTAAAAAGGAAGAGATTGGGAAAAATAAAGGAATCCCTTAGAGGCAGAAACAGGAGAAATTATAATGGAAAATAAAGAAAAAAAATTATAACAGAAAAAAAAGATTGCAGAATGTAACTTGTGGAATATCACAAGATTGGTGCTTGGGCCTCAGCTGTTTACAATCTATATCAATGACTTAGTTGAGGGGATCGGGTGGCGACACTAAACTTGGTGGGAAAGTATGCTGTGAGAAGAACGCAAAGAGACTGCAAAGGATCTAGACTGATTAAGTGATTGGGCAAGAAGGTGACAGAGGACGCATAAAGTGGGGAAGTGTGAAATTATTAGAAAGGATGGAAAAGCAAAACAGTTCTTATAAGTCAGAGACTAGTAAATGTTGGTTTTCAGAAAGAAACAAAGACTTGTATTTAAATAGCGCTTTTCATGACCACCAGATATCTGAAAGTATTTTACAGCCAATGCAATACTTTTTAAAATATAATCACTGTTGAAATGTGGGAAACCCATCTGCTCATTTGCGCTCAGCAAACTCCCACAAATAGCAATGTGATAATGACCAGATAATTTATTTTTATGATGTTGATGTTGATAAATATTGGCCAGGACACAAGGGGCAATTCCCCCGTTCTTCTTTGTAATATGCAATGAGATCTTTTCTGATGACCTGAGCAGACAGATGGGGCCTCAGTTTAATGTCTCATCTGACTGTGCAATGCTCCCTCAATACAGCACTGAAGTGTCAACTTGAATTTGTGCTGAAAATTTGGATATTCTTGCAAATGTATCAAGGGAAGTTAACACTTACGTGAGTAAACAACTAGGGAGGTAAATTATATGTTAACCTTTATTGCAAGGGGGTTGGAGCGCAAGAGTAAGGAAGATGCGCTGCCCTTATGTAGTCGATTCTTGTGTTGCAAAGGCTGTCCAGTGAGGGGAGAATGAGCCTATATTCTCTGGAGTTGAGTGGTGATCTCATTGAACCGTGTAAAATTCTACCTCAACTAGGTAAGTTATTCTTGACTTGGCCTTTACAAATCCATGCTGCCTCTCTCTGATCAGTTGATATTTGTTCAAGTGCATAGTCACTCGGCCTTTAGGACAAGTTTTAGTGACAACAGACATTAAGATAATTAGGTCTATAATTCCCCGGTTTCTCTCTTCCACCCTTCTTAAATAATGCAGTGACATTGGCAATTTTCCAGTTGTGGGGGGCAATTCCTGAATCAAAAGAGTTTTGGAAGATAAAGAACCAGCAATTTTGAAGGAGGGAAATGCTAAGGAGGACAGGAGGACATTGAAATCAGTGGAGAGAAGGCAAGGGGATTTAGATGAATACCGAAATTACTGAAGAATTGCTTGAAACGGGATTAAGGAAGAAGGATATCATCATGAGAAATTTGGGGCAGGGCTTGAGAAAAATGGCTGATGGAGTGCTTGCCCTATCCATCACCGAGACAAGCCATTGACACTGTTTTGTATTTGGAGTATTATAGCAACTAACTCATCTACTAACGTATATCCATATAAAAGCCTTGCATCTATTGTGCCTCACATTGAAAATGTCACACTGAAGGTATCATGAATACAAAGTACATTTTCATTTGCACCCGATTATCTTCAATACTGTATTTGTAAACAGCAGCAATACTTTCCAAAAATGTTTTATAAGTTTCGCTGAAAAAAGGGACACGCAGATGCTTTTCATCCGAGGCCCAAACATCTTCAGCTGTTTCATCAATCACCTTACTTCCATCATAAGGTCAGAAGTGGGGATGCTCGCTGATGATTACACTATGTTCAGCATCATTTGCGACTTCTCAGATACTGAAGCAGTCCAAGTCCAAATGCAGCAAGACCTGGACAATATCCAGGCTTGAGCTGACAAGTGGCAAGTAACATTCGCGCCACACAAGTGTCAGGCAATGACCATCTCCAACAAGAGAGAATCTAACCCATCATCCCTTGACATTCAATGGCATTATTATCGCTGAATCCCCCACTATCAACATCCTGAGAGTTACCGTTGACCAGAAACTGAACTGGACTAGCCATATAAAGACTATGGCTATAAGAACAGGTCAGAGGTTAGAAATCCTGCAGTGAGTAACTCACCTCCTGGCTTCCCAAAGCCTGTCCACCATCTACAAGGCACATGCAGGAGTGTGATGGAATACTCCCCACTTGCCTGGATGAGTGCAGCTCCAACAACACTCAAGAAGCTTGATACCATCCAGGACAAAGCAGCCTGCTTGATTGGCACCCCTTCCACAAACTTTCACTCCCTCCACCGATGAACAGTAGCAGCAGTGTGTACCATTTACAAGATACAGTGCAGAAACTCACCAAGGCTCTAAGATAAAAGCAAAATACAACAGTGCTGGAAATCTGAAACAGAAACAAAAATTGCTGGAAAAACTCAGCCGGTCTGACAGCATCTGTGGAGAGAAAGACAGAGTTAATGTTTTGAGTTGGGGGGGTGGGGGGGCGGGGTGGTTGCGGGGGGAAGGGTGATGGCTGCATTAAGTAACCTCAGCCAACATGGTACTCATCCTTCCCAAGCGCAGGAGGTCATTGAACCTTTTTCGGCACTGGACCCATGTGCGTTGCACCACATCATGGGAGCTCAGCCACATCCTCCCATGCACGTTTGGTCAGGTGGAGAGGCCTCCGTCTCCCATCCCTCAGAATCAGGACCTCCCGCCATGCTGCCACCTCCTCCAGGAGGGCAGCTAGGCACTCATCCAAGAACTGAGAAGCACACTGCCCTCCTGCCCTATCCTCCAACCTGGCCTGCCCTGCTGCCCTACCCTCCGGCCTGGCCTGCTCCGCTGGCCTACCCTCCAGACTTGCCTGCTCAACAGAAGACCTCTGGTGAGCCCTTCCACCGGCCATTTTGAGTAACCTTGCAAAAGCTGCCAGGCCTTCATTTAAACAGGTCACTGGGTCGCCATTGAACCCGGTGGTCTGTGCACTCCCACTGCTGCTCGCCCATTCCTGCTATCCTCGGGAGTTGAGAAATATGCTGGGCGGGCCTTAATTGGCCCGCCTGCATAAAATAGCAGCATGGACCTCATCGCAGGCGCCGACTGGGCCCGCTGCTGCTCGGCCCGCCAGACATGGGGAAAACTCTCCCCTAGGTTGTTGGGAGAAACTGATCTCCCCTTCCCCACAGGAGTGATTCCTGTCTCTCCCTGCCACCTGTCCACCATCTGCAAGGCACAAGTATTGACTGTAGCTTTGTGAAACCAAATGATGTGGTGCTTCAGATCATCAAAAACATCACTGTTCATTGTGACAAAATATAACCATACTTTCAGGTGCTCCTTTCAGCTTGAAAGACAAGTATCATAGATTGATCACCGTGGGTCATAACCTTTGGCACCCAAGAACATTAAAGGACAAGACTGCTGTGCTAGAGGGGGAAAGACAAGTTTTGATATACCTCCTGATTTATTCATCAGTTTACACACGTTTTCACTGCTCCAGCAAGTCCATCAGTTTCATTACCAGAACTGATAAGAGTATGAGCAGTTCAAGTATATTTTAAGAATATGGCTGATTGTAATGCAATATATATCATAAAAAAGAGAAGTAAATTTAAGAAAATATCTTAATCTTACTCCTAATGGACTATTGTTTTATTTTGCAGGTAAATCACTTTAAAGAAAATAATTGACTGATTTTTCTAATTATTTTTCACTAGTATTGAAGTAATACGCTTGGGCAGTAGCTTCTATATTGATTGGGATACCAAAATGTATTATCCAAAGAAGGACACTCCTGCATTAGCACGTACTACTACATTGACTGAGGAGCTTGGACAAATCCAGTATATTTTCTCTGATAAAACAGGAACTCTGACGCAGAACATCATGATATTCAACAAATGCACAATTAATGGAAAAATGTATGGTAAGGAACTGCAAAATGCATTTAGTTTAGATACTTCTGCAAAGCATAATGGAAGATAATTTATAGAGCATTTTCCAGATCTCTTTTTGTGATTTGTTCATGGGATGTGGATGTTGTAGGAAGGCCAACTTATACTGTCTTTCCCCTGATTCCCATAAGAAGGTGGTGGTGAGGTGCCTTCTTGAATCACTGCAATCCATGTTGTGTTGGTAAACCCAGAGTGTTGTTAAGGAGGGACTTCCAGGATCTTGATCCAGTAACAATGAAGGAGTAGTGATATATTTCCAAATCAGGGTGTTCTGTGACTTGTAGGGGAAGTTTCAGGAGGAGGCTGAGATGGATCATCCACTTGGCACTTCTGGCTGAAAATGGTTTCAAATGCTTCAGCCTTTTCTTTTGCACTGATGTGCTGAGCTCCCCTATCATTGAGGATGAGAATATTTATGGTGTCTCTTCCTCCTGTTAATTGTTTAATTGTCCACCAGTATTCATGACTGGAAGTGGGAGGACTGCAGAGCTTTAATCTGATTCATTGGTTGTCTATCACATAGTGCTTCAGCTGTTTGGCATGCAAGTAGTCCTGTTTTATAGCTTCACCAGATTAACACCTCATTTTTAGGTATGCCTGGTACTGCTCCTGGCATGCCCTCTTGCAGTTTCATTGAACCAGGGTTGATCCCTTGGCTTGATGGTAATGGTAGATTGAGGGATCTGGTGGGCCATGAGGTTACAGATTGCGTTGAATACAATTCTGCTGCCGTTGATTGCCCTCAGCATCTCATGGATGCCCAATTTTGAGCTGCTAGATCTGTTCCGAATCTATCCCATTTAGCATAGTGGTAGTACCAGATAGCATTATGCAGGATATGCTCAGTGTGAAGATGAGACTTTTTCTTCACAGGGACTGTATGGTGGCCACTCTTCCCTGTACTATCATGGAGAGATACGTCTGCAACAGAAAAACCTAGTATGTTTTTCCCTCTTGTTGGTTCCCTCACCATCTGCTGCAGACCCAGTCTGGCAGATATGGCCTTCAGGACTCAGCCAGCACAGTCAATAGTCGAGCCAATCTTGGTGATGGACATTGAAAGCTTCCATCTGGAGTACATTCTGTGCCCTTGCTGCCCTCAGTGCTTCCCCTAAGTGTTGTTCAACATGGAGGAGTACTGATTCATATGCTGAGGGAGGGTCGCAGGTGGTAATCAGTAGGAGGCTTCCTTGCCCATATTTGATCTAATGTGACACTTCATGGGGTCCAGAGTCAATGTTGTGGACTCCCAGGGCATCTCCCTTCCGACTGTATTGCGCCGCCTCTGCTGGGTCTATCCTGTCAGTAGGACAGGACATCCTGAGGGATGGTGATAGTGATGCCTCAGACATTGGCTGTAAATCAGGCAGGTATGTTCACCTCCAGTATGTCATTTACTCAGTTTTTACACAAGCTGAATGGTTCCTGGTTTCAAGTTTTCTTTTGACGAAGTTGTAGTGTGAAGAGGTCAATCATTTGGAACACAGTGCAAAGCTGGTCCAATTTTATGTCTGAGCAATAGGGTGTGGGAGTTCATATATAATGAGACTGTCCTGACATACACTTATTGATGTTGCTGTCTCGAATCTATTGGCTCAGAGTCATTGCGCTGATGTGCAAGTTGGTGACAATCTGATGCTAAAGGGAGGTGGAGCAGAATCTGAACAGATTGTTCCTGACTTTGTTCACACCCTATGGAGAGGTACAGGTTCAGAACAGATTGGTGTGACTGATAGTGTGCTGAGTAAGGGGAACTGAGGGGAGAAAGAAATCAAGAATCCACAGAAACTCATTGCCAGTTCATTGATCTAGGATATGATTCTCGCTTAGGGGTTTTCATTACATTAGTATGCAAGAGGTCCTGGGTTCGAATGCCGGATGAGCCCTCACGTGATATTAGTTGTCTTAAGTTGCTGGTGGTGTTTTCAAAAAAGTAGCCTGCACTAAGAGTGCTGCTTTGGATGCACAGAGTGTAAAGTGGGAGTTTGGCGAGTGAGGGGGTTTGGTGAGGGGGTGCGCCTTTCTTTTTCTACCTTTTTAAGCCTCCAGTAGTTGGCTCTTACTTCAGTACAGGAGAAGAAGCTGATTAGTGAGTAACTGATAAGTTATTCCACTTATTCTAATTGTAATAAATAGTCTTTAAAGTCATGATATGGCAGGTAAGCTCGGCTGAGTAGAATGCACATCCTGTGCTATGTGGGCAGTCATAGGTGCACCACGTGTCCTAGACAAACACATCTACAGGAAGTGTCAACATCAGCAGAAGCCTGAGCTCCGGGTTTTGGAACTTGAGCAGTGGCTGGAGTCACTATTGTACATCCACGAGGCAGAGAACTAGGTGGATAGCATGTTAAGGGAGGTGGTCATGCTGCAGTTTAGTAGCATACAAGCAAAGAGGGAATGGGTGACTGCCAGACAGTCTAAGAGAACCAGGGAGATAGTGCAGGAGTCCCCTGATTGTATCTTGCTTGCTAATTCATTTTCTTTTTAGGTACTGGTGAGGGCGATGGATTCTCAGGGGAGTGCAGCCAGAGCTAAGCCTGTGGCACCACAGGTGGTTCATCTGCACAGAGCGAAGGAAGAAGAGTGGAAGAGCAATAGTGATGGGGGATTCCATAGGGGATCAGATGGGCATTTCTACAGCAGTAAACATGACTCCAGGATGGTGTGTTGCTTCCCTGGTGCCAGTGTCAAGGATGTCACAGAGCGACTGCAGGACATGCTCCTGGAGGAGGGTGAACAGCCAGAAGTCATGGTCCACATCGGTGCTGACAACATGGGTCGGAAGAGGGATTAGGTCCTGAAAACAGATTTTAGGGAGTTAAGAAAATTAAAAAGCAGGACCTCAAGAGCAGTAACCTCAGAATAACTCCAGTGCCATATGCTAGTGAGCATAGGAACAGAAGGATTGATCAATTGAGCACGTGGCTGGAGAATTGGTGTGGGAGGGAGGACATCATAGTTCTGAGGCATTGGACCAGTTCTGGAGCAGGTGGGACCTGTACAAGCTGGACGGGTTACACCATAACAGGAACAGGACTAATATCCTCGCAGGGGGTGGGAACCTGAAGGGTAGCTCAAATTGGAAGGAAGAAAAGCTGGTAACAGGAAGTAGAAAAGTGGCAGGTGAAATTAGAAGGCAGGTGAAATGAGGGTGAGCATCAACTGGCTTAGAATGCAGAATAATGTCAAAAAGACAAAGTTAAGTGCACTCTATCTGAATGCACAGATCATTTGCAACAAGACAGATGATTTAAAGGCACAAATAGAGGTAAATGGGTATGATCTAATTGCCATTACAGAACCATGGCTGCCGGGGAGGCAATGGCATAGTGGTATTGTCGCTGTACTACTGGGCCAGGTTCAAATCCCGGCAGATGGTGGAATTTGAATTCAATAAAAATCTGGAATTAAGTAATGAAACCATTGCTGATTGTCATAAAAACTCATCTGGTTCACTAGTGCCCTTTAAGGAAGGAAATCTGCCATCCTACATGGACGTGCAATAAGGTTGACTCTTAAATGCCCTCTGAACAAGGGCAATTAGGGATAGGAAATAAATGCAGGCCTAGCCAGTGATGCTCACATCCCATGAATGAATAAAAAAAAGGGTGACCAAGACTGGGAACTGAATATTCAAGGATTTAGGAAGGACAGACAAAAAGGAAAAGGAGGTGGTATTGCACAGATAATAAGCATGGGATCAGTACGTTAGTATGGAAGGACCTCAGATTGGAAGAATGAAATGTGGAATCTGTTTGCAGGCCACCAAAGTATGAAGCATCATATTAATCAGGAGATTAGAGAAGCATGTAGCATGGGTGACTTCAGTCTGCATATAAACTGGGCAAACCTAATGAGCAGTAATGCTGTGGTGGACAAGCTTCTGGATAGTGTTAAGGATGGTTTTCTAGAGCAGCATGCTGAGGAACTGACTAGAGAACAGACTATTTTAGATTTAGTATTATGTAACGAAAAAGGGCTAATTAATAATCTAGTTGTAAAAGAGCCTTCAGGGATGAGTGATCATAGTATAGTAGAATTTGACATGTTTTAAAATGAGGTAGTTCAATCTGAAGCTGGTATGTTAATTTTGAACAAAGGAAATTAGGGAGGCATGAGGGGCAAATTGGCTGAGGTGGATTGGGAAATACGTTAAAAAGTATGATGGTACATAGGCCATGGATGGTTGATAAAGAATTATTACATAGTTTACAGCAACTCTACATTCCTTTAAGGCACAAAAACTCAAAAGGAAAAGTCCATCAACCGTGGCTAACAAAGGAAGTTAAGGATTGTATAAGATTATTTTTAAGGAGACCAGAAAGTTGCCAGAAATAGTAGTAAACCTGGGATTTGGGAGAATTTTGGAATACAGCAAAGGAGGACCAAAAATCTGACAAGGAAAGGGAGAATGTAATGAATGTAAACTAGGAAAAATATAAAGATGGACTATAAAAGCTTTTATAGATACATAAAAAGGAAATGTTTGGCTAAGACAAATGCTGGTCCATTATAGGCAGAAGCAGGAGAACTTATAATGGAGAATAGAGGAATGGCAGACAAGTTAAATTATTACTTTGGGCAGAATTTTCCATCCTGCCTATGGCGGGTTTTGTGGCGGGCAGGATCGGAGAATCTAGTGGGAGCCAAAAAATCGGAATCCTGCTGGTGTGAAAACAATTTGCAATTCACCCGATGGTGAGTTAATGGCGAACTGTGTATCACGCTGACTAGTGATGTGAACGCCATTTGCATTCATTACTATCTAAAAAGTGCTCTTTAAATATGCTGCTTGCCGGGATTACATGACGCCTTCCAATTTTGCATCATGCCAGCGGGAAATCATGCTGCCTGAATCACGTTTGAAAAAGAGTGCCATGCAGTGGTTGGACCTCATTTCGCTCGTGAATTTAAGGTGAGTCCAACATTCATAGCCTACCTGCCACAGCGCTGCACCAGTCTTGTCGTGATGCGAGTGGATCGACACACTGCTGGGGTGTGGAGTTGGTCTGCACCTGGTGGGTGCCTCCGGAGTCCAGAAGAACACCATTGTGCGACGGTACTCAGGCAGGGCTGAACATTCAGACAGAGATCAGTATTGCGACCTGGGGTGGGGAGAGGATAACAGACACATGGGGGGGAGGGGGCCAAAAGGGGAAAAAAGGTATTGCAAGGGGTTGGGGGGAACACATGGGGGCAAAAGGGAAGGAAGGTATTGCATGGGGGTTGGGGGGAGGGGGAACAATGGCAGGCAGAGGGGAGACTGCGGGTTGGGATGCTGGAGGCTAACGAGAGAAACTGAAACAATGGCAAACAAGGAGGTGGATGGGATACCACATGCATGAATGGGAGGGGATGCATGCACACTGCGGAATAGGGAAGGGGTGGGTGTGTGCAGTGTGGCCCAAGAAGGATGTGTTGCACTGAGACTCATGGAGGAGTGGGGTGTAATGTTCAGTCATGAGGGCAATGGGGAACTCATTGAAAGTCAAAGTTCTTGTTCTGGGGCCAGCAGGTTGGAGTCAGAGAAGAGAGACACTCTTTGGGCTCATGGTCAGGAATGAGAGAGTAGAGACACTCCTTGTCTCACAGTCAGGAGTGAGAGAGTACAGACTGTCCTTGGGCTCACATCAGAAGTGAGAGAGTACAGACAGTTCAGGGGCTCTGTGGACCATACAGTCAAGAGCGAGAGAGTAGAGACAGTCCTGAGATGTAGCAGGCCATGCTCCAGGGCTATGCAGGGCACACACATAGCCCTTAGCCCTCCATGGAGCGGGAGTACTGTGTGCTCAACTGGGATAATGCACACCTAAAACAAAAACAGAATACCTGGTAAAACTCAGCAGGTCTGGCAGCATTGGCGGAGAAGAAAAGAGTTGACATTTCAAATCCTCATGACCCTTCGACAGAAGTTCTGTCGAAGGGTCATGAGGACTCGAAACATCAACTCTTTTCTTCTCCGCCGATGCTGCCAGACCTGCTGAGTTTTTCCAGGTAATTCTGCTTTTGTTTTGGATTTCCAGCATCCGCAGTTTTTTGTTTTTTGTTTTTATCTCTAATGCACAGCTTGGTGTGCAGGGCGTGACTATTGGCTTGTCTGGTAGTGGTCTGCAGATGGGATAGTAATGGTTATGGGAGGTATCTGCAGCCTGTATTTGGGGAAAACATTAAAAAGTGGGGATATGTGAAACTTTCTTTGGAGGGAAGGTCTCCTCTGTAGGTGACCGTGCACATAGCTTCTAGATAGGGAGGGGTGAGGTCCAGATGGGGCATGGGCATTTCAGCAGTAATGGACTCTTGAACTAATGGTGCAGTTTTAAATCAAAAGTAGAAGAGACTCTGCACGGGAGTGTCTGAGGCAGTCTGGGAGGAGTGCACTGCTGGACTAAGGGGTCACCTTCTCTGGGGTCACCCTCTAACTTGTTGGTGCTAGAAGATTAAGAGAAAGGAGGAAGACTTCCTTGAGAAGCTAGCCATTGGAACCCATACCTTTTGCCACACTGAAACAGGGAAATGTAGGAGTCACTGGCTTAACATCACAGTTACTGCATTTCAACATTACAATACAGGAATGTGAAATTTGGGTATGCAGGCAACCGTTAGGAAGGTACAGGTGCTCATATATGGCACCAATCAATGAAAGACTTTCATGTGCTTTCCAGAATTGACATTCATAATGGGCCAAAGGGCATCCAGTCATTAATCATGAGCAACTTATTGTTAATCAGTATGCCAGACCTGAGATTGGAGCACTAAGCTAGGTCAGGTCACGCATGTCATTCAAATCTTCTCCAACCTCTGTGGAATTCAGATGTTTAGTGTCAGGGATGGCATGTTGTCACTTTGATGTGTCTATTAGCGCCTCAGTTACAAGGCTGTATCAGCGGCAGAAGCCATTATAGACCATTACAGTTGCTGTTGGCTCAAGATTGTGAGCTTCACTATTTTTACCCATTATTCATTAATCTATTCAATCTATCATTTCATAGAGAAGGACAAAACAATTATGGATCCAGGGCTCAATGCTGCCTTTCTGAGGCTTCTAATAGAATGGAGGAGGAGAAGAAGGGGCAGGTGATGCCACGCACAGCTTCAGGAGGAGGCCCCGTCTGAGGTCCAGGGTGCACATGAGCGACAGCAAGAACATGAGGTTCAAGATGATAGACCCAGGCCACGGAGGTGACTTGCTAGACCAAGAGTCTACCGAAGAAGACTCTCCTATTTGCAGATGAGTGAGACACAATACTGCGCACGCCTGCACTTTTCCAGAGATTCTTCGGGAGGACCTAACGCCCCATGGAGTCGGAGACTATCCCTTGCCAGTGGCCTTGAAGGTCACCACTGTGTTTAATTTCTTTGCCTGTGGATCATTCCAGGGATTCACAGGGGACCTGTGTGGCATCTCGCAGTCCGCCTCATGTAGATGCATCAAGGAGGTCACAGATGCCCCCTACAGCAAGGCACATCACAATGTGAGATTTACACTCAATGAAGATAGCCAGGCTGCGAGATTCAGTGGGTTTGCAGCTATCTCAGGCTTTCCAAGAGTGCAGGGTGCAATCGACTGCACCCAAGTGGCTTTAAGGGCTCCATAGCAGCAGCCCTTAATGTTTATCACCATAAAAGCTTTCATTCCATCAATATGCAACTGGCCTGCGCCCATTAGAAGCATATAATGCACGTTTGTGCAAGGTACCCTGAGAGTCGCCATCACTCATTCTGAGTCACTCCCAGGTGCCTCAGATATCCGAGGCGCCTGAGCATCTGCAGGGATGGCTGCTCGGGGATGAGGGGTACCCACTGAAATACTGGCTCATGACACCTGTGCATTGGCCTCAGGGTGTTTCAGAGTAGAGGTGCAACACAGCTCACAGCTCCATATGGTCTCTAATCAAGCAGGCCATTTGCACTCTCAGGTTGCGCTTCTGATATTTGGACCACACAGGTGGGGCACTGCAGTACACTTCAGATAGGATATCTTGCATCATTGTTGTGTGTTGTGCCCTTCACAACCTCACAATGTAAAGAGGTGATGCCTTGCAAGAGGGAGAAAGATGAGAGCTCCTCAGAGGATGGAGAGCAGGAGGGCCAGGAACCTGAAGAGTATGATGAGGGTCAGCCTCCACAGGATGATGCCATCGAGGAAGCATAATATAGAAGATGTGCCCATGTCACTTTAATTGTTACCAGATTGGAGGAGGAGGAGTAAACTGAAGACAACGGGAGATGGCCACATTTCTTCTTTTCCTTAATCCTATTCCTTTGCATCGAATGGGATGTCCAACCAGTCACATCGAGAGCAAGCTCAACATTCAGACTTGCACCTTTCAGCCACATGTTTGACCAGGCCATGATCTCTAAGAAGGTCAACGATGCACCTTTTATGCGCTTGCGCTGGGAAGTGAAAGTCGACACAACAGTGAAAACGCTGCAGCAACTTACTTAATGCAGTCATCCCCATGTTGGTGAGAACTACAGTGGCCAATGAGATGAGGACATGGTTGGGGATATCATCCTCCCATCCAGGTCTTGTCCTTTGGCACCACCACTGAGGAGACATAACTGCCGCTAATCCTTCGAGGCTGCAGAGCTGCCCTCACACAGTGGTGTGTCATGAGGAAAAAGGGTTACAAGCGCATTAAGCACACACTTCTAATAAAGATTTTAATACATCTCCATGACATCACATAAGGGTGCAGAAATTACCTTCAGTGAGCTTGACATTGCATGAATGTGAATCTCACAAAGGGAGACTATTACTGAGTGGGATGATGGCTAAACCTCAAAAAAGAGGATTCATATGTACGTAATCACAAAGCTTTCTGTTGAGCTTTCAGTCACATAAACACCAAATGTATTAACAAAAGTGAAATATTTTTACAGTGGTTGCATTCCCATGACCTAAAAGTGATTTCAACATTTCTTAATTTTCCTAACCTCACCACTTTGGCTGGGTGCAGCCCTGACATCCGCAGCAGAGGTGGAGACAGCTGCTGACTGCTACGTCCTGATGTCTGTGATGATGTCTCCCATAATGGGAGTTATGTACAGGCCTCCGAACAGTAGTCAGGATGTGGGGCACAAGATACACCAGGAAATAGAAAAGGCATGTAAGAAAGGCAAGGTTACAGTGATCATGGGGGATTTCAATATGCAGGTAGACTGGGAAAATCAGGTTGATAGTGGATCCCAAGAAAAGGAATTTGTGGAATGTCTACGAGATGGCTTTTTGGAACAGCTTGTGGTGGAGCCCACTAGAGAACAGGCAATTCTAGAGTTAGTGATGTGTAATGAGGCAGATTTGATTAGGGAGCTTAAGGTGAAGGAACCCTTAGGAGGAAGTGACCATAATATGATAGAATTTACTCTGCGATTTGAGAGTAAAAAGCCGGAATCAGATGTAACGGTATTACAGTTGAATGCAGGCAACTGCAGAGGCATGAGGGAGGAGCTGGCCAGAATTGACTGGGAGATAAGCCTAGCAGGAAAGACAGTGGAACAGCAATGGCAGGAGTTTCTGGGAGTAATTTGGGAGACACAGCAAAAATTCATCCCTAGGAAGAAGAAGCATAAAGGGAGGACGAGGCAACCATGGCTGACAAGGGAAGTCAGGGACAGCATAAAAGCTAAAGAGAAAGCATACAATGCGGCGAAGAGCAGTGGGAAACCAGGGGATTGGGAAGCCTACAAAGATCAACAGAGGACAACTAAAAAAGAAATAAGGAAGGAGAAGATTAAATATGAGGGTAAACTAGCCAGTAATATAAAAGAAGATTGCAAGAGTTTTTTTTAGATATATAAAGGGTAGGAGAGAGGCAAAAGTGGACATTGGGCTGCTGGAAAATGACGCTGGAGTAGTAGTGGGGAAAAGAAATGGCGGAGGAACTGAATAGGTACTTTGCATCAGTCTTCACGGTGGAAGACACGAGTGACATCCCCAAAGTTCAAGAGAGTCGGGGGGCAGAGGTGAGTATGGTAGCCATTAACAAGGAGAAGGTGCTAGGAAAACTGAAAGGTCTGAAGGTGGATAAATCGCCTGGGCCAGATGGATTACACCACAAAGTTCTGAAGGAGATAGCTGAAGAGATAATGGAGGCGTTAGTGGTGATCTTTCAGGAATTACTGGAGTCAGGGAGGGTCCCAGAGGACTGGAAAATCATTAATGTAACCCCACTGTTTAAGAAGGGAGTGAGGCATAAGACAAGAAATTACAGGTCGATTAGCCTGACCTTGGTCGTTGGTAAGATTTTAGAGTCCATTACTAAGGAAGAGATTTCAGAATACTTGGAAGTGCATGATAAAATATGGCAAAGTCAGCATGGTTTCATCAAGGGGCGGTCATGCCTGACAAATCTGTTAGAATTCTTTGAGGAGGTAACGAGTAGACAAAGGAGAGCCAATGGATGTTATCTCCTTGGACTTCCAGAAGGCCTTTGACAAGGTGCCGCACAGGAGGCTACTCAGTAAGATAAGGGCCCATGGTGTTAGAGGCAAGGTACTAGCATGGATAGAAGATTGGCTGTCTAGCAGGAGGCAGAGAGTGGGGATATGGGGGTCCTTCTCAGGATGACGGCCGGTGACTAATGGAGTTCCGCAGGGGTCAGTGTTGGGACCACAACTTTTCACTTTATACGTTAATGATCTAGATGAAGGAACAGAGGGCATTCTGGCTAAGTTTGCAGATGATACAAAGATAGGTGGAGGGACAGGTAGTATTGAGGAGGCGGGGAGGCTGCAGAAGGATTTGGTTAGGAGAATGGGCAAAGAAGTGGCAGATGGAATACAATGTGGGGAAGTGTGAGGTCATGCACTTTGGTAGGAAGAATAGAGGCATAGACTATTTTCTAAAAGGGGAGATAATTCAGAAGTCTGGAGTGCAAAGGGACTTGGGAGTCCTAGTCCAGGATTCTGTTAAGGTTAACTTGCAGGTTGAGTTAGTAGTTAGGAAGGCAAATGCAATGTTGGCATTTATTTCGAGAGGACTAGAATATAAAAGTAGGGATGTGCTGCTGAGATTTTATAAGGCTCTGGTCAGACCACATTTAGAATATTGTGAGCAATTTTGGGCCCCGTATCTCAGGAATGATGTGCTGGTCCTGGAGAGGGTCCAGAAGAGGTTCACGAGAACGATCCCAGGAATGAAAGGCTTAACATATGAGAAACGTATGAGGACTCTGGGTCTATACTCGATGGAGTTTAGAAATATGAGGGGGGATCTGATTGAAACTTAAAATACTGAAAGGCCTGGATAGAGTGAACGTGGGGAAGATGTTTCCATTAGTAGGAGAGACTAGGACCAGAGGGCACAGCCTCAGAGTAAAGGGAAGGCCTTTTAGAACAGAGATGAGGAGAAACTTCTTTAGCCAGAGGGTGGTGAATCTATCTAATTCATTGCCACAGAAGGCTGTGGAGACCATGTCATTGAGTGTATTTAAGACCGAGATAGATAGGTTCTTGATTGGTAAGGGGATCAAAGGTTACGGGGAGAAGACGGGAGAATGGGGTTGAAAAACTTATCAGCCATGATTGAATGGTGGAGCAGACTCGATGGGCTGAATGGCCTAATTTCTGCTCCTATGTCTTATGGTCTTATGACCTTGGCAGATGTCCTCTGGTGGCCTGAGGCTTGGAGGGCCCTGGCCTAATAAGGATCTCATGCCCAGGGGCAGATGCACCCTCCTTGGCCTGAGCAGCTGGAAAGGATGAGGTCATAGACAGAGAGGATTTTGAGCAGCTAGATACGCTTGGAGTGTCCTAACTGGAGGCGCACAGGGTGACTGGCTGATGCTCATCCTCACCGTGGGTGCCTAAGGGCACACCCCCCCCCCCCCTCACACCCAACTCCTTAAGGAGAAGGGGCACCTGGAGGAAGGTCAAGGTGCCTCACCACCTCATTCCTAGACGCTGATGGTGCCCACCAGTGTGTGTGACCATGGGGTCAAGGTCCGAGCACAGATCCAGAAAAACCTGCTAGACCAAGACCTCCAAGGTGGTTACCAACCTTACCATGGTGACCTCGAGATTCTCACATGTCGGAGCCATGACATCAGATAGAATCTGGGCAGACTCCTCCATCCTTCGCTCCAGTCTGCTGAGTGACTGCCTGATGTTCCACCGTCTGTTGTTGCATCTTCAGCGTTGCGTTGGTGGCCGCTCGCAGAGGCTCATCATCTGACTCAGACTGAGTGCCAGAGACCTGGGCTGTTCCTGGCTCTGACTGCTGCAGGGACGTCTCAGTGAAGTGTTTTCCAGTAGGTTACCCCGAGCCTAATCTTTGGCTACGACCCGCCGAGGTTTTTGTCTCTGTGCTGGTGGAAGATGCGGGTGAGCGCAGTGATGGTTCTTCTTCAAGGGCTTTCTCAGCTTCCTCATCCAAGGTGGCCTGGGGTCTGGGGCTAATGATGCCCTCCTCATCTGCCTAGATCTGCTGGTGCCGATATGAGAGAGAGGAGAGTTTTAGTTCATGAGCAGGCAGATTACAAGATTGCATGTCACTCACTGTGAATGTCAGGATGTGACGACTTCATGGAGGCATCATCCGTAGTAGCTGCTGGGACAAGCCGATCTCCCCTTCCCCATAGGATCGATGCCTGTCCTCCCCAGCCAGCTTGGCGCCATTCTCCTTGAACTTGGTAAGGGGAACGATATCAGCCGTCTCTCCTTCGATCTCGGATCTTTCCCGTCTGTTGTGGCCCAGTTTAGACAGGATTCAGACAAAAGACAGGAATATGATGAGAAAAGTTGGAGCAGAGGTTGGGAAACATGCATGCTGCCTGTGTTGTGTGAGCCCTCCGCAGAAGGGGCTGAGGATAGAGTGTGAGCAACATGATAGATGAGATGATGGTGATGTGAAAGTTTCCATGAGATAATAAGTGGCGATGGTTGTGAGATCCCTGAAGTGAGTAGACCTTTGAGTACATGATGCCATGTTGAGAGTTGGATATTGGAGAGAGTTGAAGGATGATTTACCCTGGCAGAGCAGATGAGATCGTTCATTCTCTTCCTTCACTGGGTGGTGTTGTAGGTGCAGTGGCCAGCGGCACTGACCTCCTCTGCTATGACTTCCCAGGCTGGAGAGGTGAGGCTGGTGTGCTTCTTGGAGCTGTCCCTGTGATAAAACTGCTGTACTCCTCTGATAATGGCCTTGAGGGCATCTAGACAGAAGTGGACAGCTTTCTTTTTCTGGCTTGTAGCTTGTTCCTTCTGGTTTGCAGACATCTCTAAACATCTCCTGGAGACAGCTGGGCGGGCTGGAGAGAGTGAGATGCATGTGCTCGGGTGGAGTTTAAATATGGTGTCCAGACTTTCGACCCCACCCTGTAATGGCAGAGCAGATGAATCAGCTCCTGACTCGCCAAGTGATTCGGAGAGACACTCGCCTGTGCATAATAAATGAGCTTCCAAGTGCAGAATCAGGCACAAATACAGAATCAGTCAGCATGGATTTATGAATGGGAAATTATGTTTGATGAATCTGTTGGAGTTTTTTGAGGATGTTACAAACAGAATGGATAAAGTGGGGAGTCGGTGGACATAGTATACTTGGGTTTTCAGAAGGCTTTTGGTAAAGTCCCCCTCAGGAGATTGATTAGTAAAATTAAAGCACATGGGATAGGAGGTAATATACTGGCATGGATTAAGGATTGGCTGACAGGCAGTAAACAGAGAATAGGAATAAACAGGTAATTCTCGTGTTAGCAGGCTGTGACGAGTGGAGTATCACAAGGATCAGTATTTGGGTCCCAGCTGTTCACAATGTATGCATTGTGAGATGCTTGTGCTCGGGTGGAGTTTAAATATGGTGTCCAGACTTTCAACCCCACCCTGTAATGGCAGAGCAGATGAATCAGCTCCTGACTCGCCAAGTGATTCGGAGAGACACTCGCCTGTGCATAATAAATGACATAATAAATCACAATATATCCACAATGATGTGGATGCGGGGACCAAATGTAATATTTCCAAATTCGCGGATGACATAAAGCTGTGTGTTGTGAGGAACATTCAAAGCCGCTTCAAGAAGATTTGGACAGACTGAAGAACTTGGCTGATGAAATATAATGTGGAAAAATGTGAGGTTATCCACTTTGGTAGGAGGAACAGAAGTGCAGAGAATTTCTTAAATGATAAGAGATTAGAAAGTGTAGATGTACAAAGGAACCTGGGTGAACTCATCAATAAGTCGCCAAAAGCTAACATGCAGGTGCAGCAAGCAATTAGGAAGGCTAATGGAATGTAAGAGGGTTTGAGTACAGGAGTAGCAAAGTCTTGCTTCAATTGTATAGAACCTTGGCTAGAGCGCACCTGGAGTACTGAGTGCAGTTTTGGTCTCCTTACCTCAGAAAGGATATTATTGCCATAGAGGGAGTGCAACTAAGGTTCACCAGACTTGTTCCCAGGAGGGGAGGACTGTCCTATGAAGAGAGATTGGGGAAACTGAGTCTTTATTCTCAAGAGTTTTGAAGAATGAGAGATGATCTCATTGAAACTTACAGAAAATTTAAAGGGATGGACAGAGTAGATGCAGATAGTGTGTTTCCCCTGACTGGGAAGTCTAGAACCAGAGAACACAATTTCAAAATAAGGGGGAAGCCATTTAAGCTTGAGATGAGGAGAAAGTTTTTTCTCAGAGGATTATGAATCTTTGGAATCCTCTACCCCAGAGGGCCATGGAAGCTCAGTCATTGAGTATGTTGAATGTAGAGATTGACAGATTTCTAAATACCAATGACTTAAAGGGAAATGGGAAGAGTTTGGGAAAAAGGCATTGAAGTGGATGATCAGCCATGATTGCATTGAATGGCGGAGCAGGCTCACCGAGCTGAATGGCCTGCTCCTACTCCTATGTTCCTAAACTGGTGCTATTCAACAGCTTTTTTGGATAATTGGGAGGGGAAGGATAAAGACCACTGGGAATACTGTGAGGAGGTTAGTGAGAGACTTCAAATGGGCAGAGACAAGCTGGCGGAATGGGTGGACATCTATCTACTCAATTCTTACATCTACATGAAAGACTAAAATATAATTTTGCTTTGTCAACACAATGTTTTTAGATGAGAAAAACTTCTTTATTGTAATCTTTACTCACGATTATTGCTGGTTGGATATTTTATTTTAGCAAACCAATGTATGCTATTTGATAGGCAAATCTGATTTCCTAAAATTATCTGAATTCTTTGAGGACGTGACTTTCATTTGAAGGGTGCGGTTGAATTTCAGGAGTGATTACCACATGTAACAGAACAATTCTGTCTGATTGCATAGTATCTTATTAGTGGTTGGCTCTTTTTCTCTCTTTCTTTTCCTCCTTCTCTATGTCCCCCCCAACTTTCACAATTTGTAAATGTGATTAAGCTTGAATATAGCATTTAGTTGCTGAAATCTCAGTGCATGCGTTAATATCTAATCTTCCAATGATGTTAAACTTCTCAACACTAAGGTAATTGGATCTTTTTGAGGTGGTAGCATATGCATGATTCCAGGGCACATAGACCCAGCCTGGGGTGTCCCCCTGAAGATTGGGGGTTGTGGGGGGCGCATAAGCTTAATGAGTAAGAATCTCAATGAAACCACATCAGACCTGATTAAAGTGAAAATGTAGTCTATTTACAAAACTGTATGAGCATTGAACAATTATGGTGCACCTATGCAACCACGTGGCATCAGAATCTCTTTAATTTTTCTTATCCTGCCACTGCTCTAGGTGCTCCCCTGACTTCTGCAGCAGGGGCAGAGGCTGCCTGCTGATCACTATGCATTGTTGCCCTTGATGACTTTGATGGGTGTCCTCTGAGTCCTCAAGACCTGTAAGGTCCTGGCTTACTTTGGGTTTCCTGTTATGCTGCAGCTGCACCCTCTACACTCACAGAGGTCGAGGCTAATGGAAGCCCAGACTGAGGGAATTCTGAAGGGCCACATATCCTCTGAGAGGCCTGAGTGGAGGTCCCGTGGTGTTTGCCTGTTGCACGTCTTCCTTTTAGGTGTCCAAGGGCCTCTGCCTGACTCCTTGACGAGAAGGGGCACCTGGATGGAGCTCTCGCATAGCCACTGCAAAACCTCACCCATGAATACTGAGATGGAGTGCAGGACTGTGCGCATCTCCGGCAGAAGGATGGCATGACAGGTGATTTGTCAAGGCTGCAGCGTGTAGGTGCTCCGGACAAACATGTCTGCAGCAAGTGTTTGCGGCTTGAGGAACTTTGATTCAAAGTCATTGAGCTGGAGGCTGAGCTGCAGACTCTGCGACACATGAGGGAGGAGGAAAGTTACCTCGATGTTTTATACCAGGTGGCAGTCACACCACTTAGGATAGGTTCATCTGATTATTTGATCAGTAGTCAGGGACAGGAGGGTGTGACTGCAAGTGAGGCAGGTAAGGGGACCCAGAGGGCAGGAATGTGAGCCTCTGCAATTGTCCAATATGCTTAGGTTCTCACAGTTTGTTTGGATGAGAGCAGGGGCTGCAGGGTGGATGAGCAAACTGGCCATATCACCGTCGTACAGGAAGCTATTCAAGTAGAGGGAGAAAAAAGGAACATAGTGGTATTTGGGGACTGTATTGTGAGGGGGATTGACATCGTTCTCTGTAGCAAAGAGCGAGAGTTCAGATGGCTGTGATACCTGCCTGGGGCCAGGGTTCGGGACATCTGTTCAGTGCTGGAGAGGAACTTGCAGTGGGAGGGGGAGGATCCAGTGGTTGAGGTCCATGTAGGTACCAATGACAGAGGCAGGATGAGGAAGGAGGTTCTGCACAGTCAGTATGAGGAGCTCGGCACCAAATTAGGAAGCAGAGCCTTAAAAGTAATAATTTCTGTATTATTACCTGAGCCACATGCAAATTGGCATAGGACAAATAAGATTAGAGAAATGAATGCGTTGCTCAAAGACTGGTGTGGAAAAAGTGGGTTCCGGTTTCTGGGCACTGGCACCTGTATTGGGGAAAGTGGGATCTCTACCGTTGGGACAGTATTCACCCGAACCGTGCAGGGGCTGGCGCCCTTGTGAGCCGCATAACTAGGGAAGTAGAGAGGGTTTTAAACTGAATAGTGGGGGCAAGTGATCAAATTTGGGAAAATGCAGTAAACCAAAGAGTAGAAACAAGGCAAGCAAGCAAAGTATTAAAATAGGAAATGAAATGACAGGAAGGGACAAAGAATACAAATCTAAGAGGAAATCAGCAGATGAGGCTGGATGCTATTAAAATAATAAAAGTACAAAATTAAAGGCTCTGTACCTAAATGCAGGTAGCATTCAAAACAAAACAGATTAATTCATAGTGCAAATAGAAATAAGTAAGTACGATCTGATAGCCATTACAGAGACATGGCTACTGGATGACTTAGATTGGGACCTGAATATTGAAGGGTTTGCAACATTTAAGAAGGACAGGAAGTAAGCAAAAGGTGGAGGGGTGGCTCTGTGAATTAATGATGGTGCTAGCACTTTAGAGAGGGATGACCTGACTTCAGGAAACCAGAGTGTAGAAGCATTTAGAATTGAGATGAGAAATGATAAAGGCAAGAAGTCATTTGTGGGAGTGGTATACAGGCCCCCTAATGGGAGCTTGTCAGAAAGGTACAGCAATAATTATGGGAAATTTAAATCTATATATAAACTGGCAAAATCAGATGGCAAGGCAGCATAGATGAGTTCATAAAATGTTTTTGGGATAGTTTCTTAGCTCTGGAAACAACCAAAGAGCAGGCTATACTAGACCTGGTATTGAACAACAAGATAAGATTAAGTGACATCCTGGAAATAACTGTAAATTAGGGAATGGAAGGCAAGGAGTAATTTGGAAAAATTACAGTCAGCAAGGAAATAGTATTGAGCAAATTGTTGGGGCTGTGGGCTGACAAATCCCCAGGTCCAGATGGACTTCACTCTAAGGTCATGGATGAAGTGGCTAGTGAGATAGTTAATGAATTAGTTTTAATTTTCCAAAATTCCCTAGAATTGGGGAAGGTTTCATTAGATTGGAAAATAGAAAATGTTACTCTTTTATTCTGTTATGATGTGGCAGATGATGTGTGCCAGACAGACCAAATCTACAAGGGAAACTTGGTTGCGCTATCACAACGGTTATGCAATTTGTATTTATTATGAGATGTGAGTACTGAATTCCGAATACTGAATACCACCAAGACCTTTAGAGATTCTAAAAATTAAATTAAAATTTTTATTAACAAAATATAAAAGATTTCAAGCGCATACATAAGCCTATAAATTACTCAGTACTGTAATCAATCCTAAAATTCCTAATTAACCTGATCCCCAGTTACACTTTCTTTAAGGCAACGGTCCAAAATAGATTTTAGATTTAAAACAAACTCAGCAAGTTAATATAATACCCTGGACAGTGGAATTCCAAATGGCTTTTCCCCAACTTCATTTTTGTTGCATAGCAGACACATGCACAAATGCTGGATGCTTCATTAAGGCTATTTTTTAAATTCATTCATGGGATGTAGCCTTCGCTGGGTGGGCCAGCATTTATTGCCCATCCCTAGTTGCCCTCCAGAAGGTGGTGGTGAGTTGCCTTCTTGAACCGCTGCAGTCCATATGGTATAGGTACACGCACAGTACTGTTAGGAAGGGAGTTCCAGGATTTTGACCCAGCGACAGTGAAGGAACAGCGATATATTTCCAAGTCAGTATGATGAGTACTTGGAGGGGAACTTCTAGCTGGTGATATTCCCATCTATCTGCTGCCCTTGTCCTTCTAGATGGTAGTGGTCGTGGGTTTGGAAGGTGCTGTTGAAGGAGCCTTGGTGAATTCCTGCAGTGCATCTTGTAGATGGTACACACTACTGCTACTGTACGTCGGCGGTGGAGGGAGTGAATGTTTGTGGATGTGGTGCCAATCAAGTGGGTTGCTTTGTTCTGGATGGCCTCAAAGCTTCTTGAGCGTTGTGGGAGCTGGACTCATCCAGGCAGGTGGGGAGTATTCCATCACACTCCTGACTTATGCCTTGTAGATGGTGGACAGGCTTTGGGGAGTTAGGAGGTGAGTTACTTGTCACAGGATTCCTAGCCTCTGACCTGCTCTTGTAGCCACAGTATTTATATGGCTAGTCCAGTTCAGTTTCTGTTCAATGGTAATCCTCAGGATGTTGATAGTGGTGGATTCAGTGATGGTAATGTCATTAAACATCAAGGGGTGATGGTAAGACTCTCTCTTGCTGCAGATGGTCATTGCCTGGCACTTGTGTGGCATGAATGTTACTTGCCACTTGTTATCCCATGCCTGGATGTTGTCCAGGTCTTGCTGCATTTGGACATGGACTGCTTCAGTATCTAAGGAGTCACGAATGGTGTTGAACATTGTGCAATCATCAGCAAACATCCCCACTCCTGACCTTATGATGGAAGGAAGGTCTTTGATGAAGCAGCTGAAGGTGGTTGGGCCGAGGGCACTACCCTCCCCTGAGGGTAGTGTCCTGTTTGATCTTACATAGCCTTCTGACACATAACCTTGCATTCTTCTTTATATATGTTTCTCTCCTTTTAATACGTAAATTCTGTTGTTCTGTATGTCTTTGAAACTGTATCTTCCTCATAATATCAAAACTTTCATGTTGCTACTATATATTGTCAGTCGCCTTTGAGAAAATTAAATACATTGTTTAGCCTTGCTTATCTCGCTAGTTGTAAACAGATTACAATCCCCTTGAAATCCAAATCTCCCTTCATTTATCTAAAAGTGCAAATTATCTTCGCACCTTACATGCTAAACCAGCGTTCATGTTTACTTATTCGCATGTCAAGCACTTAGCTTCTTTTGATGATTTCAAACTTGCAGTCTGCTTGGCTACAAAATACAATTAAATCACACACAGACCCAACTATCTTTACCCCCATAAACCTATTTCACAATAAATCAGAAAAATATTATGAAAATCATGTTAGTTTCGTGACAATTCTAAAAGGGAGGGAGACAGAAAGCAGGAAACTACAGGCCAGTTAACCTAACACTGGTCATAGGGAATATGTTAGAAGCTATTATTAAAGGTGTCATTGCAGGACACTTAGAAAAATTCAAGGCGATCAGCCAGAGTCAACATGGTTTTGTGAAAGGAAAATCATGTTTAACCACTTTACTGGAGTTCTTTGAAGGAGTCAGATATGCTGTTCATAAAGGAGAACCGGTGGATATACTGTACTTTGATTTTCAGAAGGCATTTGATATTGGCATGGATACAAGGTTAGCTAGTTATCAGGAAGCAGAGAATTGGCTTAAATGGGTCTCTTCCTGGTTGGCAGGATGTGACAAGTGGTGTCCCCCTCAGGGATCAGTGCTGGGGTCTCAACTTCTAAGTGTTTATATAAATGACGTGGATGAAAGGGCCGAAGGAATGGTTGCTAAATTTGCTGACGACACAAAAATAGATAGGAAAGTAAGTTGTGAAGAGGATGTAGGGAGACTACAAGGGGACATAGATAGGTTAAGTGAGTGGGCAAAGATCTAGCGAATGGAGTATGATGTGGGCAGATATGAAATTGTTCATTTTGGCAGGAAGAATAAATAAGAAGCATATTATTTAAATGGTGAGAGATTGCCAAGCACTGAGAATTCAGATGGATCTGGGTGTCCTAGTGCATGAATCACAAAAAGTGAGTATGCAGGTACAGCAAGTAATTTGGAAAGTTAATAGAATGTTATCATTTATTGTGAGGGGAATTGATTGCAAAAGTAGGGAGGTTATGCTTCAGTTGTATAGGGCACTGGTGGGACTACATTTGGACTACTGTGTACAGTACCACTCTCATTTAAGGAAAGATGTAAATGCATTAGAACCTGTTCAGAGAAGGTTTACTAGACTAATACCAGGAATGGGTGGGTTGTCTTATGAACTAAGGCTTGTCAGGTCAAACTTGTATCCACTGCAATTTAGAAGAGTAAAAGATGACTTGATTTAAATCTTTAAGATCCTGAGGGGTCTTAACAGTATGGATGCGGAGAGGATGTTTCTTCTTGTGGGAGAATCTAGAACTTGGGGTCACTATTTAAAAATAAGGGGTCGCTCATTTAAAACAGAGATGAGGAGAACTTTTTTCTCTCAGAGGGTAGCGAGCCTTTGGAATTTTCTTCCTTAAAAGGCGGTGAAAGCAGTTTTTGAAAACTTTTAAGGTAGTTTATTGATTAGCAAGGAGCTGAAAGGTTATCAGTGTAAGCAGGAATGTGGGGTTGTGGTTGCAATCAGATCAGCCAAAATCTTATTGAATGGCAGAGCAGGCTCGAGGGTCCGAGTGGCCTTCTGCTCCTAATTTGTATGTTCTAATGTAAACTTATCAATCTGCTGGACAAGGGTCTCTATGGGGTCTGCCACCTCCCTGTGGAGACCTCAGTGTGTGCACATGTCTGTACCACTTACCACTTCATCAGAGAGCAGGCAGACAGACTCTTCCACCTCATATGCCAATGTTGAGGGCCTCCGACAGCTCTGTCTGATGTTCCCCCGCCTCCTGCTGCATGTTAAGCATTCTGTGTAGGACCGGTCCCAGATGCTCGTTATCGGATTTGGACTTTGCAGATGTCAGTTCCCCAGCAGCTTCCCAAGTGCCAGTGAGCTTGGCTGTCTCTGCCTCCTCCTGTTGCAGAAACGTGTCTGCACGTGACTATCAAAATGTGAAACCCTGTCTGAACTAACTCTTGAACCCACCGAGATGTGTGTCCCTGGGCTGGTAGAGGGTGCAGGTGGCTGTTGTAATGTCTCTACAGGTGAAATGTCTTGTTTGCCCTAATCTTCCTTGTTCATCTGCAATGTGGTGGACTCGGCCGCGGGGTCTGGCTTCACCCTGTTCTTGCTGGCATCTGCAATTACTAGAGGAGAGAGCGAGCACCTGCATGGGCTGCCTCCAACGTAGCACTACACATAAGCCGCAGGTTTCTAAGTACAGACATTAAGCTTTGTTCCTTACTGGTTGGAGGCCTGATGCCAATCTCGCCATCTCCACACACCTGCTCCTGATCCTCCCCTGCCAGCTCGGCAGCCTGCTGTTCGGATGACGTCAGGTGCTGGAGTACAGCCATGCCCTCTCCCGTCCTCCCTCTCTGGTGCTTGTTGTGCACCAATTTGTCCTGCACAAAGAGAGAAAATGGTTTTAGAGCACTTGGGATTCATGTGGTGTACACATGCTGATAGTCGATAACAGCAACCCTCTGGCTAATGCATGCCATTTGAAAGCTCCACTGCACCTAGACCACTAGGGTTCCCTGGCAGCACTCTCCAGAACAGTGAGCTCATGTGCATAGAAGGAATAGGCATGAGGAGGCCTGGCATCTGCTGTGCTTGCTGGTGTCCTTTACGCCAGGCCTCCCCCATCCCCACTTACAATATGAGCTCTCTGTGTGGCAGGGTCAGTGACCTCCAGTCACCTCTGTACCTGCAGGCTAGATGGACTGCAGTATGACAATGAGACCTCAGTGCTTCACGTTGAGAAGCCCTTTATGCATGAACAGCACCAACGGTAGCCTGCCCACTGAGGCCCATCACCCAATTTCATTCTGTGAGGTAAGTTGGAATAGTAGGAGGTTCAGTTACCCTGGCGGCATGGATGAGTTCGTTCATCCTTTGCAATGCGGGGCTGTTCTCTTGTATGTGCTGTTCGCACTCACCACTCTGGCGACTACCTCCCATGCAGAGTCAGGTGGGCCTCCTGCTCCCATCCCTAGAAACCCTCCATCTCCTCGACTGCATTCAACAGTATCTCCAGGGCTGTGTCACTAAATCTGGATGCTGATGCAGCTTGCTGTCTCTGGGCCGTTTTCTAGACCGCTGTTCAGATTTGGCAAGGGCAGCAGCTCTCTGGACGCCTTTTAAATATGGTGCCCGGATATGACGGCGGGGTATGCGAAATCCGACCTGTCCTGCCGTGTAAAATGTTAGGACACCCCCAGTAAAATAATTAATGAGTCCAACATCATGTGATTCAGCACGATTTCCCACTGGGCTCCGCAGAGAGAAATAGTCCCGCTTCCCCCCCATGACTTAGGCCCGGAGCGTAAAATCCCGGCCTGTGACGATGACTCTATGTTGGATGCATCAACTTAAGAGTTGTTAAGTAAGAATAGTTAAACAAGGAAGAAAATAGGAGTAAGTTGTTATTAAAACCAGTTTGTTGGTAAGCACAATTGGAAGGCTGCTTGCTACCAACCTGTCGGTGGCACGAAGTTATGTAGTGCATGTGTGATGCTGTTTGCTCATTGTCAGATGCAGATCATTACCAATGATAAACTCCATTGTCTTTTAATTAGGACTGTCTAGTTTGGTCATATGATTCAAAGTGAAAAGTTTATATATTTTGAGATGTATGTGTACATTCAATCAGTCATATTGAATAGAAATTTTGAAATTCTTTTGCATTGAAGGCAATATTACATGTAGAATATTTTTTGCCTTTACCAACCTGAAAACGTTTCTTGCATTTTTGTTTTCACAGGTCATGCACACAATTTTGCTGGGCAAAGGACAGATATTACAGCAGTAAGAATTTTTCTCCTTTATCCTAGATTTATTATGTTCCGCATAACATAGATTAAAAGTAAGTATATCACCAAGTAGCTTATGGGAGGCGATGGTATAATGGTATTGCTGCTGGACTAGTAATTCAGAGACCAGGGTTAATGCTCTGGGGACCTGGGTTCAAATTCCACCATGGCAGATGTTGGAATTTGAATTCAATAAAAATCTGGAATTGAAAGCCTGGTTATGACCATGGAACTATTGTTGTAAAGACCCATCTGGTTCACTAATGCCCTTTAGGGAAGGAAATCTACTATCCTTACCTCGTCTGGTCGACATATGACTCCAAATCCATAGCTCTGAAATGGCCTAGCAAGCCACTCAGTTGTACCAAACCAGACCCAGATTTGACCTGGGCACCAGAAACGACAACTGCAAACTCAGCCCTATTGACCCTGCAAAGTCCTCCTTTTTGGCTAGTGCCAAAATTGGGAGAGCTGTCTCACAGGCATAGTCATGCTCATGGAATCATATCTTACAGATAATATCACCATCCCTGGATATGTCCGGCAGGACAGACACAGCACAGTTGGAATATAGTTGGGAGGGAGTTGCCCTGGGAGTCCTCCACATCGACTCCGGTCAAGTCAAAAATGGGCAAGGAAACCTCCTGCTGATTACCATGTACTGCCCTGCCACATCACTTGGAGGAAGCACTGAGGGTGGCAAGGATGCAGAATATACTCTGGGTGGGAGACTTCAATGTGCATTTCAGATTGGCTCGGTAGCACCACTACTGACCGAACAGGCTGAGTCCTAAAGGACATAGCTGCAAGACTGAGTTTCCCGCAGGTGGTGAGGGAACCAACAAGAGGGAAAAACATCTTCACTAACCTGCCTGTCGTGGATGCTTCTGTACATGACAGTATTGGTAGGAGTAACCACCGCACAGTTGTTGTGGAGAGAAAGTCCCACCTTCACATTCAGGATACTGTCTGTCGTGTTGTGTGGCATTACCACCGTGCTAAATGAGATATATTTTGAACAGGTCTAGCAACTCAAGACTGGGCATCCATGAGGCGCTTTGGGCCATCAGGAGCAGCAGAATTGTACTGAGCACAACCTATAACCTCAAGGCCAGCATATTCCCCCACTCTACCATTGCCATCAAGTCAGGGGATCAACCCTAGTTCAATGAAGAGTGCAGGAGGACGTGCCAGGAGCAGCACCAGGCATACCTAAAAAAAATTGAGATGTCAATCTGTTGAAGCTATAACACAGGACTACTTAAATGCCTAACAGAGTAAGCATAAGGGCTAAGCGAAAACAGAATTACCTGGAAAAACTCAGCAGGTCTGGCAGCATCGGCAGAGAAGAAAAGAGTTGACGTTTCGAGTCCTCATGACCCTTCAACAGAACTGATTCTTCTTTACAATGAGAGGGGTGAAATATAAGCTGGTTTAAGGTGGGGGTGGGGGTGGGGGAGAGAAGTGGAGGGGGGTTTGTTGTTGTAGGGGCAAGCAGGCAGTGATAGGAGCAGATCATCAAAAGATGTCACAGCCAAAGGAACAAAAGAACACAGAGGTGTCGAAGTTATTGATATTATCTAAATGAATGTGCTAATTAAGAATGGATGGTAGGGCACTCAAGGTATAGCTCTAGTGGGGGTGGGGGGCATAAAAGATTTAAAAATAATGGAAATAGGTGGGAAAAGAAAAATCTATATAAATTATTGGAAAAAAAACAAAAGGAAGGGGGAAGAAACAGAAAGGGGGCGGGGATGGAGGAGGGAGGTCAAGACCTAAAGTTGTTGAATTCAATATTCAGTCCAGAAGGCTGTAACGTGCCTAGTCGGAAGATGAGGTGCTGTTCCTCCTGTTTGCGTTAGGCTTCACTGGAACAATGCAGCAGGCCAAGGGCAGACATGTGGGCAAGAGAGCAGGGTGGAGTGTTAAAATGGCAAGCAACAGGGAGGTTTGGGTCATTCTTGCGGACAGACCGCAGGTGTTCTGCAAAGCAGTCGCCCAGTTTACGTTTGGTCTCTCCAATGTAGAGGAGACTGAATTGGGAGCAATGAATACAGTAGACTAAGTTGGGGGAAATGCAATACACGGTGGACTTCATCAACCGCAAGGGCTTCCATTCACTGAATGTGCAGCCAGGATGCAAGAGTGATTAGATTCACCCAGAGCTCAGGTTTCCCACAGATGCAGGGTGTGATTCACTGCACTCATGTGGCGCTCAGATCTCTATCGCAATACACGGTGGACTTCATCAACCGCAAGGGCTTCCATTCACTGAATGTGCATCTTGCAGGTGTGCACACAATTTCCAGGGAGTGTGCACGACGCCTACATCCTCAGTTGGTCGCAGATCCCTGGAGTCTTCCAGGGTACACCGAAGCTGCAGGGATGGCTCCTTGGAGACAAGGGCTATCAGCAGAGGCAGTTGCTGATGTTACCTGTGCGGCGGCCTCAGACTGCAGCAGAGCAACAGTATAATGAGGGTCATGCTGCAGCTCGCACCTTGGTGGAGCAGACCATCGGGAGGCTGAAGATGAGGCTCCAATGCCTGGACTGGTCTGGTGGAGCTCTACAATACAGTCCACAGAGGGTGTCTCACATCATCATCGTCTGCTGCGTCCTTTACAAGCTGGCCCAACGGGGAGACGAGCTGGCTGAGGAGGAGATGGAGGAGCTGCATGTCTCCTCCCATGTGGAGGACACCAACGAGGATGAGGAGGTCCTCTGAGGCATTGATGATGGGGGTGAGGCCCTCACACTGGCTAGACGAGGCAAGTGCGCTCAGGAGGCCCTCATAGATGCTAGATTTGTGTAGGATGATGACAACATGCAGTGAGGTGACCCCATGGTTCCTCACATTGCATTTGTGAACGTTTGACTCCAGTCTGGCTTATGGCAGCACAAATACCCTCTGTGAGCGTGCTTCTGTCATGGAGAGGTGGTGGAGGCCCTAATAGTCCTTTGATTGCAGGAAGATGATGACGACATGCATTAAGGACGCTACATAAATCTTCAAACAGCCTCTGAGAATGTCTAATTCCTGTCTGGCTGAGGCCAGCTTGCTTGTTCTCCGTGGTCAGGGTCATATCATAGAGATGCAGCCATGAAACTTTCGAAGCACCTGATGCTTTGTCCACCTTCAGCACCTGAGACCTTCGGGAGCTGGAGCACTGCACCTGTGGTCACAGGTGTTGAAGAGATGGGGTTCAGCTCCGCCTTAAAGGTGCTGACAGCACACAGAGAGAATGACGGAACTCTGTGATGCCTGCCCATGACATTCTGGCAGCAATGACCAACGCTGCTGAGGTGCAGGCATCAGCAATGTTTCCAGGGAGGTGAGGCCGGACTATCACTTTGATCTAAAGGCTGCACAAAGTATTGGGAAGAGGCCCTGGACTGAGACACCTGCCTTTATCTTGTCCAGAAAGGTTTCACATGTGAGTGTCAAGAACACTGCCTGTCTGAACAAGGAGCCATAAGCAGGGTGACATTCTTGGAAGTTTATTGACAATAGTGAACAGTATGTACAAGTGATTAACACCTGTGCCCAGGCTGTGCAACTACATCTTCTTAAACTTCCTAACCCTGCCGCGACGTTTTGGTGCCCCCCCTCCCACTCTGACATCCACAGCAGAGGTGGAGGCAGCCTGCTGACTGCGATGCCCCGACTGTGATGACTTTGGAGGGCCCTGGCCTGCTTTCAGGGACCTGCTATGTGGCAGTGGCACCCCCTCGGCCTGTGGAGCTAGAGCTGGTGAGGTCACAGGTAAGGGGAGTCAGATGACCGTACACTCAGAGTCACCTGGATGGATGGGCTCGGAGTGTGCACCTACGGATCCCACTCCCTATGGGTGCCCGGGGGCCCATGCTGACTCCTCGAGGGGAAGGGGTAGCTGGAGTGAGATCAAGCTGCCCGGCACCTCTCGCATACACACTGTTGGAGGCCAACTATGGCATCAGTGATGGGGTTGAGCCTGGATAGCAGGAGCGAATTCCTGGACCGAGGTCTCCATGGCGGCTGCCATCCTACCAGTGTTGACCTCGATGCATTGACATGTTGGCACTATCACCTCAGACTGGTGGCAGACAGACTCCTCCATCGTGCCTTGCAATCTGAGGAGTGCAGCAAACATCCCTTCCTGATGTTCCCGAGTTTGCATTTGCAGCTTCAGCAACTGTGATGTGATGAGCCCAGAGGCTTGTCATCTGACTAAGACTCAGCAACGTTCTGGCCTCCAGCTATCCTCTGAGTGCCAGACACCTGGAAAGTCCCTGCCTTCTCCTGCAGTGGATCAGACAGTGCGATGTGCTCACCAGACTGTGATCCCCGGGCTGCTCTAAAGCTAGGTCCCACCGAGGTGTGTGGCTCTGCGCTGGTGGAGGGTGTGGGTGAGCACTGTGACTTCAGGGAGGGTGCCTTCAGATTCCTCTTCAGAGGTTTCTTCGGGGCTTGTTTGGAGGCTCTGGGTCATGCACTCTGTTGGCCGTTTGGCAGATGTGCCTGCGAAAGCAAGGAGAGATAATTAGTGTATGGCAGTGGCCTGTGAAAGAGGACACATTACTCATGGCATGGTTGATGAATGTTATATTGCTTTATAGAGCAGTACCGACCTCACCGTCAGCAGGGGACTGGCCCAGATCCTCGCCAGCCAGCTGGATGGCTCTGAATTCAAAGTCTGTGAGAACCTTTATTTTGGGCATTCCACCACTGGTCTGCAACCTCATTTCTTATGTGCCAGCTTGTCCTGCATGGATAGGGATGAAGAAAGTGTGAGCAGGATGCCTGCCAGGCCAGATGACAAGTATGCCTGGCCTGTGTGGATGTTGAGTGGTCCCATGGACGAGGTGAGGACAATGACAGTGAGTGTGAGAGAGTGAATGGTGATGTCCATTGAACCGGCAGTGAGTGAGGGCTTTGTGAATGTGTGATGGGTTTGTGAGTGTGTGAGTTGAGTGATGAGATGAGTAACTTACCCTGGCGGAATGAAGGAGATCATTCATCCTCTTGCGGCACTGGGTGGCTGTCCTCTTTTGCAGAGTGTTGGCATTGACCACTGCTGCCACTGACTCCCAAGCCAGGTTAGTGCTGTTGCTGCCCCTCCTGCAACCAGAGCGGGGGGTAGAGGACATCCCGGCGGGCCCTCACGGCATCCAAAAGTCGCTCGAGGCGCATTGCTGAACCTGAGGGCTGCAGTGCCCTTTAGTTTCAGGGCTGTGCCTTCCATGCAGCAGTGCTGAGCTGGAAGCACTGAGATAAGTGCTTGCAGTTGGACTTTAAACATGGTGCCCAGCGTGATGCAGCGGTGGAGTGATGGCGGGCGGGCGAATGAGAGGAGTGCATAAATAATTAGATGGGTTCGGGATGATATGATATGAAAATCTGAAATCGTGGCCAGTAGTTAAAATGAATTTGGGAAAATTCCGCCCAATGTTTCAGGTCTGTGACCTTTCATCAGAATCTTCTGAAATGCTAATCCTGTTTTATCTCTCCACAGATATTGCCAGACCTGCTGAGTGTTCCAGCATTTCCTGTTTTTGCTTCAGATTTCCAGCATCCATAGTATTTTGCTTTTATACTGTGAGACGGTTGTCCCTATTACCAATGCCTCCTCAGACTGCATCATTCTCCTTTACTAACAAAACTTTTCGCTGAATCTTCTGGCTGAGGTGGTCCAGTGTTGCAATATTTTGGGCCCTTGATATACTGTGCCAATGAGTGATGGGGTGGATATTTCTGCCCACTGTTTACCATTGTCCATGGGCAAATCTGTTGCATACACAAAGATAATATATCTGGAAAGTTCATTCACTACCCAAGAGGAATCCCATCCTCTAAGTCCATATAAGGTGGGGCGGCCATTGGTCTGGCTTCATATCAGAAAGTCCAGTTTTCAGGTGGCCTGTTCCTGTCCAGTACCTGATTTGAACCAGACACCTTATTGGCCAGTATTTTTATTTTGGACGAAAGTCTCCTCCTCATCCTGACTCCCTTTCACTTTTACATTATGACTGCCACTCTGCCAATCAGTCAGTTGGTTGGTGGGAGAAAAGTGTGGGAAATCAAGGGGCCGAATGTGTGCAAAGGGAAAGGAAGGGGTCACAGCACAGATTGTTACTTGGGGTCATTCCTTTTCCACTTGGATTGAACTTAGTCTTGATTCTCAGTCTAAATGATTCCAACACCACTCACTGCAAAGATTCAGCTATTCCCCTTGTCTCCCCAACCTCTGCCCCCACCAGACGGCTCATGTGTGCAGGTTCTACAACCAAGTTTTTTTTTCCCCCCAGCCACACAGTACACGTGCACAGTTCCCCAGTCAGTAGTTCTTGTCCTCAGAGTGCTGAAACCAAGACTGAGTTTTGTCAGTGACTGCCTAGGCATCCAATAATTTTGAGGTCTGTCAGTGGCCATCATAATGTAATCCCTCAGCGGAACTCTCAGAACAGCTGGAGAGCACCTGCCTAGTGCGCAATGCTGCAAAATGTGGTGTTGCTGCTCAGGCCAATGAAAGGATACTAGTGAACCACTCTCGTGAATTTAATTAGTTAATTAAGAAACTGCACCTACCTAAAATTTTTTGGGATCCAGACCAGCTCCCAGTGTGGCACATGCATGACCATCAAAAAGGCCAGTATGACTCTATCCTCTCCGTGTACCAAATAGAAGGTGTTAGGAGATTTCTCAAGGGTGGTAGTGCCCACTCTGGCCCTGCCCCTCCACTAACTGGCTGTAGAAAGAGCAGGCAAAGGCCCATTACAATTTTGTTTATGAATTTACGATATTTCCAGGTATCAGCTTATTTTCAAGCCCATCAGCTACACATCTGTCAAGAGTCAGGTCAGGAGTGTGCCAGAAGAGCTGAGGACATTTGGCCATATAACAGGGAAAAATAGGAACAATTGAAAGCAGAAAATTTTTAATATACCTGTTAAATAATATTTCAAATCAGTTGGGCTAATAATTAAGTAATCGAATGCATGGTAAAGTTTTGAAAAGAATCAGTGATTAATAGGTTAATAAACAAATTTAAAATGAAATGAGAAATGGCCTGCACAAATCTTGAAGGGAGAAGGGGCTTAGTGGGATGAATACATAAAAAAGGCGAAACAAGTTAAAAGGCTGATCAGATGAGCAAAAAGAGATCTTGAGAAAAGCATGGGAGCTTTTTAAGAAAATCTCATTCATTCATGGGATTGAGCATCACTGGCAAGGCCAGCATTTGTTGTTTATCCCTAACTGCCCTTGAGAAGGGCTAAGATTAAATGACAAAGTATATTTTAGATTTATATAGCGCCTTTAATGTAATGAAACGTCCCAAAGTGCTTCCTAGAAGCATTATAAATAAAGTATGACACCGAGCCACATAAGGATATATTAGGTCAGATGACCAAACACTTGATCAAAAAGGTAGTTTTTAAGAAGGGGGCAAGAGAAGTGAAGAGATGTAGGGAGAAAATTCCAGAGCTTGGGGCCTAGCCAACTGATGGCACAGCTGCCAATGAGAGAGCAATTATGATAGGGGATGCACAAGAGGACAGAATTAAAGGAGTGCAGATATCTCAGAGGATGCTGGGGTTGGAGGAAATAGGGGATACAGGGATAGGGAGGGGCAAGGCCATGGAGGAAAAAAGTAAAAGATGTTTCAGTACCATAATACCAAAGTGCAGTTAAAGAGGAGATGAAAACAACAAAAGACACAAAAAGACTTTAGGAGAGAAATTTGATTACATCACTATGCAGACATATGCTGATTTCCCCTTGGACAGGCAGCAAGTGCCATGGGCCCTGAAACGTCGTGCGAATGAAGTGGGCAACTGAGAATCAGCACAAAGTAGTAAATATTCTGAATAGCAGCTTCCAAGTATGCAGATGGGAAAACAGAAAGTAGGAACAGGAGTAGGTCATTTGGCCCTTTGAGTCTGCTCCGCCATTCAATATGATCATGGCTGACACTATCTCAACGCTATACTCCTGCGCTCTCCCCATACCCCTTGAAACATTTAGAGTCCAGAAATCTATCTATTTCCTTCTTAAATGTATTCAGTGACTTGGCCTTGACATCCTTCTGTGGCAGGGAATTCCGTAGGTTCACCACCCTCCGAGTGAAGAAGTTTCTCCTCATCTCAGTCCTAAATGGTCTACACCGTAACCTGAAACTGTGGCCCCTTGTTCTAGATCCCCCAGCCAGAGGAAATATCATTCTTGCATCCAGTCTGTCCATCTCGGTTAGAATTTTATATGTTTCAATGAGATCTCCTCTCATTCTTCTAAACTCCAGTGAATAACAGGCCTAGTTGGCTCAATCTCTCCTCATACAACAATCCTGCCACCCCAGGAATCAGACTGATGAACGTTCGCTGCACTCCCTCTATGGCATGATCCACACTTTCTTACATTAAACTCCTTATGCCAAGTTTTTGCCGATCACTCAACCTATGTTTATCTCCTTGCAGATTCCTAATGCCTTCATCACAACATACCTTCCCACCTATTTTTGTATGATCAGCAAATTTGGATGCTTGCTTGCTTTTAAGCTATCTGAATCTAGTTTCTGAAAAGCTGTTTAAGTCAGTTAACTAATTTATTAGCTGCAGCTGCAAACATAGCCTGTGTAACCATGTTTTAGAGCTGAACCAAAATTAATTTTGTCCCAACTCAAAGAGCAACTTTTAGTTAGTTGCTAAATTAAAGAAAGGTTAGACTTTAGATAGAAATTAACCCTCAGAAATCCCTCTCTCACCAAACTCCAACTGAAGCATTGTAATGCACCCCAAAGCAGCACTCCAGTGCAGACCAGGAGCAAAACAGGAGCAGCATGGTCTCCAAAATGTCCTCAGTTGCTTTGTTGTAAATGAGATTGAAGTCCTAGATAGGATGAATGGTCTAAAACAAATAAATTGCATGGGTTATATGATATCCTAAAGTACTGAGAGACTCAGAAAGAGGTTTATGAAAAACTCATTGTGATAGAGGCAATGTGTGATATGAGTAGATTGTTCACAGGCTAACACAACAATTGTATTCAAAAAGATTTACAGTTATGTACCTATTACTTCAATTACATGTAACACAATGAATTTAATTATCACCAGTAAACATGAAGGTTATCTGTGCAATAGTAACCTACCAAACTGCAGTCAATAAGGGGCTGGCATTGTCTGATTAATCTCCTTACTTTGAGGAACCAACAACCCAAGTGAACTGTAGAAAGACCAACTAAATATACTTCCAAAAGGTTTTTGAGAACAGAATGTTCCATACACAATGAAGTTAATTAAACTCGCAACTGGGGATTCTATATAAACAATGGGAATGGGTAAGAAACCTGGCGATACAGAGGAAATATAGATTACTCATTAGTGGAATTATGTCAGAGTGTGGAAACGCAAGTGGAACATCTCAGGGCCAGGACCACTACTGTTTACATAAGTACACTGGATTCAGAAACTTATGCAAAATTATCAAATTTGCAGCTGACACCAAACTGGATGACCAGTAGAATGGAAGATTCAGCTCAGTAATTACGAAATGAGTTGGACAATATTTGTAAGTGGGCTGAACAATTTAATGCAGATGAGTGTAAAATGTCACACTTCTGAACAGTGTTGGTACATTGAAGGAGGAAGTGGATATATAACTAAAAGTACAACCTACAGTGTTATAGATTCAACACTGGTCACATGAGACCATGCAAAGTATCCCTCACCAAAAGCAATAGGATGTTGAACAGGGAATGGTAGTACTATAGTGTTGTTACTATATTAGTAATCCAGAGACCTGAACTACCATCCCAGCTGGGGAATGTAAATTGATTTTATTAATGTATTTGAAATAAACAGTATCAGTAAGGGTAACTGTGTAACTACTGGATTGTTTTAGATTGCTGTCCTTACCTGGTGTAACACCATGCCCACAGTAATTTTGTTGACTCTTAATTGCCCCCAAAATGATATAACTCAGCATTTAGGGAATCAAGACTTGTGGTGGTGGGGGGGGCGGCGGCAAAATTAGGGGCAGGGAAATTCAGTTGAAGCCAAAGATTAGCCATAATCACATTAAATTGTGAATGGCGGAGCAGGCTCAAGGGGCTGTATGGTCTATTTCTGTTCCTGTTTCTTATGCTCTTATGTTAAGGGCATGGCTTTGTGCTGGCATTCCAAGCATTGGCCACATCCCATGAATAAATAAAATGAAAAAAAAACTACTTAGCCAAAACTGTAGACTATATATCAAATGACTTTCGAATGCCCTGGCTGAACATTTAAATACACTGTGTATTCTGGGTTCAAGAATTCTGAGAGATGTTCCAGTGTTGGAGGCAGTATAGAAGAACTACAGGGCTTATCCCTAGGGGTGAATATTAATCCCCAAAAATGGGTGCGTTGGGGTCAGTTGAGATGTTAGCATTTTGCAAAATCTCAAATCTGATCTCAACCTGCCTCCAAACCTCTCACTTCTTGGTATAAGAAGCAGGACAGGAGACGGACAGCCAACCTACTCCTGGGCACTGGGTTAACAATTTAAATATTTTAATGAGGCTGGCAGTATCAGATTTAATCTGTTTAGCAGGTTTACCCCTGGCCATCCATGTTTCCCAGACTTCAGAACCTGGCAGGTCAAGGGAGGTGTGGACAATTTGGGGAGAGCAATGCTTTTAAATCAGTAGGATCGGGTGTGCTTTCCCCATTACCACCCAGCCACCAAGCTTTCCTTCTTCCCTTGGATTGGACCCTCATATAAAAAGACTTCCTGGAGTCAGTGTTAGCAACCCCACCCCCCCCCCCCCCCCAACCACATCCAAAGTCAGGGTTTGAACTCTGCTCCCAGGATTGGACACCGCCACCAAGCTCTCAGTAGCAACTGCACATTTCCTACCCACTACTGCAGCCTGTCCCAGAGTGCACTCTGCCCAACTGATAGTCAAGCCTCTCAGTCAGGCTGACATCTGGATGAGGATTCTGGCAAAGGAAAGAGTTGCACACTTTCTGCTGTGAGTTAAAGTCCTACAGCCTTCAGGTAGACCTGGTCTTCTGGGTTCCCACCCAAAACTTGGCCTACGCAACCCATCCATCACAATATCAGGATCTTAGTATCATGGATCTGAGTTATGAAGAAAAACTGGAGAATCTTTGGCATTGCAGGCTGGAAGGATGATATCTGAGAGGTGATTTTTATATAAGTGGGTGAGATTGTTACCAGTATAGGATAATGTAACACAGAATATTACTTTAGATTATATTTCAGGAGTGAACCCAAAGAGATACAGGTTCAAATCAATAAAATATAAGGTTAGGATTAATAGTAGAAAGTCTTCCTTTGTATAAAGAGTGATCAACGCTTGCCATCGAGTTCCAGATAGAGAAGTGGAGGGAAAAACCCAGCAATAATTTAAGAAACAATTAGCTGCTAAAATGAGTTGATATTAGGACTACTCATGATGGACATAGTGAAATGGGATGAATGGCCTTCCTTGTTCATAATTGTCTTGTAATTGGACTGTAAATAAAAAATCCAATATTTTCCAATAGATATAGTATAATCAGTTTTGCTGAAATTATTTGGTGGTTCTGTTGGTATTCCACTCAAATTATAGGGAATTGGTAGAACCCGGAAAGAAAACAGCAGTCACTGACTTGTGCCAGCCAGTCTCTTAGAACCTCTGACTTCCCATACAAGGTAAATGATGATGGGGCAGACCCAATGTTGGGAACACTGAGTTCCTGCTCCTTTGGCTCAGTTAGGACCTGACGTCACCAGAGGTCAGTATACCTAGTGAGGTGAGATACACCAAACTAGACTCTGGAAACAAGCTTTTCAGGGAAAAAGATCAGCATGCATGGAAATGGCTGATAGCTAGTTGAAAGCATCCCTCACGATTTTAATATCAGCACCATACACCACAGAAAACTGTCCTAGTGACTTTAATGAAGGATTGTATGCTGGAGAATTCCTTTAATGCAAATGGAACACGGGTTTGCAGCAACTTCTGTTGTTTTCAAGCAGGCATAATGGGCTGGGTTTTCACACCCAAGGTGGATAACACGAGTCGGGAAATTACTCAGGAAAAATTGCTTGATCAGTTCCAATTTTTGCTCCGGAGGGGTTGTGGGATGGAGTTGGGCCTGACACCCCTGGACACAGATCGGAGGTGGCTGCAGGGGCTGCCAATTGCCGAGGTGGGCTGTTTGGAAGGCCCACCTTGGTTCTTTGAAATTTCGACCCAGTTGTTTTTGTTAAATATTAGCCCCTCTAGCCCCCTCCCCTCACATCCCATCAGCCCCCACCCACTCCCATGGCTCATTACAGCCCCTATGCCCTCCAACCCACCTCCCTTTGCCCTACTCACCCAGTTTCCACCATGGGCAGACCTCAGGAGTCATGTTGAAATGAAATAAAATAAAAATCTAAATATCTATTAGTGCTTTTAATATAGTAAAGAAAACACTAACATGAAAGCTCATCCAAAACTTTAAAAGCCCATAAGTACTTAATCCCTTGTAAAAACAAAGAGACTTGTATTCATAACCCTACATCAAAGATAGCTAATCCTTTAATAACTTCTTTCAGCTGTCAATCAAACTGTGAACTTACAATTATCCCAGTATGGGGAGGGGGGTGTTGTAAGTTTGTGAAAGTACCCAAACAATAATAATGATACTCCTTCGCGTCATGTCAACAAACAGTTATTGTAACTCCTAGAGCAGAGTTTTTTCAACTCTCATGGAGACATATGCTTTTTTTAGTTTTTGAAGGGCTAGATTTAACTAATGCCATAGCTTGACAGTTCTACAGATTTTATCTGCCCTTTGTGAGTCTGTGTCAACTCCATAAATATGTGACTCCCACACTGCAGACTAAGGCCCTTGCTACAGTAAAAATGGGGTCTGTTTGAACTCAGCACTGAGTTCAAAAGGCCCTTCTGAGTTTGTGTTTACCTCAAGTGTGAGTCACACTCCTCCCCCTTTCTCCTACTGCCGAAAATGGGATCTGTTGGAAATGGAGATGGGATTTCCAAATCTAGGTCCTGCCCACCATTTTTAAAGGTCAACGGAGTGAAAATCTGGTCAATGAGTTGCATCAAGTTTGTGCAAAATTAGTTAATGTCTTCACAATAAAGAGTGAAGGAGTAATTTTAACCTAACCCTACCTGTCGGGAAACTGATGAGATCTGATTAAATGCTGGTATCACATCCTGCCTGATTTTGCTCTCCATTGAAGTCAATTGGCAGGATGTAAAACTAGCATTCCACCCAAACCAAGGGGTTTTCTGCCCAGTGAGTCTGGTTTAAATTACCCCCAAAATGTTTGTTATATGTATTCCTGCTTTGTACCGTGTTGATATATTAATACATTTGTTTGTTGTTGTTGTGCCTTTTTCCATAAATATTTTTTCATGCAACAGGTTCATGTTCTTGCAATTTTATTGAATTGCACATAAGACCTTGTACAAACTACACTTCAAAGTTGTGTGCTGTAGTTTATGAAAATTATCAGTGTGTGTTCCATGAAACAAAAACCAAACTTAATAAACTGCACACCTGCTACTGCAACAGTTTTGTTTCTATACTTTATCACAGTATCATACTGATTGCCTCATGGAAATGAGAATGCTCCTTGTCCTGTTTGCAACCTAAAATCCACACATTAGAAGTTCGTTCCACTTAATGCACAAGCAATAAACAAATATGTGTTTGGGAAAAGCTAAAATATTTTCATGTTTCATCCCTACAGAAAACAGAAAAAGTGGACTTTTCATTTAACTCAATGGCCGACCCAAAATTTGTGTTCTATGACCACAATCTCTTGGAATCTGTTAATATTGGTGACCCTAAAGTCCATGAATTTTTTCGTCTCCTTTCACTTTGCCACACAGTGATGTCTGAGGAAAAGCAGAAAGGTAAGAAATGTTGTCAATCTTGAGTAAGAGGAGATTTGCTAATAAGGATGAGAAAAGGAGTTGAATTTTACATTTTTCTTTGAAGATTAATTATTGGAACATTTGCCATTCTCTTTCAAGACTGGAAGTATGCTAGTTTCCCCTTTCATACACATGTGATAAACAAATATGCAGAGGTGAATTTAAACTATAAAATATAAATATAAGGCTAGATTTGATCTACCACCAAGGCATCTGCCAACAGGTCTGGAAGTTGTCGGGGATCTGGCACAGATCCATGGTGGTTGGCTGAAACCAATTCCGTGGCAGCAAGCTGATAAATGTGGGTGACGTGGGCTTGCAGTTGGATCATGTGGCAGGGGCGGCTCTGACCCTTGGGAAGCCCATGTCATCTGATGGTCACTCAGGACCTGATGCCATATTTAAAGGGCAGCCAGTCCTGTGTTAGAGTTGGATATTGCCTTGCTGGCTTTTTAAGAGAGCTGTCCAGTTTAAATCTCCAGCATCTAATTTTCTGTTGCTGCAGCAAAAGGAGAAATTCAAAAGGCCAGGGAGAAGATTCCTCCGCCATCATGCAAGATCAGTCGGTGGAATCACTGGGTTTGTCTAGGTCTGAGATGCCATAGTCCAGCTTGCACAATCTCCGCAGCACTTGAGAATGAAGAAAGACAGGGAGCATGATTCCTATGCAGCATTATCCTTCACTTCCCTTGCAAGCAGCCTCCTAAATACCCTCCCCTTTGGGACTCAGATCTGTGATGCCACTTTAAGGGATAATCCTTCTGCACCTTAGTTGTGCGCTGCCCCTTTAAATTTTAAACTCAGCATTTCTGAGTTCTGAATTTCCTGCCTGAGATTTCAGTTTGATGTTGTATGTTCTGTTCAGTAGGTCTCACAAAGAGGTTAAGAGGCTTGTAAGGTTGAATAGTAACTGTTTATTGGTAACACTTAACTATGTACATAGAAACAGCATATAGTCCAAGCCAAGAGCTAACTCCATGCTTATGTCTACGCAGGTCTCTGTCCAGTCCATAACTGATTCTGGTCTCAGGTCATGTGTGTATTTACATCACGCTATGGGCGATGCTGTTCCCCAGTCTCACATTAGCCCTTGCTAAGCTAAATACCCTAATACTACAACGCCACCCTCAGAATGTCAGCTCAGCAGATTTTTACAGAGAAAATGTCTCAAGGTCAACCCAGTGCCCTATTCCTGGAAGTCCAAAGGACTCTCATAGTGAGTCAGAGAAGGCACATATAAGTTGTCAGCTTTCACTGGATAGGTTACTGAAGGCAGAAGAGACACTTATGAGTTTTACTAATTGGGAAGCAGGATTAAATTGTAAGTGGGCAACTAGTATATCGATGAGTTTCTGACGGCTGGCAGGAGAGTTTCCTGTTTTGTTACCTTTCCGATGCAGACTTAATCACTTATAGTTTTCCCTCTGCTGGGAGTCTGACTTCCCACACAATTCACTATGTCTGCCCGCCATCTTGCACACTCCAGCAGGTTCCACAAAATCTAGCCCATTTTCCAGAAAAAAAATTGAGTTAAAGACAAGGATGGAAAATTCTTAAAACTGTGTTGAGGATAATTCTCTTAATCAGTATGTTTCTTCGCCAACGATGAAGGAAACAGGACAAGAAGAATGTGTTTCTGTGGGAGAACATCTGGTAGATAATGACCAGTATAGGATTAGTTTAAAGTAATTATGGAAAGAGACAAAGAAAAATTAAAAATGAAATAGCCAACTGGAAGAGGACTAATTTCAGTGATTCAAGAACATCTAGCACAGGTGGACTAAGACAAAGACTTAATGCAGTGTGATGGCCCCATCCACCGGCTACAAAGTCTGGGTGGTGGCAGAGTGGGAGGGAAGTGGGTGGTGCAAGCCCACATTTGCTGGCCCTGAAATCCATAACTGAATTTTACGTGGCTCAGACAATTAGATGCCAGAAGCCGTGGCTTCTGCCACCCTTGGAGGTCTCGCCTCCAAGAGCTAAGGACAATCAGAAAGCCAGCAGCTCTATAGACCCAGCAGTGCCACAGGAGTGAGGAGGTGTGGTCGAGCTAGCTGTAGGGAAAGGTGGGATTGTAATGAATATTGATAGACAGTCTATCACTAGAAATCCCCCACCAAGATGGTCTGAAGTCTCTCTGCCTCTTCCTTGAACAGAGGCTTGAACAATCCCCATCCACCACCACTCTCCTCTGAAACAAACACAAATATAAGCTTATATTTCAACTCTTTCTTGGACTCGAACTCAAGTTCTGTCAAAGGGTCATGAGGACTCGAACCGTCAACTCTTTTCTTCTCCGCCGATGCTGCCAGACCTGCTGAGTTTTTCCAGGTAATTCTGTTTTTGTTTTTGTTTTGGATTTCCAGCATCCGCAGTTTTTTTTGTTTTTAGCAGCTTATTCAGGATGTTGTTTCATGCGCTCACTTTTGCCTTTGTCTTTTGGATGTGGTTCTTGAAGGTGAGGCATCTGTCACGCAGTTAGGGTGACTCCTAAGTAGATAGGGTGCTCGCAATGCATCAGTGTTGCTCCACACCAGGTTACTTTAAGCTGGCGTTTGGCTTCACGGTTTCTCAGGTGGAATGCACAAACTTGCGGGTTTTTTTCAACCAATTCTACCACTGCCACGCACAGCAAGTAGTGTATACAACATTTTTGTACCACTGATTTGATCAAGTACCAACATCATGCCTGAAGACGGAAGTCGTTGATATCAGAAACACGGGTCTTCAAGACCGGCGATGACTGTTATATCTGCTAACGTTGAAGGGTTCTCTGTAGCTAAGCAAAACATCATCGCTACATTATACAACGAGTTGCAGTGTGTTGTCCTCTGCCTGCAGGAGACACATAGAGGAAGTAAGAACAACTGCCCAAAAATACCAGGAATGTTCCTAGTTATTGAAAGACCTCATCGACAATATGGCAGTGCTGTATTTGTTATAGCTAGTTCAGTTGTAGAAGCCTCTTCTAAAACGGAGGAGGACAACATTGAAATTCTAACTGTAGAGTTGAGCAAAGTAGAAGTGACCTCAGTGTACAAGCCACCTGACACAGATTTCAGCTTCTCTAACCCTGTACCCAAACTGCACAGTAAACCACAGATCATCACTGGAGACTTTAATAGCCACAGTACCCAATGGGGTGCAAGGAGTCTTAACAACGATGGAGAAGCAGTTGAAGAATGGATGGATGCTAACCAGCTTAGTCTCATCCACGATCCTAAAGTGCCAGCCTCTTTCCACAGTGTTTTTTTAGTTATAACCCAGATCTTGCCATTGTCAGCAACGTCATTGCTGGCCTCTGCAAAAAGCTTGTCACAGACCCAATACCATAGACACAACACCGTCTAATTGATATTCAGATAAATGCAGCAGTGTTACCAACCGTTGTACCATTCAAAAGACGCTTCAACTTCAAGAAGGCCGATTGGAATGGGTTCATACGAGCGCTTGACCACAAGGTTAAACACATTAAACCATTACTTAAGCACTACAACCTGTTTGCAAAAGCTGTCCAGAAAACAGCCAGAAGGAAGATCCCCTGAGGTTGTAGAGCACACTACATCTCTGGTCTCACCAAAGAGAATGCTGAACTCTACTGGGAGTATGTCTCAATGTTTGAATCTGACCCCTTCTCAGAGGAAACAGTATCTACTGGTGAGAGGGTGATGTTAAGTATCTCTCAAGAGCATCAAAAAACCTGGCACACCTTGATAGAGACAACAGATCTTACAAAAAACAGCAAGAAGGCATGGCCTCTCATACGCAAACTTGGAGGTGACCCCAAGAAAACTGCCCAACATCCAAATGTGTCTGCAAACCAAGTTGCACACCAGTTGCTCCAAATGGAAAAACCAACAAGAAACAACCAAAAGCACAACCAGATAGGAAGAAGTACAGCGATGACCCTGGCTTCACTGGACCATTTACCATGGAAGAGCTGGAAACTGGTATATCTAGTCTAAAACACAGGAAAGCAATTGGTCTTGACAACATAGCAACGGAGCAGATAAAGCATTTTGGACAGCAAGCAAAGAAATGCCTCCTACAATTGTTCAACCACTGCCTGGCAACACACAAGCTGCCTAATATTTGGCAGAAGGCACATGTAATAGCACTATTAAAGCCCGAAAAGATCCCTCAGATCCTAAGAGTTTTCGGCCAATTTCACTGCTTTGCCACACCAATAAGCTGTTTGAACGAACGCCTGATACTCAATAGGAAAGCACCAACTGTAGATGAGAAGATCATTCCAGAGCAAGCAGGTTTCCACCCCGGCAAATCAACAACAAGCCAACTGCTCAACCTCACACAACATATCGAAGATGGTTTTGAGCAAGGGATGGTAACAGGTGCTGTTTTTGTAGACCTGTCAGCAGCATATGATGCAGTGAACCATAGACGTCTCCTCTGCAAGATCCTAGAGATGACAAAAAGATATTCACTTAACAGAGCTGTTAGAAAGCATGCTTCAGAATTGCCGGTTCTATGTTGAACTAGGTGGGAAGCGCAGCAGGTGGCGTATTCAGAAGAATGGTTTTCCTCAGGGAAGCGTGCCTGCACTGCTGCTGTACAACACCTACACGAATGACCAACCTCTTGACGGTGTCGCATGCCGTTTTCTATATGTTGATAACTTGTGTGTCACTGCCCAAAGCATTGATTTTAACACCATGGAGAAAACACTTTCTGAGGCCTTGGAGGGACTATCATCCTACTATGAAGAAAACCACCTTCGTGCAAACCCATCAAAGACGCAAGTTTGTGCATTCCACCTGAGAAACTTTGAAGCCAAACGCCAGCTTAAAGTAACCTGGTGTGGAGCAACACTGACGCATTGCGAGCACCCTATCTACTTAGGAGTCACCCTTGACAGATGCCTCATCTTCAAGAACCACATAAAAAAAAAGACATTGTGACAGAGGCTGAAATACAGTGGGCAACAAACGCACACAAGACATGCTTTCCTAGTTTGGGCCACCTAACACATATTTTTCAGGCTTACTGAGGGTTATTAATTTCTGGCTTATTTTCAGGCTTATTTCCTGTAACATGGTAGGACTGAAAGTTAGCAGAAACCTCTAATCACCTACCTGCCACTCAGAGCTTGTGAGGTTGTGCCCATTATATCTCCTAAGTGTGATAAGCACAGTGCACATCCTGTGGTACCAACTGTCTGAGAGGGCAGGTGTGCTCATTCTTATAATTTACTCCTGAAATCAGTCAGATTTATAAGCAATGTATGTCAGACATCACAGATTTATTATGTTTAGAGTAATTAAACGTACAGTTAAAAGGCAGTACTTATAACAAAACTTTGCAGGTTTTTCAAATGACTCAAATGTGCTTACAGTTCTGAGCAAAGTATTTTAGGCCTTTATGAATCCTAAGTAACTGTTCCAAAACCTACTTTTATACCTTTTTCTAACCTTTTCTATGGGAAAATCCACATCCGCCTTACATAACACAACTCCATATATGGTGAATTTTAATGAGCTTGTTCGTTATCAATAATTCATTTTTTTCCTTATCAATAACTCATTTTCCTGTAGACCAATTTATTTTTTTTACTCCCTGGGCAGAAATTTTTACTCAGTAGCCGGATGTGTGCCCAACCCGCTTGAGCGTGAAATGATGCGCATTGACGTCGGCCGAGCTTGCAGTTCACGATTGTTCGGTCGGCTGGCGTGTGCCAGAGCCGGCAGCACGCCCACCAACAATTAAAAGGCCTATTAAGGCCATTAATTCATCAATTAACATAAAGTTTTCGCTGCCTGTCCAACCTAACAGTTGGCAAGCGGGCGAAAAAGCCAAGCGACCTTTGCATTCTTTTGGAAACAATCCACGGGTGGGAGGCAGTTTCCAAAATCCAAAAAAATAAAATAAAAACTTGAATTTTTCATTAATAATATGTCCCTGCTCACGTGACAGAGTCATTATTACATTTTTATTTTTATAATTTTTAAATATCTCTTCATCTCCCTGAGACAGCTCTGTGCCTCAGGGAGATTATGCAGCACTCACTCACACGTATGTGCGAAGTTCGCACTTGGCTGGCTCGCTCTTTCCCTCCCACCGCACGGACAGTGCTCAGCGTTACCACTCGCATTTCATGCTTAATTGGCCCACCAGCGTGAAATCACGGTGTGGTGCCAATCGCGGGCGGCGGGCGGCTTCCCGACCACCCCTGCCGAACTTGCCCACCAAGGGCAAAATTCTGTTAATTTATCATAATCCTGTTAATCCATAATCCATTTATGGACATAATCCATAAATCTGTTAATTTTCACTCTTGCTCTGTTCTACCAGTGGAACTGCTAGCCTGTCCACACCAACTTCTTGTTTCTAAAAAAAGTGATGTATTCTCTGATGTATACTTCTATGGAACCTGTTTCTGAAATGATTGCTGCTTTAAGGTCATTCTTAATTCAAGTGGCTACTGTACCTGAATTGACCTAAAAAACAAAAAATAAATGTTACTAATACTCTAGTATAAAGAGAAATCAATAGCAGTATAACAGCAGACTTTAGGACAGTCTGATTAACCTTTTCCTTTATTACTCTTTCCCTCAACTTTGCAAATTTTCGTTTTTAACTTTATATCCAATTCCTTTTTAAAAGTTACTATTGAATCTGGTTCAGCCATCCTTTAAGGCAGTATATTCTAGCTCATAGCAACTCACTATATAAAAAACATACTCACCACTCCTGTTTTTTTTTAATGCTCCCACAGGATGTGGGCATCGCTGGCTAAGCCAGCATTTGTTGCTCTTCCCTAATTTCCCTTGAGAAGGTGGTGGTGTGCTGCCAATTACCTTTTGCCAATTATCTTAAATTTATGACCACTGGTTACTGACCTGCCTGCCAGTGGAAACAATTTCTCTTTATTAAAAACCTTCATAAAGTTGAATACCATAATTAAATCTCCTCTTAGTCTTCTCAATTGTAAGAAGAATCCCAGCTTCTCCAATCTCCCCACATTATCACTCCCCAACCCTTTGTCTATTTTGCTAATTCTCCTCTTCATCCTTTCCAAGGTCTTGATATCTTTCTAAAGTGTGGTGCTCAGAATTGTGTTAAATACTTAGCTGAGACCTAACCAGTAATTCAAAAGTCTTGATTTTCATTATCACTGCTCCACCCCAACCCGCCCAAAATGGACGGAAGGGGGATTGAGCAACCCAAATCTATTCCCACCCATTTAAACTTTTATTAATACAAATAAGGCCATTGACAAGGCAAGGGAGGTGGTGACCTAATTAATGTTAAAAAATAACGGCCTGATGACACTATGGGCAACATGACTTCAACTAATCCATAAGTCAGGAGTTGGCCTGCACTGCCAGCTGCCTGGCAGCAAATCTGATGTAGGAACTGCCAAATTGCCATGGCAAGTGCTGAAGATCAGCTCCACTTAGCTTTTTTTGTTATCCAGGTGGAGCAGGATTTCCTGACTGCCTCTCCTCTTCACCTCCCCCTCTCAGCTTGGATCATGACTCCAGTGTCCTGGCTCCTCCTCCCTCCCATGAGACCTGATAGCCTCTACTGACTTTCAGGATCTGTCACCGTGTATCTCTGGCTATAGCCTCCTGCCACTTGTTTATAATGTTGACCTCTGACCAGGCTATCAATTTAGTCTGTTGTCAGGCAACAGTCTACAAAAGGTTATTTAAGATCGGTAAGGTCTCCATGTCTCCGACCTTGCTGATTTCTTCCCATGCATCCTCCCTGCCTCTCTGTGAATACCAACTCTAAGGTTTAGCGTAATTTCCTTGTTTTTGTACTCTATGCTATTATTTATAAAGCTAATGATCCCATATGCTTTTTTAATAGCCTTATAATATATTGGGTGAAAAATCGAGTGCAATGAACCTGCACCATTCATTCCGACTGTGCAACACACAAACTTTGTGCTGTTTGTTTATTTGTATGAATACAGTGTGCAGCCAGCTAAGCGCAGGCCTGAGTAAGGGGTGCAAAATCTTGAGAGGCTTGCTTGAATTCAACCTAGCCATTACTACTTAAAACAAGACCGCACCTCTAAAACGGGAGGTGCATTTTGATTATAGCAGGTGCTGGAAATCATTACAGAAATGACCAGGACCTGGGAAAGACACAGGAATCTCACAATGTTACAGATAGCAGGCTCGAAGGTTCTCTGCCACAATACTGGAGGCCTTGGTGCAAGAGGTGGACAAGAGGAGAAAGGTCCTTTATTCACAAGCAGCCAGGAGGCTCTCCAGACAAGCTCTCAAAAAGCATTGTTTGCAAATAACTGCCATGGCAGTGGTGTTGCCCAGAGGCCTCGATGCAGTGCTGAAAGAAGTTCAATGACCTGAACTTCTCTCCTTCACGTGGAGACCTCAGACATATGGACAGTCTCATAGAAAAGATGAGGCAAATGGGAAGTTAGGAGAGAAACTAAAGATTTGAGTTCAGGGCTACTGCAAAGGGGAACCTTAGGGCTTTGTGGGCCGAGGAAGGGAGGGTTAGGAATGAGGGAGCATGATCTCAATTTTATAATACAAAGATATTTGCGAGTTCATAATACACTTGGAAGTGAAGGGTGAGGGTTCCAGCACTCTGATTGAATAGGTAGACTCTCTTTTCCTTTGATTCTGGGCTTTTTCATCTTGTCTTTCCCTGTTCCACATCATTGGTAGCTTTGCCATCTGATGTATCATATGATGCCTCATATCTGGATTTCCCTGCTTAATTCCCACTACTTCTTCTACTTCCCTCTACTTTCCTCTGTAAGACTCTCCAGAAAACACAACTCTTTTTCAAAGTTTTAGTCACTTCCTCCTAATATCTCTGCCTTTGGCTATGTGTCCATTTTGTCTGATCAGGACTCTGTAAAATTTTTTGAAATTGCTTCACAGGATGTGAATGTCGCTGGCAAGGCCAGTATTTGCATTTGCCCCTGAGAAGGTGATGGTGAGCCGCCTTCTTGAATTGCTTTAGCCCATGGTGTAGGCACACTTACAGTGCTATTAGGAAGTAAGTTCCAGTGTTTTGACCCAGTGACAGTGAATAAACAGCGATACAGTTTCAAGTCAGGGTGGTGTAGGTCTTGGAAGGAACTTGCAGGTAGTGATGCTCCAGTGCACCTGCTATTCTTGTGCTTCTAGATGATAGAGGTTGTAAATTTGGTAGGTGCTGTCGAAGGAAGCTTGGTGGGTTGCGGCAGTGTATCTTGTAGCTGGTTATGATTACCCATGTGCTGAGAAAAGCCTGTATTTTCTTTTGTGTGATGCTCCATTAAGACTAAGGTGGACCGGAGCATATTATGAAAGAGGGTTCATTGGTTCCCTGATTATGGCATCATTAGGTTCCAAGAAAAGTGAGCTGAAGTTGCCATTGGGATGAACAGCTAAGAAGCAAAGGGTAATTAGAAAGCTAATGTAGTGGCATTGGGACAGCCTGAGTTGACAGCCTGCATTTTCCATTTGGCACTTCAGAATGCACTGAGAATTTTTGCAAAGAGGAAACGAGAAAGGTTCTCTCCAAATGGAACAGTTTTCTGTTTGGCAGTCTTCAAACAGACCCTGGTGTTGAAGCAAGCTTCTAAGAATAGAGCAGAGGCTGTGGGCGGAATTTTGCATGCCCATTGGCATCAAGCATCATGGTGAGCATGAGTGGATAATATGCTGGGAAGGCCAAAAATCAGTTTCATGCCATCAAGATATCAGTTTGCAATCGTCCATTCCACTCATTCCAGGCCGCCTTTCCCATCACCAGATGTTGGGAACTTCATTATAATACATCTACCCTACTCGCCAGAATCATTCCCCATGTCACATTTACCTCCCACTTTGGTGGGAAAACACACTGATGCAGAAGTGTGACGTGCAGAAGTCGGGACTTACTGTCAGACCCTTACTCACATTGTGGACATCCGAGGAGCAGAAGATGCTGGTGCCCTACAGCAACAGGACCCTGGAGGAACACATGCATCGCATGCTGGATGGATTCTGATGTACATGGTTCTGTTCAGAAGCAGCTCACAGAAAGTCACCGTTGAGGGTCTGCTTCGGGATATCGGTGACTTGGCCATGGTTTTCTACAGATGACTGTCAAGGGGTTAGAGAGGAAGGTCCAGCTGTGAGTGGGAGAGGAAGATTTGTCGGGGGTTGGGAGAGGAAGGTCTAGGTTTGACTGGAAGAGGAAGGTGTACTGTGGGGTGTGGTGAAGTTCTGGAGTGGGGGAACAATGGTGTTGGGGGAGCGAGGTTGGGAGATGGAGAACAACGGTGTCGGAGGGGTGAGGTTGTGGGGGAGGGAGCATGGGAGGAGGAGGGTGTAATGAGGAGAATGCGGCAAACGTAGGTGTAGGGGGGAGGAAGGTGTAAGGTTAGGAGTTCAGAGGAGGGAAGGAGTCTGTGGGGGAGGATAGAGCTCGGAGAGGAAAGAGTAAGGGTGGAGTAAGGAGTAAGGATGGAGGAAGGAGTAAGTGGGCGGGATGTCCAGGTGAATGTGCGAGGGAGGGGTCTGTGGAGTCAATGACTGCCTCCTGGGGAGTGAAATGAGGTTGGGCATGGTAGAAGGGAATGAGAGAGTGAGCCGGTAGGGTGATGGTGCGACAGGAGTGGTAGAAGGGGCGGCAAGGGTGGTTGGTGGGGTCTCAGAGTCAGACACGGACCCTGGGGGCAGGAAGGAGGAGATCGGGGAGGCCAATGTGGATGGGGGTGGGATTCTCGGGAAGGTAGGGAACGTGCACGTTCTCCTGGACATCCCGGAAATAAAAGGGTTCTGGCTGGCAGATGGCGATGGGGAGGTAGAATGTGATGCCGGGCGGTCAACAGTGATGGGAGAAAGGACATGGTTGATTGGGGGAGGGGAAAGGACGGGGAAGCTAAAGACATATTTCACCAGTACAATCTTGCAAAATCGAAAGTGAAAGAGCCTCGTGTTGTCTGGGAACAGGTGCTGCATGGGAGTGTGATCAGTGGGCAGTCAGAGATGCAGGTCAGCTCAGATGGACAACTGAAAGAAAACACCTGCAGGCTGCATTGAAACTGGCAGAAACATTGGGATGAGTGTGATGGAGGAAGGATCTGTGTGCATGAGAGAGTGCTTGCACAAGGCTCCAAAAGGTCCTGTCACACACACACTTCTCTCTCCAGAATCACTCGTGAACCAGCTGTATGCAGATGAACTGCTAGTTGGAGGGGTAGGAGGATGCAGGAGGAGGACTCGTGAAGCCTACAAATGAAGCTGAAGGACACCCTTATACATTATTCAGTGACAGTGAATATATTTTCTGATTATAAAGTGACAAAATGTATTCACTCATGCAACCACTTGTGAACAGAAATTCTTAAACTTTTCTAGGCCTAATACTTCTAAGTTCTGCCCTGACATCTGCAGCAGGGGTGGAAACAGCCTGTGCAATGGTTGGCTCTGTTGCCTCTGATGACTTTGGCATGGGTCCTCTGGAGATCCGAGCCCTTGGGGGCCATGGCTTGTGTTGGCTGTCCTCCTGTGGACCAACTGCTTCCTCCGAGGTGGCAGAGGATGAGGTTGAGGGGGTCACAGCAAAGAGGACTCAGAGGGAGAGGACAGCCTCTGAGATTCCTGAGTGGATGACCCAGGGTGTCCAGTTGCCGCTCCTCCTCAATTTAGGTGCCCAAGGACCCCGGCCTGACTCCTTGAGGGAAAGGAGCACCTGGAAGGGCATTGAGGTGCCCTGTTTCCCTCTCATGTTGGCACTTCAGGAACTCACCCGTGCCCACCACAATGGAGTGCAGGTCTGCACGCATCTCCGTGTTCTGCTGGGCCAGGGCCTCCATGTTGTCCGCCATCCTTCCCGTGGAGAGCTTAATACGTGCACATGTAGGCACCACTTCATCAGAGAGCAAGCGGATGCACTCCTCTAACTCACGTGCCACTCTGTTGAAGGCTCCCAACAGCCCTCCGTGATATTTACCCACCTTCTATTGACTCTTCATGATAGGTTGGAAGGCCGAATCCAGATACTTGTCATCCGACTTAGACCTCACAGATGCCTCTTCCCCAGCAGTCCTCCAAGTGCTGGGAAGTTCAGCTGAACCTGCCTCCTCCTGCTGCAGGCATGTGCCTGTGCTGCGACCATCAGATTGTGAACACCAGCCCGCTCTAGATCTAGGTCCCTATGAGGTGTATGTCTCTGCACTGGTGGAGGGTGTGAGTAAGTGCTGTGACGTGTCTTCCAGGCTGCTTATTTCCAGCTCTTCAGTGGAGGAGGTGTCCTCTTGGCTGGAGGTGAGGACCTGGATGGACCTGAGGGACTAGCACTTCGAAGAAGCAGGCTGTTGACCTTTATTGGACAGTGGACCCAGTGGTGGCTTGTTAATTAGCTGCCACCAGGTAGATTGCTATCATGGTCCAGCTGCCCTCCCATAAGGGCTCGGGACCCACATCGGGTCCTGATGTTTTAATTTACCTTGTGGCAGCAAAATCCTGGCCATTGCTGTCTGCTATCTGGCATAACAAAACACAGGGACGGGTGCGCAGGACTGGTGCAACCACAAAATAACATTTTAGTGAAATTCTACTTGCTTCATTACATATAAAATCTGCTGTAGCTTTGTTTGAAGTAAATTACATTGACATTGGTCTCTATTCATTGCTTAAACCATGAATAATCAAGTTTAACACATTGGTATTGAAAATATCTATAATTTTGTCGGAGGTATCTTGCTTTACAGCAATCTTCTTTTTTTTTTGTAAAGGTCTCCTTATGTATCAGGCTCAGTCTCCAGACGAAGGTGCACTTGTCACTGCAGCAAGAAACTTTGGCTTTGTTTTCTGGTCCCGTACTCCTGAGACAATAACTCTAGTTGAAATGGGTGAAACTAAAATTTATGAACTGCTTTCTATTCTGGACTTCGATAATGTGAGGAAAAGAATGTCTGTCATAGGTGAGCTTGTTGTTCCTAAAATGAATAAAAAATACTTTTATCCTCAATGAGATTGTGACCAATAGGCAATATCCATTTGCTTACATCTTTTGGTTTATTTTGTTGCATAGTACGACGTCCTGACAAGAAACTGTATTTGTACTGTAAGGGGGCTGACACCATTGTGTTTGAGAGACTTAATCCTTCATCTCAGCATTTAAGAGATGCAACCACTGCACATCTTGATGTAAGTAAATATATAGATATTCTTAAGATCAGTAATAATAATATGCCATTTTTATGTCTAGATTAGTTTGATTGATCAGTTTAAGGGGTGCATCTGTTAGTGATTTTATTTGGTGGTTTATGTGAGGCACATGGAGGACTGGACCTCTTGATGCATCTGCAACAGCCAGTGGTTGGTGGTAGCAGCAGCAGAGTTGGGGGATTTAATGGAGATCAGAAATAGCAGAAGTAAGGGGAGTCCAAACACAAAATTACAAAGACTGTAGAGATTGTATCTGTGAGTGATGAGATAGTATTGGTTGAAGAGATAGGAATGGCAAAAGTGCGTTGGGGATGATATGGAAGGAATGGGATGGGGATGGCATAAGAGGGATAGCGTGAGGAGAATGGAATGGTGGGACCGGGCTGGCGTGAGAGGAAGGGATGGCGTTGGAGGGGTGAATGAGATGATGGAATTGGTTAAGTCTGACAAAATAGTACAGACAATTATTTGATTTTAATGATCCGATTGCTATTCTTCATGCTAAAAGTGAAGATTCATTAAATTTGAATGAAAAGATTTTTTAAAAGCTGCTAGGTGAATTAAAAGAATACAGCAGCATTGATTCTATAGATAAAGCAGATGATAATAGTCTATACCCTCCAGCGTTTCGACACAGTTTAACTCCCCTGGTCATGTCACTGTACAAACTTAAACTCAAGAAAGGACAGTTATAATGCTGCAATGAAATTTGAATCTTTAAAAAGAAGCAGAGTTTTTGCCAGAGGCAGGAATGTGGGAAACCAGGGCCTGAAAATATTGGCCAGGGGAGGGTGGTGTCAGGAACCTACCTGATCCCTAATTAAGGCCAATTAAGGTTGTTGAGTTCATTAAGAGCTCATTAGTGATAAATATTGTGGTTTTCACAGTGTCAGATGAGACGCATGCACTGCTTGGAGCAGACCAGGTGAAGGGAGATGGTTGCAAAGTAGGGAACTAAAGTCTGTCCCACGGAATTACCTTGGCCCCAGAAAAGGATGAACAATGCACAGGAAGCCTCAGTCATAGACAAACAGGTGTTTTTGGTGCTGCACAAGTGGCAGGGACTGTAGCAGTTAATTGATTGGGCAATCTAGGGGGTCATCACCCTCTTGGCATCATGGGAGCACAAGAGCAAGGAGGCAAAGCTGCCAAGGACAGTTGGGTGGCCACCTGGCCACAAGGAAGGCAGCAGCTGGCAGTGGGGCATGGCTCTCAGATTTTGGCCCCAATGATGATGAGGAGCAACATTCCCCACAGGAAAAGAGGTGCCCCTGGTATCAGGTGGGCAGAGGATTCTCAATGTGACCAGCACTACCTCAACAGAGTGTGAGAGTATTGGTGAGTTGAGGGAATCTTAAATCACTTTCCAAAAATGTAATATTGTATAGATTTAACATTTAACTGCAAGTGCTGTTTAAATTCTAAGTCTCATCCAAGGGCCTAAACAGGGGGATAGAAACTATACATTGGCAGCAGTTGAAATAGTTAAAGAAACTAGCTCAAACTGGTTTGTTCTGTACCTGGGCTCAGTTCCTTTGTTTCAGAACATATAAATTGAGACATTCAACTTGAATGGAGTGTACAAGTTTGGTGAACTGAGGGAGTTTGGTGAGGAGGCGAGGGAGGTATTCCCTTTGTTTCCTGCCAATTTTTTTTCACCCTGCAGGAATTGGTTCTTGCTCTACTACAAGGAAGAAGCTAGCTGTTTGATAAGTATCTGTTAAGTTTTTTAAAATTCATTTATGGGATGTGGACATCACTGGCTAGGCCCAGCATTTATTGCCCATTCCTAATTGCCCTTGAGAAGGTGGTGATGAACCAATGCAGTCCCTGTGGAGTAGGTACATTGACAGTGCTGCTAAGGAGGGAGTTCCAGGATTTCGACCCAGCGGCATTGAAGGAGTGGTGATATATTTCCAAGTCAGGATGGTGAGTGACTTGGAGGGGAACTTTCAGGTGGTGGTGTTCCCAGTATTTTCTGCCCTGGTCCTTCTAGATGGTAGTGGCCGCGGGTTTGGAAGGTGCTGCCTAAGGACTCTTGGTGAGTTTATTCTATGCAAAGGTTCAAAATAGCACAGGAATTTGTGGTAAGATTTATAAAATACATAAAAGAAAATAAATAATTGAATAAAATAATTAAGTCATTAATTCAAGCACATAAAGATGGCAGGACAGGTGATGTGTCATGGTTGCCGCATGTGGGAGCTCCTGGATACCAGTGTGATCCAGGACACCTATGCAGCAAGTGTCTGCATCTTGAGGAGCTTTGGCTAAGTGTCATTGAGCTGGAGGCTGAGCTGTGGACACTGTGTCACATCAGGGAGGGGGAGAGTTATCAAGACGTTATGTACCAGGAGGCAGTCACACCCCATAGAATAGGGGCTTCTGATTTGACAGGTGGCCAAGGAAAGGAGGCTGTGACTGCGATTTAGGCAAGTAAGGGGACCCAGAGAGCAGGACTGCAAGAGAGTCAGCCTCAATTATCCAACAGGTTTGATGTTCTCTCAGCTTGTTTGGATGGGTGTGGGGGCTGCAGAGTGGATGAGCTGATAGACCATGGCACTGTGGCATAGGAAGCCATTCAAATGGAAGGAACCAAAAAGGAATGCAGTGGGAATAGGGGACAGTATAGTGACACTTTTCTCTGTAGCAAAGAGCGAGAGTCCACACAGCTGTGTTGCCTGCCTGGTACTAGGATTCAGGATGTCTGCTCAGGGCTGGAGAGGAAAGTACAATGGGAGGGGGAGGATCCAGTTGGTGTGGTCCATGTAGATACCAACAACATAGACATGACAAGGAAGGGGGTTCTGCATAGGCAGTTTGAGGAGCTAGGCACCAAATTCAGAAGCAGAATCTCAAAGGTAATAATCTTTGGATTATTACCTCTGTCATGTGCAAATTGGCGTAGGGTAAATAAGGTTAGAGAGATGAATGCGTGACCAAAGAATGGCGTGGGAAAAGTGGCTTCGTGTTTGTGGGGCACTGGCACCATTACTGGGGAAAGTGAGATCTGTACCGTTGAGACTGGTGTTGTAGTAAGCCGCAAAACTAGGGAAGTGGAGAGGGCTTTAAATTAATAAGTGGAGGCAAGGGATCAAGTTTGGAAGATGTGGTAAACAAAAGAGTTGAGACAAGGCAAGAGAGAAAGGTACTAGTATAGGAAATAATAAACAGAACATGACAGGAAGGGACAGAGAGTACAAACCTACGAGTAAATCAGCAGATAAGGTCAGACATTACATGCTTGGAGCTGCATTAGAGTGCTTCAGTTGGAGTTTGGTGATAGGGGGACTTTGGTTAATTTCTAACTAAATACTAATCTTTATTTAATTTAGCAACTAACTAAAAGTTACTCTTTGGACTGGGAGAAGGTTAGTTTTAATCCAGCTTTAAAATAGGGGTAATACAGGCTCTACTTACACCTGCAGCTAGTTAATTAATTAACTGGCTTAAACAGGTTTTCGGAAACTAGATTCAGACAGCATAAAAGCAAGCCATCTACAGTGCTGTTTTTGTCTGTACTGGAATGCTGCTTTGGGCTGTATTAGCATTTTGTCAGTTGGAGTTTGGTGAGTTAGGGAGTTCAGTGAAGAGGAAAGGAAGGACCGTCTCACTTTTTATCTTTCCTCAGTAAGAAAAGCAGCGACTTTGGTAAGTAGGATCTGGTAAGTATTTCTTCTGCCCTTAATATCCTCTAAACTAGAGGAAGTAACAGTAAAAGGAGTAATTTAAGGGTAAGTCATCGCAGGGCAGCTGGGCCAAGTGGAATGTTCCTCCTGTGCAATATGGGAAGGCAGGGACACTTGCAGTGTCCAGGACGACCATGTGTAGTGTCTCCAGCTGTAGCTATTCAATATCCACATTTCAGAGTTGGAGCTGTGCCTGGAGTCACTGTGGAGCATCTGCAAGGATGAGGTCTTCGTGGATAGCACGTACAGTGAGGTAGTCACAGCGCAGATAAAGAATGCACAGGCAGAAAAGGAATAGGTGATAGCCAACAAAGTAAAAGGACTAGGCAGTTCCCTGCGGTTGCAGACATGATACCAGGATTGTATGTTGCCTCCCTGGTGCCAGGGTCAAGGATGTCACTGCACGGCTGTAGGACATTCTGAAGGGGAAGGGTGAACAGCCCAGAGGTCATGGTCCAAATCAGTATCAATGCTGGAGGTAAAAAGAGGGATGAGGCCCTGAAAGCAGAATATAGGGAGCTAGGAAATAAATTAAAAGCAGGACCACAAAGGTAGTAGTCTCAGGATTACGCTCTGTGCCATGTGGTAGCAAGATCAGAAATGGGAAAATAGACTAGATGATTGTGTGGCTGGAAAGGTGGTGTAGGAAGGAGGGAATTGGATTCCTGAGAGATTGAGGACTGAGTCTGGGGAAGATGGGACCTGTACAAGCTGGACGGTTTGCACCCCAGCAGGACTGGGAGCAGTATCCTCAAAGGGATATTTGCTAGTACTGTGGAGGAGGGTTTAAACTAGAATAGCAGGGGTGATGGGAACCTGAGAGGGGAAACATGAGCAGGAAATAAAGATAGGAATAAAAGACAGAAAAGTAGAAAGCAAAAGTGGAAGGCAGAGGAAACAGGGGCAAATAAGGTAACAACAACAAATAAGGCCTTGGTACAAAAAAAGCGCAAAAAATGTTAAAAAAGACAAATCTAAAGGCGCTGTATCTGAATGCACAGAGCAGTCACAATAAGGCAAACAAATTAACAGTGTAAATAGCTATAAATGGATACAATACGATTGCGATTACAGAGACGTGGCTGCAGGGTGACCAAGGCTGGGTACTGAATATCCACCCGTACTCAATATTTAGGACAGACAGGGAAAAGGAGGTGGTGTGGCGTTGTTAGGTAAGGATGAAATCAGTGTGATAGTGTGAGGATATTGGCTCAGAAAATCTAGATGTAGAATCAGTCTGCGTGGAGCTAAGAAGCAATAAGCTATGGAAAACATTGGTGGGAGTTGTCTATAGGCCTCCAAACACACGTGATAAGGTAGGGAATGGCATTAAACAGAAAATTTAAGATGCATGTAACAATGTGCTACAGTAATCATGGGTGACTTCAATCTACATACAGACTGGGCAAAGCAATTTAGCAATAATACTGTGGCAGATGAATTCCTGAAATCTGTATGAGATAGTTTTTTTTTAGACCAGTATATAGAGGACCCAACTAGAGAACAGGCTATTGGTATTGTGCAATAAGAAGGGGTTAATTAATAATCTTGTTGTGTGGGGTCCTTTAGGGAACAGTGACCATAACATGGTAGAATTCTTCATTAGGTTGGAAAGTGAAGTAGCCCAATCTGAAACTAGGGTCCTAAACCTAGACAAAGGAAACTGCAAAGGTGTGAGGCATGAGCTGGCTAAGATAGATTGGGAACTTCTTTAAAAGGTATGACGGTGGGTAGACAATGGCTAATATTTAAGGAACTAATGTGTACATTGTAACAGTTATACAGTCCTTTTTGGTGCTAAAGCGCAACAGGAAAAGTGGCCCAACCATGGCGAGGAAGAGAAATTAAGGGTGGTATTAGATCCAAAGAGGAATCATATAAAGTTGGAGAAAAAGTAGCAATCCTGAGGATTGGGAGCAGTTCAGAATTCAGCAAAGGAGGACCAATGAGGGGAAAAATAGAGTATGAGAGTAAACTTGCAAGGAACATAAAAGCGGACTGTAAAAGCGTCTGTAAGTTTATAAGAAGAATAAGATTAGTGAAGGCACATGTAGGTCCCTTACAGTCCGAAGAGGGAGAAATTATAATAGAGAACAAGGAAATGGCAGTGTAATTAAACAATTACTTTAGTTCTTTATTCACAGAGGAACACACAAAGAACTTGCCAGAAATACTAGAAAACAAAGGATTTAGTGAGAAGAAGGAAGTGAAGAAAAAAAGTATTATTAAAACAATAGTGCTGGAGAAATTAATGGAACTGAAAGCCGATAAAATCCCAGGGCTCGATAATCTACATCCCCGGCTACTAAAGGAGGTGGCCATGGAAATAGTGGTTGCCATCTTCGAAAATTCTGTAGATTGTGGAACAGTCCTGGCAGATTGGAGGGTGGTAAATGCAACACCACTATTTAAAAAATGAGTGAGAGAGATAACAGTGAATTACAGACTGGTTAGCCTAACCTCAGTAGTAGGGAAAATGCTAGAGTCTATTATAAAGGATGTGATAACAGGACACTTAGAAAATATCAACAAGATTAGACAAAGCCAACATGGATTTATGAAAGGGAAATCAGTTAGACAAACTTACTGGAGTACTTTGAGGATGTAACTAGCAAAATAGATAAGGGAGAGCCAGTAGATGTGTTGTATTTGGATTTTCAGAAACTTTTGATAAAGTCCCACATAAGAGGTTAGTGTGTAAAATTAAAGCACATGGGATCGGGGGTATATATTGGCATGAATTGAGAATTGGTTAGCAGAAAAGAAACAAGAGTAGAAATAACTGGGTCTTTTTCGGAGTGACAGGCAGTGCCTAGTGGGGTACCAGAGGGATCAGTGCTTGGGCCCCAGCTATTCACAATATATATCAATGATTTGGATGAGGGAACCGAATGTAATATTTCCAAGTTTGCTGACAACACGAAACTTGGTGGGAATGTGAGCGATGAGGAGAACGTTTAGATGCTTCAAGGTGATTTAGATTTAGGTTCAAAGGGTGATAGATTAGGAAATGTTGATGTACAAAGGGACCTGGGTGTCCTTGTACACCAATCACTAAAAGCAAGCATGCAGGTGCAGTAAGCAGTTAAGAAGGCAAATGGTGCGTTGGCCTTCATTGCGAGAGGACTTGAGTACAGGAGCAAAAATGTCTTCCTGCAGCTGTACAGGGCCTTGGTGAGATGACACCTGGAGTACTGTGTGCAGGTTTGGCCTCTAAGAAAGTATATACTTGCCATAGAGGGAGTGCAGCAAAAGTTCTTCAGACTGATTCCTGGGATAGGAGAATTGTCGTATGAGAAGAGAATGAGCTGACCAGGACTGTATTCACTGGAGTTTAGAAGAATGAGAGGAATCTCATTGAAACATAAAATTCTGATGGGGCTGGACAGACTGGATATGGGGATGATCTTTTCCTTGGCTGGGGAGTCTAGAACAAGGGGTCACAGTTTCATGATACGAGGTAAACCATTTAGGAGATAAGGAGAAGCTTCTTCACTCAGAGGGTGGTGAACCAATGGAATTCTCTATCACAGAAGGCTGTGGAGGCCAAGTCACCGAATTTATTTTAAAAAGGAAATAGATAGATTTCTGGGCTCTAAAGGCATCAAGGGGTTTGGGGAGAGTGTGGTAGTACAGCATTGAGACAGAGGATCAGCCATGATATTGAATGGCAGGGCAGAATTAAAGGGCCAAATGATGTACTCCTGCTCTTAATCTCTGTTTCTATGTTTAAATTAAAGGCCCTGTACCTAAATGCGCGTAGCGTTTGAAACAAAACAGATGAACTGAGAGCGCAAATAGAAATAAATAAGTACAACTTGATAGCCATTACAGAAGCATGGCAGCAGAATGACATAGATTGGGACCTGAATGTTGAAGGGTATGTGACATTTAGGAAGGACAGGAAGCTAGTAAAAGGTGGAGGGATGGCTCTGTGAATTAAAGATAGTATTAGCACATTAGAGAGGGGAGACCTAAGTTCAGGAACCAGAATGTAGAAGCAGTTTGGATTGAGATGAGAAATGATAAAGGCAAAAAGTCACTTGTGGAGTGCTGTAATTGTAACTATACGGTAGGACAGAATATAAAGGAAGAGATAATGGGAGCTTGTTAGAAAAGTACAACACTGATCATGGGGGATTTTAATCTATAGTTGGCCTGGAAAAATCAGATGGGTGAAGGTAGCTTAGCTGAGGATTTCATAGAATGTTTTCGGGATACTTTTTTGGAACAGCACGTTCTGGAACCAACCAGAGAGCAGGCTGTTCTAGGCCTGGTACTGTGCAATGAGATGAAATTAATTGCTAACCTCATAGTGAAGTCACCCCTAGGTAGCAACAATCATAATATGCTTGAAGTTTATATTCATTTTGAGGAAGAGAGAAGTGGGCCCAGGACTAGTATTTTAAACTTAAATAAGGGCCTTTCAGAGGGCATGAAAGCAGAGCTCGCTAATGTGAACTGGCAAATGAGGTTGAGGGATAGGTCCAAAGAGATGCAGTGGTGGATATTTAAGGCGATATTTCAGAATACATAGAATAGATACATTCCAATGAGAAAGAAAACTTCCAAGGGGAGAGCCCAATATCAGTGGTTAACTAAAAAAATTAAAGACAGTATCAATCTTAAGGAAATAATTGTGCATAGCTGGGTGGCAGGTCAGAAGACTGGACAGAATATAAAGAACAGCAAAGAATGACAAAAAGATTAATAAAGAGGGAAAAATTAGAGTACGAGAGAAAACTAGCTGGAACGATAAAGATGGATTGTAACAGTTTCTATAGATAATTAAATAAGAAAAGAGTTAACAAAACGAGCATTGATCCTATGGAAATTGAGTTTGGGGAACTAATAATGGAAAGTAAGGAGATGACAGATGAATTGAACATATATTTTGCATCAGTTTTCACAATAGAGGATATGAGTAACATCCCAGAAATAGCTGTAAATGGAAGGGAGGTAGGCACTCAGGGAAATTATAATCACCAGAGAAGTGGTATTGAGCAAATTGTTGGAGCTGCGGGCTGACAAATCCCCAGATCTTGATGAACTCCATCCTAGGGTCTTGAAAGAAGTGGTTGGTGAAAACGTTGATGTGTTGGTTTTAATTTTCTAAAATTCCTTGGATTCAGGGAACGTTCCATTAGATTGGGAAATAGCAAATATAACATCAATATTCAAAAAGGGAGGGAGGCAGAAAGCAGGAAACTACAGGCCAGTTAACTTAACATCAGGAATCAGTGCTGCGGCCTCAACTTTTTACTATTTATATAAATGAGTTGGATGAAGTGACCGAAGGAATAGTTGCCAAGTTTGCTGATTACACAAAGATGGGTAGGAAAGTCAGTTGTGAAGAGAACGTAAGGAGGCTATAAAAGGATGTAGTTAGGTTAAGTGAGTGGGCAAAGACCTGGCAAAGGAGTATAATGGGGGCAAATGTGAAATTGTCCATTTTGGCAAGAAGGAAAAAAAGAAGCATATTATCTAAATGGTGAGAGGGATCTGAGTGTCCTACTGCATGAATCACAAAAGGCTAGTATGCAGGTACAGCAAGTAATTTGGAAAGCTTATTGAATGTTATTGATTATTACGAGGGGAATTGAATACAAAAGTATGGAGATTATGCTTCAGCTGGACAGGGAACTGGTGAGACCACATCTGGAGTACTGTGTACAGTACTGGTCTCCTTATTTAAGGAAAGATGTAGATTTGTTAGAAGTAGTTTAGAGGAAGTTTACTAAGCGAATACCAGGAATGGGTGGGTTGTCTTATGAGGAAAGGTTGGACAGGTTAGGCTTGTATGCACTGGAGTTTAGAAGAGTAAGAGATGACTTGGTCGAAGCCTTCAAGATCCTGAGAGGTTTTCACAGGCTGGATGTGGAGAGAATGCTTCCTCTTGTGGGAGAACCTAGAACTAGGGGTCATGGTTTAAAAATAAGGGGTCCCTCATTTAAGACAGATGAGGAGAAATTTTTTCTCTCATAGTGTCAAGAGTATTTGGAACTGTATTCCTCCAAAGGCAGTGGAAGCAGAGTCTTTGAATATTTCTAAGGAAGAGCTAGATAGATTCTTGATTAACAAGAGGGTGAAAGGTTATCAGGGGATAGGTGGGAGGTTACAGTCAGATCAGCCATGATCTTACTGAATGGCAGAGCAGGCTTGAAGAGCCGAGTAGCTACTCCTGCTTCTAGTTTGTACGTTCGTATAGGAGAGAGAGAGGGATAGGAAAGACACAGAGGCCATATCCTCAGCATAGGATACACTGGCGAAGTCAGAGCTATCTAGAGATGTCTGAGAACCAGTGCCGCAGCAGATTATGACTCTCTAGGCAGCTGGTCACAGACATCTGTGATCTCATTGCCGAAAACCTCACACTTTGCACCACTGGTCACCATGCTCTGCCAGTAGCCATCAAAGTCAAGATAACTTTAAACTTCTTTACTTCTCGCTCCTTCCAAGGATCATCTGCAGATCTTTGTGACACCTTACAAATGGCAGCACACCACGACATCTCACAGGTTATGGTTGCACAATTCACCAGGGCTGAACATGCATTTCACGTCAGATGCAGCCTTACAGGCACAGAGGATAGTGGGTCTTCTGCCATTTCTGGATTTGCCTTGGCATTGGGCAACTTCATTTGCACCCATGTGGCCATCAATGTACCCAAAGACTGCCCAGAGAGATGCAGCAGCAGGAACGACTTCCACCCTCTCAACATTCAGCTGGACAGCGACCACAAAAAAAGCTTCTCCCATGTGTGCGCTTGCTTTCCCAGCTGCTGTCATCACTCTTTCATCCCCTGCCAATCCAGGCTGCCACAACTCTTCATTCAATCCCTGCACCAGCCCCCAATGCCCTTAGATGGATAATAAGAGAAAATAACCAATACCACCTGAACGGTAGGACAACCACTGAAAAGGCCAGGGGGCTTCTGACGATGCATTTCTGATACCTGGACCACTCAAGTGGCGCACTACAATATACACCTGCAACAGTCTTTCATCTATTGTAGTGATCTGCTGTGTTGTCCATAATATGGTCCTGCAGAGAGGTGAGGACCTTGATGATGGTGAGGCCCTGGAAGGAAACAGCTCATTGGGGAAGCAAGAGAAGGAAGAGGAGTTTGAGGGAGAGGATGCAGAACACTGAGCTGCACTAGCTGCACAGGTGAATGGGCGCACGTGGGATGCGAAGGTGTCAGGATAACATGAATGTCAGGGATCATCTTATTCTAGAATATTTCAGCTGAGCCTCTCTGACTTTGGATGAAGGACATGATGTGGAAATAACTCTGAGGTACATGTGCTAACACTTCCATTGAAGATGCAGTCTGGAACATCTGAGCTCTTACACCAAGAATGAGCACAGAGGATTTGCCATCATCTTTGATGAACCCTTACCCTACTTCACACTTCATATATCTTCTCTTGTCCTGTCATTAAAAGGAGTCTCAAACATGTATTTACAAGTATGACTATTTAGATATTAACAGTGCAGGGTTACAGCAAGAATACAATCTAGTGACCCACTCAGTGCTCTGTCCTTCCTGCTTGACAATTTCTATATGATGCACTTCCTGAGGCCTCGAAGGAAGCGTGGGCAGCCTGTTCACTTGGCTTGCAGCTGAGGTGCATCTGGAGGTCATCCTTGTCGTGGAGGTGTTTCACCTGCATCACTGCTGGCCATCCTCCGTCATTTGGACATGCTGCACAGATGTTTCCACTGTCAAAGAAACCAAGGAAGCCGAGAATGTTGAAGGCTCCCTGTGAGGAGCAGCACCCTCATCCTCCTCAGTCACATCCTCAACCCTTGCCAGGCTCTTCAGATGGATGGAGAGAAACACCAGCTGGGGCACAACTGGCATCCCTGCCAACCATTTTTGCACCACCTGCACCACTGACTGGTGCAAGCTGTATAGTGTGGCATGCATCCTGTGGACATCAATACATAGTCTTTGCATGCACTCCAAGTGCTGCCACATATGGATCTCTGAGATTGTCCACTCTCTCCATAGAGGAGCTCATGTGCTCAGCCCATGATTCCATACTGCCTCAGGAACTCCAACATATGGAAGCACTTCTGCTGCTGCTGCTGGTCTAGATAGAGCCTTCTGTCGTTGAACCACTGAAGTTCTGCATATGTACCCGAGCAAGGCTATGCCTGTCCTTGCTCCACGGGAGGGAACTGACTGCAGGTGCCTCTGTATTTGACACCTCCTCCTGCACAATTGTGCCATGCTCCTCACCCAGTGCCATCCCATCTAAGCGTCGGAGAGGATCCACCAGAATCAGAATATCAGCACTGGTGGATGGTGCTCATAGACTTATTACAGCACAGAAGGAGGCCATTTGGCCCATCGTGTCCACACCAGTCAACAAAGACCTGACTACATGATTCCCATTTTTCAGTGCCTGGCCCATAGCTCTGGAGGCTATGGCAGCACAAGTGAATAACTGAATACTTCTTAAATGTTACAAGAGTTTCTGACTCAAGCGGCCTTTCAGGCAGTGAGTTCCAGACTTCCACCACCCTCTGGGTGAAAAAGTTTCTCCATAACTCCCCTCTTAGCCTTCTACCTTGACCCCTCTACTAATGGAAAAAGTGCCTTCCATCCACCTTATCTTGCCCCTCATAATCTTGTACACCTCTATCAGGCCCCCTCTCAACCTTCACTGCTCCAAGGAAAACAATCCAAGCCCATCCAACCTTTCCTCGTAGTTCAGACCCTCCAGTCCCGCAGCGTCCTGGTAAATCTCCTCTACAACCTCTCCAGCGCAATCACATCCTTCCTATAATGTGGTGACCAGAACTGCACGCAGTACTCCAGTTGTGGCCCAACCAGTGTTTTATACAGTTCCTGCATTATCTCCCTGCTCTTGTATTCTACGCCTTGGCTAATCAAGGTAAATATCCCAAATGTCTTCTTAACCTCCTTTATCTACCTGCCTTGCTACCTTCAAGGATCTGTGGATATGCACACAAAGGTCCCTCTGATTTTCAGTACTTTCTAGGGTCCTACCATTCATAGTGTAATCCCTTGCCTTGTTAGCCCTCCCCATGTGCATTACCTCACGCTTTTCCAGGTTGAATTCCGTTTGCCACTGCTCTGCCCACCTGGCCAGTCCATTGAAATCCTTCAACAACCTTCTGCAGTTTACAGCTATCCTCCTCACTATTTACCACTATTTTCATGTCACCCACAAACTTCTTGATCATATCCCCTACATTTAAGTCTAAATCATTTATGTACACCACAAACAGCAAGGGCCCCAGCACTCAGCCCTGTGGAATCCCACTGGAAACAGACTTCTAGTCACAGAAGCATCCCTCTACTTTCACCCTCTGCTTCCTGCCTCTCAACCAGTTTTGGATCCAACATGCCTCTTTGCCTTGGATCCCATGCGCGCTTACTTTCTTGACCAGTCTGCCATCAGCAACCTTATTAAAAGCCTTGCTAAAGTCCATGTAAACCAAATCAAATGCATTACACTCATCAAAGCTCCTGGTTACCTCCTCAAAAAATTCGATCAAATTTTCAAACACGACCTTCCCTTAACAAACCCATGTTGACTATTCTTGATTAATCCATGTTTCTCCAAGTGTAGATATATTCTATCCCTCAGAATTCTTTCTAGTAACTTCATCACTGAGGTTAGACTAACTGGCCAGTAATTTCCTGGTCGATCCCTACCTCCCTTTTTTAATTAAGGGACAACGTTAGTAGTCCTCTGGCACCTCACCTGTGGCTGGAGAGGATTTGAAAATTATTGCCAGGGCCTCTGATATCTGTTTCTTAGCCTCCCTCAACAGCCTGGGCTACATCTCATCTGGGCCTGTGGATTTATTCACTTCTAAGGCCAGCAAACCCGTTATTACCTCCTCTCTCTCTCTTTATGTTAATTTCCTCTAATATTTCACAGTCCTACACCCTGATGTCTATACCTGTGTCATCCTTTTCTATTGTGAAGACCAATGCAGAGTATTTATTGAAGACTGTACCCACATCTTCCGGGTCCACACATTACCTCTATGGCCCCTAATTGGTCCTACTCTTTCCCGAATTATCTTCTTGCTCTTATATATTTTTAAAAAACTCCTTTGGGGTTTCCTTTATTCTACCCACCAATGCTTTCTCATGCACTCTCTTAGCTTTCCTAATTTCCTTTTTAAGGTCCCCTCCCACGCCCTGCCTCGAGACTCTGCCGTATTGAGCCCTCAATAAGCTTTGCTTTTTTTTTCTTAATCCTAACCTTTATGTCCCTTGACACCCAGGGTTCTCCAGACTTGGTCCCCCCATTTGTCTTTACGGGAACATATTTGCCCTGTACTCTTGTGATTTTCTCCTTGAATGCATCCCACTGCTCTGACACAGGTTTATCTGCAAGTAGCTGCTCCCAATCCACTTGGGCCAAATTGTATCTCATGTTAGTAAAATTAGCCTTTCCCCAGTTTAGAACTTTTATTTCTGGCCCAACCTTATCCTTTTCATAACTATCCTAAATCTAACTGAGTTATGGTCACTATCGACAAAATGCTTCCCTACTGATAAGCCTTCCGCCTGCCCAGGCTCATTTCCGAATATTAGATCCAGAACTGTCCGGTCCATTGTTGGGCATTCTATGTACTGGCTAAAAAAGTTCTCCTGCAACTTAAGAATTTTGCTCTCTCCCTACTTGCACACTAAGACTATCCCAGTTTATATTTGGATAGTTAAAATCTCCTACTATTACTGCCCTATTATTCTTACACTTCTGAAATTCAATCCTCTATCTCTCCCTAACTGTTTGGGGGTCTATAGTACACACCCAACAGTGTGTTTGCACCTTTTTGTATTTTTTACTTCTACATATGGCCTCATTTGATAATCCTTCCAAGATATCATCCTTCCTCACTGCTATAAATGATTCCTTGATCAATATTGCAGCACCCCCCTCTCCTCTTCTATCCCCCTCCCTATCTCGTCTGAATACTTTATAAGCAGGAATGTTGAGCTGCCAATCCTGTCCTTCTTTTAGCCAAATACTGGTCATAACTATGATACCATACTCCCACGTGTCTATCTGTGCCCTCAGCTCATCTTGTCTTATTCCTCAGGCTCCTTGCTTTAAATATATTCCATTTAACCTTGCTAAACTCACTTCTTTCTTATCTCGCCTATGTTTCCTCTGCCTTCCAGACTCACTCACTAACGTTTTAACTTCTAATTCCACCTCAGCTTCTCTCTCCTCTGAACTACTTTTCAGGATCCCATCCCCTTGCCGATTTAGTTTAAATCCACCCCAACAGCATTAGCAAACCTCCCTATGAGGATGTTGGTCTCGTTCCTGCTCAGATGTAACCCGTCCAACTTGTACAGGTCCCACCTCCCCCAGAAACGGTCCCAATGCCCCAGGAATCTAAAACCCTCCCTCCTGCACCATCTCTCCATGGGTTGGACATCTCCAGCTATGGGAGACACAAGATGAGATCATGAGAGCTAGCCTTGGAAAGCTGAGGCCTCTGCGGTGATGAAGCTTCTCAATGTGTGGGTAGGTGGTGGCGTGGTGGTATTGTCACTGGACTAATATTCCAAAGACTCTGGGTACCTGGGTTCAAATCCCACCATGGCAAAATCTGATGATAACCATGAAATCATTGCTGATTGTTGTAAAAACCTTGGTTCATAATGCCCTTTAGGGAAGGAAATCTGCTGTCCTTACCTGGTCTGGCCTACATGTGACTCCAGACCCACAGGCCTCTGAGCAAGGGCAATTAGGGATGGGCAATAAATGCTGACATAGCCACTGACACCCACACCCTATGAACAAATAAATAAAAAAACTGCTGTCAGATGGGGTGAAATGCATCCCCATGATGAACGTATAGCCCTTGGAAATCGCCACCTGCACCATGTGTGTCCAGTACCAAATTCCCACTGGCTTGGAATCCTGACTAATTTTATCGCCTGCTTGTCCACTGCTGTATTATAGGCAGAAAGGGTGCCCTTCCACCCATCAGGCCTTCTCTCAGGCATTAGGTGCCAGTTTCCCCTGCAAGAACAAAAGAGAACGCATGATAATGCACTGTTGAGTCTATGTGCAATGGCATCTTCTCCAATTCATGTTCATATATGTCATATAATAATTTTGATAATATTATTGTGAAGGTAGGATAGTTTCTCTGTGTGTATGTGTACATGAGTGGAATGCACTCTTCATTGAACCAGGGCTGATCCCCTGGCTTGTTGGTAGAGTGGGAGATATGCCAAGCCATGAGGTTACAGATTGTGTTCAAGTACAGTTCTGCTGCTGAAGCTGATGGCCCACAGCACCTCATGCATGCACAGTCTTGAGTTGCTAGATCTGTTCAATATCTATAGCACGATGGGTTTTGAACAACAATCAACAATGGTTCCATGGTCATCATTAGACTTTTAATTCCAGGTTTTTATTGAATTCAAGTTCCACCATTGGGATTCAAACCTGGATCCCTGGGGTATTACCCTGGATCTCTGGGTCTGGATTACTTTCCAGCGACAATACCACTACGCCATCGCCTCCCATAAGTTACATGGTTACATTCTTACTTTTGCACTATGAATTGGAGATAGCTGGTCTGGATGGATCAATAAGAAGCTAGATTTGAAATACTAAATACGTAAACAGGGCTGAAGTTTTAGAATGTGTGGTGCAAGGAAAATTTGTATTTTTAGATAAATTAAGTTAGTTTAAATTTCCAAGAGATGGTAAGATGTTACACCTAGCCAGAAGAACCAGTGTGTTAATTTTAAACAGTGTGTTTATTTTTCCTAAAGGCTACTGATAATATAAATCTTTTCATAGTACATGGTTTCTCCTTTATCCTAGATTTATTATGTTCCGCATAACATAGTGCAAAAGTAAGAATGTAACCATGTAACTTATGGGAGGCGATGAAGTAGTGGTATTATCGCTGGAAAGTAATCCAGACCCAGAGATCCAGGGTAATACCCCAGGGATCCAGGTTTGAATCCCAAAGGTGGAACTTGAATTCAATAAAAACCTGGAATTAAAAGTCTAATGATGACCATGGAACCATTGTTGATTGTTGTTCAAAACCCATCGTGCTATAGATATTGAACAGATCTAGCAACTCAAGACTGTGCATGCATGAGGTGCTGTGGGCCATCAGCTTCAGCAGCAGAACTGTACTTGAACACAATCTGTAACCTCATGGCTTGGCATATCTCCCACTCTTCCAACAAGCCAGGGGATCAGCCCTGGTTCAATGAAGAGTGCAGGAGCACATGCCAGGAGCAGCACCAGGCATACCTAAAAATGAGGTGTCAACCTAGTGAAGCCACAACACAGGACTACATGTGTGTCAAATTGCATAAGCAGCAAGTGATAGACAGAGCTAAGCGATCTTCAGCCAAAAGTGCCAAGCGGATGATCCATCTTGGCCTCCTTCGGAGGTCTCCAGCATCACAGATGTCAGTCTTCAACCAATTCGATTCACTCCACGTGATATCAAGAAACGGATGAAGGCACTGGATACTGCAAAGGCTATGGGCCCTGACAATATTTCAGCAATAGTATTGAAGACTTGTGCTCCAGAACTTGCTGAGCCCCGAGCCAAGGTGTTGCAGTACAGCTACAACACTGGCATTTACCTGGCTATGTGGAAAATTACCCAGTTATGTCCTGTACACAAAAAGCAGGACAAATCCAACCCGGCCAATTACCACCCCTTCAGTCTACTCTCGATAATCAGTAAAGTAATGGAGGGGATCATCGACAGTGCTATTAAGCGGCACTTGCTTAGCAATAACCTGCTCACTGACTCCCAGTTTGGGTTCCGCCAGAGCCACTCAGCTCTTGACCTCATTACAGCCTTGGTTCAGACAAAAGAGCTGAACTCCTAAGGTGAGGTGAGAGTGACTGCCCTTGATATCAATGCAGCATTTGACCAAGTGTGGCATCAAGGAGCCCCAGCAAAACTGGAGTCAATGGGACTGAAGCAGTCCATGTCCAAATGCAGCAAGACCTGGACAATAACTAGGCTTGGGCTGACAAGTGGCAAGCAACATTCACGCCACATAAGTGTCAGGCAATGACCATCTCCAACAAGAGAGAATCCAACCATCGCCCCTTGATGTTCAGTGGCACTACCATCACTGAATCCCCCACTATCAACAACATCATGGGGGTTGCCATTGACCAGAAACTGAACTGGACTAGCCATATAAATACTGTGGCTACAAGAGCAGGCTAGAGGCTAGGACGAGTAACTCACCTCCTGACTTCTCAAAGCCTATCCACCATCTGCAAGGCACAAGTCAGGAGTTTGATGGCATGCTCTTCACTTGCCTGGATGAGTGCATCTCAAAACATTCAAGAAGCTTGACACCATCCAGAACAAAGCAACCCATTTGATTGGCACCCCATCTACAAACATTCGCTCCCTCCAACACCGACGCACAGTGGCAGCTATGTGTACCATCCACAAAATGCACTGCAGGAACTCATCAAGGCTCCTTAGATAGCAGCTTCCAAACCCACAACCACTGCCATCTAGAAGAATAAGGGCAGCAAATAGATGGGAACACCACCACCTGGAAGTTCCCCTCCAAGTCACTCACCATCCTGACTTGAAAATATATCACCATTCCTTCACTGTCACTGGGTCAAAATCCTGGAACTCCCTTCCTAACAGCACTGTGGGTGTACCTACACTTTGGACTGCAGCAGTTCAAGAAGGCAGCGCACCACCACCTTCTCAAGGCAACAACAATGGAATTTGCATTAAAAAGGGAGAAACATGCATAAAGGAGATGAGGCTATGTGTCAAAAGGGAGAAGGTATTCTAAGATCTAACAAGTGTGAAAAGCTGGCAGCTTCAGTGCATTGAGTTGCTGTCTATAGGAACCGAAGCTGAAAGAACTCATTTTGAACATCATTGTCCAGGGTATCATGTTGTTTAGCCTGGGTTTGTTTAAATCTACCTGTTTTTTTTTACTGTTGCCCTAATGGAGGTGTAACTGGAAGCCAGATTCATTAGGGGTTTTAGGAGTTAATATAGTAGTAATTTGTAGACCTATATATATGCTTGAAATCTTTTAATAAATGTTTAATTTAGTTTCCTAAAAACCTCTGAAGTGGTGGTAGTCTTATTACTTCTGAATTCAGGGCATGCATCTCAAAGTAAAATACAAATTGCAAAACAGTTGTGACCACGAGATCAAGTTCCCCTCCTGGATTTGATCCACCTGGCACACATCATCTGCCACATCATAACATAAATCTATGTTGGCAGGTTTGCAGCAGCACTATGGCTCAGTGTCATTCTGAGCAGTCAGTGAGTACCTTGAGCACACACCCTTCCCATGTTCAGGAACAGCAGGTACCCTGAGCATGCTTAGTGAATAACCAGTAACCCATCTTGCCAGAGCATTGAACCTTTTCCTGCTCTGGATACAGCTTGTCTTGGCTCTTTTGCCTCTCACAGTGGTGGTGATTTCTACCCAGGCATGTTTTGTCTGTGTGGGTGGCCCCCTCTTGCCACCCTCCAGGAAGAGAACTCCCCTCCTGACCCTCACAGGTGCCCACATTACCTCAAGATTGGCGTCTGAAAAATGAGGGGCTACCCTGTCCCGGGTTCCAGGCCCTGGCTTTCCTGGGACATTGAGGTGAGAAATCCAGCCCAAAGTTCTCTGTCAATCTTCATTGTGCACTTTCACCATTCATATGGCAGCCACAATAATGGCTCCCATTCTGAATTTAAATTGGACCCACAGTTAAGTTGGCCATACTCCATTTCTGCCTCCAGGGCTGCTAATTGGCTGCCAAACCAGACTCCATATCAATGAAGGGGTCACCCACATGAAATTCAGGACTCATTTCTATTTCTCCATGTGGCAGGATCAGGATCCAGAAATGGTCCCGACCTCTGTTTCCTACCCCCTAAATCCAGCCTAATGAACAACATTGGTAGTTAGGAAGCTATTTTCTTCATTGATAGATGATGAAATTGCAACAAGTAGATTCCAAGGGAATAGAATCTTTGTTTCTCAAAAGTCTTTGATGAAAGAAAACTAGAGACGCTTTATTTAAAGAAGTACAGTTGCAAAAGGATACTAATTTGACCACATGTTTTGCAGGTTTCTGCTAGTATAGAATAAAACATTATTGGATTTCATAACCCACAAGCACAAATAGTGCTGTTAACCCAGTCAAAACTCAAACACGGGGTAGATAGTTTTCTCTAATGATAGCCATTAGGAAATCCGAAGAAATGTTTTAGACTGTCATGTGGTTGGAATTTCAACCGTGCCCCAGCCTGGAAAAGGCTGATAGGCAGAGGGGCCGCATAAAATAGGTTGACATTGGAGGCATGTCCTGCCCGTCACCGAGGTAAACAGCAACAGGGGAGGTGGCAGGTGTTTCAATCGCTCCTGAGCCAATGAATGCTTTTAAGTGGCCAGATTAATGGCCACATGGTGAATGAGTCAGGTAAACTCTGGTGGCCTTGTTACAGCCTTGGGAGGGGCGTCCCTAATGTACCCTGTCCCCCTCCCCTGCATACTACTCTTCCCTCTCCCAAGCCCCTGTTTGTTCCCCCCCTGCCCTTCTTATCCTGGCCCTCAAACCTTGGCTGGCAAACACCACCCCCCCCCTACTTAACTAGGTGTCCAGTTCCAGCAACGATCGTTGTTAGGGATTGGCTGCAGTCCCAGCTATGGCCAATGCTCCAAAAAGAAATAATTTAAAACAAATAATACTGGATTATTTTGAAAAGCTTTTTTGTGTGTAAAATAACCAGTCATTCTGAGATATAGCTTAATTTTACTTGTAGGAGTTTGCAGGTGATGGTTTACGCACATTAGTCCTGGCATATAAAGAATTGGACAAAGGATACTTTGAAAATTGGCAAGAACGGTACCATGAAGCAAGTACTGCATTAGAAAATCGGGAAGAACAACTATCTGAATTATATGAAGAAATTGAAAAAGACTTAACGGTAAGCTACTTCTTAATATCATCTATATCACTGTGTTCGACGGAGAATTAAACTGCATTTTTCCTTATATTTATTGAATAAAAACCTTTGAAATGCTATTTTGCATTTAAACTTTATCATTTGGAAACTACACAGTATTAGTGTTAAAAGCAAAATACTCTGGATGCTGGAAATCTGAATCAAAAACAAAAATTGCCGGAAAAACTCAGCATGCCTGACAGCATCTGTGGAAAGGAAGACAGAGCTAACGTTTCAAGTCTGTATGATTCTTCAGAACTAATGAAGAGTCATACGGACTCAACCTTTAACTCTGTCTTCCTCTCTACAGTGTTAGTGTTGGTAGTTTTCATAACTTTAGTGAAATTTACTTGGAATAAGGAAAAATAATAAGATGGAAGTAATGCTATTTTATCTTGTTTCATGTTTCAGTTATGCTTAATACAAACAGCGATTACAATTATTATGTAGACCTCTCTCAAAGTTCAGCTAATATTGACCAATTAGTTATGTGTCATTGAATAAAACACGAGCGATTTTAATGTTAAGTCTATCAATTTATCTTTCTGTTGAGAAATTTGATTCTGTGCATGCATAACAAAATAACCACTCTGTTAACTAAGAATAGATTCATGAACTGGTTTAACATCGTGCAGAGAGACTATCTTTCTCCATATTATTTAATACGTTGTGTTCATAATTAGGGTTGCTTCAGTTTTGCTCATAGTCAAGCCAGTTGGTCTGTCTTACCTACCCCATACTGATATGATGCCTTATGGATCACATCCAGCGATTCTTGATTCCCATTTATCTTCAGAGAAAGTTGAAATTAAGATCAAAATTCCAAGACTAACTAGGCAAAAAAAAAAGACATTCCCTACCAATCGCTCGAGGTGGTGATACCTAGATTAGAAAGTCAGATTGCCTATCACCTATACTATTTGGCACCTACTTTTTGTATGATGTGATCTCTGTTCCAACCAGGAATCGATATAGCTCCTTGATAAAGATATGCAACAATCAGCACTTGTTCCGTAAACCTGCTATTCTCCAGGAAAAGAAAAACTGCTGATCGGAAAACAAGAGGCTTCCTTTACCCAGGCCGGAAGCAGGCATTGGACTCTTTGCATGTACAAATAAGGGGTCTGTTGCCTTCTTGAGATTCCTGTGGTAACATTGGTTTGTGGCTTGAAGCCAGCAGTGCCATCTTAGGTTTCATTAAGGCAAACCAATCTGACAATTCACCTGAACCACCCTCCTGATTGGCATTGCTCCTTATCCTTAAGCCCTAATGCCTGAATTCTTGGTCCTGACCTCCAAGCTCCCTTTTGTCCATAATGGCTGGCCATAATTTTTCAGTCTTAGACCCAAGGATGGTGCCAGAGGATTGGAGAATTGCAGACATTACATCAGGCTTGTCCAACCCATGGCCTGTGACCACAGGCCCCTCTGTGTGGCCCCTGAATGATTGTTGAAATTTCCGGTAAGAGGGGTCACTATTAAGTCTATCAGCAACAAACCTTGGAGAGAAACAGGCTGTGATTGGAGGAGCAACATAAACTGGCAAATGCGAGTATGTGGAGGTAGAGTGAAAGACTCTGGAGCGTGTGGGGCTTCCACTCACCACGCTTTCCCGTGGCTCTGGCCACTTTCCCCCAGCTCCAGGTGTCCTGCCCTGGCTGCAGCTGCTTTCCCCCGGCTGTCCCCAGTTCTCCCCACTTTCCCCAGTTGTTCCCCGCGTTCCCCCCCCCATTCTTGGCCCATCCCTTGGCAGACACTCACATTGGGATGCCACTGGCCTCAGGCCTCGCTCCATGTCTTTCTTCCACTCTCATCACACCTACCCCCACCCCTCCCAGCCGATTTAGTGAGGGAGGGTGGATGAGTGAGGGAGTGTGAGGGCGGCTGAGTGATTGTGGGTGCGTGGTTGAGTGAGGGAGGGAAGGTGGGTGGTTGAGTGATTGTGAGTGGCTGGTGGTGAGTGTGTGTGAGAGAGAGAGGGGGTTGTGAGGGAGTGGAGAGTGTGTGTCTGTCTCACTCCCGGTCTCAGGTTTCTCATTCACCCTCATCCCTACACACCAACAGGCACTCTCACCCACTCTCACAGGGGATGAGGGTGAGTGAGTGAGCACCCTGAGACTGGGAGTGAGCTTGACACACACAATCTCACTCTTTCACACTCTAATGGTTGTCTTTACTTATTCCTCATTTTTTTCATTATCAGTTTATTGTTGTGACTTTTTTTGCTCAGTAAGTTGTTTCTTTTCATACGTCAGCTTTTTTCTTTTGAAATTCACATCTGATGTTGTGTCAAATGTTATCTTTCTGAAATTTGCTCATCCCCCCCCCCACCCCCGAGTGTGAGAAATATTGAAATGGGGCCCCCGTGCGATAAGGTTGGACAAGTTTGCATTGCACCCTTTTTCAAAAAAAGGACTGTAGTGATAAACCCAGCAACTACAGTTCAGTTAGTTTAACTTTGATAGTGCAGAAACTTCCAGAAACAATAATTCAAGACAAAGTTAATAGTCACATGGACAAATACTGGTTAATTAAGGAAAGCCAGCAAAGATTTCTTAAGGGAAAATCATGTTTATCTTGCTGGAGTCTTTTGAAGAGGTAACAGAAAGGGTTGATGAGGGCAATGCTGTTGATATGGTGTACATGGATTTCCAAAAGACATTTGATACAGTGCCACAGACTTGTTAGCAAAGTTACAGCTCATGGAATGAAAAGGAAAGCAGCAACATGGACACAAGATTGGCTGTGTGACAGGAAACAGAGTAATGGTTAATGATGCTTTTCATGCTGGATGAAGGTTTGTAGTGGAGTTCCCCAGGGGCCAGTGCTGGGATTCTTGCTTTTCTTGATATAAATTAATGACTCAGACCTTGATGTACAGAGTACAGTTTCAAAATTTGTGAATGGTACAGAACTTGGAAGCATTGTGAACTGTGAAGAGGGTAGTGTAGAACTTCAAAAGGACATAGACAAGTTGGTGGAATGGTTGGACAGGTGGCAGATGAAGTTCAATGCAAAAAAATGTGAAGTGATTCATTTTTGGTAGGAAAAACATTGCAAAACAATATAAAATGAATGGTTCAATTCTAAAAGGGGTGCAGGAGCAATGGAACCTTGGTGTGTGTGTGCATAAGTCGTTGAAGGTAGCAGGACTGGTTCAGAGCACGGTTAAAAAAACATACAGTAGCCCAGGTTTTATTAATAGGGGTGTGGAGTACAAGAACAAGGAGGTTATGTTGAACTTGTATAAGACACTATCAGCCACAGCTGGAGTGTCCAGTTCTAGGCACCAAAATTTAGGAAGGGTGTGAAGGTATTAGTGAGAGTGCAGAAAAGACTCACATGAATGGTTCCAGGGAGGAGGAATTTCAGTTATGAAGATAGATTGGAGAAGTTGGAACTGTTTCCCTTGGAGAAAAGAAGGCTGAGAAGGGATTTGATGGAGATATACAAAATTATGAGGAGTCTAGACAAAATAGATAAGGAGAAACTGTCCTCACTTACGAAAGGATCGAGAGGGTGCAAATTTAAGGTAATTTGCAAAATAAGTAAAAACGATATGAGAAAAACTTTTTCACACAGTGAGTGGTTAAGATCTTGAATGTGCTGCCTGGAATTGTGATGGAGGCAGGTTCAACTGAGGGATTCAAAAGGAAATTAGACCATTATTTGCAAAGGAATAATGTACAGGGTTATGGGTAGAAGGCGGAAGAATGGCACTAAGCAAATTGCTCATTCAGAGAGCTGGTGGAGACACAAAGGGCCAAATGGCCTCCCTCTACACTGTTTAAAAAAAAATGTGTCCCGCCCCCTAGATCCCTGATCACTGGGCTCCGGCCCCAACCTTCCTGCACCCACTAAAATCCCTGATTTTTGAGGCCCCATCCTGAACTGAAATCAAGTACCGTTCAGATGATCCCCATTTAGAGGCCTAATTCCAAGTTAGGCGCAGTCTTGTTGTTCATCAAGGCGAAGATGACCATGTTCATCATCTGCACTGTGTGGCAGGGTTCCATTGGGTACATACCAGTGGGTGACTGCGAAGCTTGATCTGTGCTCAAAAGTTTCTTTTTTCCTTTATTCTTTCATAGGACATGAGCATCACTGACAAGGACAAACAACATTTATTGCCCATCCCTAATTGCCTTTGAACTGAGTGTCTAGCTAGGCCATTTCAGAAAGCAGTTAGAATCAACCATATTGCTGCAGTCTGGAGTCACACTTAGGCCAGACTAGGTAAGGATAGCAGATTTCCTTCTCAAGTGAACCAGATGGGTTTTTGCAACAACTCATGGTCATCATTACTGAGACTAGCTTTCAGTTCCATGTTTATTAATTGAATTTTAAATTCCACCATTAGTCTGGGCCTCTGGATAACTGTCCAGTGCCAGTACCATTATGCCATTGTCTCCCCTACTGCAAATAGGACAGGGTACTACAGACAGTTGAGTTTTGGATGGGTTACTGGCTCGATATTTCTTCTACTTGCATTTCCTTTCTGCTTCTGAAAAATGTTTGCTTTCGAAGCACTGTTTTTTTTATTTGATTGCGCAGGTATAGCAATCTTGGGCGGGCTTCTCCAGGACTCGAAGTTGATATCAAAACCCTCAAGCTAAGCCTTCAGAGTGATCTTGTAGTGCTTCTATTGACCACCATGAGAGTGCACCCCACTCAAGTTTTTCCTGGAAGACTTGCTTTGGTAATGGGTGTCTGGCTACATGAGCAGCCCAACTCAGTTATGACTGTTTCAACATGATGTGAATGCTTGGCATGCCAGCTTAGGTGAACAACTCAGTGTCTGGTATATGCTGCCATCTGATCTTCAGAAGCTTCCAAAGGCAGCTCAAGTGAAAGTGATTGAACTTCTTGGTATGACAATGTACACAGTCTAAGTCTCGCAGGCATAGAGGAGAGAGAGCAGGACTATTGCTCTATTCGCTTTCAGTTTGGTAGCGAGACTCACTCCTCTTTGTCCCAAGACTGATATTCGAAGCCTGCTGAAGGCTGCACTTGCTTAGCCATTTTACCATTTGTCTCGTTGTCAATATAGACAGTTCAAGAGAATGCGCTGTCAAGATAAGTGACCGTATCCATTGCTGACAGGGTTCTGACCATGGTTTAGACGTTGGGCTCAAGATAGGGCTTTCCTGAGCAGGCTGGTATGTTACTTCATTTTTTCTTTTTGTGCTGATTGTAAGCCCAAAGCAATTGCATGCATTGAAGAACAAATCCACGCTACTTTGCATGTTCAGCTCTGACCGACAGTTAGGTTTTTTTTATATTCTTTCACGGGATGTGAGCATTGCTGGCTAAAGCCAGCATTTATTGCCCAGCCCTTATTGTCCTTGAGAAGGTGATAGTGAGCCATCTTTTGAAGCACTGCAGTCCATGTTAATGCACACTGGAAATCGTGAAGTATATTCTTGGAGATCTTGGACTTTGCTCGGAGCCATGTGAGATTGAGCAGCTTTCCATCCATGTGATATCTGATTTTGATGCCAGGGTAACCATCATAGAAGGCTTCGGAGGGAATGGCAGAGAAAAACACGCTAAAGAGGATTGGCACTAACACAGAGGCCCGTTTAACCCTATTAGTAACCATAATCCAGGACATGTGAGCCTTCGTGGAACTGTCAAAACATTGTGTTGAATTTCTTAGGGCAGCCAGATTTCTTCATTACTTTCCAAAGGCCCTCACAGCTGACTGTGTCAAAGACCTTGTGTGGGTCAATCAACATGGTATAGAGGTTTATGTTCTGTTCTTTGTATTTCTCCTGGAGCTTTCTAACTGCAAACACCATGTCTGTGGTTCCTTGAACATTTCTGAAACTGTTCTAACTCTCTGTCAGCACATCCTGGTCGATACTTTGTACTAAGTAGTTCAGAAATGTTTCTGGTGAAGATTTTGCTGGCGATGGAGAAAAGTGAGATTCCTTTATGATTGTCATAAGATTAACAAGTTCCTTTCTACTTGTACAGGTGGACAATGGAGACATCTTTGTATTCTTGCGAGATGGTTCCTTGCTGCCACATAGACTGGAAAGAGTTCAGTGAGCTTCTTGACCAGGCATTGACCTCCTGCCTTGTTGACCTCAGTTGGGATAGCATCAGCTTCTGGAGCTTTGCCATCTGGCAAGAATTATTTGCGTTTGATGTTTCCAACAGCAGTTGATAGCCACCTGTGGCAGCCTGTTGATTGCTTCTTCATTGATGGATGAAGGCTGAATGAGAATGTGGTTAAAGCTCTCTACCCATCTTCCTAGGATTTGGTCTTTTTCAGTAAGCAGTGTTGACCTGTTGCCTGACTGGTGACTCTTGAACTTCTCCGAGTCAGTTTCCTTCATGACTGCCTGTTTGATTCTTGAGACATTGAAATGCTCCAGGACCTTCGTGCCTTGGGGGCAGCTAGAGCGATAGATCTTGATGTTTAGCTTTGAAATAGTAAGACGATCGTCCCTCCAGCACTCAGCGTCACACATGGCCTTCGTTACAAGCACATTCTGCCTGTCCCTCTGCTTGGTGATGACATAGTTAATTAGATGGCAATGCATAGAATGGGTGTGCATCCCAGACGTCTTGGTGCGATTGAGGAGGTGGAAAACTGTGGTGATTAAGAGCTCATGCTCAGCACACACCTTCAGCAAGAGGTGACCATTGCTATTAGAACGGCCAACCTGTTTCTTCCAATGACCTTTTCCCACACCTGGTAATCTGCACTAACTCTTGCACTGAAGTTGCCAAGAATGATTAGCTTGTCTAACATTGATACAGCAGCAATCAAGGAGCAGAGGTTATCATAGAACATACCCTTGACTTCGTCCGGGTGGTCATGGTAGGGGCATACACGCTGATGAGAGTTGCTTGCCTGTTGCTTTTTAAGTGCCATCAGACAATCATTAAGCAAGTCAACTTACTGATGAGATGATTTATGAGAGTAAAGCCTATGCCAGATTTGTGCCATTCTTCTTTTCCATGGCCACCCTAAAAAAAAATGCGTAACCTGCATCGATTTTGTTGAGCTGATCCTCCTCAGGTAGAAGTATCTTCCTGAGGGCAGCCATCTGGACGTTGTACCTAGCCAATTGTCTATCAACAAGAGCAGTTCTTCTCTCAGGTCTGTCAGCTGTGGTGTTGTCCATAAGGCTGTGCATGTTCCATGTGCTAATAGTGACTGGTGTCACCTTTGCTTTCATTTTGAGATTGACTTGCAACTGCGTTGATGGGATCCTTGCCAGCTGTGGCCTGCTGGCCAGGGAGGTGAAACAGACAATGTGTAGGGCACCTTTTCTAGCCTGTTTATCATACTAGCGAGGTGAGCAATGTGGTCCTGTAAAGAACTGCTCTGTCACTCAGGAAGCTGCTGACATCCACTTCTGCTTCATTCCAGTGAAAAATAACTCTGTGGCCTGAGCCAGCTATATGCAGGTTCACGGCTAAGCTCCCAGTGAACCCACACTTGCTGCTATGTTGCTCGCCTATCACACAGGACTTGTGACTGTGACTGAAAGAAAATTAAAATAAGCTCATAGAGTGAAGAAATGGGCATTTTCTTCACCGAAATGAGCAGCCCAGGCTTCAAATTCTTCCTTGCAAAAAAAAACCTGTTGGTTTTGATATTTTTTCTTGAACTTTGCTTCAGAATTTTTTTTAAATCGCAGTTCCCTCAAGTACAAACACCTCCATTCACACTTGCTTCAGAATCACTTCAGAAAAGGAGCAGAAGCTCTTGGAGGCAAAATGAAAATTGCCTTAAAAGATCTAAAACCTGGAAAGCTGTGAGTAGCTCAGAGATGCTAAAGAGCTGGGAGTTTTCCGAGAAATGGCCTAACCAGGAGTTGAGGTGTTTTTGGTTGGCTGGTTGAAAAGGAGCTCTGGAAAGTTACAACATCAGGACTGTCATAGCCTGAGGGAGAGAGGGTTTATAGAACTGCTGAAATAGAAGCAAAATACTGCGAATGCTGGAAATCTGAAACAAAAACAGAAAATACTGGAAAAACTCAGGTTTAGCAGCATCTGTGGAGATAGAAAAAGAGTTAATGTCCTGATGACCCACCTTCAAAGCTAAAGAGAAGTAGAAATATGATGTGATGGATTTTATATTGTTTGGGAGGGGGTGGAACAAGATGAAAGGTCAGGGATAGGTGACAGCTAAGGAAAAATTGACAAAGGTGTCATGAACACAAGGCAAGGAGAGTATTAATAGCAGTGGTAAAGAATAAAGAAGGTGCTGATAGTGGCATAAAGGTAAGATAGCAGGTTTTGAAAGCAGAACAAGGGTCAGTGTTCTGTGAAAGCACAATATAGAAACAAGTGACAGTTGGCCCAGTGCAGGGAGGGATGACTGAGGGAAAAGGATAAAACAAATGAATGAATAAATTAAAGAATAAATCAAAAAAAAGAATAAATAAATAAAAATTGGATTAAAAAAGGGGTCACAGTGGAGGAGAGAGTTCATGGTCTGAGGTTGTTGAACTCAGTGTTAAGTCTGGAAGGCTGTGAAATGCCTAATCAGAAGATGAGGTGCTGTTACTCCAGTTTGCGTTGGGCTTCACTGGAGCATTGCAGCAGGCCAAGGACGGTCATGTGGGCATGAGAGTAAGATGGTGAGTTGAAATGGCAAGTGACAGGAAAGTCTGGGTCATGCTTGCAGATCGATCGAAGGTGTTCCGCAAAGTGGTCACCCAGCCTGCGTTTAGTCTTCCCAATGTAAAGGAGACCGCATTGGGAGCAGCCGAATAAAGTAGACCAAATTGAAGGAGGTGCAAGTGAAGCGCTGCTCCACCTGAAAGGAGTGTTTGGCGCCTTGGACACTGAGGAGGGAGGAGGTAAAGGGGCAGCATGATGCTGCCACCAAACACATCTTCCCTTCACCCCTCCGTCAACATTCTGTAAGGACTGTTCTCTCTGAGACACCCTGGTCCACTCCTTCATCACCCTCAACCCATCCCCTTCCCACAGCACCTTCCCATGCAATCACAGAAGGTGCAACACCTCAATTGAGGTTTCAGCAGATTCCTCTTCTGAGGTGTCTTTGAGGCTTGAGTTGAGGCCCTGGATCGTGGTCTCCCTCGGCTATTTCCCAGATGTCCCTGTGAAAGCAAGGTGAGATAATTAGTGCGTGGCAGTGACCTGTGAAACAGGCCACATCACTCACAGCATGGCTGTCTGTTGGATGTTGCACTGCTGGATCCTCACTTGGTAGAGAACTGCTGACCTCACAGTCAGCACAGGAATGGTCCAGAATTTGCTAGCCAGCTGTACGACTCTATTTTCAAAGTCTGTTAGAATCTTGATGGCGGGCATTCCTCCGCCAGTCTGTGACCTCTCCCTCTTGTGTGCCAGCTTGTCCTGCATGAATACAAATAGAGAGAGTGTAAGCAGGACACCTGCCAGGCCGGATGATAAGGATGCCTGGCATGTGTGAGTGGTGATGGTGCCATGGATGGGGTGAGGACAATGAAGGTGTGTGTGAGAGAGTGAATGTTGATGTCCCTTGAACTGGCAGTGACTGATATCCCTGTGGATGAGTGATGGGTTTGTGAGTGTGTGAGTTATGTGTGATGAGAAGAGTGAGCGGAGGAGATCATTCATCCTCTTTTGGCACTGGGTGGCTGTCCTCTTCTGCAAGGTGTTGCCGCTGACCACTCCTGCCACCACTTCCCATGCTGGATCTTGGGTGACCTTGCTTTCTGTGTTCGCTAAGAGTGGGGGTAGAGGACATCACGGTGGACCTCCACGCCGCCCAAAAGGCACTCGAGGGACACGTCACTGAATCAGGGGGCTGCAGTCTTCTTGCCTTTCAGGTTCATGTCTTCTGTGCAGCAGTCCTAGGCTGGAAGCACTGAGAGGTGTGTGCGCGGCTGAACTTTAAGTATGGCGCCCAGCATGAGTAAGTGGTGGGGTGATGGCATGGAGGGTGAATGAGAGCCCACCCGCCTCCAAAATGGCGCATTTCCCAGGAATGCATGATTAATGAGGTAGGATTGGGATGAAACGGTGTGAAAAGCCGCCATTGTGGCTGGTGGGTAAAATATTCTTTTTCCCACCCACTACTGCATGTAGTGCAAATCTGGGACGATTCTACCCAGAAAGTGGAATCTTGTTGGTAATTTCTTCATTTGGTTCTTGTATGGTAAATTTGGTTATTTTGGTTTACATTTCCCCTACAGGGATCATGACAATGGTAGATGGTAATCTGCAATTTCAGTGAATGAAAATCCAGGGATGCCCAGCTGACCTTGCCAGCCAGATTCCCCTTGTCTCTCTTTTCAGTCAAAGTTTAGTGCAAAAAACTTAGATCTGTTGTTCAGAAATCAAGAGCGGAGGTGGAAATGTCCATGTCCTGGCAGGCCTCGGCAGTTTCACACATGTGTGGGCTAGGAGCGTGTGGCACATGCACAAATCAGCACCTTTGTGATCCTTCGGGCAGAGGATGGGCTCAGTGTGCCTGTGTAGAAAGAATAATGGCACAAAACCGCAATCATATGACTGGGAGTGGAGCGCCATAATTAAGAAGCATCCCAGACAGGGATCAGGGAGAGGCCCCAAAGGAATTCCCAGATGGTGGACCAGGAGAGGTCCCAATTAAAAAAAAGAGAGGAGAGAAAGAGGCTCCAAGCAGAAGAACAGCTGCCGTTGGCAGACTTTAAATGGTGAGGGCTCGGGAGAAGTCCTGCCCATCAAAGAGGGTTCAGGGGAAAAAGGCAGAAGGTTAGTGATACTGTGCTATGGGCCCTTGGGGCAAAGGGACCCCTATGGAGCAGTAGTATCCTACTCAGCATGGCCTAAGAACTGAAGTTGTGCTTGTGAGTTGGCGCTGGAGTACCAATTCGGGAATCCAAGGGAATAGAGTCTCGGGAGATGAGATTGAAATCATGTGTGGTGAGCCATAGTTGAGGTCGTCCGAGTTGGAGCAACTTTTGTAGAGAATTCCAAGACGGGCTCTTCAAAGGGGAAGACTGGATTTCCTTATGAGAGAGACTGAGTTTTAACAAGATTAGTTGACTCACATTGATGCCTGGGTAGGTTGTTGAGAAATCTATGGAATCTGTCTTGATCGCATCCTCTATTTATTTATTTATTTATTGTGCAGTGTGATATGTTCGATCACAGATTGCCTGTTACTTCACCTGTACCCCATATTAACCCTGAATGTTAGGGTGTAAGATATATACTGGAAATTGTTTTATCTTTCTTACCTTGTTTGGTGAAGTTTATTTTGTTTGTTCAAAACCCTTGGAAGCCTGTGGATTTATTCCCTTAGCAAGTGTCTTGAATCTCAAATCTTGTCTATTTTAAACAAAACATTATTGGTTTCCATCCAGATCGTACCAAAAACTTGGGAGTGTGGTCAAGGATCATAACACCGTAAGGACTAAATATGTCCACCAGCATCTGAAAAGGGAAGGGATAAAATTGTATTTTGAATACAGAGAAGCCTGATAAAGGGTTTCAACCCAAAACATTAGCTTCTTTTTCAAATACTAGTGCACCTACTATATTCTTCCAGTAATGTTTTAAATTTATGTTGCTTGTAATTCCCATATTTGGTTTTATAGGAGTAATTTTTGTGCCTTTGTCTTTTTGTGCCTTTGTTATATTTTAGAAGGTTACGTACAAAATTATTTCATTGACAAAAGGCGAGGCCACAGCAGACAGAGACAAGAAAACAAATATAAAATAAAGAGATGTAGGTTTAGAGCAACATGGAGACCTGGGAACAGGAATATGCCACTTAGCTTCTTGAGTCTGATTTGCACCAGTCAGTTAGATCATTTCTGATCTGTATCTTAATTCTTCTCCCCGCCTTGGTGACATAACCATTGATACCCTTGTGTAACAAAAATATACCTTGGTGTAACAAAAGTAAAAGATGAAAGAAAAAATAAAAGTTACATGAGAAGGATTTAGGAAAGCTTATTTCCCTTTTTTAAATCATAGTTTTCCTTTTTGTAGTTGTTAGGAGCTACGGCAGTTGAAGATAAACTCCAAGATGGTGTTCCACAGACAATTCGAACACTGTCAAAAGCAAACATCAAGATATGGGTCCTAACAGGTGACAAACAAGGTAAACAAATTTTATGATTTGTTACTCTTAGATAAAAATGGCTAGGATTATATTTGGAAAGTATTTTGATTTCTGGTGATTTTCACATTTTTTTGGATGATGGTATTGTGTATTCTTCTTTATCTAGTTTTGCTAGCAAAGTTTATCATCTGGATATTTTTCAATATTCCAATATAATGATCTATCTATGATTATGTGGTCAATTGATTACTCTAACAAATAGAACCAAATAAAAAGTGGTAAATCTAGGTCAAAAGTTTTGACAGACTATTTGTCCCTTTGTCGCTTGCTCTGAAGATACATACCTATCCAAAACAATTGAATGAACGTTTATGTAAAGAGGATAAAGTCAGTTTAACTTATTATGGACCTGTTAGGAACACAGGAGAAGGCCATTCAACCCATCAAGCCTGCTCCACCATTCAATACGATAGTGTCTGATCGAACACTTCAATGCCTTTTACCCACTCTACCCCACAACTACGCATGGTACTCCAGGTGCGGTCTAACAAAGCTTCTATACAATTGAAGCAAGAATTCACTATTCTTGTACTCACATCTTCTTGCAATAAAGGCTAACATTCCATTAGTCTTCCTAATTGCTTGCTGCACCTGCATGTTAGCCTTCAGTGACTTATGGAATCATTTGCAAACCTTGGAAATATTACATTTGGTCCCCACATCCAAATCATTGATATATATTGTGAACATGCAATTTTGGAAAATGATCACCAATGCATCCACTATCTCTATAGCAACCTCTTTCAACACTATGGGATGCAGAATATCAGGTCCTGGGGACTTATCAACTTTCAGTCCCATTAATTTCTCCAATACAACCTTCTTACTTATACTCATTTCCTTCAACCCCTCATTCTCCCTAGTTCTTTGGATCCCTAAATCTGGGAGATTTCCTGTAACTTCCTCAGTGAAAACAGACACAAAATAATCATTTAGCTTCTCTGTCATTTCTCAATTCCCCATTATGAATCCTCCTGACTCTGCCTGTAATGGACCCACATTTGTCTCAGCCAAACACTTCCTTTTTATGTACCTATAGAAGCTATTACAGTCAATTTTTATGGTTTTTGCTAGATTGTGTTCATATTATATTCTCCCTTTACCAGTTTCTTGGCCTTCCTTTGTTGTATTCTAAAAACCTCCCAATCCTCAGGTTTACTACTACTTCTGGCAACTTTATAATCCTTAACTTCCTTTGTAGCCAAGTTGAATGACTTTTTAGGGTTTTTGCACCTTGAAGGAATGTATGGGTGCTGTAAGCTATGTAATAATTCTTTGAAGACTATCCATTGCCTTTATACAGTCATACCTTTTAATGTATTTTCCCAATCCACCTCAGCCAATTTGTCCCTCATGCCTTCATACTTTCCTTTATTCAACTTTAACACCCTTGCATCAGAGTGAATTACCTCACTTTCAAACATAATGTAAAATTCTATCTTATTGTGGTCACTCATCCCTAAAGGTTCTTCTACAACAAGATTATGAATTTGCCCTTTCTCATTACTTAACTGTGATCTAAAATAGCCTGTCCTCTAGTTGGCTGCTCAACATACTGCTCTAAAAAACAATCCCTAACAAACTGCAGAAACCCATCTTCCACAGCATTAGTGCTCAATTGGTTTACCCAGTCTATATGCAGATTGAAGTCACCCATGATTACTGTATTGACCATGCTACATGCTCTTCTCATCTCCTATTAATATCATGCCACATCACCATTAATATTTGGTGGCCTATAAACAACTCCAACCAATACCTGCTGCCCTTTGCTGTCTCTTAACTCCACCCAAACAAATTCCACACATTGTACTTCCCATCTGAGATCCTCTCTTACTAATGCACTGATCCCATCCCCTATTATCAGCTCAACTCCACCTCCTTTCCCTTCTTGTCTATCTCCACTCCCAGAAAGTGAGTAAAGACCCCGAGCCTTGCCCTCTATTTAGCCACTGCCCAAGTAGAGATGTCCCTCACAGCTCCAGCTGTTTCCGCTCCCGGAAGGTGAGTGAAGGCCCTGAGCTTCGCCCTCTATTTATTCACTGCCTCAGTAGAGATGTCTCTCACAGGTCTGGCCCCCCCTACTCCCCGGAAGGTGAGTTAAATGATAGTCATGAAAAAGACATTCAAGATTACCCAGCAGTGGGGAATAGTTGAAACGTGATTATTTATCCCAGCCCAATCTGGGCACTGAGAAGATTTTGATACATAACACTGGCCACTTAACCACACCCGCCGCCCACCTGCATCCAAACCCATCGTCTCTTGGCAGTTAAAATTCTGTCTAATAGGTTCAGTATTTCAATTCTTCAATTGGAGGAACAGTAGCATAATGGCTCTGTTCCTATACTAGTAATTGAGAGGCCTGTACTAATGACCTGGAGATATTAATTCAAATCCCACCTCAGCAGCTGAGGGATTTAAATTCAACTAATAAATAAATCTGGAATTAAAAAGCAGATATTTGTAATAGTGGCCTTGTAACGACCATATTGTTGTGAAAATCCGTCTAGTTCATTTTTATTGTCCTTTAAAGAAGGAAGGCTACTATCTTCACTTGGTCTTGCCTACATGTGATTACAAACCCATAGCGTTGTGATTAATTCTTAATTGACCTAGCAAGTTAAGAGCTTTTTGGGATAAGCAATAAATGCTGACCTTGCTAATGATGCCCACATCCCATTAATGAATAAAACACAAAAAAATTCTCATCCAGTACTGGATGTTGGACAACCAGCATGTAAAATTAGAGGCAGTGGAGGAATCGAGAGAGATGGTGAGGTGGATGTGATCCGCATACATGTGGAGCCTGACCTCATACTTTTGGATGATGTCACCAAGGGGCAGCATGTAGAGGAGGGGACTGAGGATAGATCCTTCGGGAACACTAGAGGTAACAGTGCAAGCATGAGAATCGAAGCCGTTGCAGGTGATTGTTTTTGTCTATGATTGGCTAAAGAGGAATGAGACAAAGAGGGGGCAGTCCTACAAAGCTGGACAATGGAGGGGAGGTGTTAGAGGAGGAGAATGTGATTAACCTTGTCAAACCCTGCAGGTAATGTTTCCTTGGAACAGAGGTGAAGGGTGACTTGATTGAGGTGCATAAAATTGAGAGGCTGAGATGGAGTGGAAGTGCAAGTCTAGGTGGGATAGAGGAACAAAGGGATAATGAAGCACAAATACATCATTCACTAAAGTTGCGCCACAGGTGAGCAAGGCCATTTTAAAAATGCAAATCAAGCATTCGGCTTTATTTCAAGAAGAATAGATTGGAAAAGTAGGGAAGTTATGCTAAACATGTATAGAATCATGGTTAGACCGTAGTTTCGAATTTATATGCAGTTCTGGTCACCATATCATAAAGGATATAGTGGCATTCGAGAGGGTGAAGAGAAAATGAACAAGGATGATACCAGAAATGCATGGGTATCATAGGAAAGGATTGACAAGCTGTATTGGTTTTCTCTTGAAAAATGGCTGAGCCATGACCTAATTGATGTATTTAAATTATGAAAGATTTTATTAGAGAGGATACAGAAAGAATGTATCCTCTTGTGGAGAAAAGGCCATCACTATAAGATAGCCACCAAGAAATTCACTAGGTATTTCAGAAAACACTTCCTTACTCGAAGAGTGGTGAGAATGTGGGAATTCCTTACCACAGAAAGTGGTTAAAGGTATAGATGCATTTAAGGGGATGCTAGACAGCATATGGGGGGAGATGGAATTAGGCGGGTACGAGGGTAAGATTTAGATGAGGGAAGATGGGAGGAGGCTTCGTGGAGCATAAATGGCAGCAAGGACTGGTTGGGCCGAATGGCCTGTTTCTATGCCAGATACTCTATATATCCTTTGTAAATAGGGATGACCTATTTTCCTTAGCAGAGGGGTCAAAAGCCAGACTAAATATTGAAAGTAATTAGTAGAAGGATTAGAGGAGAGATGAGCAAAAATGCTTTCACCCAGAAGGTGGTAGGGACCTGGAACTCAGTACCTGAAAGGATAATAGAGGCAGAAACTTTCACCATACTTAAAAATACTTGGATATCTACTTGAAGAGCTGTGACCTGTGGCAGTCGTGAGCTGAAGCCTGTTTTCTTGTCTAGATTTTGAATTCTGTAGTCCCCTTCTGGAAGTTACCTACAATCAGTGAAAATATGTTTAAAAGATGTAACTGAAGGAAAACTGCACATCCCCAAGTCTGAAAATTGAATGTTACCATTGAATTGCTAAAATTATTGCACAGTGCTCTTTGTTGACAATTAAGATATTCACTGATTTCACCTTCCCCATTCCACACAGAGCCCTCACTGAATGACATCTGGAAAAACAGTGAAACCCAGTGAGATCCACACACACATCTCTTCCAAAGTGATCAAATGCAATGAACATCAATTGTACCCGTGTTGTTTCCTTTTCCTTTGTGAAAGTAGAGCTTAGCATCAATGCCCTTGCTGATTGCCAAGTACAGTACAAAGACATGAATATCTAGACTATTTATGATGACATGCTCACTGGAACTGATTGCCAGTGCACTGTGAAGCAGTAGTCGTGTGTTAGCTTCTTCTTGGTTGGAAAACAGTGCTGGGATTGGTGCCACACCCAGATCTGTTTTGCTGTCATTCTGATGGAGCATGCCCAACAATGTCCATGTCATCAATGATCTTTCTTGCAGACATGCAGAATCTTTATAGAGGAACTGAACTAGATTTTCCTTGTTGTCAATGCAAGACATAATTTTGTCTGCTGCTTTATGATTTTCTGATCAGGAGAAAAAATGTTGGTGATTGGTGTTCCTCCAACTGACCTCTATCCTGTTACAATCCCCTTGGGGAAACTATAAACCACAATAACAAAATTTACCAAATGACTCCAACTGAAGAAATTAACAAGAAGATTCCACTTTCTTAACTTTTACTTTAACACAAATGCAGAACCAATGCAAATTAAACATGAATTAACAGGCAAATAATGACTTCAAATAAAAAAAGTAAATTTTGCTTTATATAGTTGAATCACTAAAGATACATCTTACGCAATCAAAAGCACCCACATTACTCCCCAACCATATGTGGCACCACATGCAATCCCACAGTCTTTCTAACTCAATTGATTTGGCCCTCAAAGAAACATTCCCTGGCAGCCATATTCCATCAGAGGTCTCCAGATATAGTTAGCATCAACAAGACACATGTCTATGATCCCTGTCTCACTCCGGTCACATCAGCCCCAATGGCTTTCCAGAGTTCCTTTTCAACCGACCAACCATCAATACCCAGTTCATGATGTGGTCCTCTGATACAAACTCTCAGCTCTTTATGCATGCTTGAGCTATCCACACTGCCTTTTAGGATTCAGTCCCTTTTAACATGCTTGTAAATCACTTCCTCAAAAGCTTTTCAAACTCTACTTTTTTCCTTACTGAAAAACAGAAAATTGACCTTTTTTAGAGAGCTTTGCTGACTTCTCCTCACCTGAAATATGTTCCTTTTTCTGTCTCTGCCAATTTTCTCTTTGTGTTTGCATCTGTGTGCTGATTACCTTCTGTCTACAGCTCTCCTTTGCTTTGCAACTCTCTGTCTGCCAGCCACATGACTTCTGTATCTTAACTTACTTCCTGTTGGTACTGCTTCAAGGTCAGTGGTCGCCAGGTCACATGGAACAATTGAGGCCAGTGACAGGCTTATTAAGATAATTAAAGACCTGCCCATCCAAGCTTAAGGCTGGCAGGCAGGCCAGGAGCCCCAGCAGTCTTCTGATTATTCGTGAAACTTCATCCACTGGCGGGATGAAGTTTCATGTCCGTTTTTTAAACATTTAATAAATTTTATGTGTTTATTATTAACATGTCCCATCTTGTGTGACATTGTCAATGGGTTCGTGGTCATCATCAGGCTTTTAATTACAGATATTTTTTGTTGAATTCAAATTTCACCATCTGCAGCGGTGGGATTTGAACCCAGGTCTTCAGGTCGCTGGATGTTCTGGTCCAATGACCATGCCACTGTGCCACCAGCTCCACTCCCCGCGTCAAATTTAAATCTCACATCAGCGTGATTTCACAACTACCTTTAAAAGGCGTAAACCTGGCGACCTCAACTTCAAGGAGATCTCAGCGTTGAGTGCACACAATTTTGCGCAGCGCTCATGATGATCCCAGCAGTTCCACGGATTCAGGAGTGGCACAAGCAAGTGTCCGCAGTGGCTCCTTTGTGACTGGCTTGTGGTGCTGGGGCAACTGCAACAGTGCAAAAGGGGAAGAGGGAGAAGGAAATCTTGGGGAAAGGGCAACAGTGCAAAGCGGGGCATGGGGTTATGGCAGCATTGACTAAAGTTTGAGCAGAATCACAAGCTGGGTAAGAGAGCGGAAGAAAATAGCCAGGCTAATGGCAAAACATGTTGAGCGTACAGCTGAGAATGTTTAGCTTGAGCTCAATTGACATGCTTGGAGTCAGCCTAGTCAAGAAAATGTGCCCTCTCAAGCAGCACTAATTCCTTACAGTGCCAATGATTGCTCCTCTACTGTCCACCCCTCACACACATACTTCAAACTCGAATGAGTGCTATAGCGCAGCAAAAATGTTATGCAACTGGACAAGCTTGAGGATCCTGTTGGAAAGGTGGCCAAACACTGACAAAGGGTGCATTCCTAGTCCCTTGCATTATGTTTCAGCTAACATTGAAAATTCATCCTCATGGTACAATCAAATTGAGAACTCTTAGAGTCCAGGTAAAGAAAAGAGAGTTCAGGATGCAGTTGAGTTGCCAAAACTGCTGCCACACTGTGTGTGGGTTGGTATTGGGTGTGGGCATGGTAAGCCATCATGCATACTGAACACTGGGCATCCATGTGGTGGCCTGGACTCTCCGGCATGTGTTAAGGGACCTTGAGAGGCAGCCGCGGTCAATGACTTGACCAAGAGTGGTCCTTAGGGGACAGTTGTAGACCCTTGTGCCTCTCTGTTTGATACTGCAGTGAAGGGACTATCAGGAACATGGAGTCTGGTGATCTCTCTGTTTGCCTGATTGCTTATAGGCAGGAGAGAAAAATCTGAAGGAGGCGCCTGGCTCAACAAAGGGAGGAGCAGAACCTTGAAGACCAAGGGACGGTATGGCCTCCTCCGCACACAGAGGATGTCCCCCACAGATCCATCGCTCCTAGGCGCATCGCTAAATCCAGGGTCTACAGACAGTGCATGTGCTACCTGCCAATGAGCGAGAAGCAGTGTTGCTGACACCTGCACATGTCAAGGGAACTAATCAAGCACATATGCCACCTTCTACAGAATTTGGCACCACAGGGAATCAGAGGGCATCTACTGCCATTGGCAGTTAAAGTTACTGCCACACTCAATTTCTATGGCAGTGGCTCCTTCCAGGACTTCATTGGGGACCTTTGCGGGATCTTGCAAGCCTCCGCCCACAAATGTATCCAGAAGGTCACAGGCACCCTTTTTGTCAAGGTACACAGCTTTGTCAATTTTGACAGGGATCAGGTAAGCCAGGAAGCAAGAGCGCTGGGACTTGCTCAGGTTTCCAGATTCCCACAGGTGCAGCGTGCCATCAACTGCACCCACACGGCTCTTAAATCTACTTGGCAACAAGCAGTCCAGAATGTGAACCGTAAAGGCTTCCACTCTTGTCAAAGTTCAGCTGGTCTGCAACCATAACAAACAGATCATGCAGGTGTGTGCAAGACATCCCAGAAGCATCCACAACTTCTACATTCTCAGCAGGTCTCAGATCCCTGACATCTTCCATGGACCACGCAGGATGCAGGGTTGGCTCCTCGGGGACAAGGGATACCCACAAAGGACATGGCTGATGATGCCCATGTGGCGGTCTCAGATGCCTGGTGAGAGAAAGTACAGGGAGCCTCATACCGCAACAAGGAGTTTGGTTGAGCACACCACTGGTGTCCTGAAAATGAGGTTCCAATGCCTGGGCTGATCTGGTGGAGCACTGCAGTACATTCCCCAGAGGCTACATATGAACATACGAATTAGGAGCAGGAGTAGGCCACTCGGCCCCTCGAGCCTGCCCTGCATTCAATAAGATCATGGCTGTCCTGAATGTAACCTCAACCCCACATTCCTGCCTACCTCTGATTACCTTTCCCCCTATGTTACTGAAGGATCTACCTAGCTCTGCCTAAAAAATATTCAAAGGGCAGATTTTTCCAAATTTGCACTAAGTGCAGTAGTGGGTGGGTAAAACAACGTTTTACTTTGCAGAACTTGGTGGCACTTTGATTCCTCTGCATGGCTTGAGTGGGCAGATAAGCTAGAAGCCTGACTCCAATCATATCAACGTGGCTGCGCCTGAACTGTTTCAGTTGCAGAGGAGTGGTCACTTTCTACTAGTTTCCTGAATGTGTGGCCACTTCCCTCACCCACCCTACCATCTCCGCTATCCCCCCCGCCCCCCAAATGCTTGTGCATTGTACTCAATGGCAGGGCTGCCCTTGCCCATCACTCCTTGCCACCAGTTGCCTCAGAGGCAGAGCTGCACTTGCCCTTCCTCACAAGTCACCTCAATGGCAAGGCTGCACTTGCTCCTGCCCCTTCTCCCTCACCCTCAAAAGTCATCTAGAGGCAGGGCTGCACTTGCCCCTGAATCCCCCCCTGCACTTAACCCTGACCCCCGCCTCCAGTGCCCCTGAAGCCTGCAAAGCAACAGGCGACCCTGGCAAGCTCTGCAGAACATTGCTGTGCACTCGCCTTCAGTTCACCCAAAACGCAGGCCGCCAAGTGCACATTACCTCTGCTGTTGTGAAACACATTGGCGTGCTTTCCTACTGATGAAGATGGATGATCCAGCGGGGGTGCAAGAGCTTGGCAGGATGGCCTGATAATGATATGCTGATATGTTACAACAAAGTTCCCGATGACCCATGGCGGGAAACGTGGCCCACTGTCGGCGGGCTGAGCGGCTAATTGTGACCTGCCTTCCCACTGTTGTGAAATCGATCTCACCATATTGTCCACTCACACCACCTATCACGCCACCACTAGCGGGCATGGAAAATTCTGTCCAAAGTCTCTGCTTCCCCAGCCTTTTGAATAAGAGAGTTCCAAAAACTCTCAACCCTCTGAGAGGCAACATTTCTCCTTATCTCTGTCTTAAATGAGCGCTTCCCCCATAATTTTAAATAGTGACCCCGAGTTCTAGATTCTCCCACAAAAGGAAACATCCTCTCCACATCCATCCTGTCAAGACCCCTCAGGATCTTAAAGGTTTCAATTAAGTCGCCTCTTACTCTTCTAAATTCCAGTGGATACAAGCCTAACCTATGCAGGTCTCTGGCATCATAGTGGCTTGCTGCACGCTACACAACCTCGTGATGCAAAGTGGGGAGGACCTAGATGACGAGGAGAAGCAAGAGCTCCACATCTCCTCCGATGAGAAGGAAGTCAAAGGGATAAGCGTGATGGGGTCCTGGAAGGTGAGGGTGGAGGCAATGAGGCTATTGCACTGGCCACAAAAAGCAGGTGTAATTGTGAGGCCCTCATTGCCACAAGATTCCAGGAGGATGATGACAAGATACAGTGAAGGCACTCCTGAGAACTTCACATTGCATCTGGGAACATCTGACACCTGTCTGGCTGAGGGCAGCGCACATACGCTCTGTGAAGAGTCTCATATCATCGAGATGCTGCTGAGAAACAGCAGCCATGTGGACTTTAAGACAACACAATCCTTTGGCAGTCTTCATCACCTGTTCCCTTCGCCACCATACCTTCACCTGTCAGGAAAGGTGTCGAGATGGGGGGGCAGCCCCGCCTCAAAGGTGCTAAGAGCACATAGGGAACATTATGGAACCCACTGATACTTAGGACGAGATTCTTGCAGCAAACACAAGCCACATGGAGGTGCATGCATCACTAATATAGACAGTGACTTTGAAGCCAGACAATCACTGTGCTCAAAAGGTTACATTCTGCATGGGGGAGCGGTCCTGGACTGTGACAGTAGCCTTCGTTTTGTGCAGGATCCAAGATTTCACATCCGACAGACACAAGCACTGCTCGACGTAACAAGGAGCCATAGACAAGGAGATATTCTTGAGAGTGTACTTACAATGGTCAACATTAAATACAAGTGATTAACATCCATGTACACGTTGCGCAATGAAATCTGCTTGACTTTCCTAACCCTGCCACTATGTGTTGATACTCCCCGGATATCCATAGCAGAGGTAGAAGCGGCCTGCTGACTACTATGCCCTGTTGTCTGTGATGACCGTGGCCGGCGTCCCCTGGAGGGCCAAGACCTGGAGGGCCCTGGCCTGCTTTCGGGGGTCCTGCTGTATGGCAGTGGCACCCTCCTCAGTCTATGGAGCTGGAGCTGCTGGGGTCACAGGAAGAGGGGATTCGGATGGGCCAGATACTCCCAGAGTCACCTGGGTGGATGGCCTCGGGGTGTGCACCTGCTTACCTTCCACTTTATGGGTGCCCAAGGGTCCCTGGCTGACTCCTTGAGTAGACGGGGCAGCTGGAGTGAGCTTGAGATGCCCCACCCACCCTCTCGCATTGACACTGATGAATGCTGCAAATGCCTCAGTAATGGAGTGCAGCTCCTGAGGCAGTGCAGGACCAATGCCCTGGAATAAGGTCTCCATGGAAACCGCCATCCTACCAGTGTTGACCTTGGTGTGTTGGCATGCCTGGTGCTATTGCCTCAGACTGAAGGTGGATGGACTCCTTTATTGTGCTTTGCAATCTAAGGAGTGCAGCGGCCAGCTCTTCCTGCTGTTCCTGACAGTGCGTTTGCAGCTGCAGCAACTAAGGCATGTCCAAGCCCAGAGGCTTGGACATAGCAGATTTCTTCCCTCCAGCAGCCTTCCGAGTGTCAGCAACCTGGGAAGTCCCTGCCTCCACCTGCAATGGATCAAACAGTGTAATTTGCTCACCAGATTGTAACCCTCAAGGATACTCCAGAACTAGGTCCCACTGAGGTGTGTGTCTATGCTGGTGGAGGACGTGGGTGAGCGCTGTGACCTGTCTTCAATGTTGGTGTCTGCCGATTCCTCTTCCATGGTATCCTTGGGGCTGGAATCGAGAACCCGCCTTGCTAGCGATCCAACATGAAACAGCATTTTTTAAACATTGCACCGCAAAAAACGGCAGAAAAGGCTGCCATTGCCGTTGGCGGGTCGAATACCACTTTGCCTGCCCAATATCGGACCGATTTCTGGGATGATTCCGCACTCTGCAAAAATACCTGTTGAACATAATTCAATGCTTCCTGCCACTGAGACACTTTTGGATCTAACTTGCCACTTTCCTTTGGAACTCATGGCCTTTTAATCTTGTGGTAAATTTACCAAGAGCTTTGCTAAAATTCATGCTGGCTTTATCAAATGTGCCAACCTTATCGGCCCATCTTGTTACCTCCTCAAAAAATTCAATCTAGTTACTCAGACCTTCCCTTAACAAATCCATGCTGTCTTTGATTAATCTGTGCCTCTCAAAGTAATGATTTGTACATTCTCTCAGGATTTCTTTGAATAATTTTCCCACCTGTAATCTTAGGCTGATTGGCCTTTAATTACTTGGGATATACCATCCTCCCTTTTTAAATAATGGTACAATGTTAGCTATATATTGGCACTATGCCTGTAGCTAGAGGCACTGGTTAGAGATGCTGGTCAGAGCCTCTATCATTTCTTTTCCTGTTTCCCTTAGCAGCCTGGGATACATTTTACTTGGGCTTAGCAATTTATTCACTTTGAAGGATGCTAAAACCTTAATATTTCCTCCCTCATTATGTTTATCTCATGCAATATTTCACACTCCTCCTTAACTGCTGTGTCTGTTTTGTCCCTCTCTTTTATGAATATAAACACAAAATATTTATTAAGAACCATGCCCGTGTCTTGCGTCTCCACACATAAATTACCTTTTTGATCTCTCATCAACACTACTATTAACTTTGTTATCCTCTTGCCCTTTATTTAATTACCAAACATTTTTGGGCTTTCCTTAATTTTACTTGCCAATTTTTTTCATTCCCTCTCTTTGCTTTCCTAATTACCTTTTAAATTTTACCCCTGCACTTTCTATATGCCTCTAGGCTTTTTACAGTATTCAGCTCTTGCCATCTATCATAAGCTTTCTTCTTTTTGCCTTACACAACTTTAGATGCTTTTTGACATGCAGGTGGTGTCTGGATTTGTGAATCCCACCCTTTTCCTTTAGGGGAACATATTTCTACTGAACCCTTTAGCTCTTTTTTGAATGCCTCCCAATGCTGTGACACCAATTTACCTTTACGTTATTTCCAATCCACTTTTGCCAAATCACATCTCAGCTTAGTAAAATGCGCCTTGCCTCAATTTTCAAGCTTTTACTCTTGGTCTATCTTTATTGTTTTCCATAACTACTCTAAATCCAATGGAATTATGTTCTCCCACTGACACTGCTTCCACCTGCCCAACTTTATTCCCTACAAATGAGGCTGAGTTTTCTCACAAGGTTAAAAAGTCCCGCTGCTGCACTGAAAGCAGGACGTGATCCTGCGCAAGTGGGCAGTGGGACATGGGTGGTATTCTACCACAATCAGAGGCCCAGCAAAGCTGCAGCCTCAGCAGCGCCACCATTAAAGTCTGCCACTGCTGAGGCTGCATGAAGGAGAGGGCATCTCTATGAAGACAAGTTAAATTTATTTTCTTACTGTAAAGGGCTAGGTAAGCAGGTGCTTGCAGCCAGGGAGGGGATGTTGCCATGGGGGTGGCCATTGCTGCCAGGAAGCCCCTATGTGGGTCATGGACCGGCCATAAAGAAAGCTCCCCCCAACCATGGCAACACATTGGGAGGTGTCCCCTCCTGGTGGCAGCCCTGCCTGACAGCAGTAAAATGCTATTTGGTCGGGAGGTGGCCCTGAAGCGGGCACTTAGTTGATACATTTGGTATCTGTGCCCTTGAAGTTCCTGCCACTGATAATATGCTATGACAACAGAAAGCTGTTGGGTTCTCCTTCTGACGCCTTCCACTGCTGTTTTACCAGTCCTCTACTTCCCAGCCCATATCCATAAGTCCAGAACTGTCCCTTTACATAAACACTAATGAGATACCTTGGTACAATCTTCCTATTTTTATCTATGGGTATAAGAGCACAGATAACCTAGACCATTATTGTGCAAAAGCAATAAAAAAAGTTATAAAATAGGAAAAATATTTTTTCTTACAGAGACGGCTGTAAATATTGGTTATGCATGTAATATGCTGCATGAAGACATGAGAAACATATTCATCATTGAAGGCAGTAATTCTGAAGAAGTACGTGTAGAGCTAAGGTAGAGAAACTAAATTTGACTTTGACTACTTTTCACCCATAATAGACGGTTGAAATGGACAGAAAATATTGAGAGCACCTCGTGAAATTCCAGGAAACAAGGCCAAGAATAGAAAATTGCAAATTTACTTTAATGTGTTAAAGACATTAATTCCTCCTTATACTTTAAGAGAAACTTTGAACACAAAATATTATTTGAGAAGATATGTAAAGATAGCAACTTTTATTCTGAGCATTGCACTTTCGGAAGGATGTGGCCAAAGTTTTGGTTGGTTTTAAAGTGGAACTTAAAGGAATTGTAGGGTTTTAGGGAGGGAACTCCAGAGTTTGGGGCACAGCTGCCAGAGGTGGGATGAGGTGAGGGAGGGGTGTACTGTAGGTCAGAGATGGAGAGTTTGAGACGCAGTTGTAGGGCTGAAGGAAGTTACAGAATAATAAATACTGTAGCCATAAAGGGTTTAGTTAAACACAAAGGTAAGCATGTCAAATTGGAGGCATTGGGGTACTGGGAGTCAATGTAGGGTAAGCAAAAACATTGCTGATGGATGATGACTGGGACTTGGTGCAGGATAGCGTATGGGCAGCTGGAGGATATAAGGTCAGCCAGGAGAATATAGGATAGTCAAGTCTGGAGGTGACAAAGGCATGAATTAGGTTTTTAGCAGCTAATGGACTGACATATGATGGATGTGATGACAGTATAGAAGTGAAAGTAGGCAGTCTTTTTGGTGGAGAGAAAAAAGTATTGTGCTCAGGGTCAAACAGGGTGTGGTTGCCCACTCACTCATTCTGTGGCCTCCATAAACTTTAGCTTATATGAAATCCAGCTAGATACCCATATCCTAAGTGACATCATTACAATGCTAATATAACTTTGTTACTTTCCTGTCTTACCTTATCTAAACATCATTTCATAATCCTGCCTTTCAATCATGGCTAGTACAAGCCTTGAAGTGGCTTGTCAAACGCTATTTATCATTTATCATTTCTCTTGTTGTAACTTGTGGGTTTTTTGACCTTGAAAGGCTTGAAAATGCCTCCAGTTGATATTGTAGATTCTGCTAAAGGTCTAATGATACTGCAATTATTTCTTGATGGTGTTCCTTTCAGAAATCCCACTCTGGGAGGAGGAGAGAAGCAGGTGAAAGGAGAAAACAGAATTACACCTAGAGGCATGTAAGAAGAAACATACGTGCTCAGAGGCATCATTAACTCCCAACAATACCTAGTGTACTCCATCTAATCATTCATCACATCCACTTAACTTTGCAAAGTGCATGTCATTCACTTTCTGTGCATTTCCTTATCTCTCCATTTATCTATTCATCATTGTCACTCAGCTCAGTGCTTACACGATGTCAAAACTATCTGCCTGATCATCACACATACTGAGTGCAATGCATCCATCAGGTGAATGCATACGTTCCAGACATTCATAGGTTTGTGACTTTCCCGTTACAGGAGAAACAAGCACAGAACACAAGGGAGAGAATCGGAAGTGGACAACACATAATGTAGCTGCAATTATCAAAGGGAGAGGTCATGGAGAGCGGTGGTATATCTGCATTCCTGACCCTTGGAGATGGTGAGATTGGAACTTCACAGCTACCTAAGTGACAGAATAAAGTATCTGACCCACATCTCACAAAAACACAGTCATGTTGACTTGATTTTAGTAACATGTGAAATAGGATCATCTAAATTTGGCTAAGTAGAAATATGTTGGTAGTGTCAGTACTAATTCACATCCATCTCTTCTGTTCTCCAGGATCTTCACATGTACCACAGCAGTCCATGAACTTTCTGGATGATGATCCCTGAGAGGAGCTGATTCCTCCTGAGGATACGCTACCACAGGACACATTCCAACCTTGCACCAGCACAAAACTACATGCTTTGGTGGATCCAGTGAGAGTGTTTGGAATCTCACCTGGTGAAGTACAGTTCGCAAGTGAGCAATTGTAGACAGTAGTGGCAATGACAGCTGTGGAGAATCGAAGGGCTCAGCCTACTGCAAGCTCTGCTCAGCTCCATACAGGTGCTATAACCCAGGAGACATCGATTCAAAAGGACAATCATTGATGTGCAGCAGACAATCTGCTGCCAGCCTTCCCCACACACTGTCATTTTTTAAAATTTGTTCATGGGATGATATGGGCATCATTGGCTCAGCCAGCATTTATTGGCCATTCCTAATTACCCTTGTTCAGGGGGTGTTTTTTTTTTAAGAGTCAACCACAAATGTGGATCTGGGGTCACATGTAGGCCATACTAGCAGATTTCTTTCCTTAAAGAATATTAGTAAAACAATGGGTTCATGGTCATCATTACACTTTTTTAAAATTCCATATAGTTATTGAATTAAAATTCCACCATCTGCTGTGGTGGGATTTGAACCTGGGTACCCTGGACATTACCCTGGATCTCTGGATCACCAGTCCAGTAACAATACCACTACACCACTGCCACCCCCAATTGCAGAGAAAATGAAGGAATCCAGCTCAAGGATGGGTGAGTTGATATTTTGAGGATATCTATTCCATGCATAGATTAGCCAATCCCAACTAACGTCAATTGTAGCAGTCAAATGAGTTCCTAAAAGAACATGTCTGTGCAGACAGTTTTGCTGTTCAAAAGGATGACTGATATTTTAAACTTGGCCTTACATAACATCATTGATCTACAGCAAACTGAGTGGATGGAATGAAGTGTACTGGCCCATGAAAGGAATGATGGATTAAAGGGACATCAAAGTGGGAACTCAAAATGCTCCTTCTTCTCACCTATTGCTTCCCCTTAGCTGCTGCCCGACAAACTGCCCCCTCTCTTGCAATGGCCAAGTCTACCCTACCTATCAGTGGTCGAGTCTGCCCTGCATAGATGCAGGTGGTGTAGTCTTTGACAGAGCTCTCAAGGGCTTCATAAGCCCTGAGTTCATTGGCCAATTGCATCACAACTGCTAGAGCAAAGTCTGAGGAACCTGCCTGTACTTCAGCTAAAACCATATATGAACGAAAACAAAAGTGTAAATCTTTATAATTGCCAGAAGGATATGCACATGAGTTTTTGAGAAAATGATATGTTGCCAAGTTTCTGTTGTTTAGAACAATCATGTAAAATGGATTACTTTGCACTACTTTCCCATATTGTCCAATCTTGGTTGCCAAATGGCAACTCCCCTTTTGAGACAATGATGATGGTGAACTGTCTTCTTGAACCAATGCAGTCCATGTGGTGTAGGCCCACCTACAGTGCTGTTAGGAAAGGAATTCCAGGTTTTGACTCAGTGTCTGTAAAGGAATGGTGATGTACTTCCAAGCCAAAATGATGCGTAACTTGAAAGGGAACTTGCAGGTGGTGGTGTTCCTATGCATATGCTGATCTTGCCCTTCTAGAGATTGCAGGTTTGGAAGGTGCTGTTGAAGGAACCTTGACGAATTGCTGCATTGCATCTTTAAATGATACACACTGGTGCCACTGTCCGTCGGTGGTGGAGGCAGTGTATGTTGATGTAGAAGATGGGGTGCTGATCAAGTGAGCTGCTTTGTCTTGGATGATGTTGAGCTCTTAAGTGTTGTTGGAGTTGCACTCCTCCAGGCAAGCAAAGAGTATTCCATCACACTCCTGACTTATGCTTTGTAAATGGTAGATGGGCTTTGGGGAGTCAGGAGATGAGTTGCTCACTGCAGAATTCAAGTCACGCACCATTCTGATCTGACCTTGAAGCCACAGAATTTACATGGCTGGCCCAGTTAAGTTTCAGAGAATCATAGAATGGTTACAGCACCGAAGAAGACCATTGGTTCTGTCATGCCTGTGCTGGCTCTCGGAAAGAACAATTTACCTAGAGCCTCTCACCACCTTCTCCACATAGTCCTGCATATTTTTTCTTTTCAGATCAAATCTAATTACCTCTTTAATGCCTTGATTGAGCCTGCCTCCACCACATTTTCAGGCACTGGATTCCAGATCTTAATCACTCACTGAATGAAATAGATTGTTCTTATGTTGCTTTTGCTTCTTTTGGTAATTACCTCAAACCTGTGCCTCCTTGATCTCGATCCTTCCACCAACGGGAACAGTTTCTCCTTATCGACTCTGTCCACATCCCTCATGATTTTGAAAACCTCTGTCAAATTTCTCAATCTTCTCTTCTTCCAAGAGAACAGTAACAACATCTCCAATCTATCTATATAACTGAAGCTCCTCATCCCTGGAATCATTCTCTTGAATCTTTTCTGCACCCTCTCTAAATCCTTTATATCCTTCCTAAAGTGTGGTGTCCAGAACTGAACACAGTACTCCAGTTAAGGCTGAACCAGTCTTTATGCCAACCTAACATAACTTCCTTGTTTTTGTACTCTTTAGCCAGCATTTTTTGGATGGTGGAGTTTCCTGGCCCTGTTGATGCTGTGCAGCAGCTCCTGAAGGGCTCAGGTGGTGAAAGCGGACACAGCGTCGGATGCATCTAAAGTTTCATGGCCGTGTGTCTATGAGATGGCCCTGATCATGGAGTGCAAACGAGCTGCCCTCGGCCAGACAGGAGTCAGACATTCATGGAGGCAATGAAGATTCATGGAGTGTCCTCACTGCATGTTGTCATCATCCTCCTGCAATTGAATGACTAATATGGCCTCCACTGCATCTCCATGACAGGAGCCTTCTCGCAGAGGCTTTTGGTGCTGCTCTAAGCTGGACTGGAGTCAAACGTTCACAACTATGATGTGAAGCACAATGGGGACACCCTACTGTATGTCATCGTCATCCTCTTTGAGGAGGAGCAGCTATGGGGTCCTGCCAAGCATGCCTGCCTCATCTAGCCAGTGCAAGAGCCTCATCCCCATCATCGTCAACACCGAGGATCTCCTCACCCTCATCCCCGCTGCCACCCTCATCATCCAAGGAGACCTCCAGCTCCTCCATCTCCTCCTCAGCCAGGTCATCTCCCCATTGAAATGTCAGGTCGTAAAGGGCATGGCATACGACGATGATACGTGTCACCCTCTATGGACTTTATTGCAAGGCACCGCCAGACCGGTCCAGGCACCAGAACCGCATCTTCAGCATCCAAATGGTCAACTCCACCAAGCTGCCAGCTGCAGCATGAGCTTTATTATACCGTTGCTCTCCTGCAGTCTGAGGCCGCTGCACAGGTGTCATCAGCCACGGCTTCTGCAGGTAGCCCTTGTCCCCGAGGAGCCATCCCGCAGCCTCTGAACCCTGAAAGACTAGAGATTTGCGAGCGACTGAGGATGAATGCGTCATGCACACTCCCTGCAAACCGTGTGCACACCTGCATGATGTGCTCCTGGTGGTCGCATACCAGCTGCATGTTCAATGAGTGGAAGCCCTTGCCGTTGATGTAGTCCACCGTATGTGGCGATGGAGACTTGAATGTCACATGGGTGCAGCCGAATGCACCCTGCGCTTGTGGGAATCCCGAAATCTGGATGAATCCAATGGCCCTTGCATTCTGGCTGTCCTGGTCCCAGGCAAAATGTACAAAGTTGTGTGCCCTCAAGAAGATGGCATCCATGACCGCATGAATGCATTTGTGGGTGGCAGCTTGTGAAATCCCACCGAGGTCACCTGTGGAACCCTGATAGGAGCCACTGGCATAGAAATTGAGCGCTGCAGTCACTTTCACAGCCAGGGTCAGTGGATGCCCTCCATGTCCCCTTGGCGCCAAGTCCTGCCGTAAGTGGCAGATATGAGCGACCAGGTTCCTAGACATGCGCAGACTTTGGCGACACTGGTTCTTGGTCATCTGCAGGAATGACAGGCGGTGTCTATAGACCCTGGGTGTCGCTGGACGGTGAGCCGCCACGGCTCACTATCGCTCCTGGGCAGCATGTGTGGGAGCCCCACAGCCCCTTCCTGAGGTTGCTGCTCCATCCTCTCCGAGACCAAGAGCCTCAGTCGCTCAATCGTCTGTCATCTTCACTCTCTGTAGGTCATCAGGCATACAGCTAGGTCACCAGCATCCATGATCCTCACGTGGTCCTCCTGCAGCATGAAAGAGAGAGAGAGAAAGACGCAGTTAGCATGGATGCACTTAGTATCCTTTCCTGGCTCTGTGTGACCGCCCCTTAACACTTCCCGGGGAGTGCTGGTCACCCCTCGGATGGCCACAGATGAGTGTGCTGCATGGCTGCCCTGTCAATCTGCAACATGGGGGAAAACTGTCCAAACTAGGGATGCTGGGATTGTAAGGGGCTGTGAGTGCCTACAGCAGTGACTGCTACATGGCCAGCGTTGGCAAGGGATATTGTACAACTTGTGCAGTCCAACTGCTGCCTGGTTCAATAAAGTGGTCACAGACTCCCAGCCTGTGCTGGGGGGTTGGGACATAAGGCCTAGAGGGCTTGGTGGCACATTGGTGCCTCCACATTGCTTGTTTGGGCGGGCATGCCAGGAGCCCGACCCCAACCATATCACTGTGCTGCACCTGAACTGTCTCAGTTGCAGAGGAATGGTCAGTTTATACTGCGAGGCCACTTCCCTCGCCTAACCTGCCCCCAGCTCAGTTCCTTTTGTGCAGGATCCAATGCCAGAGTAGCAGTTGCCCTCGGACACCCCCACCCCGAGTACAGTCACCTCCAGAGCCAGGCAGCAGCTGCGCCCAGACATCACCCCACCCTGCACCGCAAGTACAGGCACCTCCGTGGCCAGGCAGCAGCTGCCCCCAGATGCCCCCCAGCCCGAACATTGTCACCTCTGGGGCTAGGCAGCAGTTGCCTCCAGACATCATCCCTCCGCCACCCTGAAAACAGTTGCCTCCTTGGCAGGGCAGCAGTTGCCCCCAGACAACAGCCCCTGAAAACAGTCACCTCCAAGGCAGGGCGGCACTTCAACCATGCCCCCTGGCACTCCTGAAGCCTGCAAAGCAACATGTGATCCTGGTGAGCAGTGGAGAATGATGTTCACTCACCTAAGTTCCCCCAAAGTGAAGGCCCCCAAGTCCAAGTCACCTCTGTGTCTTGTGAATGACATTGACGTCCTCTCCCGCCTACGTGGACAGACAATTCAGTGGGGGTCCAGAGCGTGGCGGGATGGCCTTTTAATGAGGTACTGATGAGCTCCTCGCTGACCATTGGCACGACACGCAGCCCGCTGCCAGCAGACTGAGCGGACGATCACGACCTGCCTTCCTGCCGTCGTTAACCAGATCATGCCATCTTATCCATGCCTACCACCTTTTCCCGCTCGCTGCCAGTGGGCATGGAAAATTCCAACCGAGGTTGTTTTACTTTTACCACTCCTAATGATAATCCTTTCATTCACCAATTTTATTAGTAACATAAACACATTGCTTGGTGTCTCCCAGTTAGGTGCAAGATTTCACCCATTCTTTTGAATGATTTATTCAACAAATGCAAATTTCATTTTACCTTTTACTCGTCATGTTTATCTAATTAACATCTCAAAACTACTGTACATCAAAGCACCCAGACAATCTGGATTTAATCCAATTAAGACACACATAGACACAGACCCTACTATGAGTCCAGTTTAAAAATAGTTTCCAATAACATTATTGGATTAATATCTCTTCATGACACCCTAAACAGTCAAATTCAAAATGAGTTCTATTAACTTCTGTCCCTGAAGACAGCAGCTTGATGCATTGATACTGAAGACTTTTTCACATTTGTAAGATCTTAAAAATGCCTACCCTTACACACAGCCTTGGCTCCTTTATACATATTTTCCCCTTTGAACGCAAATACCCATTGTTTCACAATGACTTTGGAATTTATCTTCCTGATAATAAACACCTCTCATAGCACTAAGTTTTACCAGTAATCCTTGGGGAAAAATAAACATGCTCTTTCTAAACTTCACATTGTTAGATGACACATTTCACTCCCTCTTTTGAAAACAATCTTGTCTGGTTTATTTTAAAATACAAGCGTTCCCTTGACACCTATATTTCTAAACTTTGCCATGCTTACTTAATTAACATTTCAAACCTAACCTCTCTTACATCAAAGCACCCAGACTAGCTGCCTCTAATTCAATTAAGTCTTACACAGACACATATAGAGACTTAGACACATCCCACTATTACTCCATTTTACAATAAATTCCAATAATATTATGAGAATTATTATATCTTCCTGACAGATAAGCGAAGGGATTGTTTGGATTTCAAAGGGATGTTAACCTGTTAGCCAGATAAGCAAGGCTAAGGAGTGTGTTTATTTTTCCCAAAGGTTATTGATAATATTGGCAACATGAAAGTTTTTATATTATGGGAAAGATGCAGTTCCAAAGACATATGCAACAATGGAATTTACATATTAAAGACATAGAAACAAAAAAAGGAGAATGAAAGGCTATGTTAGGGGCCATGTAAGATCTAATAGGAGTTTGCGAAACAGCCTTGAAGAAGCCTCCAGCCATTTGTGCACAAGCCTATTGTGTCCAGTAACTGAAGTTGCAGAAAACCATTTGGAATTCCACTGTCAAGTGAGTACTTGACAGTGTTAACTTGGGGCAGAATTTTGCCCTTGGCGGGCAGGCTTGGCAGGAGCAGTCGGGAAGCCAACCCCTGCCCGCGATTGGGACCGGACTGCAATTTCACGCTGGCGGTCCAATTAAGGCCTGCCCAGTGTAAAACGGAAGCAGGAATGCTCAGCAGTGCCTGTGCTGGGGGTGGCTGGGATGGAAGGAGGGCAAGCGGGCTTAGTGTGAACTTCACACATGCGTGCGAGTGAGTACTTCATAATCTCCCTAAGACACAGAGCTCGGGGAGATGAATCGTTTTTAAAAATGAAAATGAAGAAAATAACAATAATAAAACATGTCCCCTCATGTGACCATCGCATTATTTTATTTATCTGCCCGTGGATGAGGTTTCCAAAAAATGCAAAGACCACTTGGCCTTTTTGCCTGCCTACCAACCGTTTGGTTCGATAGGCAGCGAAAAAGTTAAGAGATTATTCAAGGGCCTTAATAGGCCTCTATCGCGCAACTACACGTTGATGTCGACACGCTCAGCTGACATCAACGCATATCATTTCACACTCGAGCGGGTTGAGTGTGCACCTACCCGCTGAGCGAAAATTTCTGCCCTTACTCTTTTTTTAACCTAAATCTATTTTTGACTGTTGTCTTAAAAGGGGTGTGTAACTGGGGGCCAGGTTAAGTAGGAATTTTAGGAGCTGTTATAATATTAAGTAATTGTTGTCTTATGTATGTGCTTGAAATCTTTTATGAATAAATATTTTAATTTAATTGTTTAAATCTCTAAAAGGTCTTAGTGGACTCATTACTTCTGAATACAGTGCGCATATATTCTTGCAATAAACACAAATAGCAAAACCGTTGTGATAGCATGACCAAGTTTCCCTTCATCTGCCACATCATAACAGTTTCTTTGTTTTATCCCACACTGTCTGGCTGTCCAAGTTCTAACAATGGCCTGAGGGAGGAAACATCTTGGTTGTGATTTTCTTCATCCCAGTCTGGCAATCTACAGTTGAAAGCAGGCCTGCTAATCTGATGAAACAAGGCCTAACTTAGGTGGAGAGCTTTGAATGTGCTCTTTGGGCGTGTTGGAAATTTTAATGACCATTTTTCCACCACATTAAGAGGGATGATCAGTTATAACTTACCTGGGGCAGGGTCGGGGAATGGGGAAGGTGCTGGGATTGCAGCCCAGCCCAGGCTCTGTGCCCTGATTCTAGGTCTCAGGCTGGTGGGCACCTGAGATGCTTCCTGCTGGTACAGGCACCTTCCAGGAATATGGGAAGTAAGAAATCTCTGCCTCATGTTCCAAATGGGATGGTCACTGCATGGAGGTTTCCTGTGGCTTGTCCCATTTCAGCTGGAATGTTATCCGCTTGGATTGTTGGGACCTGATATTTAGGCATTAAAATTAGCTTGCAGAATGGGCAAATAGTTGTCAAAAGAACTTCAACATGGATAAATATGAGATCATATACATTTTGGTAAGAAGAACAGTGAGGTCACTTATTATTTGAAAGTCGCAAGTCTAGGTAGGGCAGAGGAACAAAGGAGTACAAATACACCAATCACTAGAAGTTACATCACAGGTTAGAAAAGTAATAAAAAAGCATACCAAGCAGCAGGCTTTATTTCTAGAATGATAGAATTAAAAAATAAGGAAGTTATGTTAAACCTGAATCGAACCTTGTTTAGGTCTCACTTTTCCGCATGCAGTTCTACATATCATGTTATAAAAAGGATAGATAGGCTCGGGAGAGGGTGCAGAGAAGATTTCCAGGGGTAATACTAGAATCTCAAGGGCAAACTTATCAGGAAATGATGACAGACAGGGTGTCTTTTCTCATGAGATAAGAAAGCTGAGAGGTGACCTAATAGAGGTATTTAATTTTATGAAAGGTTTTGATAGAATGATTGCAGGAAGAATATTTTCTCCTGTTGGGAAGAACATAACCAGTGGCCATCAATATAAAATAGTCACAAAGAAACTGCCCTATGAAGAGAGATTGGGGAAACTGGGCCTGTAGTCTCTAGAGTTTCAATGAATGAGAGATGATCTCATTGAAACCCACAAAACACTTAAAGGGATGGACAAGGTAGATGCAGGTAAGATGTTTCCCCTGGTTGAGGAGTCTAGAACCAGGGGACACACTTTCAGTATAAGCGGAAAGTGACTTAGTACCAAGATGAAAAGAATTTTTTTTTTACTCGGAGTGTTGTGAATCTTCTGAATTCTCTACCCCAGACGGATGTGGAAGCTCAGTCATTGAGTATGTTTAAAGCAGAGATCGACAGATTTCTAAATACGAATGACATAAAGGTTTATGGGGATGGTGTGGTGTCATGAAAATAATATATTTTTCATAATATAATTGTAGTTTATTGTAAAGTAGGTTTATGGGTGTGAGTGCAGATGGTCCTGTCTGTTCGATTTAATTAAATTAGTGTCAGGTAGACTGAAAGCTTGAAATTATCAAAAGGAGTTATGTGTAGAAGGCATTTGAAATGCTAAAGAGTAAACATGGATGAGGTCTTAGCATATAAGAAGGAAATTTTTATTTTTAGATAAGTGAAGGAGTTGTTTGGATTTAAAGGGATGGTAGGATGTTTACAATTGGTAAGACAAGAAAGCCCAAGCAGTGTGTTTATTTTTCCCAAAAGGAAAGAGATCATATTAGCAACATGAAAGATTTTTATATTATGGGAAAAGTAAGTTTACAAGACATATGGAACAATGGAATTTACAGGTTAAAGAGAGAGAAACATATACAAAGAGGAATAAAAGACCATGTTGGGGGGGCCATGTAAGATCTAACAGGAGTGTGTGAAACAGCCTTGAAGCCACCAGCCATTTTTGCAAAAGCCTGCTGTATCCAGTAACTAAAGTTGGACAAAAGCCTTTGAAATTCCACTGTCAAGTGGGTGCTGTGGTAACTTCCAGGCTTGTTCTTCAAATTTAAAATCTATTTTCGACTGTTGCCTTGAAGTGGGTGTGTAGTTGGGAGTTAGATTAATTAGGAATTTTGGGATTTATCATAGTATTAAGTAACTGTAATCTTATGTATATGCTTGAAATTGTTTCTTTTGTTAATACATCTTTGAATTTAATTTTTAAAATCTCTAAAGGCCTTAGTGGACTCATTACTTCTGAATTCAATACATACATCTCATAAAAAATACAAATTGCAAAACCATTGTGATAGCGCAGTCAAGTTTCCCTTGTGGATTTGGTCCACCTGGCACACATTAGCTGCCAAGTCATAACAGTGGGAAAAAGGCAGTGAAGTGGATGATCAGCCATGATCGTACAGAATGGCAGAGCAGGCTTGACAGGATGAATGGCCTACACCTGCTCTTATGTTCCTAAATCCAATAGGGAATTCAGATGAAACATCTTTACCCAAGGAGTGGTAAGAATATGAAATTCGCTACTACAGGAAGTGGTTGAAGCAAATAGTATTGATGCATTTAAGGGGAAGCTAGATATGAGGGAGAAGGGAATAGAGGGTTGTAATGGTAGATTTAGATGAGGAAAGGTGGGAGGAGATTCAAGTGGAGCATAAACTGTTTGGGCCTAACTAGTTGGTTCGTTGGCCTGTTTATGTATGTAAATTGAATTATTTAACATTTTAAATTAGTGAGAACTTCACATATATTCTAGTATCAAATCAAGTTACTACTTATCCTTCTGAACATGCAAATTACAAATTTATATAATTTTCCTTCAAGTCATGTATTTGGTATATAATTAATGCTCTTGTGCACGTAGAAAAGCTTCAGCAACAATGAAGAAGCAGGACCAAACAGAAAATGAAGTAATCAGTATCAAGCAGCCAAAGAAACCCCCTATCCTACCTGAAGAATATGCTGATGGGGAGTACGGGCTAGTGATCAATGGAGACACCCTGGTAAGAAACCTTTACATAATACCTTTAAAATGAGGTAGTTGTTCCTTTTGTTTATTGAACAGTAGGATTTGAATGTGATTATTGAGAAATTTGGTAAAATTCCCATGATGTTGCTCATGTTAACCCAGAGAATATAATGAGGTTGGAATCTGCCAGTCATCTGGTAGAAATATGCCAGTAGTTCAGAATAAAGACTGAGACCTGATATGCAGCTTGGAGTTGCTGCCCCCTGCCTAAACCCCTCATAAATTGTTCAGAAGTCCAGGGATATACAAGGCTTTAAGATCATTGGCAAAGTCACCAAATATCCTCAAGTGATGGTGTGGGGCTTGTGGGAAGGGTTAGGGGCAAGGAGGGATGCAGCAGGAGCAGCAATTGTCAGTAATATGCTCCTAAATAACAGAGCTGGGGCGCATCTGGGAGGTCTGAACATTGTTATGGTCTCTCCATAATGGAAAACCTTTTAATGGTATGGGCAATCATTTTTGCCTCCAAAACTGTGAATCACCTCCTGATGTTGGCAAATCCATCAGAGATCCTTGGCAGATCAATCTTAACCTGAGTCAACACAAACCTCGTCAACCACCCCCGACTTTTAGCATGAGAAGTCCCTGAGCTGAGCCAACATGGCCTGAACCGACACAAACCTTTAATGCAGGAAATCCCTGATCCGAGCCAACACGACCAGAACCAACACGATCCTCACTGACTTGCGCCCAACCTTTAGTGCATGAAGTCCCTGACCTGAGCCAATACAAACCTCGCCAACTATACCCAATCTTTAGTGTGGGCAGTCCCATACCTGGGCCGACACAACCCAAACCAGCATGAACCTTGCCGACCACATCTCTTCTTCAGGGCTCTGAAGAAGAGTCATATGGACTCAAAACATTAACTGTTTTTCTCTCCACAGATGCTGTTAGACCTGCTGAGAATTTCCAGCATTTTCTGTTTTTGTTTCTTTTAGAAGCTATGTGCTTGAACCAGGTCCATGACTAGAAAGCTTCACCCTCAGGATTATCCGTGCTTAGGGCTTATTCGTCACTACAATCATGTGACCCCTAAAAGCAGTAGGATAGGTTATACCTATAATCACTACATTTCCTCCCCCTTTAGTTTTTTTACATTTCCTATTTACAAAGAATATTTTAATCCACAACATATACATACAGGTCATGTGTTTAAAGATTACGTCTCTGAGGTGGTTTTCTAATTTGGTTAGAGTGACGTAGCACTACCACTTGAGATTCTCCCACTGGATCGACATGACCAGGAACTGTAGCATCAGGGACATCGTTAGACAATGGCAGTTCAGGATTAGGCAATTCAACAGAGACATGAGGTATGTCTGTTCTAGGTTTATCTATCACCTCAGGGATTAAAGGTTCGACATTTGTTACAGGTGGAATAGCTGGTTGTTGGAATGTCTCTCTACTCCGTAGATGATCCACATGTTTTCAAACAATCCAGCCTTCCACTTCCACTTGGAATGTCAATGGTTCAGTTTCAGAGACAATTATATCAGGAACCCAACTAAGTCCATTTTCAAAATTCCACACAAAAACTGTGGCCCCACAGTAAATCTTTGAGCTCTGCTATGAATATTGTGCTTCAATTTTTAACTACTCTGATTCTTCTCTACCTTCCACTCTAATTGTGGAAACGCCATACTCAACTTTGTACAAACGCAGCCTTCCACCAGTAATTCAAACGATGTTGAACCCATAGGGTTGAATTTTCCCCCCATCGGGGGGAAGTTGATGGGCAGGTGCATGCGGGCAGCGTGACATCCGCACAGAAGTGCTATGCGCTCCCTGTGCGGGCAGAGGGGGATTCCTAAAATCGAGAGTGAGCTCTTTCGCGCATGCATGTGAAAGAGTGGACTCATCTCCCTGAGATCGGCTCTAAATGTGAAAAAGCTCAAAATAGAAAAATAAAATTTCCCTAACAAGTTCCCTCATGTGACAATGTCACATGAGTTGGGACATGTTCATAATTTCCAAAAAAACTTTATTAAAATTTTTAAAACCCTACGTGAAACCTCATCCCACCCATCTAGTTTTCGCCAGAGCTCCTGGCCTGCCCGCCAATCTTAAGGTTGGACGGGCAGGTCCACTAATTACTTTAATTGCTCTGTCAAGGCCTTAATGGGCCATTGACAGGTCGGCGGGCACGCAGCTGATTTTGCTGCGTTCCCGCCTTCCTGAAAATTTAAATGGGGCGCGGTGTCGTCAGGAGTTCCGCCCGCCGTCACCATGTGTCATTTTACGCGTCAGCGAGTGGGCCCCACCCCCGCTTGCCAATGGTAAAATCCAGCCCATAGTTGCATGAGCAGTCGTACAATAATTGAGAAGAAAATGTGAAATTTGAGTTTCTAAAGTACCTTTGGATAACTTCTTTGTTCCTGATTTGACAGTTTGCATTGCTCTTTCAGCTAACCCATTTGATGAGGGATGATATGGTGCTGTTTTAATATGCTTTGTTCCATTTAAACTCATGAATCTCTGAAATTCCATACTAATGAAGGCAGTACTGTTATCTGAAGTAGTGACTTCCGGTCGACCATATATACTAAAACCTTGGTGCAGCTTTTCAATAGTTCGACATAATGTCGATGATCTCACTTCATACACATCTATCCACTTGGAATGTGCATCGATGGTCGATAAAAACATGGGCCAGAATTTTACATCCCTTGAGCAGGTGCGCGCCTGACCTGAACGGATGTGAAATTGTGCGAGATGATGTTGGACGAGCGTCCCAACATCATCACACACTCACGCGATATTTCGCTCAGCGAGCACGCTTCCAACTGCCATGCTCGCCCACCAACAATTAAGTGGGCAATTAAGCCCATTGACAATGTAATCAACAGCGATTTTACGTGGCCCATCCACATTTATGGTTGGCGGACAGGCCATTCTCCCAGGCCATTCACATTTTTGCTCAAACCTCTATCCAGGGCGAGATGGAATCTCTGTGGAAAAGTAAAATAAAAAGAGATACCTGGGTTTTATTTTTGATGAGGTATGCTTTCAGGTGCTTGATTGTGCTGCATGGACATATTTTACAGCATTTCTGTCGTGTCCTTTAGTCTTTGGAGGGCTGCAGCTTGCTGGGGCAGCTGTCTGCCTTCAGGGAGTTCTCTTGAAATGTTCACCTGCACCCTTGGTTACGTCAGCGCCTGCCCTCTTCCCATCCCCACCTGGCAGTGCTGAAATTTTGGCGCATGTTTCATGCTGGCTGGCTAGCTATTAATTGGCCAAGCAGCGTGAAATTGCGGTCGGGCCCAATCGTGGCCGATAGCCCATCACCCTTCCATTCCTGGGCCCGTCAATCACTTGCGCCCGACAGCCAAAAAATTCAGGCCATGATACCTAAAAATGGACCTACCTAGTCTATATGTAACCGAACCCAGGGTCGACCAGACCACTCCCACGGATGGCAGCTTTTGTTGTTGCTGACATTAGAGACAGTGCTTGACCGTGCTTTCAATGTCACTGTCTATGCCTGGCCACCAGACATAGCTTCGCGCGAGCATTTTCATCTTCAAAATGCCTGGATGTGCACTGTGAAGCTCTATGCCTGGATGTGCACTGTGAAGCTCTATCAAGAGTGGTTCTTTTCCTTGCGAAGAGATGATGACTCTTGATCCCCACAACAAAATTCCATCTTGACAACTTAACTCAGTTTTACGGGCATGAAATGATCTTATCTCTTCAGATACTGGTGAATTCGACCATCCTTGCAATAATTGGTCTCGGACTTTTGACAAAATTGGATCCCTGTTTGTCCAACTTCTTATTTGCTTTGTGCATACTGGTGAAGAGTCCAAGAAATTCAACACAAGCACAACTTCTTGTGGCACTCGAGCATGTACAATGCTATCTGGCAACAGAAGATGACTGACTGCGTCTGCATTTACAATATGCACACCAGGACGATGCATAAAGATGTACTCATGCACTGATAAGATCAAAGCCCAACATTGAATTCTTGCTGATGCTATTGGCGGAATGGACTTATCCTCACGAAATAAACTCATTAATGGTTTATGGTCCGACACAACGTTGAAATGACCATCCATGCAGATACTGGTGGAATTTCTTCACGCCAGATATTACTGATAAACTTTCCTTTTCAAGATGTGAATAACTCTTCTCAGCTGCAGAGAGGGTTCTGGAGACATAGCCTATTGGCCTTTAGGATTTGATTTCTGTCTTTTCTTTTTCTGTTTGCCGCAGTTTTGTCTTGTCCTTCATTTTGATTTCACAGTCGGTCAAATTTCTCTCTGGTAAAATCTTAACTTGGTTCAGTTTGGGGGTTAAGCTACCCTTGGCTTCGTACCTACTCACATCTTGGAAAGTTCCATGACTTTTCCTTCAAATGCCTCTTTTGTTTCACTCAGCTGATTCTTCAGCTCTTCTGTCTTGTATCTCTTCCTGGAATATTGAACGTTGTTGAGTCTTCTCTGCCAACTGTTTCTTCAGTTTGTTCAGAGTAACAATGTTCATTTTGTTTCTTTTCATGATTTTCCAGTGGAACCAATTCTGACCTGAGGGATCCTTGCATCCTGTGAAGGTTCTTCAATTCTCCTAACTCATTCCAATATAAACTGTCATACTCCCTTATCAACTCAGGAACTCTTCCTGTTCTCACTTGAAAGATTTTTGACAGGTGGGGCTTAATTTTATGTAACCATTCGCAGCCCAGAAGACTAGGTCCTTCACCTGTTACAATGGTCATTGCACACAGGTATTGTGGTGATGCCCTGTCTGCAGTTGAGCTGTGGTTTGTTGCAGATTCAGTAGCTGGGTACCTTCATTTAGCTATTTAAATGTGTGTCCTCCCACCGCTGTGGTCGAGGCTCTTGTGTCTAGGTGCCATGACGAGGGGCTTCCCATTCACTTGAAGGGTGACGGTTATTGGTTAAGTTTTTATTGCTTTGACATTGTATAGAGAATAGATATTAGTATCAGCAGCTTCTGGTTCTGTTATATTGTGCACTTCAATAATCTTGGTTTGCTGTCTGACTGACTGTCTCAATTTCGCCCTGCATTGCCTTATTATATGCCCTTTTTGTTGCAGTAATGGCATTCTGCCTCCTTAAATATGCAGTTTTCAAGTATATGGTTACCCCCGCATCTGTAACAGATTAATTTTTGAATCATTGCTGAGATGTTTCCACTATGTCTTTTCATTTTTCGAGCAGCAGAGACTGTCTCTCTGGTTTTCACGCCATGCCCGGCAGTCGCTTCCCACCCCAACTGAAGAACAGGGCCATGTTGCACCCTCTATAAGCCTGCAAGTCCCCTCAGCACTTTCCATTGCTCGTGCTATTTCCATGGCACGCGTCAAATCAATATTAACTTGTACAAGTAAACGGCGCTGAATGTGGTGCCATTATGAATGCCACAAACCAACCAGTCCTGCAACATGTCATTGAGTGTATCTCCGAAGTCACAGTGTTCTGTCAACTGCTTCAATTTCGCTATATGAGTTGCGATGGACTCCCCTGGGGCCTTTACTTTGAAGTTAAATTTAAACCTCTCCATAATTACCAATGGCTTTGGCTGAAAATGCTTATTCATGAGGTCTTCCAATTCATTAAAATATTTAGAATTTGGCTCATTTGGGGCCGTCAGACTGCAGATGAGATTATATGTCTTGCTACCACAGACACTTTAAAGAATTGCTTTCTGCTTCTCCTCCACTGATATTTCATTTGACACAAAATAAAAACCTAGGTGTTCCATGTACTGGCTCCAGTGTTCTATGGGTGAGTCATAAGGTCAATTTTGCCAAAGAGTGGCATGACTGGTGAGTATACTTTTCTTTCTTTCCTTAAGAACTGACGTACTCACATTCACAAGGTGAGGTGCAGCAGCAGAGCTATTTATCCTCATCGCCAATTGTAATGAACTTGATGTACGGGACATGTTTCTTACTTCAAACGGATAACTTTACTATTGAGCTCATTTAGAAGCTACATGCTTGAACCAGGTCATCAACTGAAAAGCTCTGCCCGCAGGATTACCCATGCTTAAGGCTCATTCGTTAGTACAATCATGTGACCACTAAAGGCAGTAGGAAAGGTTATACCTACAATCATGACACTTTTCTGGCCATTTTATTTACTTTAGACTATGCCTAGTTTAGGCTTAGGGCTCTTGTAATGTAGCTAGGCCTAGTCCTATATGCGGTGTCTGAAAACCAATATAATCTGGAATCTGAAACACGATCGGCCCCGAGGATTTCAGATAACGGATACAAGACCTGTACCACCTTACTGTGATTGCTCTTTGGAAAATCTTAAAGTCAGTTAAAGGTCAGAAGAAGTGCACAACTAATAACTAGCTTTCTTTCACCCTTTTTTGGATCCATAGGGAGAGATTTTGAACATGCCAGGCAGGGATAAAATTGACATTGCAGCTTGCTGCCTTTTTACATAAACCACGTATTTTCATTTTCATTTCCATTTCCATTGATTTTTTATAGAATCACAGGCTCAGTTGAACCACTATCCCACCCAACAGAAACTCTATAGGTGAGGTTAAAATCAACAAAGCCCACTTACAGGTCCAAAGTCATACCAGTCCCATCCAGTGATATTTTATGTCCTCAACTTTTGGGCACCATCCTGACCCGAGTTAAAAAGGACCTAGCTGTGTAAAATTACTGGGATCAATACCCTAACAAGAATATTCATCAAGGATACCAAATTCCTAATCCATTCAACTACACTCATCATTAAGGAGCAATCTGTGATTCACAATTTAGTCAATGCCTTGGAGTGAAAGTTTTGCTCCTAACAGATCAGATTAGATTATCATTTATATGTCCAGCTTCCTATCAGGACCCACACAAACTACTGAGTAAATAAATTCATCCTTTCTTCCCAATTTTCAAAGAATTCAGACAACAAAATCATGACAATTGTTTATTAACCCTATATGGTAATCCATGCATCCAGTGTTAACAGGAGATACCATCCCTGATTGAAAAGCAGAATACTGCAGATGCTGGAAATCTGAACTGAAAACAGAAAATGCTGAAATACTCAACAGGTCGAGCAGCACCTGTGAGAGCGAAACAGTTAACATTTCAGGTTGATAACCTTTCATCAGAACTGGGAAAAGTTAGAGATATAATTGATTTTGAGCAAGCATTATGTGGATGGGACAAGGACAAAGGAAGGTCTGTGATAGGGTGGAAGACAGGAGAGATTGAATGACAGAACAGTTTGTCTTACAGGGCCAAAGGGAAAAAAAAACAAAAAAAACTACAAAACAAAAGATGTATCTGGAGCAGGTGTGCTGCAGTCTGAAAGCAAAAATAAGAGAAAAACCAAAACATGCAAAGTAAAGGAAACAAAATGGGGGGACAGAATTTACAGTCTGAAATTGTTGAAGTCAGTGTTGAGACCAAAAGTCTGTGAGTGCCTAATCGAAAGATGAGATGCTGTTCCTCAAGCTTATATTCGGCTTCACTGGAACAGTGCAGGCGAAGGACAGCTATGTCAGTGTGATAGCAAGGTGGAGAATTAAAATGACAGGTCACTGGAAACTTGGGTTGTGCTTACAGACAGAACAGAGATATTCTGCAAAACAGTCACCCAATATGTATTTGGCCTCCCTAGTGTAGAGAAAACCACATTGTGAGCAGCGAATATAGTATACTAAATTGAAAGAAGTACACATAAATTGCTGCTTCCCCTGGAAGGAGTGTTTGAGGCTTTGGATGGTGAGGAGAGAGGGAGTAAAGGTATTACATTTCCTGCATTTGTATGAAGAGGTGCTGTGGGAAGGGGATGGTTGTTGGAGTCATTGAGGAATAGACCAGGGTATCATGAAGGGAATGGTCCCTTTGGAATGCTGAAAGGGGAGGGGAGGAGAAGATGTGCTTGGTAGTGGCATGCTGGAGGTGGTTCTACTAGACACCAGCACTGCCTCCTTATTACAGAGCTGTTGTCAGAGCCTTTAAAATTACTGCTATACAATGAATGCGTCATTGAACCCTTTCAATGCTGAATTCCTTTGTATTATTTCTATCATGTACATACTGTATGTGAGATAATGAATTTCTACTGAATTATAGTTAATTAAATAGATTTGGTAATATGTTTTCTACCCAAATACAGGCACATGCTTTAGAAGACTTGGAAGTAGAATTCCTAAAAACAGCTTGCCTTTGTAAAACAGTTATCTGTTGTCGTGTAACACCCCTTCAGAAAGCTCAGGTGGTAGAACTGGTGAAAAAATACAAGAAAGCAATAACGCTAGCAATTGGGGATGGCGCAAATGATGTAAGCATGATCAAAGGTAAGTGAGAAATAACACTGAATTAGATGTTCCAATTTTCTTGCAAAGATCCAACTCGATAACTTGACATCCTGGAAATTATAATTGCTGAAAGAAAAAGTACTTATTATCACAAAGAAACACTAAATGAAATGACTAACTGTGATTACTGACTTCTTTTGAATAATGATAGAGACGAGAATAACAAAGATAAGAAACATTGGTGTAAGTTTTACAAGACTGTTCTCAGTGCATTGCCTCATTAAATAGAAGCATAGATTAGAGAATTGGTTGCAAAGGCTTTTGATTGTGTAAATGTAAAGTATTGACTGCAAACTTTAGAAACTAACATATATCCCTCAAAAAATGTTAGAACTTGGATGAATTGTAAGAACTAAATGTGGGGAAGAAATTGGCATCTGGACATGTGTAAAGCTTTCTATTTCATTATTGGTCATGCCACAATTCCTTTGTATTTTCACTGGAATTGAACCACTTTGCTTGTGTTGATGTACTCACTGTTGAACAGATCCCCACCTGCAAGTTACATCTTGCTTGGAAGTGTCTGAATGTGGGCAAAGGAAAAGGCACGGTGTCTAATTTTCATCCTGGAGGTGGGAATCAGGTGTTGGGAGATTTCCCAATGTTGTTCCTTACTGAGTCCTCCTTTCTGGCAGTGTAGTTGACACTATCTTCATGGTGGGGAAGTGGGTATGGGCTGGAGTTTGTTGGCTGAGACATTGGCTCAGTTCTGGAAATGTGATTTTCCTATTTTGAATACTGTCAACCTTTGAAGTACCTCCTCTTTAGCTATTTTTATCCTATCCAAGTTTGGAAAATGAAAATCCCACCTTATATGCATTTGGGCCAGGCTCCAAAGGGCCAATAGGAAATTGGAAAAGCAGTACAGAGAGGCTGGTTTGGTCGTGTTCTCCCAAAATCTAGATCTGTATCTTTTAACTGAAATCTTTGAAAGTCACCAGTATGCCAGTGCAAGGCAGTGTGGGGAAGCAGTGCCTGGGCTACAAGAAAAATCACTGATGGTGCCTAAAGTTTGTGTGGCCAAATTTTTTGGGAATAAATAGAAGTGTATCATGAAATGCTGCCCATATCCTATTGCATATCAAGTTCCACATGTTCATCATCCCTGTCCATGATGGCCCATGTTGGTTCTCAGTCCTTAATTGCCTCATTTGAAGTTCTCACCTTGTGTTTAATTCTGCTTAGACTTGTTCTTTCCTATCTCTGTAGACTCCTTAACCCCTAAATCAGCAAGGAACAAAATTGATTTACTGTAAGTTTAAAAAATGGTAGAAGAAATGGAGAAAATAATGGAAATTAAGATAAAGAAGTTCCCAGGACCAGATAGTATCCACCCCAGGATATTAGATGTCTAGAGCCAGAATTTTCTGTTCAGTATGCAGGAGCCCGCACGCCAACATGTACAATGAGGCATGAAAATGTCGGGCATGTGTTCCGATGCCACCGCGCGTCATTCCGATCTTTCGTTTGGTGGGTGTGCACCGGAGTCAGCTGCACACCCGCCGAGCTGTCAAAGGCCTGTTAAAGCCATTAACAAACCAATTAAACAAATTGACAGGGCTGCCCATCCAACCTTAAGGTTGATGGGCAGACAAAGAGCCCAAGCAGCCTTCGCGTTTTGCATGAAACCTCATCCACAGGCAGGATATGGTTTCATGAAGGTTTTATTAATGAAATAACATTTTTTTATGACAATTCGTAAACATGTTCCAGCTCATGTGACACTGTCATATGAGGAGACATATCTGAATAATTTTCTTTTTTTCTTTTTTTCCAACTTTAAATTTGAACTTTATCTCCCTGAGGCAGCACCCTGAGGCCCCGACTCTCCCTCCTTCGCCTGAGCACTACCGGATACGTAACATGGCAGTGCGCATCCGATCACGGATGGCGATCGGCTCTTCACTTACTCCCAACCGGCCCGCTCGACTGGGAGAGAATTCTCCCCAGGTGTTAGAGGTCTCTGGAATGGTGACCTTTAGACTATCAGATTGTTGAGAAAACCCTTCTGGTTCACCAATGTCCTTTAGGGAAGGAAATGCAATCATACATGTGACTCCAGACACACAGTATTGTGTTGACTCTTAAATGTCCTCTGAAATTGCCTGTACCACTGAGCTGTACCAAACCACTACAGAAATGTTGAGAAGAATAAAACCAGACTAAACACCCAGCATCGACCCAGGCACCGGAAACAATAACAGAACACCTAGCCCAGTCAAATTGAAAAGTTCTCCTTTCTAACATCTGGGGACTAGTGCCAAAATTGAGAGAGCTGTCCTACAGATTGGTCAAGCAGCAGACTGACAAACTCACCTAATCATACCATTGAGCCAATATCCCAGACTCCTCCGTCATGATTCCTGGGTATGTCCTGTCCCACCAACAGGATAGAACCACCAGAAGTGGCAGCATAGTGGTATACAGTCTAGAGGAAACTTAGGAAATAGGAACAGGAGAAGGCCATTCAGCCCCTTGAGCCTACCACCTCATTCAGCTAGATTATGTCTGATCTACCTCAGTACTATTTTCCCTCAATATTCCGATATTCCTTGAAAGTCTTTAATGTTTAGAAATCAATCAGTCTCTGTCTTGAACATACTCAGTGCCCTCTGGGGTAGTGAATTCAAAAGATTCACCACCATATGGTTATATGGAACCATATAGTTCATAGAACCATAGGAACACAATGGCACAGAAAGAGACCATTCATCCCATTGTCTCTGCACCAGCCAAAAAATAAAAATAAAAAACTAGCCGCCCATTCTAATTCCGCCTTACAGCATCTGGTCTACAGCAGGTTACAGTACCTCAGGTACTGATCCAGGTACTTTTAAATGAATTGAGTGTTTCTGCCTTCGCCACCAAACCAGGCAGCGAATTCCAGATACCAACCACCCTCTAAGTGAAGAAGTTGTTCCTCATGTCCCCTCTGATCTTTCTATCAATAACCTTAAAACTGTGCTGCCTGGTAATTGACTTCTCCACTTGGAGAAACAGGTCTTTCCTGTCTACTCAATCTAGGCCCCTCATAATTATGTACACCTCAATTAAGTAACCCCTCTGCCTCCTCTTCCAAGGAAAACAACCTTAGCCTATCCAATCTTTCCTCATAGCTGCAATTTTCAAGCCCTGGTATCATTCTTGTAAATCTCTTCTGTACTCTCTCCAGAGCAATTATGTCCGTCCTGTAATGTGACGACCTGAACTGCACATAAAATTCTAGCTGTGGTCTAACCAGCATCTTATACAGTTCCAGCATTACATCCCTGCTTTTGTATTCTATAGCTCATCCAATAAAGGAAAGTATTCCATATGCTTTCTTTACCACCTTATCCACCTGCCCTGCCACCTTCAGAGACCTGTGAACATATACTCCAAGGTCTCACACTGCCTCTACCCCTCTCAATATCCTTCCATTTATTGAGTATTCCCTTGCTTTGTTTGCCCTCCCCAAATGCATTACCTCACATTTCTCTGGATTGAACTCCATTTGCCACTTTTCTGCCCACTTGACCAAACCATTGCTATCATTCGGGCATCGAAAGCTATCCTATTCACAGTCAACTACATGACCAGTTTTTGTGTCATCTGCAAATTTCATAATCGTGCCTCCCATATCTAAGTCCAAATCATTAATATATACCACAAACAGCAAGGGACCCAACACTAAGACCTGTGGAACGTCACTGGAAACCACTTTCCATTCACAAAGACATCCATCGACCATTACCCTTTGTTTCCTGCCACTGACCCAATTTTGGATCCAACTTGCCAACATTTCCCTTTATCCCATGGGCTTTTACTTCTCCAACTAGCCTGCCCTGAAGGACCTTGTCAAATGCCTTATTAAAATCCAAGCACCCATTACACTACCCTCATCAATCCTTTTTGTTACTTCCTCAAAAAATGTAATTAAATTAGTAAGGCACAGCCTTACCCCTGACAAAACCATGCTGTCGATCCCTGATTAACCTGTTCCTTTCTAGTTGACAGTTTATCCTGTGTCTCAGAATTGATTCTAATAATTTGCCCATCACCAAAGTCAGACTGACTGACCTATAATTATTTGGCCTGCTCCTCGCACCCTTTTTAAATAATGGTACAACGTTTGGAGACGTCCAATCCTCTGGTACCTCACCTGTATCTAGTGAGGATTAGAAAATGATCCTCGGAGCATCTGCCAATTCCTCCCTGGCTTCCTTTAACAGCCTGATATACAGTCCATCCAGCCCTAGTGATTTCCCCACCTTCAAAGATGACAGTCCCTCCAGAACTTGCTTTCTCATTTTGCTTATTGTATCTAATATTTCACAATGCTCCTCTTTAACTAGAATGTCTGCATCATCCCTCTCCTTTGTGAAGACAGAGTACTCATTAAGAAAAAAGCAAAAAACTGCTGACACTGGAAATCCAAAACAAAAATAAAAATACCTGGAAAAACTCAGCAGTTCTGACAGCATCTGCAGAGAGGAACACAGTTAACGTTTCGAGTCCGTATGACTCTTCAACAGAACTAAGGAAAAATAGAAAAGAGGTGAAATATAAGCTGGTTTAAGGGGGGGGAGGTGGGACAAATAGAGCTGGATAGAAGGCCAGTGATAGGTGGAGATAGCCAAAAGATGTCATAGACAGAAGGACAAAGAGGTATTGAAGGTGGTGGTATTATCTAAGGAATATGCTAATAGGTGACATTAAGGGTAGAAAGCAGGACGAGCAAGGTACAGACAGCCTTGTGGGGTTGGGGTGGGGGGAAGGGATTGAAATAGGCTAAAAGGTAGAGATAAAATAATGGATGGAAATACATTTAAAAATAATAGAAATAGGTGTGAAAAGAAAAATCTATATAAATTATTGGAAAAAAGGGGGATCGGAAAGGGGATGGGGATGGAGGAGATCTAAAGGTGTCCATGATCTAAAATTGTTGAACTCAATATTCAGTCCAGAAGGCTGTAAAGTGCCTAGTCAGAAGATGAGGTGCTGTTCCTCCAGTTTGTGCTGAGCTTCACTGGAACATTGCAGCAGGCCAAGGATGGACATGTGGGCACGAGAGCAGGGTGGAGTTTTGAAATGGCAAGCAACAGGGAGGTCTGGGTCATGCTTGCATTCAGACCGAAGGTGTTGTGCAAAGCGGTCACCCAGTCTGCATTTGGTCTCTCCAATGTAGAGGAAGCTGCATTGGGAGCAGCGAATGCAGTAGACTAAATTGAGGGAAGTGCAAGTGAAATGCTGCTTCACTTGAAAGGAGTGTTTGGGCCCTTGGACGGTGAGGAGATGGGAAGTAAAGGGGCAGGTGTTGCACCTTCTGTGTTTGCATGGGAAGGTGCCGTGGGAGGGGGTTGAGGTGTAGGGGTGATGGAGGAGTGGACCAGGGTGTCCTGGAGGGAACGATCCCTGTGGAATGCCGCCGGGGGCGGTGGGGGGGGGGTGCTGGTGGTTGGTGGTGAGTGGGGTGAAGGGAAGATGTGTTTGGTGGTGGCATCATGCTGGAGTTGGTGGACATGGCGGAGGTTGATCCTTTGAATGTGGAGGCTGGAGGTGTGATAAGTGAGGACAAGGGGGGCCCTATCATGGTTCTGGAGAGACCAAGGAGAGGAAGGTGTGAGGGTGGATGCGCGGGAGATGGGCCGGACACGGTTAAGGGCCCTGTCAACCACTGTGGGTGGAAAACCTCGGTTAAGGAAGAAGGAAGACATGTCATAGGAACCGTTTTTGAAAGTGGCATCATCAGAACAGATGCAATGGAGGCGAAGGAACTGAGAGAATGGGATGGAGTCCTAAGAATATTGCCCACAACTTCTACATCAATGCATAAGTTACCTTTTACATCCCTGATAGGCCCTACCCTTTCCTTAGTTATCCTCTTGCTCTTAATGTATTGATAAAAAAATCTTTGGGTTTTCCTTGATTTTTACCTGCTAATATTTTTTCATATCCTCTTTTTGCTTTTCTAATTTCCTTTTTTACTTTATCCATGTACTTTGCATACTCCTCTAGGTTTTCTAGAGTATTAAGTTTTTGTGATTGTCGTAAGTTTTCTTTTTCTGCTCGATCTCATCCTGTATGCTTCTGGATGACCAGGGGCCTGTAGATTTGGCAGTTCTGCCCTTTTTCTTTGTGGGGACATGTCTACACTGTGCCCGTAGAATCTTGCTATTGAACGCCTCCCACTGATTTGGTCACTGATTTTCCTTCAAGTAGCTGTACCCACTCCACTTTCACCAGACCACTTCTCAGCTTCATAAAATTTTTCTTCCCTCAATTTAGAACTTCTACTCTTGTTCTACCTTTGTCCTTTTCCATAATGATGCTAAATCTAACTATATTATGGTCATTATCTCCAAAATGGTCACCCACTGCTACTTCATCCACATGCCCTGCTTCATTTCTTAAGATTAAATCTTGAATCCTTCTCATTGGGCTTGTTCCATGCTGGCTAAAAAAAGTCCTCTTGAATGCAGTTCAAGAATTATGTGCCCTCTGTGCTTTTCATACTGTTCGCATCTCAATTGATATTAGGGTAGTTCAAGTTCCCAACCAATATGGCCCTATTGTTTTTGCGCTCAGAAATTTGCCTACATATTTGCTCTTCTATCTCCCTCTCACTATTTGAGGGTCTATGGTACATTCCTAGCAGTGTGGCTGATCCTTTTTTATTTCTGAGCTCAACCTATATAGCCTCGTTTGATGATCCATTTAGCATACCATCCCTTTTCACAGCTGTAATTGATTCCTTAACCTATATTGCTACACCCCCTCATTTTTATCCACGTTTCTATCCTGTCTGAAAACTCTATATTGTTACGATCCCAGCTGATGTTAACAACTGGACAACTCTGATCCCAGGGTGAAACCCAACTTGATAGATCCTAAACTTTTCTTTGTTTATTTAGATATGTGGAGAGTGGCTACTCAACAGAGTCACAGGAGTCAGCTGATTAACTTTTAACAAAGGAATAAAACCTTTACTAAACAAGAAAACATTAACTATAATACAACACTCCTTCACCACAGATATACCTTTCCAATTATATACAGATTTGTAAGGATAACACAAGTTACAAAAGCTATCTTTATAATCTAATGTCCACAGTAAGTACAGAGTCCATGTAAACCAATAGGAAATCTGTGGTCAGACACACCACAGTCCAAAACCAAGTGACAGTTGCCAGCTCAACCAGATCTCATCAACTCCCCCCAGACGCTTGTCACACCATGAGCCAACCAGTCTCACTGCACTCAGTCTTTCGCACAAGGGTTTCCAAGAACACACTTTGGAATCTTCTCCCAAACTAATGTTTCTCCCAGGCACCTTCTATAAGGGTTCACCTCCAGGGTTTCGAACTTTCCTTCTGATGTTCCTCTTCCCTGGGTCACCACATGCTTTCAAGCTGTCTTCCATGCATTCTCTGTCTCCAACTCAACCGTCAACAGTACACCACTGCTTCACATGCCCATAGCAAAAGGTTGCAGACTTTCACCTGTCTCTTTAGAACTTCTGGCTTCTCACAAGCCTTTATATCTCTTTAAATCTGCTTCCTGCAGTATTTGTCTCTTTAAGCTTGAAGATTGGAGCCTTTCTCTGCCCCTCACTCTTAATTTCACTTAACAGGATCTTTTCCAGGTTCCTGACCTTCTTTTGACTAGAAGATCTTCTTGGGACTTTCTCCTGTTCTACTCCTCTGGATTTGGGGACTCTCTACTTTAGCTTGGAATTTGCTATTTGTTCCTTTTGCTCCAGTCTGTCTCTGGCAGCTACTTTCAACCAACTTTAGCTTGGGACTGGCTAACTGTCCCTCCTAGGTTGCTTCTGCTTGGCAGCTGTCTTCAAACTGAACTTAAAACTGCTGTTTCTTTAATTTTTCCGTGTGTGTGTTGGTGGGGCCTGCCTCTTTGGACCACTGTTGCTAGGCAACAGCACAGTGCTTTCTACTATTGTTCGCTTAACTTCTCTTGGAGTCGTAAAACTCATTAGAAATGTAAGCACCTTTTAAAGTGAAACTAAAACTCAACATGACCTTTTCTTAACACATAAATACAGAAATACAAATCAAACTTAAACTTTAAAGCTAAAACTCATTCCTAACACTCTCAAATACAAAACATGCTGCCATTTTTGCCCTTCTTTAAGCCATGTTTCTATTATAGCAATGGTATCATGTTGCCATGTGTCAATCTGTGCCCTCAGCTCATCGGCTTTATTTGCTATACTCTTTGAATTTCGATATATACCTTTTAACACTGTCAAAATCTTGTGCTGTACACTTTTTTAACCTTCTCCTTCTGTCTTTAAGAGTCACTTGCTAATTTTCTGCATCCCATTCCCTGCTCTGAATTTGTCCTATTTGAAACTTCCCTCAGATTCCCATCCCCCTGCCAATCTAGTTTAAACCCTCCCCAACAGCACTAGCAAACCTCCTTGTGAGGATACTCATCCTGGTCTTGTTCAGGACTAGACAGTCCAGCTTGTACAGTTCCCACCTTCCCTAGAACTGGGCCCAATGCCTCAGAAACCTGATGCCCTCCTTCCTACACCAGCTTTCCAGCCATGTATTCAATCGCTCAATTCTCCTATTTCTATAATAGGGAGTAATCCTGAGATTACTGCTTTGGAGCAGCAGCTCTTCATCCCCTCGTTCCTAAGCAGCCTACCCCTTATTCTGAGACTGTGTCTTCTGGTTCTAGACCACCCGCCCAGTCAGGGGAAACATCCTTCCTGCATCTACTCTGTCGAGCCCTGTAAAACTTTTATATGTTCATTGAGATTACCTCTCATTCTTCTGAACTCTAGAGAATAAAGGCCCAGTCTCCTCAATTTCTCCTCATAGGACAATCCTGCCATCCCAGGAATTGGTCTGGTGAACCTTCGTTGCTTTCCCTCTAGGGACTTAATCTGTTGCCCAACATTGACTCCAAACTCCCTGAACACTCGTGGCATCAGGTCAAATGTGGGCAAGGAGACCTCCTGTTGCTTACCACTTACTGCCTTCCCTCAACCATTAGACGAAGCACTGCGGACACTGAATGTACTCCGGGTGGGTGACTCGGTAACACCACTACTAACCACGCTGGCCGAACCCTGAAGGTCACATCTGCCACATTCTGCCTGTGGCCATTGGACGGGGAACCAACAAGAGGAAAAAGTCTAATAGACCTTGTCTTCACTAATCTATCTGTCGCAGATGCATCTGTTCTTGACAGAATTAGCAGGCATAATCATACCGCTGCCCTTCTAGAGACAAAGTCCTGCCTTCACACTGAGGATACTATCACCATGTTAAGTGGGATAGGTTCAGAGCAGATCTAGCAGCTCAAAACTGGGTATGTGTGAGGCCATCAGCAACAGCAGAATTGTATTCAACCACAACTTGTAACCTCTTGGTCTGGCATATCCACCATTAACATCAAGTCCACGAATCAACCCTGGTTTAATGAGGATTGCAGGAGAGCACACCAGGAGCTGCACCAAGCATACCTAAAAGTGAGGTGCCAACCTGGAGAAACTATAACACAGGACTACATGCATGCTAAACAATGGAATCAGTATGTGATTGAGAGAACTAGGTGATCGCACAACCAATGGATCAAGACCAAGGCTCTGCAGTCCTGCCACATCCAATCATAAATGGTGATAAACAACTAACTGGAGGAGCAGGCTCCACAAATATCTCCATCTTCAATGAAGTGGGTGCCCAGCAGATTCGTGCAAAAGAAAAGGCTGAAGCATTTGCAACCACCTTCAGGCCAGAAGTGCCGTGGATGATCCATCTCGGCCTCCACCTCAGGTCCCCGGCATCACAGATGCCAAACCTCAGCCTATTTGATTTACTCCAAGTGATATCAAGAAATGCTGAAGGCATTGGATACTGCAAAGGTAATGTATGGGACCTTGACAACATTGCAGCAGTAGGACTGATGGCTTGTGCTGTAGAACTAGTCGAGTCCCTAGCCAAGCAGTTCCTGTACAGCTACAATACTTGTATCTACTCAGTACTGTGGAAATTTGCCAAGCTATGTCCTGTCCACAAAAATCAGGACAAATCCAATCCAGCCCATTAGCTTACTCTTGATCATCAGCAAAATGATGGAACATGTCATCGACAGTGCTATCAAGTGGCACAAACACAGCAATAAGCTGCTTACTGACACCAGTAAGGGTTTGGGTTTCGCCAGGGCCACTCAACTGCTGACCTCATTCCTTGTTCCAAACATGGACAAAGGAATTGTATTCAAGGGATGAGCTGAGAGTGACTGCTCTTGACATCAAGGCAGCATTCGACTGAGTGTGGCTTCAAGGAGCCCCAGCAGAACTGAAGTCATTGAGAATGGGGGAAAACTCTCCATTTTCTGGAGTCATAACTAGCCCAAGGGAAGATCGTTGTGGTTGGTGGAAGCCAATCATGTCAGCCCTAGGATATTAGCGCAGGAGTTCCTCAGGTTAGTGTCCTGGGCCCAACCATCTTCAGCTGCTTCATCAATGACCTTTCCTCCATCATGAGGCCAGAAGTAGTGATGTTCACTCATGATGCACAGTGTTCATTATCATTTGTGACTTCTCAGATACTGAAACCGTCCACCTCCAAAAGCAGCAAGACCTGGACAACACTCTGGCTTGGGCTGAAAAGTGTCAAGTAAATTCATGCCACGCAATTACCAGGCAATGACCATCTCCAACAAGAAAGAATCTAACCAACTCTCCTTGACATTCAACAGCATTACCATTGATGAATCCCCCACCTTCAACATTCTGGGAGTAACCATCGATCAGAAACTTAATTGATATATAAATACTATGGCTACAAATGTAAGTCAAGGCTGTGAATTCTGCAGTGACCCAAAGCCTGTCCATCATCTACAAGGCGCAAGTATGATGTGTGATAAGAGACTGTAGTGCAGTGGTAATGTCACTAGATAAGTAATCTGGAGGCCCAGGTTAATGCTCAAATATGAGCTCAAATCCCACTGGGCAGCTGGTGGAATTTAAATTCATTCAATAATACCTGGAATTGAAAGTTAGTTTTGGTAATGGTGACCATGAAACTATCATTGGTTGTTGTAAAAACCCATATGGTTCACTCATTTCCCTTTAAAGAAGGAAATATGCTGCCCTTACCTGGTCTGGCCCTCGTGTGACTCCAGACCCACAGCAATGTGGTTGCTCTTAACTGCCTTCTGAAATGGCCTAGCAAACCACTCAGTTCAGGGGCAATTAGAGATGGGTAACAAATAAATGCTGGCCTTGTCAGTGACACCTAGATCCCATGAAGGAATACATTTTTTAAAACTCTCCACTTGCCTGGATGAGTACAGTTGCAATGACATTCAAGAAGCTCAACACCATCCAGGACAAAGCAGCCTACTTAATCAACACTGCATCCGCCACCTTAAAGATTCACTGCCTCCACCAGCAATGCACAGTGGCAGCAGCATGTACCATATAACAGGCACTTCAGCAACTCACCAAGCCTCCTTCAACAGTATCTTCCAAGCCTGTGACTTCTACCACCTAGAAGGTCAAGAGCAGAAGGTGCATTAGAGGTGTAGACGATGTGAGAAAAAAACGGACGTAATGTAAAAGCAGTTTACAAACATCGAAATCCTGTTGATATTAATGTGCTGAAATTTCCACAGGGTGCAATTTGAGGTTCATGAGGCTGTTTCTCAGCTTCACGTCTGGGCTGAATTTTCCCAGAATTGCTCTAAGTGTGATAGGGGGCGGATAAAATGGGGTCCTACCCGCCGATGAAAATGGTGGGTTTTCACGCCGTATCTTCCCAAGCCCGCCTCATTATATATTCATTCCTTGAATCACATTGTTTCAATGGCGAGCAGGCTCTCATTCGTTCACTCGCCATCACCCCGTTGTTGCATCATGCCGGCCGCCATCTTTAAAAGGCAGCTGCCAGCAAAGCACTTATCGCCACCACCTCACCACTGCTGCCTGAGAGACATGGCCAACGAAAAAAGACTGTAGCCCCCCCCCCCCCCCCCCCCCCTCTCTTGCCGGCTTCAATGATGGACCCCTCAAGCGATTACTGGATGCCATGGAGGCCCGCTGGGATGTCCTTCACCCCTGTTCTGGCTGCAGGATGGGTAGCAATGTCACCAGACTGGCTTGGGAGGTGGTGGTCAGCGCGAATGCCCTGCAGAGGAGGACAGCCACCCAGTGCCACCAAAGAATGAATGATCCCTGTTCTGACAGGGTAAGTCACTCTTTTCATCACTCCCAACTCACACACTCACAAATCCATCACACACCCAGAGGGCCCTCACTCACTGCCAGTGCGAGGGACATCACCATTCACTCTTTCACACACACCGTTATTGTCCTCATCCTATCCATGGGACTACTCACCATCCATGCAGGCTAGGCATACTTATCATCTGGCCCAGCATCTCTCCCCATCTCTATCCATGCAGGACAAACTGGCTCACAACAGAAGGGAAAGGTCGCAGTCAGGTGAAGAGGTGCCGGAATTCAAAGGTCTCACAGAATTTGAAAACCGAGCCCTCCAGCTGGCCGGCAATGACTGGGTCCTGTGCTGACGTTGAGGTTGGCGCTGTTCTACCAAAATGAGGATGCAGCGTGCAACATCCATCAGTCAACCGTGCCGTGAGTGATGTGTCCTATATCACAGGCCACTGACATGCACTAATTATCCCCCCTTGCTTTCGCAGGCACAACTGGGAAGCAGCTGACAGAGTCCACAATCCAGGGCCTCCAACCAAACTCTGAAGAAACCTCTGAAGAGGAATCTGAAGGCACTCTCCCTGAAGTCCCATCACAGTGCTCACCCACACCCTTTACCAGCACAGAGAGACACACCTCATAGGGACCTAGCTTTAGAGTAGCCTCGGGATCACAATCTGGTGAACACGTCGCACTTTCTGATCCATAACAGGCAACGGCAGGGACTTCCCAGGTCCCCGGCACTCGGAGGACTGCTGGAGGCCAGAACATTGCTGAGTCCAAGTCAGATGACAAGCCTCTGGACTCGGTCATGTCACAGTTGCTGGAGCTACATAAGCAAGCTTGAGAACAACAAAAAGGGATGTCTGCTGCACTCCTCAGATTGTACGATGAAGGAGTCCAGCCGTCTTCAGGCCAAGGTGGTAGCGCAGCATTGAAACACACCAAGGATGGTGGCCACCATGGAGACCTTGGTCCTGGATGTCACTCCTGCACTGCTGAGACAGCTTAACTTATCACTGATGCAGTAGTTTGCCTCCAACAGTGTGTATGCGAGAGGGGTGCTGGGCAACTTGATCTCACTCCGGCCATCCCTTCCGCTCATGGAGTCAGCCATGGGCCCTCTGGCACCCATAGGGAGGAGGATCAGCAGGGCGATGCTTGCATCCTGGCTGTCCCAGTCGGGGACGAAAGGCACAAAGTTGTGTGCCATGGAGAAGATGGCATCCGTGACCTCATGGATGCATTTGTGGGTGGCAGATTGTGAAATCCCACAGAGCTCACCCTGAAAGGAGCTGCTGGCATAGAAATTGAGCACCGCAGTCATTTTCACAGTCAGTGGCAGTGGATGCCCTCCATGTCCCCTTGGTGCCAAGTCCTGCAGTAAATGGCAGATGTGAGCTACCAGGTATGCTCAGTCGTCGGCAACACTGGTTCTCAGCTATCTGCAGGAATGGCAGGTGGTGTCTATAGTCCCTGGGTGTCACTAGGCACCAACCAGGCACTGCTCACTGTCGCTCCTGGGCACCGTGAGCGGGAACCCCTGCTGCTCCTTCATGAGGTTGCTGCTCCTGCCTTTGCATGTCCAGGTGCCTCAGTTGCTCTCTCCTCCATCTTCTTCGCTCTCTGTAAGCCATCAGGCATACAGCTAGGTCACCAGGATCCGTGATCCTGGCGTGGTCCTGTAGCATGAAAGAGAGAGAGACATGGTTATCATGGCTGTACTTAGTATCTTTCCTGGCCCTGTGTGACCGCCCTTAATGCTTCCCGGAGAGTGTTGGTCACCCCTCGGATGGCCAGAGATGAGTGCACTGCTTGGCTGCCCTGTCAGCATGCGACATGGGGGACACTGGTCCAAACCAGGATACTGAGATTACAAGGGGCTGTAAGCGCCTCCAGCAGTGACTGCTACATGGCCAGCATTGGCGAGGAGATTGTATAACATGTGTAGTTGAACTGCATCATGGTCCAATAAAGTGGTGGCGGACTTGAAGTCTATGTTGGGTCGGGGGGATAGGTTTTTGAGTGCTTTGTGGCCCTTTGGTGCCTCCGCATTGCTTGCATGGGCAGGCAAGCTAAGAGCCTGACTCCAATCATATCACTGTGGCTGTGCCTGATCTGTCTCAGTTGCCTAGGCATGGTCAGTTTATACGAGTTTCCCTAATGCGTGGCCACTTCTCTCGCTTACCCTGCCCTGTGCGTGGGATGCAGTGCCAGCACTTGACCCCAACCCCCCCCACCCTCAGCAGTCACCTCTGAGGCTGGCCAGTACTTGCCCCAGACACCCCACATCCCTCAGCAGTGAAGGCTGCCAAGTACACGTCACCTGCCTGCTCTTGTGAAACACGTCGGTATGCCTTCCCGCCGATGTGGACAGACGATATGGTGAGGTTCCATGAGCCTGGCAGGATGGCTTTTTAATTATATGCCAGTATATTACAATTAGCTCCCCGCTGACCGTTGGCAGGAAATGCAGCCCGCTATTGCCTTTACACCGTCGTGAATTGGGTCCCGCCATATTTTCCTTGCGTGCCACCTATCACACGGGCATGCGTCCTGAGGTCATCGCACTGTCTCACGATATTTCGTTTGGCAGGTGCACGCTGGAGTTGGCTGCGCGCCTGCCGATAATTGAAAGGCCTATTAAGGCTACTAACTAGGCAATTAACCTTGACTTTACACCACTCATCCAAACTTATGGCTGGCGGGCAGGCGAAAAGGCCAAGCGGCGTTTATGTTTTACGAGTGGGATGAGGTTTCCTAAAGCTTTTACAAATTAAATATAAACCTCCTTTGAAGAATAAAAACATGTCCCATCTTATGTGACAGAGCCCCATGAGGGGTCATGTTGCATTAAATTTTTAATGTTTTCATCTATTTTTTTTGAAAAGCGCTTCAATCTCCCTGGAGCAGCTCCTTGCCTCAGGGAGATTGAAGCAAAAGAGCGCTGGACCCGATTCTCCCTCTTGCCCCCACCCACACAGTTGGCGCTCAGCGCTACCACTTGTGTGTTATGCTCGGCGGGCCTTAAATAATTCTGGCCTTAATTTTTGTCCTGGTGTCAATCCTTTATTCTCAAACATTGAAAGCTAAATTTTGTTTCAATTAGGATTTCTCAATTTCAATTTGTCACTTTATATTCTATGGATTTTCAGTCCAATTAGTTTCTTAGATACCACTGGTTTAAAAAAACTCTTACATCATATTCATTTGTCATAAAAACTGAGTCAGTAGAATGATATCAATAATGGATGAATAAAAATTGTGAACATTTGAAATACATGGATGCTATGATTAATCATGAGAGCTTAAACTAAGGAAAATCTTGGTGAATCTTGAATGGGGAAAAAATAACACACGTGATTGAGGGGAAGACTTAAATGGGCCCAGAAATAGAAGCTCCAGGGCCCATATGATTTCTCTCCCTGGCCCTGATCCTGATTTAGAACTATAATACCATCCCTTCCACATTCTTACCACCCTCTGGATTAGAGAAGTTACTTCTGAATTTCCTCATTGATTTATTGGTGACTACCTTATATTGATTGCCTCCAGTTTTGTTCTTCACAAAAATGGAAACTTTTTCCCTGTGTCAACTCCACAGAAACATTTCATAATTTTAAAGGCCTTTGTTAGATCTCAGTCTTCTCTTTTGAAGAGAAAAGAGACCCAGCCTGTTCATTCTTTCCTGATAGGTATACATTTGTGGTATCATTCTTCTAAATCCATTTTGCACCCTCCCCAGGCTATGGGTGGAATTTTCACTGCCTGCTGGCATTGGGCAGTGCGGCAGCATGAGCGGACAATATGACAAGAAGGCCAAAAATCGGTTTCATGACGTCGTGAAACCAGTTTGCAATCATCCACTGCGCCTGTCAATGGCGGGCTGCATTTCCTGCAGTCTGACCTCAGGGACTTCACTGTAATACATCTGCATATCATTATAAGGCCAGCCCACCAGAATTATCCCCCCACGCTGGATCATCCGTCCATGTCAGTGGGAAAACACGCCAGTGCAGAACATGTCTTGACAAGTGTGAAGTCCAGAAGTCGGGACTTACTGCCAGGGCATTGCTCACATCGCGGACACCTGAGGGGCAGAAGATGCTGGAGCCCGACAGCAACAGGACCCTGGAGGATCGTCCATAGCATGCTGGGTGGATTATCATGGAGATGGCTCCGTCACGAAACAGCTCATGGAAGGTGGAAAATCGCCATTGAGGGTCTCCTCTCAACAGATGATCATCAAGGGAGTAGAGAGGAAGGTCCAGCTGTGTTTGGGAGAGGAAGCTGTGCTGGGGGTGGTGAGAGGGTGGGGAGAGGAAGGTCTGGGATTGACTAGGAGAGGTAGAGGTCTCGGGGGGAGGGGTGATGTTGGGAGGGGGCGGAAGGAGTTCAAAGAGGGGAAGACGTCGGGGGGGTGGTGGAGGAAGAAATAAGGGTGTCTGAAGGGGGAAGGACTGGGGGGAGGGGAAGGAGTCTGAAGGCGGAGGGAATGTCCAGGTGAACGTGCAAGGGAGTGCTGTGATGAGCCCATGACTGCCACCTGGGGAGCGAACTGAGGCTGGCGTGGTACGAGGGAATGGTGAGAATGACTGAGGGGAAGAGTGAGATGGGAGGGTGAGGGTGCAATGGTATCGGTAGAAGGAATGGCAAGTGTGGTTGGTGGGGACTTGGAGACAGACATGGATCCTGGGGGTGGGAAGGAGGAGGTTGGGTAGGCCAATGTGGATGGGGGTGGGATTTTCAGTAAGGAAGGGAACCTGCACATTCATCTAGACATCCCCAAAGGTAAAGGGTTGTGGCTGGTAGGTCATGGAGGGGAGGTGTGGAAGGTAATGCCGGTGGGTCGGCAGTGATGGGGCAAAGGAAATGGGAGACTGGGGAGGGGAAAGGACGGGTGAGTGCAGGATAAACCGTAGCAGGCCATGCTTGCCAAAGCAAAAATGAAATGAGTTGTGGTGGGAAGATCACATACTGCATGGGAGTGTGATAAGTGGGCGGGAGAAGATGCAGGTCAGCTCAGATGGTCAACTGAAAGCAAACCCCAGCAGGCAGCATTGAAAATGCTCATGACGTTGAGTTGAGTGTGATGGGTGAAGGATCCGCATGCATGGGAGAGTGCTTACACAAGGCTTTGAAAGGCTCTGCCACACACACACTTCTCTCGCCAGAATCACTTGTAGGCCAGCTGCATGCAGCTGAAATACTAGTGGGGGGATGCAGTGGGAGGACTCGCAAAGCCTGTCAATGAAGCTGAGATACACCATTACACATTACTCAGTAAAAGTGAATATATTTACAGATTGTAAAGCAACAAAATATGTTCACCTGTGCAACCAGTTGTGATCAGAATTTCTTAGACTCCTAGTTGCTGCCCTGACATCCACAGCCGGGGTGGAGACAGTCTGTGTAATGGTTGGCCTTGTTGCCTCTGATGACTTCACTGTGGGTCCTCTGGAAAGCCAAGACCTTGGGGACCCTGGCTTGCTTTGGCTGTCTTCCTGTTGGCCAGTTGCTCTCTCTGTAATGACAGAGAACGAGGTTGAGGGGGTCACAGGCAAAGGGGACTCAGAGGGAGCGGACAGCCTCTGAGATTCCTGAGTGGATGACCCAGGGGTGTCCAGCTGCTACTCCCCCTCCCTTGGGGTGCCCGAGGGCTCCGGCTTGACTCCTTGAGGGGAAGGAGCACCTGGAGAGACATCAAGGTGCTGCGTTTCCTTCTCATGTCACTACTACAGGAACTCACCCATTGCTCCCAGGATGGGGTGCAGGGCTATGTGCATCTTCACGTTCTGCTGGACCAGGGTCTCCATGGCATCCGCCATCCTCCCCATGGAGACCTCCATACATGCACATGTGGGCACCACTTCATCAGAGCGCAGGCAGACACACTCCGACTTGCGTGCCACTCTGTTGAGGGCTTTCAACAGCTGTCGTGATGCTCCCCTGCCTTCTGTTGACTCTCCAGGATGAGTTAGAAGGCCAAATCCCGAAGCTTGTCATCAGACTGGAACCTCACAGATGCATCAGCCCTCCAAGTGCTGGGGAGCTCAGCTGAACCTGCCTCCTCTTGCTGTGGGCACGTGTCTGTGCGGTGACAACCAGATTGTGAACTCAAGCCTGCTCTAGGTCTAGGTCCCACAGAGGTGTGTCTCTCTGTGCTAGTGAAGGGTGTGGGTAATTGCTGTGAAGGGTCTTCCAGGCTGCTTATTTCCAGCTCTCTTCAATGGAGGAGGAGTCCTCTTGGCTGGAGGCGATGAAGCTGATGGACTGGCTGGCTGAAGGAATCGATCACTTGGCAGAGCTCCCTGTGAACTAAAATAGAGTTAATTAGTGTATGGCACAGTCAAAAGCATGAGAGAGAGAGCACTCACAATTACGTTGAGAGAGGGATGATGTGCAGGATCCTTGCGAGAGTGTCCACCGCCAACCTCACTATCACCACAGGCACGGCCCACATCCTCACCAGTCAACGCGATGGTCCACTCCTCAAAGTGAGTGGGCGGCCTAATTTGGGCCACTCCACTCCTGGTCTGGGGACTCCTAATGCTGTTGTGAGCCACCTTCGGCATGAAAACAGATGGAGAGAGTGTCAGCAGGACACATGGCACTGCATGGAATGTTTGTGTGGTGAATGGGGACATGGATGGGATGAGGACGTGGAGTTCCTCCAGAAGATATGAGCCTGGTGGAGGGGTGAGGATGTGTGTAAGAGTTAGTGGTGTTGCCCCTAGAGGTGTGAGATCCCTATGGATGTGTGATGGGTTTGTGAGCATGAGATGAGAGTGATGAGAAGAGTGACTTACCCTGGCAGAATGGATGAGACTATTCATCCTATTGTGACACTGGATGGCTGTCCTCTTTTGCGGGGCATTGGCGCTGGGCATCGTGGCCACTCCTCCCATGCTGGATTAATGATGTTGCTGCCCCTCCTGTGGGCAGAGTGAGAGCAAAGGATATCATGGCGGGCCTCCATTGTGCACAAAGGCACTTGAGGGATGCGTGATGAAGCAGCAAGTTGGCTGCAAGGCAGGCGAATGGGAGCCCACCCGCCTTCAAAATGGCATGTTTCCTGGGAACGCATGATTAATGAGGCAGAATTGGGATGATACGGCACAAAAATCCGCCCTAAGATCCGGCAGGAAAATATTCTTTTTCCTGCCCACTACCACACTTAGTGCAAATCTGGGACGATTTTATCCCATATCTTTGTTATAGTGACCAGAATTGTTCACAGTACTACAAGTGTGGTCCAACCAAGTTTTGATATGAATTTTGCATAACTTCTTTACTTTTCAATTCTATTTGTGCATGTAACAAAAGGCTAATGGATTGTTGGCATTTATTTCCAAGGAATTGGAATTCATAAGTGAGAAAGTGATTCTTCAGTGTACAGAGCCTTGGTTGGAACAAGTCAGTTTTGGGCACCAAATCTTAGGACAGATATATTGGCATTGGCAAGGGTTCTATGCAGATAGGGGGAGATGGTGGTGTTGTGATAATGTCACTGAACTAGTAGCCCGAGGGCCCAGGCTAATGCTCTGAGGAACATGAATTCACATCCCATCACAGCAGCTGGTGGAATTTGAATTTAATTTTTTTAAAATCTGGATTTGAAAACTGGTCCCAGTAATGGTGCCCAAGAAACTTACCATTGATTGTCGTAAAAACCTAATGTCCTTTAGGGAAGGAAATCTGCTGTTCTTACCTGGTTTGTCCTACATGTGACTCCAGACCCACAGCAATGTGGTTGACTCTTAACTGCCCTCTGAAATGGCCTAGCAAGCCACTTGGTTCATGGGCAATTAGGGATGAGCAATAAATGCTGGCCTTGCCAGCAACTGACTTGAGTTGGTCAAGTCGAGTGGAATGCCTGAGGTGGCAGCTGCGGCGAAAGGCGGTGCGTCCCACCAGGTGTCGAAGCAGTCACTGACTATAGTCACCAAGAAGCTGCCTAAGAACTGGAGAAAATCTTGCAAGCAGAGCTTTTCCACTTACGTGTACAGGGTGCTGACCCAGGTCCACCCTTCCATCAGGATCTCGTCCAAGGCCATGAGTGTTATGAATTTCTTCATTGTCGACATTTTCGAGCACATCGCCTCCGACGCTTCACACCTCATTCACTACAACAAGCGCCACACCATCTCGGCTAGGGAAATCCAGAGCGCCATCTGCCTCATGCTGCCAGGGGAACTGGCCAAACACCCGGTCCCCGAAGGCACCAAAGCAGTCACCAAATATACCAACTCCATTTAGGCCAATCATTCTAAAGATCATGTAAAAAAAAACACCCACATCCCGTAAAAAAAAAAAACACCCACATCCCATAAAAGAAAAATTCACAAGAATGATATTAGGATTTAAAAGATTAAATCACAATGAGAGATTGCTTAAACATAGTTTTGTATTACCTTTAGTTTGGTTGGTTAGTGATGATCTAATTAAGTTATTTAAAAATGATAAAGGAATTTGAGAGGTTAGATACAAGGAAACTCCTCTAAAGGAGGCATCCAAGACAAGGGACATCATCTTAAAATTACGGCTATGCTATTTTGGAATGAAATCAAGAAACACCTCTTTGACAAATGGTAGTGAAACCTAGAATTCTTTCCCCCTGCAAAATGCTGGGGATGCTGGGTCAATTCAAATCTTCCCACTTACTTCCAGACTATTCTGTCAAGAGGTTGGCCAGTAACATACTAATGAAGCCCTGCTCTTAGAATTACCTGGGTCCCTGGCTCTCTGTGCTGCTGCTCACCGAGAAGTCAGCCACTTCTAGGCTGCTTCTCCATCCATGATTTAAAATCCTCTTGATAGACTTTATAGCACAAGCATTAACTTGACTCTAACTGAACAGAGATTGGCTCACACCGTGTTCATTTTTTGCACTGGAAGTTCGCCTCTTGACATATTGGTAAAGGCTCTTCCATAGCCATCAAGGGCATGCACCACAAATGAATGTTAGGCCTTTTGCACTGAGACATGAACCAGGTTCTCCTGACCTTGACAGTGTGAAGCCTTTGTGTTTTTTGACAATTCCTGAACCTGAACTATATGCCCATGGACAGCTGCTCAGCAGCAACAGGCAAAAAATGACAGCTGCCAGGAGGGCTTGAGTATAATTTCAGGTAGCTGGAGACCATTAGCCGCTATCGAAGGATTTTTTTTATTCATTCAAGGGATGTGGGCTTCACTGCTAGGCCAGCATTTATAGCCCATCCCTAAATGCCCTTGAGAAGGTGGTGGTGAGCTGCCTTCTTGAACCGTTCCAGTCCCTGTGGTGTAGGTACACCCACTGTGCTGGTCGGGAGGGAGTTCTAGGATTTTGGCCCAGCGACTGTATATTTCCAAGTCAGGATGGTGAGTGGCTTGGAGGGGAACTTCCAGGTCGTGGTGTTCCCATGTATCTGCTGCCCTTGTGCTTCTAGATGGTCATGGTCATGGGTTTGGAAGGTGCTGTCTAAGAAGCCTTGGTGGCAGTGCATCTTGTAGATGGTACACATTGCAACTACTGTGTGTCAGCGATGGAGGGAATGAATGTGTGTGGATGGGCTGCCAATTAAGCAAGCTACTTTGTCCTGGATGGCGTCAAGCTTCTTGAGTTTTGTTGGAGCTGCACTCATCCAGGCAAGGGAGAATATTCCATCACGCTTCTGGCTTGTGCCTTGTAGGTTATGGACAGGCTTTGGGGAGTCAAGAGGTGAGTTACTTGCCACAGGATTCCTAGGCTCTGACTCATGTAGCCACAGTATTTGTATGGCTAGTCTAGTTCAGTTTCTGGTCAATGGTAACCCCTAGGATGTTTATAGTGATGGATTCAGTGATAGTAATGCCATTGAATGTCAAGGGGTGATGGATTGAATCTCTCTTGTTCTCTTGTTGGAGATGGTCATGGTCTGATACTTGTATGGCATAAATGTTACTTGCCACTTGTCAGCCCAAGCCTAGATGTTGTCCAGTCCTTTCTGCATTTAGATATGGTCTGCTTCAGTATCTGACAAGTTGCGAATGGTGATGAACAATGAGCAATCATCAGCGAACATCCTTACTCCTGACCTTATGATAGAAGAAGATCATTGATGAAGCAGCTGAAGATGGTTGGGCCTAGGACATTACCTGGAGGAACTTCTGAAGTGATGTCCTGAAACTGAGATTACTGACCACCAAAAAACCACAACCACCTTCTTTTCTGCCTATGACTCCAACCAGCGGAGAGTTTTCCCTCTGAAACCCATTGATTCAAGTTTTGCTAGGGCTCCTTGATACCACATTCGGTCAAATGCGGCCTTGATGTCAAGGACAGTCGGTCTCACCTCACCTCGGGTGTTCAGTTCTTTTATGCATGTTTGAACCAAGGCTGTAATGAGGTCAGGAGCGGAGTGGCCCTGGTGGAACCCAAATTGAGCGTCAGTGAGCAGGCTATTGCTAAGCAAGTGCTGCTTGATAGCACGGTTGATGACCCTTTCCATCACTTTACTGATGATGGAGAGCAGGCTGATGGAATGGTAATTGGTCAGGTTTGATTTGTCCTGCTTTTGGTGTACAGGACATAACTGGGCAATTTTCCACATTGCTGGATGGATGCCAGTGTTATAGCTGTACTGGAACAGCTTGGCTAGGGGCACGGCAAGTTCTGGAGCACAAGTCTCCAGTACTATTGCTGGAATATTGTCAGGGTCTATAGCCTTTACAGTATCCAGTGCCTTCGGCCATTTCTTGACATCACGTGGAGTGAATCGAATTGGCTGAAGACTGGCATGTGTGACGCTGGGGACCTCTGGAGGAGGCCGAGATGGATCACCCACTCGGCATTACTGGCTGAAGATTGCTGCGAATGCTTCAGTCTTATCTTTTGCACTGATGTGTTGGGCTCCCCCATCATTGGGGATGGGGATATTTGTGGAGCCTCTACCTCCAGTGAGTTGTTTAATTGTCCACCACCATTCACAACTGGATGTGGCAGGATTACATAGCTTCGATCTGATCTGTTGATTGTAGAATTGCTTAGCTCTGTCAATCACTTGCTGCTTATGTTGTTTGGCACACAAGTAGTCCTATGTTGTAGCCTCACCAGGTTGACACCTCATTTTTAGGCAGCCCGCTGTTGTTCCTGGCATGCCCTCCTGCACTCTTCAATGAACCAGGGTTGATCTCCTGGCTTGCTCATAATGGTAGAGTGGGGATATGCCAGGCCATGAGGTTACAGATTGTGGCTGAGTACAGTTCTGCTGATGATGATGGCCAACAGCACCTCATGGATGCCCAGTCTTGAATTGCTCGATCTGTTTGTAATCTATCCCATTTAGCAGAGTGGCTGTGCCACACAGCACGATGGAGGGTATTCTCAATGTGAAGACAGGACTTCGTCTCCACAAGGTTTGTCCAGTGGTCACTCTTACTGATTACGCCATGGACAGATTCATCTGCGGCAGGCAGGTTGGTGAGGATGAGGTCAAGTATGTTTTTCCCTCTTGTTGGTTCCCTCACCACCTGCTGCAGACCCAGTCTAGCAGCTGTGTACTTTAGGGCTCGACCATCTCGGTCAGCAGTGGTGCTACCAAGCCACTCCTTGTGCTGGAAATTGAAGTCCCCCACGCAGAGTACAACCTCTGGAGGAGGCCAAGATGGATTATCCACTCAACATTTCTGGTTGAAGATTGCTGGGAATGCTTCAATCTTATCTTTTGCACTGATGCGCTGGGCATCCCCATCATTGAGGATGGGGATATTTGTGGAGCCTCCTCCTCCAATGAGTTGTTTAATTGTCCACTACCATTCATGAATGGGTGTGGCAGTACTGCAGAGCTTAGATCTGATCGGTTGGTTGTGGAATTACTTAGCTCTCTCTATCACTTGCTGCTCGTGCTTCCTCTAAATGGTGCTCAACATGGAGGAGTACTTATTCATCAGCTGTGGGGGAGGCAGTACATGGTAATCAGCAGGAAGTTTCCTTGGCCATGTTTGACCTGATGCCGTGAGACTTCATGGGATCTGGAGTCATGTTGAGGACTCCTAGGGCAACTCCCTCCCGACTGTTTACCACTGTGCCACCACCTCTGCTGGGTCAGTCCTGCAGGTGGGACAGAATGTACCCTGAGATGGTGATGGTCATGTCTGATTATCTGTCAGGTATGATTCCATCAGAATGATTATGTCAGATTGTTGCTTGACATTATGTGTGGGATAGCTCTCCCAATTTTGGCACAAGCCCCCAGATGTTAGTAAGGAGGACTTTGCAGGGTCGACAGGACTGAGCTTGCCATTGTCGATGCCGCGTGGTCTGTCCAGTTTCATTCCATGTGAGGCTTTTTAGCAGTTTGATGTAACTGAGTGGCTTGCTAGGCCACTTCAGAGGGTGTTTTATGGGTCTGGAGTCACATGTAGGCCAGACCAGGTAAGGACAGCAGATTTCTATCCCTAAAGGGCATTAGTGAATAGGATTGGTTTTTACGACAATCGACAATAGTTTCACGGCCATTATTAGACTTTTAATTCCAAATTCATATCCAGGTCCCCAACCATTACCCTGGTACTCTGGATCACTAGTCCAGTGACAATACCACTATGCCACCACCTCCCCCAAGGCACACTGGTGAATCGTTGTGAGGGCATTTTGGGAGGATCTTGATTCAGGAAGCGAGAGGTCGAGGCAGGGAAGGCCTGAACTTGTTTTGTGTGTCCTTGAGGAACACTCTTGCGTGGAAGAGAAATCAATGGATTTTTCAAAAATTCATTTATGGGATGTGGGCGTCGCTGGCTCGGCCAACATTTATTGCACATCCCTAATTGCCCTTGAGAAGGTAGTGGTGAACTGCCTTCTTGAACCACGTGGTGTAGGTACCCCACAGTGCTGTTAGGGAGGGAGTTCCAGGATTTTGACCCATTGACGGTGAAGGAATGGCAATATATTTCCAAGTCAGGATGGTGAGAGGCTTGCAGGGGAACTTCCAGGTGGTGGTGTTCCCTTGTATCTGTGCCCTTGTCCTTCTAGATGGTAGTGGCCGTGGGTTTGGAATGCCTAAGGAATCTTGGTGAGTTTCTGCAGTGCACCTTGTAGATGGTATGCACTGTTAGTCTCTTCAGAGATTGTAATTCATGATCCTCTGCTTGGTTATTCACTCTCCTCCCATTCTAGCTTCAATAGTGCTCCAGAGTCTTTTAAAAGATGAAAAGTTATTTAAGTAATTTTTAATTCATATTCCTACAGCTGCTCACATTGGAGTTGGAATAAGTGGCGAGGAAGGAACACAGGCTGTCCTTTCAAGTGATTTCTCCTTTGCTCAGTTTCGTTATCTCCAGCGTCTGTTATTAGTCCATGGAAGATGGTCGTATCTTCGCATGTGCAGATTTCTCCGTTACTTTTTCTATAAAAATTTTGCCTTTACATTCGTCCACTTTTGGTATGGATTTTTCTGTGGATTTTCAGCACAGGTGAGAACAATCCAAAAACTATTTTATTTCACTCATTCAACCCATACACAAATTGGAATTGATGTTAATGCAAAGGGTGAGGGGAAAACTCAAGTGGAACACTACACCTTTAAGGAAGTTGTTCCCTGCATTGAACAGGTTTACCAGTTGAGATCAGCCAGCAATGATAAATGAATAATCTGTAGTTTGGAACATTGACTAGTAAACCTAATTTTTCTAACTGGGCATAAGTGGAGATGTACAATAACAGCATCAGTCCACCCAGCAGTGCACCGAATTACTGAAGATGATTTTAACCCCAAAAGCCTGTATATTTGGGTTGGCTGGGATGTTAAAATGTAAATAATCTCAAAAAATGAATCACTCCTGCCTCGAACTGGCTCACTGCTGGCTTTAACAAAGGGAGAGTGGGGTGCGCAAGTAGCAGAGGACCGCCAACCCTCACCCAAGCAGTAGGTCATTTATTTAAATATTTTAACGAGGCTGTGTACCTCAAATTTTATCTCTCTTCCAACTTTAACAGGGAAACCCAGGGCAGAATTTTACGCCTTGCGGGCGGTCGCGCACCAAACCCCAACGGATGTGAAATAGCATGAGATTAGGTCGGGCGAGCGTCCCAACGTCATCCTGCATGTGAGCAATCTTCCGGTTGATGGGCGCGCGTGGGCGTTGGAGCCACGCCAGCCAATAATTAAAAGGCCTCTTAAGGTCATTAAAAAGGCAATTGTCATCGCACAAGCAAAACGGGGAGGCAGACAGCCGAGTTTTAACGAAACCTCATCCAAGGGTGGGGACAAAAGGGCCTGCAGCATTGCCATTGTGAGTTGTGAGGAGTTTAGGAGATAGTTTGTTGCTGGTTGCTTATTTGAACTTGACAGCTTCATTTCTGTTCTGAGCTCCAGTCCAAGCATTTCTAGGCTTCGTTTCAGGACTTATTGGTGTCTCCAAGGCCCCCAGAGAATTCTGGCCATATGGACCCTTCCAGGTATCAGATAGCCTTCTGTTACCCTGGTAATGGGGATTGTGCCCTCCGCTGATGGCACCTCCTCTGAGGAGGAAGAGAGGGGCAGAAGGGAGAGGAAGCCAGGTGTTCCTATACAGCTTCCAGGGGAACGACCTGAAGGAAGAGAGGTGCAGATACAAGGGGGCGAAGGGCCAGTCAAAGGCATAAGACACCACTATCCTGCTGCCAAGGTTTACAGGCAGCGATGCAGTTACCTCAACATGTCCGAGGTGCAATGCCGAAGGAGGCTCCATCTCTCCAGGGAGACTGTGACTTCCATTTGTCAGAAGATTGGGCCTGAGATCACCTCCAATTGTGTGGGTGGATACTCCATGCCAGTGACTCTGAAGGTCACTGGCCCTCAACTTCTATTTTCCGGCTCTTTCCAGGGGTCAGTAGGGGATCTTTGTGGAGTATTCCTAACAGCTGTCCATATTGCGTCAAGCTGGTGACACAAGTTCTGTTCATTTCCAAATGGACGAGGCCAGCCAGGCCGAGTGAGCCAGAGGGTTTGCAGTGATTGCTGGGTTCCCCTGCATCTAGGGTGCAATCGACTGCACACGTGGCCATTAAGGCACCAGCGGGGTCAGCCGGTTGCCTTTGTCTACAGGAAGGGCTTCCACTCGATGAACGTCCAGATAGTTTGTGACCAGAATTTGCAGATTCTGCAAGTCTATGCAAGGTACCTGACAACTCCCATGACGCTTACATGCTCAGTTACGCACAGGTGCCAAAGATGTTCACTGATCCAGTTCAACTGGATCGATGGCTGCTGGGTGACATGGGTTATCTGTTGAAAAGGTAGCTTATGACGCTGCTCCGCCATTCAAGAACAGAGGCAGAGCGGCATTATAATAGGAGTCATGCCTCCACAAGGGCGGTGATAAAGAGAGCCATAGGTCTTCTAAAGATGCGCTTCTGATGCCTAGACCATTCAGGACGACCACTGCAATTATCCCCCGGAGCGGGTGTCACTGATAGTTGTTTCATGCTGCGCTCTCCACAATCTGGGTCTGTCAAGGGAGGACCCACTGGAGGAAGAGGATCTTGAGGCAGCTCCACAGGCCACAGAGGATGACTCTAGCGGTGAGTCAGAAGAGAAGCCTGGTGCGGATAACGCGGAGAACATGGAGGCAGACCTCTGGATCCTTCAGGGAGGCAGAGACACCTTGATCCAACGCTCCTTCAGCTAGGCTGCCAAAGATCTGTTTCCACTTCACCCCAGGGGTGCTGCCTCTATCCCAGATGTTTGAAATAACCCTTTCCTTTGAACCCAAAGTCCATTCAATGCTTGTGCAATAAAGTTTAGAGCCACTCACGTCCAGCATTACATACTGGCGTGCCCTCTACCTGCAAAACAAGTGAAGCATACTCAGGCCATTAAGATAAAAGCAAAAGTTATATCATGTTGACATTCACATCAAATGAACATAACTGTACATGGTGTTAATGGTCACACCAGTAAACATATTACCATAACATGACAGAACAGAAGATCACCCATGAATAGTCCCTCTTGTGCTCATGGTGCCTTAAGCTTACGCTTGTGAGTGCTGCATCTTGTTGTCCCCTCCACCCACCTTGCTAGCAATAGCATTAGAGGCAGCCTTCTGACTGTGCTGCCATGTTGGTCTTGATGAGCTTGGCTGTCATCCTCTGGCCTGAGGAGCTGCTGCTGTCATCCAGAGCGCCCAGAGAGGAGCCTGCAGAGACAACAAGCAGGTTGTGCGCCAACGTGAGGTCGCTCTGGACCTCCCTGTTTGTCTTTAGAGCACCTAGCTGGGATACTGGGTGCCTCATTCATCTCCCGCACTGGCACTGACCACCTGAGGTCATAGCCTGTGTGAGGGTTTGCAGGTCCGAACGCAACCCCAGGAAACCTTGATTCTGTCCCTGGAACTGTCTCTCCATTAGAGTCGCCTCTCTTTCCATGGAGGAGGCAGTGCGCTCGGTGATGAGGGTCAACGCAGTGCTCATGCTCTGCATGGAATCCTCCACAACACAGATCATGGCACATGTACCCTCATGGATCTCTGCCAGATCCTCCCACACATCCTGCTGGACATCCAGCATCTGCCACCTAACGGATGACTCCAGAGGCTCATCATCTGCCTTTGGGTGAGCATGATTCTGGTCTCCAGTCCTCTGACTGCTGGTGCCATGGGCATTCTCCGCCTCCACCTGCTCCTCAAGTGAGTATGAAGTGCCTTCACAGCTGTGCACCAATATTCTAGCTTATGGCCTAATGCCCACCGAGGTGCTGGTATCTGCGCTGGTGCTTGGTGCAGAGCGGGTGTGACGCAGGTGCATCTAAAACCCAGTTGGCCTCTGACATCAAGGGTGGCTCTTCAGGGTCCTGCGTTCAAGTGAGAGTTGGTGAATCTAAGGGAGAACATCATTTGTTTAAGTCATCACACTGTCACTGTGCAGGTGCTCTGATGAGACATGCATCATGGTGCCATTGTCTTTTAATGATCAATGGCAACTCCAGGTTTGAGGCTCCCATTAATGATGTGGCTACACAAGAATGTTTGCACAACCTGATACTCTCAGCTCTGTGCACTGCACTCTTACCTTCGTCAGAGCCCTCTGCCTCTCCATGACCAGCTGACCGAGGCGGGCTGTGGCACTCCAGCTCCAAGGCATCCATTTTGTATCTCGTCAAAATTAGAAGATTTGGGGGCCTCCGCATGTCCTTGACATCTTGATGGTGTTATGGCTTCCCTTCTCCTGAAATAAGATAAGAGCATTGTATAGCCCACTCTCTATCTGCAGTGCCTCTGCAGCCTGGCCAACCCCACCTGAGGAACACGTTGCAGGGCACATCCGAGTCATAGCCCTTGACCTGCAAGGCACTCATGCCAAGCAGCCAGGGCTCACCCCTTTGGCCAGCTCCAGTGTCAGAGACCGCTGGCACTCAGACTCTAACATCCCTGAACTCCACCAGGTGGGGTGTAGATGGGGATGGGTAGCCAGCCCTTGACACTTCTCTACACTGACCCATGCCAACTTGGTACTCACCCTTGCTGAACGCACCAGTTCATTGAACCTTTTGCAGTACTGCACCCATGTCTGCCACACAACGTCATGGCCGCTGAGCTCGGCTGCCACCTCCTCCCAGGCTTTTTTGGTCAGGTGCGATGGCCTCCCCCTACCATTATTAGAATGTCCCATGTGACACTGACCTCCTCCATGAGAACCGCGAGGCACTCATCCGAGAAACAGGGAGCTGAGTGCCTACCCAGCTTGTCCTCCAGCCTGACGCCTCCAGCCGCTGGCGAGGCCATTGTTCCAGTCTCCTGGACAGAGTCCAGACATTCTCCCCGGCAGCCGTCTGGGAACTGTCTTTGCCGGTTTTAAAGTGCCTGCCAGGTCACCGTTGGACATGGCGCCTGACAGGGTCCTGCCACCACCCGGCCATTCCCGACCATTCAGAAGACACGTTTCACGCTGTGCAGACCTTAATTGGCTAGCCAGCTTGATATCACGTTTGAAACATGGCCAGGAGTGGATTCCACATTCGCTTCCGCTCCCGCCGACTTGGTGTGCACGCCAAGCTTGAAATTCAGTCCCCAGTAACTCAAGGGAGGTGATGGCTGCTCTACAAAAAAAGTGCTTTTCCAGCAATACTTGTGGGTCAGGAGAAGCGGGAGTGTTTTCCCCATGCCCGCTCCCAAGCAGACCTGTTTCCATGCCCCATCGGATCTTCCCCTTTCCCCCGCAATTTCCAGTCACCAACCCCATTTATGCTCTGATCTTTTCCAATCCTACCTCCTTGCTTTGATCTCCTCCTGATACTGCAAAGCAATCTGCATCCATACGAAGGTATGTACATACAAATATATAAATTAGAAGCAGGAGTAGGCAACTCAGCCTCTCAAGCCTGCTCCGCCATTCAATAAGATCATGGATGATCTGATTGTAACCTCAACCCCACATTCCTGCCTATCTCCAATAACCTTTCACCTCTTTATTGATCGAGAATCTACCTAGCTCTGCCTTAAAAATATTCAAAGACTCTGCTTCCATTGTCTTTTGAGGGAGTGTTCCAAAAACTCATAACCCTCTGAGAGAAAAAAAATTCTCCTCATCTCTGTCTTAAATGAGCGACCCTTTATTTTTAAATGGTGACCCCTACTTCTAGATTCTCCCACAAGAGGAAGCAATCTCTCCACATCCGCCCTGTAAAAACCCCTCAGAATCGTACATGTTTCAATCACATTACCTCCTGCTCTTCTAAATCCCAGTGGATACAAGCCCAATCTGTCCAACCTTTCCTCATAAGAAAACCTGCCCATTCCATGTATTAGTCTAGTAAACTTTCTCTGAATTGCTTCTAACGCATTTACATCTTAAATAAGGATACCAATACTGTACACAATATTTCAGATGTGTTCTCACCAATGCTCTCTACAATTGAAGCATAACCTCCCTACTTTTGTAATCAGTTCCCCTCACAAATTATAATGTCTTATTAACTTTCCTAATTATCTGCTGTACCTGCATACTAGCCTTTTGTTATTCATGCACTCGGACACCCAGATCCTTCTGAATCTCAGAGCTCTGCAATCTCTCACCATTTAAATAATAAGCTTCCTTTTTATCATTCCTGACAAAATGTCCCTTTGTAGCCTCCTTGTATCCACTCACAACTTACTTTCCTACCTATCTTTGTGTCGTCAGCAAATTTAGCAACGATTCCTTCGGTCCCTTCATCCAAATCGTTCATATAAATCGTAAAAAAGTTGAGGTCCCAGCATTGATTCCTGTGGCACACCACTCGTCACACCCTGCCAACCAGAAAAAGACCTATTTATGCCTACTCTCTGCTTCCTGTTAGCTTGTCAATCTTCTATCCATGCCAGGACGTTACCCTCTACACCATGAGCTTTTATTTTCTGCAATAACCTTTGATGTGGCACTTTATCAAATGCCTTCTGGAAATCTAAGTACAGTACATCCACTAATTCCCCTTTATTCACAGCACATGTGACCCCTTCAATAAATTGGTTAACATCATTTCCCTTTCACAAAACCATGTTGACTCTGCCTCTTTGCCTTGAACTTTTCTCAGTGCCCTGCTGTAACATCTTGAATAATACCTTCTAACATTTTCCCTATAGCAGATATCCCATTAAATGTCTGCCACTGAACCTCAATTGACTTATCTCTTAATCTCATTTGCCAGTTCACTTTAGCTAGCTCCGCTTTCATGCCCCCATAATTGCCCTTATTAAGTTTAAAATACAAGTCTTGGATGCACACATTTCTCCCTCGAAATGAATACAAAATTCAATCATATTATGATCGCTGCTACCTAGGGTTGCCTTCACTATGAGGTTATCAATAATCCTATCTTGTTGCTCAGTACCAGGTCTAGTATAGCCTGCTCTCTGGTTGGCTCTGGAATGTGCTGTTCTGAGAAACTATCCCCAAAACTTTCTATGAACTCCTTATCTATGCTACCTTTGCCCACCTGATTTTTCCAGTCTGTATGTAAATTAAAATCCCCCATGATTATTGCTGTAACTTTCTGACAAACCCCCATTATCTCTTTTATACTCTGTCCTACTGTGTCATTACAATTAGGGAGCCTGTACATTACTCCCACAAGTGACTTCTTGCCTTTATCATCTCTCATCTCAACCGAAACTGTTTCTACATCCTGGTTTCCTGAACTTAGGTCATTCCTCTCTGTGGTACTAATACGATCATTAATTAACAAAGCCACCCCTCCACCTTTTCCCAGCTTCCTGTCCTTCCCAAAAGTCATGTACCCTTCAATATTCAGGTCCTAATCTATGTCATCCTGGAGCCATGTCTCTATAATGGCCATCAGATCATACTTATTTATTTCTATTTTGCTAGCAGTTCATATGTTTTGTTTCAAATGCTATGTGCGTTTAGGTCCAGAGCCTTTTTTGTCCTTTTATTATTTTTGTTGTGTCTAACCTTATCTGCTGATTTACTCTTAGATTAGTACTCTCTGTCCCTTCCTGTCACAGCCTGTTTACCACTTCCCGTATTAACACCTTTCTCCCTTGCCTTGTCGCTACTCGTTGGTTTACCACATCTTCCCAAGTTTAATCCCTTGCCCCCTATTCAGTTTAAAAACCTCTCTACTTCCCTAATTATGCGGCTCGCAAGGACACCAGCCTCAGCACGGTTCAGGTGTAGACCGTCCCAGCGGTACAGATCCCATTTTCCCCAATACTACTGCCAGTGCCCTACGAACCGGAACCCACTTGTCCTACACCAATCTTTGAGCCACACATTCACTTCTCTAGTCTTATTTGTCCTATGCCAATTTGCACGTCGCTCAGGTAAGAATCCAGAAATTATTCCTTTGAGGTCCTGCTTCTTAATTTGGTGCCTAGCTCCTCATACTGACTATGCAGAACCTCCTTACTCATCCTGCCTATGTCATTGGTACCTACATGGACCATGACCAATGGATCCTCCCTCTCCCACTGTAAGTTCCTGTGCAAATGCCCCAAACCCTGGCACCGCACAGGCAACACAGCCATCTGGAGTCTTGCTCCTTGCTACAGAGAACTGTATCAATCCCTCTCACTATGCTGCCCCCTATTACCCCCACATTCCTTTGTGCTCCCCCCACTTGAATGGCTTCCTAAACTACATTACCATGGTAAGTCAGCTCATCCACCCTGCAGCTCCCACTCTCATACATACAAGCTGAAAGAACCTCAAGATAAAAGCAAAATACTGTGGAAGCTGGAAATCTGAAGCAAAAACAAAAATTGCTGGAAAATCTCAGCAGGTCTGACAGCATCTGTGGAGAGAAAGACAGAGTTAACATTTCAAGTCCGTATGACTTCTTCTTGTGAAAGAACCTCAAACCTGTTGGACAACTGCAGAGGTTGACAGTCCTGCACTCCCTCCATCTGGGTCTCCTTACCAGCCTCAGGTCTGGCCCCCCCAACTTCCAAATCAGAAAATCCTATCCTAACAGTTGTGATCACCTCCTGGTAAGCATCCAGGTAACTTTCCCCCTCGTTGAGGTGTTGCAGTGTCCGCAGTTCAGCCTCCAGATCAATGATCCTGAGCTGAAGCTCCTCAAGCCACAGACACTTAGCGCAGATGTGCTTGCCCTGGATAACACTGGCATCCAGAGCTCCCACATGCTGCAGCCATGACACATCATCTGTCCTGCAATACTTATGTGCTTTAATGAATTACTTAATTATGTTATTCAATTATTTATTTCCTTTTGTATATTTAATAATCTTATCACAAATTCTTGTACTGTTTTAAACCTCCTTGCTGAACTCCCTCAGCTCACCAAACTCTCACACTCTGTTGAGGTTGGGTGAGCATCCTGATGTAATCGCGATATTTCATTCGGCAGGTGCTCACCGGAGTCGGCAGTGTGCCCGCCAACAATTAATTAAAAAGGTAACTAAATTCAAATTTATGGTTGTCGGGCAGGCAAAAATGTCAAGCGGCCATTGCACTTTTTAGGAAACCTCGTCCATGGGTGGGTGAGGTTTCCTAAAGAAAATACAAATAAAATAAGAATTACACACTTAAATTAAAAACATGTCCTTGCTCATGTGACAGTCACATGAGGGGACATATTTTATGACATTTTTATTTTGTTCATTAAGTTTTTTTAAACAACGCTTCATCTCCCTGAGGCAGTTCCATGCCTCAGGAAAATTAAAGCGCTCTTTCGCACACATGCGCGTAGTTTACGCTAGGCCCGCTTGCCCTCCTCCCCCACCCACACAGGCAGCATTGAGTGCAGCTGCTCGTGTTCCATGTGGGCCTTAGTCGGCCTGCCTGTGTAATCGGCTTCCTACCCGCCCCTTCCAAGCACCCTTGCCATTGTACATTCTGCTAGGTCAGGCGCGTGTCCACCCTCCAAGCTCAATATTCTGCCCATGGAAGTTAAGGTCCCCCATTAAATCCATTCTTCCTTTACTCCATGTTTAGCTATTCTCGATATTAATATATTCTGCCACTTCATAGCTACTACCAGTGCCTATATATAACACCCACTACAGTCTTAATTCTATTCTATTTCTTAATTCTACCCATAAAGTCTCTATCTTCTTACTTCTCATTATATTATCTTTTCTCTTGGAAGTTTTAATCTTAATCACTGATTCTTCTCCTTTCCCTTTACCTTACTTTAATTGCCTATCCTTCCCATAGACTTTAGAGGCAAAGTAATATGCAAAATACCAAAATGTCAAGTCCACTAGTGCCTCAAGAAAATTCCAGTGGAAATTTGCATGGAATGCTAAATGACTTAAGAACTGACATGAAGTCCACTTAATTCCCAGTTTTATTTGAAATTATTTCACTAAATTTTCTGAATCTATGCTACATATCTAGTTGTTCATTTTCAGACTTAATAAATCTTAACAATGATTTTCTTCTTTCTACAGACTGTGTATGATGAATGGTTTATTACACTGTACAATTTAGTGTATACATCTCTTCCTATATTAGCAATGAGCTTATTTGATCAGGTATGTCAGTAAAACTATTGTTTAACTCTCTTTGTTTGTCCTTGCATTATCTGCCACACCAGCCTGTGGGGGTCCCCATTAAATATGCAGGTCAAGCTCTGATGACATCATTAGGGGCCAGTCTTTGGGTTTAATCTGAGGCCTGAGGAGGGGAGCAGTTATGATTTCCCTGCCAGACCAAACCTGTGGGAATAACCATGTTCCTTCTAAACTGCACAGCAACCCAGAGGTTTTTGCGCATGCTGAGCAGAAGTCAACTGCTTTAAGTAACTGTGTACATGGCTGTGCGTAGAAATTGAAAGAGCCTGCACCCTTAAATGAATAGGCTGCGTATGATAAAAAGAAATTAGGGAGAATGTTAGTAAATTAATTTTTAATTCTTTTGTGGGTCAGGAGAAACAGACGTACTCCCTTGGGCCTGACGAAGATTTCCCATCACCCTACCACCCCCACCACCCCCCCACTCCCAAACCTGCACCTCAGGATTCCCCACTCCTGTCATTCCACATTCGTGCTGGGAACTATTCCCTCTCCTCTCTGGTAATGATGCCACTGGCATGATTTTAACAATTGGACAACTGTTTCCTGCTGATTTGTTGCCTGCTTTGGTCACGATGTCAGCAAGTTCCATGAAAAGGAGGCCAGGCTGTTAACCCAGCCTGCCTGGTGCCACTCTCGGATGGGTATGCTGCTCACTTTGATGCTTTCCCACCCAGGAGTAAAAATTGAGACGAGCATTTTTGAAATGATTGTTTAATATGTTTCAAAATATAATTTATTAATTTGGATACAAAATAATTCAAGCGGTTATTTGACTAATGGTAAAAAAACTTAAGCAGACTAATTTGTTTACAATTACCTTTTTTGCAAATAATTAATTTTAATTTATAAAATAGAGTTGGCGTTCATGGGGGATGGGAGAGTCAGCAAGTGGAAGGGGGAATAGAAGCAGCAAGTGTCATTCAGGGGTTGGAATGGAAACTCTGGTCAGTAAAGAAGAGGTGGGAAAGCTCAGCTATCAGGGAGGCTTGAGGAGGCGAAAGGCTCTCTTGAGGGACTGGGGCAGCAATCTTACTCCTCCTTCATGGGATGTGGGCATTGCTGGCAAGGTCAACATGTATTGCTCATCCCTAATTGCCCTTGAGAAGGTGGTGGTGAATCATCTTCTGAAATCAGTGCAATCCTTGAAATGAAAGTACAATCCTGAATTCTGAAAGATCCACAGGTGCCACAGTTCCCGCCTCGGTTCAGCCGCCAGGAATGCCACAACTCAGATCTCCTGCTCGTTTTCTGTTAAATTTAATTTAAATCATGGCATCGATGGTGTTATCATTTTATAACTTTAGTTTTGGAATTAGGTCTCCACCTGATATTTGTGGGCCTGAATTTTGCACTTGTAGATTTTTTTTATTCTTTGAAGGGATGTGGGCGTCGCTAGCTAGACCAGCACTTTTATTGCTCATTCCTAATTGCTCTTGAGAAGGTGAGCTGCCTTCTTGAACCACTGCAGTCCATGTAGTATAGGTGCACCGACAGTGCTGTTAGGGAGGAAGTTCCAGGATTTTGACGCAGCGACAGCGAAGGAACGGCAATGTAGTTCCAAGTTAGGATGGTGAGTGGCTTGCAGGGGAAATTGCAGGCGATGGTGTTCCCATGCATCCGCTGCCCTTGTCTTTCCATGTGGTAGAGGTCGAGGGTTTGGAAGGTGCTGTCGAAGGAGCTTTGGTGAATTGCTGCAATGCATCTTGTAGATAGTACACATTGCTGCCACTGTGCACCAGTAGTGGAGGAAGTGGATGTTGAAGGTGGTGAATGGGATGCCAATCAAGTGGGCTGCTTTGTCCTGGATCATGTCAAGCTTCTTGGGTGTTGTTGGAGTTGCACTCATCCAGGCAAATGGAGAGTATTCCATCACACCCTTGACTTGTGCCTTGTAGATGCTGGACAGGCTTTGAGGAGTCAAGAGGTGAGTTACAGTCCGCAGAATTCCCAGCCTCTGACCTGCTCTGGTAGCCACAGTATTTATATGGCTGGTCTAGTTCAGTTTCTGGTCAATGGTAACCCCCAGGATGTAGTTCGTGGGGGATTCCATGATGGTAATGCCATTGAATGTCAAGGGGAGATGGTTGGATTCTCTCTTGTTGGAGATGGTCATTGCCTGGCACTCATGTGGCACAAATGTTACTTGCCACTTATCAGCCCAAGGCTGAATATTGTCCAGGTCTTGCTGCTTATGGGCATGGACTGCTTCAGTATCTGAGGAGTCACGAATGGTGCTGAACATTGTGCAATGATCCGCGAACATCTCCACTTCTGACCTTATGATGAAAGCAGCTGAAGATGGTTGTGCCTAGCACGCTACCCTGTGGGACTCCTGCAGTGATGTCCTGGGACTGTGATAATTGCTCCAACAACCACAACCATCTTCCTTTGTGCTAGGTATGACTCCAACCAGTGGAGAGTTTTCCCCTGATCCCCATTGACTTTGATTTTGCTCGGGCTCTTTGATGCCACACTCGGTCAAATGCAGACTCGACAGGGCTGCGTTTGCTACTGTAGTTTCTGGTGCCTAGGTCGTGCCAGGTGATCCGTCTGGTCTGCAGCGGTTCCTTTTTGTAGACTTTGTAGCGGTTTGATACAGCTGATTGGCTTGCTTTCAGAGTCAAACATTGCTGTGGGTCTGGAGTCATATGTGGGCTAGACCGGGTAAGGACGGCAGATTTCCTTCCATTAAGAGGTGTGAATTGACTCTTATGTTTTGGGCTGGATTTTCCCGGCTCTACAGAGGTACCAGTTGAAGGCAGTGTGACTAGTAATAGAGAAGAACTGAGTAAGACAGCTCACTGATGTATTCCAGCTAACAAGGAACTTTCCCAGAGTTGGGATGGTAACAGGATCAGGTGCCTGTTACATGGCATAGTTAAGGAACAAATTAGGAGTAATTTTGCAGCATCGCCAGAACTTTCCCACCAACAGAGCAGCCTCCCCATCAGTTCATGGAGGCAGTTTCCCTGTGACAGGTTTTGGGAGTGGTGTGGGAGGGGGAGGTGATATCGAATCAAAGACTCTGTCCCAATGTTGCAATGTTTGCATAATGGCCAGGAAAGGCTGTAATCGCCTGGAGGGATTTACCCTCCATCCCGATGACCCTACCAACTTCAAGATTCTTCTGTGCAGCCTTTCTGTGTTGGCCAGCAAGGAAACATCAATGTTGAGGTGTTCTAGCAATCCTTGATCTGCCTCAGCAGCGCCCACTTCTCCCATTGGGGCTTTTGCCTTCTGATTAAACCTGTAGCTTTGGAAGCCTGCCTGCTGTCCTTAATTGGATAGGGAGCATGGAGGTTGCCTCTTTAGAAACCACCTCCCAGAAGATTGCTCCACCAATATCACTGCCACCAAGTGCAAGCTCAAGAGGCTGATTTTATCCCAATGACCTGAAGCCCAAGGGAGAATTCAGCCCGTTAACGCTCTGGCCTTCTCCCACCCATTTGGCTGGGGAGTGTCAAAATTGAGGCCAAGGTGTTCAGGCATTGATTCCTGGTTTATACTGATTTAGCTGATCTTAGCTCTCAAGGTGCTGTTGTTGTGGAAGGAAAACTGTTATGTAGACTTCTTCTCCTGATCAATATCCAGTGATTCCTGAAAGTGCATTTATGTAGACATTGGGTGAGTACAGAATCAGGTTCAGTAAAGTTACCCCACATGAATAAACAAGTTTCTGACAGTTGCGGAGGCAGTGGCATAGTGGTATTGTCACTAGACTGGTACTCCAGAGACCTGAGGTAATGCTCTGGGGACCTAGGTTTGAATCCCACTATGGCAGATGGTGAGATTTGAATTCAATAAAAATCTGCAATTAAAAGTTGAATAATGACCATGAAACCATTGCTGATTGTCATAAAAAGCCACCTGGTTCATTAATGTCCTTACCTAGTCTGGCCTTCAGGTGACTCCAGACCACTGAACAAGGGCAGTTAGGGGTGGCCAGTGATGCCTGCATTCCATGAATGAATAAAAAAAAGCTCTCAGGGTTAATGTATGATGAATGACCATTTGAGTTTCCAGAATTGTAACCTAGCACGATTCAGCAATTTTGGGAAAGCAGGAAAAAATTTGAGATTAAAATGTGTACAAAATTTAAACAAATCTACATGACTTGACGTTCAATATTGATTGTGGTTGATTTTGCTTTGCAGGATGTTAATGACCGCTGGAGTATGGCGTATCCTCAACTTTACGAACCTGGGCAGTTTAATCTTTATTTCAGCAAACTAGCTTTTGTGGAATGTATTATCCATGGAGTTTACAGTTCCCTGGTTCTCTTTTTTATTCCTTACGGTGCTCTATTTGAAGCAGTAAGAGATGACGGGGAGACTATATCTGACTATCAGTCCTTTGCTTTAATCGCTCAGACATGTTTGCTTGTGACTGTTACTCTACAGGTAACTGAGTATTCACATGTTGTTTTTATGCATATTGTATGTTATTTTAAAAACACACTTCTTTATGTCTTGTTTTTCCTAAAGCTATACCTGAAACTAAATATATAACAGTCATGGTCACTATTTTCGTGTGCTGGCAATTTAGATAGATTTGTGACAATTACTTGGCTCTGTCAAGTTTTTGCTCACATTGCATTAAGCAAAAGAAGTTAGTTGCATTTTACAAATTGGTCATGTTTAAACAGTAAGGTAAAAATACAATGTGACTTACTGGCCCGGATTCATGGAGATTCCAGTGAGACTCCAAAATGGTGGATGGACCCCGGAGCCAGGGCCGTGTCCCACCCCGTTTCTGACAGAGTCCATTTTCACCAGTAAAAGAAAGGGGGTGGGACACAACCCATGTGTGAGAAACCGTAAATCAGTGAGCTTATTTGAGCTGAGTGCTAAGTTTAAACAGACCCCATTTTTGCTGCAGCAAAGGCCTTAACCTGGAGTGAGGGAGTTGCAAATCTTTAGTCATCTTGAAGGACGGATAAGATCTATAGAACTGTCAAACTGCGAAAGTATTTAAATACCCAGCCCTTTAAAATTGAAAAAAAAAGCTAGCCTGTGTTAATGAGAGGTAAAAAAACTCAAGTTGTCAAGTTATTTAAATCCCTTTAAAAAAATTCAGAAAATAAACTGCCTGTGTCAGATAAAACAAAAATCTATTCCAGTAGTTACAAAACTGTTTGTTGACATATGCTTAGAGGCTATCATTATATCATTATTAATACTTGGCTGCTTCCCGGAACATATTATTATAGGAGGGTTGTAAGTTCACTGTTTGATTGACAGCTCAAAGAGGTTCTTTTAGAATGGGATCAAGTATTTAAGGGGGTTTAAATGTTTTGAATGAGCTTTCATGAATGGGAGTGTTTTTAATTATATAATGAACTCTATAATAGATATTTAAAATTTTATTTTATTTCATTTTGACATGGCTCCTGAGGTCAGCCTATGGTAGATATTGGGTGAGTTGGCACAGAGAGTATAAGGGAAAAGGTTGTTGTTGGCTTAGCATGAGGGCATTAAGTCAGCATAGAGGATATAAAGAGACATAGGGGTGGGTGGGGGCATAGGTTGGCATTAAGTTGGCATAGGGGCTGTAAGGGGATGGGTTGGTGGGGGCCAATGGGTTGGCATTGAGGGTATGAGAGGGCATTGGGGTGAGTGTGAGCCATGAGTTGGCATGTAAGGGGCTTGGGGATTGGATTGGTGGGGGGGGGGGGGGGGGGGGGGGGGGGGGGTGCAAGAGAACCTAATGTTTAACAAAACAACTGGGACAAAGTCCCAGAGAACCGAGGCAGGCCTTTTAAATGGCCCCCCTTGGCATTTAGCAGCCCCTCTGGCCACCTCCAATCTGCATCCAGAGGTGGTGAGGCTGACTCTGTCCTACACCCACTCCCCTGGAATTAAGATCCCGCCATTTGGGTGAGTTTTCCCAAGGCAGACATGGTAACCTGGGAGATCTCCTGATTCCTGCTACCTGACTCAGAAGTGAAAATCCAGGCCATTCTATTAGTTGTGGTAAAAAGAGAAACATGCACTGAGCAGTGATTGGGTCACTCAATTAGCAATTCAGAGGCCAGAACTAATAATCTATTATGATTAAGTAGGAATTCCAGTCAATGGAAATTAAAACTGGCCGGAATGTATGGCTGAGTGGCTGATATTGTCTGTTCTATATTCCTACCAAGCTTATAAGTTTTGGCAAAGAGAGTGTCAATTACTAAGTTCAGCAGTGCCAGTGCTAACAGTTCAGCCAAAGTCACTGGTTAATAAAATTAATATTACTTGTTTTTATACTAATCTACTTCCACTGCTTGTTGTTAAAAGTAGCAAGCTTATTGATTGTATTGGTGATGGGACCCTTTTCGATCAGAGATTTCAGTTGCAGTGCTGGCTCACATGTTTGCAATCTGAAATAGTCTTTTATGTTATTCTTTTATGGCAAGGTTTGGTTGCTACGTACTGAATAGATCTAGAAGCTTCACTTATGTTGCTGGGTATATAACTAAACTTTCAGATATTTCCAAAACTAACGATTCTGCTTTCCATAGGTGTTTCCAGTTCTTATAAAACATTTTTTATGCTGTAGGATCTGAGAATTTTTTGTTGTTATACTTTGCTGACATCCATTTCTCATTTGTCATTTGGGTAAATTCTTAAAACCTCTTTAAAGGCATCAAGCTCATTGGTAACTCATTGGCAATGTTTGGATTTACTGAGATTATAGGAGTGAATTTTAACTTTTAAAAAAAAGATGGGGTTGAGTTGGGTGGCAGATTAAAGTCTCAAAAATTTCTTTCTCAATCCTTTCAACTTGAACTGAAACTGGAAGTTGAGCAGGTGATCAATCTGAATCAAGAAGATGAATTGCAGATTAAATGTAACGAGGCAGAGAGCCTGGTTATTGCTGTCAGCTGGGTTCCCTGTGTGTTGGGAAACCTGGCAGCTTCATCGAGATGAGAACTTCATCGGTTTAGGAGCTAAGTGCCTTCATACCTACCTCCTGGATCCAGGTGCTTGTCTGTGAATCCTCCGCGATTAGAGCTTTCCCAAACCCCTCAACCTTCATCCTGAAGCCTTGGATCCCACCATGAGGCCTGTGCTCCACCAATACAAAGGCCCCAATTCCCGCACCACCACCAGCATTCCCCGCACTAAAACCAGGTCCCACTTTCCCTGCCACCAACGAGATCTGATTCTCAACACTATCACCAGATCCAGATATTCCCCCCAACCATCATCAGGCCCTAATCACTACCACACCACAATTCATCACCATTCCTCTCCCCCCATATTTGGTTGCTTTTCCCATTCCCATTGTGGACTTAACTGCTGCTACGACACTCCGCCTAACTGAAAGCCTGTCAATCAGGAACCAATCAAGGATGCTATTAACATGCTAAAAACACATTATAGCTCTGCAGCCTGTGGGGGAACCCCAAATTGCGGATTTCCCACAGCCTTCTATCAATACACTCTGTGTGGCTCAGGTCAGTAAATCTTCTGCCCTTAGCTTCTACTTCACCTACCAGCTACTATTTTAGAAGCAGGCTTCATATAGGGAGGAGCATCTGGACTTATTTGATATGTTGTACAAATTAAGGTAAAGGGTCTGTGCTGGACTTGTTTTCTTTTTAGGAGTGTGTTTGCACTTTTAAAGGGGCTCCCTTCATTCCCACTTGACTGTGCTTTCAAGGTTCAAGCGCCTTGTGGTTTTCTATGGTTAGGATAACAAATTTTGTGCCAAATATAAATATAATATAAATAAACAACTACGTTTCTGAAAAATAATTGTCATTGCATCAATTGTTTTGTGTTCACTGTATGTCATTTCTTAGCATCGGCACTCAAATTCATATTAACATATTAACACAGGTTTCTGCTTTTTGAGATGACGTTGAATAATAACTAATATCTGATTGAATGTCTTAATCTAAAGTACCATAAAATATATTGCAAAAAGATAGACATAACCCTGCAAGACTAAGTTTATAAATGTTTATTACAAATAATGAATATATAATTTTGACTTCACAAATCTTGCTGCTTGCCAACAGATTGCATTGGATACAACATATTGGACAGCTATCAACCATGTTTTTATCTGGGGAAGTCTTGCTGTCTACTTTGCAATAACTTTTACATTGTACAGCAATGGCTTGTATCTGATGTTTCCGACATCATTTCCCTTTATAGGTATGTACTTTTAATGCAGTTATTATAATTTGTTCTAAATAATTTTATTTTAAAGTAACTATCGATTTCTGGCTAAAAGTGTTTTACAACTTCATAATACTGGAGAAGAATGGTACTGTTTTACCTATTTTTTAAATTTCATTTGACTATGATACTCATATAATATTTCATGTAAACTCTGGATGCAAATGGTCAGATATAGAGGAAATAAGTACTTCAGAGGATAGTACAATGAACCAGAGAGGATGGAGGGGGCTAAATTATCAAATGCACAAAGTGCAATCTCAATCTGTACAACACATGGCTGTATCCATTTTTACTACGGCAGATATCAGCGTGTCCAAGTGACTGGTCTGGAGAGGCAGATTTGTCATTATGAAATTTATATACAACAGCAACAACTTCCATTTATATAGTGCCTTTAACAGCAAGCCATATCAGAAGATATTAGGCCAGATTAATCAAAAAGGAATGTCCTAAAGGAGAAAAGAGAGGTAGACAGGTGAAAAGATGTAGGGAGGACGTTTCAGAGTTTAGAGCCTTGTAAGCTGAAGGCACGGAGCAATTAAAATTGGTAATGCTCAAGAGGCCAGAGTTGGTGAAGCACAGAGATTTAATTGGGCTGTAAGGCTGGAGGAATGGGATGGGTGAGGCCATGGAGTGATTTGAAAACAAGGACTAGGATTTTAAAATTTAGGCATTGCTTAACTGGGAGTTGGTATAAGTTAGCAAGCGCAGGGGAGATGGCTGAACAGGATCTGGTGTGATAAAGGATATGGATAGCAGATTTTTGAATGACCTTGAGTTTATGGAAGGAGGAGCTATGGAGGCCAGACAAGAGTGTGTGGGAATAGTCAAGTCTAAAGTTTGCAAAGGCATGGGTGATAGTTTCATCAAAACTAAGGCAAGGAGAGACAAGTAAATAGGCGGTCTTAGTGATGGTGCAGTTATGTGAACAGAAGCACATCTGGGGATCAGGTTGCAAATGGTCTGGTCCAGCCTCAGATAGTTGCCAAAGAGAGTGATAGAGCTGATGGCAAGAGATGTAGTTTGTGACGGGGACCAAATGCAATGGCTTCTGCCTTCCCAATATTAATTTTAGCATCTTCTATCATGTGATTTGAATTGAATACCTGTTGCATGGCTTTTCCAGGCAGTGAAACTGAGGTGTGATGGAATGGCACTTTATTGGGATTGGTAGCTTAATCTGAATAAAGGTAATACTCACAGCTGCTTTCTGGGTCTTGTACTTGATGTAAGAGATGCATTTATAAAGTTTAGAGCTTCCTCTGTATGTTCTTTGACATTCAGTGGGGCTCTAGATTTAGGAGTTCCAGTCTTTTTATTTCTGGAAACATATTTGTTCTGAGCCCTCTCCATCTCCTCCTTGAATTATCTTTCACTGATTTACCTTCAAGTAACTGTTTCCAGTCCATTCTTGTCACAACTCAGTTGCATAAAATTGGCCTTTTCTCAAATGATTTTTTTTTTACTTTTGCTCTATCTTTGTCCTTTTCTATCTACTTTAAATCTAACTGAATTATGATCCCTACCACTAAAATACTCTCCCACTGATATCTTTCCATCTCCCCAGCATATTTCCTAAAGCTGAGGGCTGGATTTTTGCAGAGTCAGGAACTTTAACTTTCACGAGACCGTGGACCTTTAAAAATGTTGGGCAAGACTCAGATGCGGATGTCCCACCCCCATTTATGACCAAACCCATTTTTTTTTGACAAGAGGAAGGGGGCAGGATATAACTCAGCAGGGCAATTTGAATTTAGTGCTGAGTTCGAACGGACCCCATTTCAGCTGCTGCAAGGGTCTTAACCCGTAGTGTAGGCATCACAAATTGATGGATTAGTGATAAACTCTTGAAGGGTGGATAAAACCTGCTCAAGTGTTATGATCTGAAGTTTTTTTTAAGTTCTATGCTCTATAAACATGGGGGGGAAAAGGCTTAAGCTAAAAAAAAAACTCTCTGCTGGACAGCTTTGAATGACACGCCATCTGGTGTAGGTTAGAAAAAATAATACCATCTGGTCATGCAGTTTCATAGAGTTTTTTGCTGATATTTCCCCAAGGGCTATTATTGTCATTATGAATGTTTATCTGAGTTTCAAAAGCTGTAATTATCTCACCGGGTGGGGGGTGGGGGTATGGTGGTTCTGAGTTCACAGTTTAATTGACAGTTTAAAGAGATTATAAAAGGATTAACTAACTTTGATGTGGGCTCTGAGTAGAAGTTAAACTTTATCTAAGATTAACCACCTGAGGACATTTGAAAGCTTTGAATGGGTCACTTGAAGAATTTTTTATCCACTACAAATGTGTGTGAGTGAGCTCTATCAGATTGTTAGAAGTTTAGGTTTTTCTTTCATCTCCACATGGCTCCTGAGGTCTGCCCATCGTAGATACTGGATGAGTGGCTTTGGAGGTGGCATGGGAGTGTGAGGTGGTATGAAGGGCCATGGTGGTAGGTGGGGGAATGACTTGGCATGGGGATATGAGGGGTGAGGGATTGAGGGCCTTAAGCAACTGGGACAAAGTCCCAGCGAACCGAGGCAGACTTTCTAACCAGCCTTGCTCGGCACTCACCCACCCCCATGACTGCCTCAGATCTGCTTCCAGCATCAGCGGACCCACCTATCTGAAGCAAAAATTGGGTCTAACAGGGCCCTTTAAACCAAGGTGGGTGTGCCGAGTTGGGAAACTTCCCGACTTGAGCTTCCTACCTCAGTAGTGAAAATCTAGCCCTAAGTCTAGAACTGCACTTCTGCAAATTGGCAAGAAAATGCCCCTGAATGAATTTTTTAAAAATTGCTCTCTCTCTATCTTTCACACTGATTTTATCTAGGTTAATATCAGGGTTATAAAAAAACTCACCAGCTATCTGCGAACCAGCTTCTTCCCTCATTCTGATGTCACCCAAGTTTTTTTTTACCTCTGCCCCCAACACTCGCTCTCTTTTACTTCTGGGATCTCAATTTAAGAACAGAAGAATTAGGAGCAGGAGTAGGCCACTCAGCCCTTCCATCCGCACCACCATTCAATGAGATCATGGCTGGCCTTCTACTTCAACACCATTTTCCTGCATTATCCCTATATCTCTTGATGTTTTTAGTGTGTAGAAACTCATCGATCCAGGTCTTTAAAATAAAAAAAAAATCAGTGACTGAGCCTCCACAGCCCTCTGGGGCAGAGAACTCCAAAGATACACCATCCTCTGACTGAAGAAATTCCTTCCCACCTCGGTTCGAAATAGCCTGCCCCTTATTCTGACACTGTGTCCCCTGGTTCTTGACCCCCCAGCCAGGGGAAACATCCTTCCTGCATCTACCCTGTCGAGCCCTGTAAGAATTTTGTACATTTGAATGAGATCACCTCTCATTCTTCTTAAACTTCAGAGTATAAAGTCTATTTAATCCTTCCTCATAGGACAATTCTTCTATCCCTGGATTTCTTTTGGTGAAACTTCATCGCATTCCCTCTTTTTTTATTAATTCATGGGACTGTTGTGGTCACTTTGACATATGGACCACAGGAGTCTCACGATCATTTATTCGAGCAATTTTAAGGAGAGAACCATCCCAATGCAGCTTGCGATAGCACTCTGCTAAACTACAAGTGTTCACCATATTTATACATTATTGATCACGTACAAGAACAGTTTCCAGATTCCGATCTCGTCAACATATAGGTTTACATTAAACAGACATCTCTCTAGTAACAAAAGTACCAAGGTACAGGCATCATCTGTCCCTACTTTTGCCCCCGGCGGAGACCTTCCCTCTCATCTCAATTAGGACCATCTGTTCTTTCCCTATCTGCGATAAACAAACCCAATCTTGGTTGTTTTTCAACCTAAGGCTCCGGTCTGACTCCTAAGACACCCAATCTATTATATTTGCATTCCTCTCTGTTCAGCCTGACCTAGCTGATGGTCACAGGCTCTGAGGGTGTGCAAGGTTCAGATTCCTCTCTGTCCAGCCTGGCCTTTAACTGTACTTGCAGGCACTGACTGCTTGGATATTTTAAGTAGTCCATTCCCTTTCAATAAGTTCTTAATGTACCCCTGTATTCCCCCCCTAACAGTCTCCCCTTTTGGCCCTTGGCCTAGCCCAAGGTAGCCAACTATAGTGATGCTGTACGCCCTCTTTACGTACCGCCACCCATTGATATTGGCCAGGTATCCAGCTTTGGTATGTAAAAAGTACTGGTCAGACCATCTGTATCGTCTGGTTCTTTAATTTAAACCTCTGACTTGCCAAATTCCATCTCCACCTGTAAAAACTGCCCCAGCGCCACATTTTTGCGACTTCTGGGTGTGATGAATCAAGTATGTTAGATAGTTAATCAATATCAGTTGAAGTATAATGAGGGCATGGGAGATAATCCGAATTCAGGGGTGTATCTGTACGTTTGAGCCCCAGTTACACAGGTCCTCCCACCAGGTGGAAGAATCTATTTGTTCGATATCCTCCTTTAAGGTTCTAACCTGTTGCTGCAGTGTATAGTAAGCTCTGTGTATCTGTTGAGCCTGCCTCCGAATCGCGGTTAGGTGCTCTGGTAATAAGGGAATTTTGTAGGAGAACTGGTTCAGATACTGTGTCAGGTTATCTTTAAGGTTTTTCACGACCTGAATAGTAGTCGTCACTCTCTTGTATATTTCAACCAGTTCCACCTACCCCACCCTTGCCTGTACCTGTGGGTGTAGGCACACTGAATGATTGTGGATGGGGCATAGCCGGTTACCCCCATACTGGATTCTTTCCTGCCACATGGTGATACAATATCTCCCATTCCCTGTATATGGAACATGGGTCAGTTCTTTTGCAGCCCATATAGTTTCCATTGTACAGTTTGCTGCTGCTTTAAATCCACACTTCGCTTCCTGTCTCATATATTGGGTGTGCACATACTACTGCGGTGGCGTCTATACTACACCCTTCTAATGTGGTGCTAACTATATTTCCTTCTATGTCTACTGTGTATGGTGGAATATCGTGGTACTTAATATAGTAATCCCCCCAATATTTTCTACTCCATATGATGTCCTGCTGGGTGTTCACAAAGGTATGACAGGTATTACTAATACAATGCCTATCAGCATATTGCTGTTCAATATACATTCAACATTCATTCTAAATACACGTGTTAAACCTCAGCTGGCAACCGGACAAGTCATGATCCCTGTGTTGTGAAAGATTAGTTACCCATAAAGGAACTACCTCTTCATTAATCTGTCTTCAATTCTCTCAGGGTTGTTCCAGTGCCCAAGATCCATAGGTGCTGCAAACATAATTTCTGCTCGCTTCGTCTGAAATATTTTTCCCTATTTCAATCATTTTGTTGATAGTCCCTGCATGACTTTCAAGCATGGTAGCCAGGCTTTGGATTAACTGTGTCATGTCCTGGTCTGTATTTAATTAGGTGTTATGAATTCCCTGTCCCAGCTCTAAAATCTCCATGAGCTTAAGGCTTGGGGTCTGGACCTTCTGGTCAACAGTTGCCAGGTTCTGAATTAACCACTGATATCCCTGTATTGAATATCGTAGCGGCATCATTTATCAGGCTGCGCTTAGCGCGGTTCCCTCCCAAGCCTGATCACATCTTGCCGTTGAACTGAGATGCTTGCCTGGCCCATTAGAGCCATATATAGTGCTCGAATATGGATTGAGTACCACTGGGGCGGGGCAATTCCAGATTTGTTCAAGACTACGGGTGCCAGCTCGTGGTGTACATTATCATGCAAAACTTCTCATTAACCAGTACCAAACTATTCGTCAATCCTGGATGCATAGTTGGACAAGGTGGGTCAGTCGGTGTGGTTTGAGGGGCTTCAATTATCTCTACTCGTACTGTGGAAGTAGACGTAGGAGGTGGCTGGATAGTGGTGGATGTCCCACGCCCGATCTGAAGCAAACCCTTACAACAATTCGAAAGCACTTGTTCTCCTACTGTTACATTTATCATTCCCCGTTGCATGTCGCATTCGGCACTGTCCGTGCTGTGCCAAAGTTCCTCCTGCAGTGCGGGATGAGCAGTGATGACCCCGACCTTGTTGCCAGTACTGATACACCCATGACCAGGATCGTAGATCTGAGGAGACATTAACATCGGTTCCCATTTTCCACATTACCGCTTGGTCAATTGTCATGTATCTTTATCTGTGTGTAATGCCTCCACTTACTTCCCATTCTCATATCTACAAGTGCGCATGTATCACCTGTCATAATTACTTCGTATGGTCCATGCCTGTTTGCTCTGGGCTCACCTTGACCATCACCTTATTCCCCACTTGGTCCATTGTTGCTTGTTGCCTGTTTCCATATCCTTAATCACCTGTCAGACTCTGACTTCCTTCCTTAACTCATGCAATTGCTTACTTATTTCCCTCACATAGTCTCGCTTCCTTCCTTTTAGTGGTCCTACATCTCCCACTCCTACTATGATTCCTTCGGGTAACTTCATTGCTCTCCTTGTCGTTATTTCAAATGGGTTGAACCCCATGGTCCTGCTTGGGGTAGCCCTAAGGCGCATTAGAATATAGGGCTGTTCCCTGTCTCCAGAATTGCTTTTGTGATTGATGTTTTTTTTTTAAGTTCATTTCATCCTTTCCACCATCCCCGAGCTCTGTGGCTGATAGGGAATGTGGAATTTCTGTTTATATTTAAATTTATACATTTCTTTAATGACTTTTCCTGTGAAATGAGTTCCCTGATCTGAATCCATCTGGATAGGCACCCTCCACTCCTTCCAACCTACAGTCTCCTGCTGCAGTCCCACGTCGGACCTCAATTCCTTAATCTGCCGACACAACTCTACAATGCACCTTCTTATCCTTTCTTTCAATGGCTCAGTATCTTCACTTCCAGCGACGGTTCTCTCTGGGGGCTGCTTAACTACCTGTCATCATAGTGTTAATCCTGTATCCATCTTGTGGTAAATTGTTGTTAAGTATTATTTCTCCTTACATTTCAATTCCTGAACTACAGATTCCACATAGTTTTACCTCTAAGTTTTTTTTTCCCTTGACCATGATCATCCTAAGGTTCCCTTGATGTCAGTTTCTCTATTGTCTTGATCGTTTATAATGTTTCCTTGCTCTTTAGGCCATATTAACTATTCCATGTCAACGAGGATCTCTGTCTCTAGATCTTTGCTTATCTCCCCCGTGCGTTTCCAATGTCTCAGTTGATGGCCAGATTATCAAATTCAGTTCCCGTAAAGCAGTTTGTATACGGTGTCCTCTTTCCCTAACTCTTCCTCCTAATTGCCTCATGCCATTTTACACATGCAACAGCCACCATCTTATCTTGTTCAGGTTGCCCGGAGAGACTTTATAATAAATAAAATATTTTCAAAGCAATTTTAAAAACAGAAATCAGGCAATGACATGTTCCTTATCTTCTTCTCAAACAACATTTTATTGTCTCCAAAGTAACCCACTAAATTGTGTCTGACCCGTTTCTTTTAGAATTATCCCAGATTCATTAACTCAGCCAAAAATTGGATTTTTGCCAAACATTGTCAAAGTTTTGAGCTTAGTTTCATATTTTGGGAATACTTTACAAATACAAAAGTTTGCAGCGTTTGAATTAGTGCCAATTGTAGTCAAACCTTTTAAAATGAAAATTCCCTTTTGAGAACTTTATCATGAACCAAACCTCAAAATTTTAAACTTTGTAAGAAATGTAATTTACACTATCAAAATTAAAACTACTTTTTTCTTATGTGTATTGATTTGTATTCAAGTTATAATTCCCATATTTTTATCGACACATTCTTTACCTTTGGATAGCATCCTTGTTATTCGAAGTAACCTGTTAAATTACACTGCACTTTACATCTCGAGATAGTCCCAAATTCAAATTACAGTGCTGTTGGGATGCAGATTTCCTTTCATATTTAATTCATCTCTTCAAAATAAACCCCTTTTTATCCATTGGAACCACCTAGACTGTGTGTTTATGCCTTTTGGTTTTCCTAGAATCCCTTGAACTTCAGGTAATTTTTCCCCTCAGAATTTTAGAATATTAACTCGTATGAGTTAATGTAATCATATGTATCATCCCAATCAGCTTGGAAGCTGGTGATACTAGTCTGCAAGGGGGTGGTACAAAGGTTGGTTCATCTAACCCTGTTTAACAGCTTAAAACTCTCATATTCTGAACGAAACTTCAAATAGCATGTTTCTTATCTTCTTCTCAAACAACATTTTATTGTCTCCAATGTAACCCACTAAATTGTGTCTGACCCGTTTCTTTTAGAATTATCCCAGATTCATTAACTCGGCCAAAAATTGGATTTTTGCCAAACTTTGTCAAGGTCTTGAGCTTAGTTTCATAATTTGGGAATACTTTAAAGTCTCTCCAGGAAAATAAAGGGATCTTGAAGGCTCCACCTAATGGGACAATCAAACTGACGAAAGCTCACATTTCCCCAGCTCCTGCCTGTCAGTGTTTATTAACTCCCTGGGGGTTCCCCCCTTTTCTCTCTCTCTCTCTCTCTCTCTCTCGTTAGCACAAGCAGCTCTTGTAACTTAGGTCAATTCATTTTTTTAAGTTACAGAAAATTCAGTAGCGGACCTTTTGGGTCCCAATCATCCTTCCACATTTTCAGGAAAATCTCGTCATCCCGCATGGGACATTATACACCCCCAAGGCTTCCTTAACTGCCTCCTCAAAGTCCCTGTGGGACGTCCCCAGGTTTCGCCCAGTCTCCACTTCTGAACTGCAGGGGTAATCTTCCCCAGATATCCCCTGGGCATTTAGTCTTCACCAGTATATGGGTATCAAGGGGGCGCATTGCATGGAAATCTTGCATTTCCTGCAGTTTGGTCCAAAAGTCTGGGTTGTTATGCTGAGTTTTAAGTCTCAGCAGTTCTTTAAGCAAAATCTGCTTCTCCCCTGGGCTGAATGGTACCTGCTTAACTTTCTCCGTAACCCTCTCAGTATCCTCATCCTCCCCCCATTCCTCAGCCCCTTTCTCCCTTCAGTTTTTAATTTGTCTTTCCTGACTTTACTTTTCCTAACAGTTACTGCCATAGGGGCCATGGGATTCAACGGGCACAGTGGGGCGGTTGGTTCGTATGAGGGCGGTTTTGTCCCAACTCCATCATAGGTTTCTCCTTCGGAGCTCTCCTCCTCTTGATCAGTATCACTACAAGCTGCCGCCACTGCTCTGATCTGTCCTGAATCTGACTTTGTCTCTCTCTCTCTCTCTCTAATTGACTGGAACTTAGTACTAAACAGTCTACACAACTGCAGGTACAAGATAATAATAACCATCACCCCTTTCTTTTCCTTGTCTTTTTTCTGCTCTATCCGCCACTGTTTTTGTTCTCCGGGGGTTCCCTGTGGGTTCCACCCCCTCCTTCTGCATTTTTGTGATTAGTTTTGACTGCTGTTCTGCTATGAACCTCGTAATGGAGTCCATGGTTCTCCAGTTGAGTTCCATAGCACTATTTTGTTTCCCTGACGGCTCTCTGTTCTTATTCCCGTCTATCTCTGCACAGTGCGTTCGCACGACCCTAACAACTTAGTTACTTGCAGTATGTGCGGTTTCACTTATTTCATTGGGGTCTGGCCTCCCTGCGCGGCTTCAGCTAAGGCTATATTTCAAACCGTAACCCACCAGCACGGCTCCACCTCCTCTTAACTGGGGCCTGGCCTTCCTGCGCGGCTTTGGCACCACTAGCCCGCCTGCACGGCTCCGCCTCTTACCCTGGTGCCTCCTATCTCCTGTCCTGAGTCCTCCTCGCGATTCTTTGATACTTGACCGGACCATCCTCGGGTAGGCTTACTGCACTAACTACGGGTGGTAAATAAATATATTCACCCACTTTGCAGAGCTGTCCCGAGGATCCGATCCAAGTATCCTGTGAACAATGCAAAACTGTGGTGGTCACTTTGACAAACGGACCATAGGAGTCTCAGGTACAGGTCACGATCGTTTATTTGAGTAATTGCAAGGAGCGAACCATCCCTATGCAGCTTGAGATTGCACTCTGCTAAACTACAAGTGTTCACCATATTTATACATTATTGATCACGTACAAGAACAGTTTCCAGATTCCGATCTCGTCAACATATTGGTTTACATTAAACAGACATCTCTCTCGTAACAAAGGTACCAAGGTACAGGCATCACCTGTCCCTACTTTCACCCCCGGCGGAGACCTTCCCTCTCATCTCAATTAGGACCATCTGTTCTTTCCCTATCTGCGATAAACAAACCCAATCTTGGTTGTTTTTCAACCTAAGGCTCCGGTCTGACTCCTAAGACACCCAATCTATCATATTTGCATTCCTTTCTGTTCAGCCTGGCCTAGCTGATGGTCACAGGCTCTGAGGGTGTGCAAGGTTCAGATTCCTCTCTGTCCAGCCTGGCCTTGCTGATGGTCGCAGGCTCTGAGGATGTGCAAGTTTCAGGTTCCTCTCTGTCCAGCCTGGCCTTGCTAATGGTCACAGGCTCTGAGGGTGTGCAAGGTTCAGATTCCTCTCTGTCCAGCCTGACCTTGCTGATGGTCACAGGCTCTGAGGGTGTACAAGGTTCAGATTCCTCTCTGTCCAGCCTGGCTTTTAACTGTACTTGCAGGCACTGGCTACTTGGATATTTTAAGTAGTCCATTCCCTTTCAATAAGTTCTTAATGTCCCCCTATATTCCCCCCTAACAGGATGTTAGCGTTTCTGGCTATGCCAGCATTTAATACCCATCCCTAATTGCACTTGAGAAGGTGATGGTGAGCTGCCTTCTTGAGCAGCTACAGTCCATGTGGTTTAGGTACACCCACAGAGCTGTTGCAGAGTGGGGAAGTTCCAGATTTTGACCCAGCAACAGTGAAGGAACGGTGATATATTTCCAAGTCAGGATGGTCAGTGGCTTGGAGGGGAACTTGCAGGTGCTGGTGTTCCCATGTTTCTGTTGCCCTTGTCTGCCTAGATGGGAGCGGTCATAGGTTTGGAAGGTGCTGTCTTGTAGATGGTACACATTGTTGCCACTGTACGTTGGTGGCAGAGGAAGTGAATGTTTGTTGATGGTGTGCCAATCAAGTGGCCTGCTTTGTCCTGGAAGATGTCAAGCTTCTTGAGTGTTGTTGGAGCTGCACTCATCAAGGCAAGTGGAGAGTATTCCATCACTCTCCTAACTTGTTCCTTGTAGATGGTGGATAGACTTTAGGTAGTCAGCAGGTGAGTTACCCGCCACAGGATTCCTAGCCTCTGACCTGCTCTTGTAGCCACGGTATCTATATGGATAGTCCAGTTCCGTTTCTGGTCTATGGTAACCCCCAAGATGTTGATAGTGGAGAATTCAGCAATGGTAATGCCATTGAATGTCAAGGGGTGATGGGTTGATTCTCTCTTGTTGGAGATGGTCATTGCCTGGCACTTGTGTGGCACGAATGTTACGTGCCACTTAGCCCATGCCTGGATATCATTCAGGACTTGCTGCATTTAGACCTGGACTGCTTCAGTATCTAAGGAGTCTCGAATGGTGCTGAACATTGTGCAATCATCAGCGAACGTCCCCACTTCTTACCTTATGATGGAAGGAATGTCATTAATGAAGCAGCTGAAGATGTTTGGGTCAAGGGCACTACCCTGAGGAATTCCTGCATTGAAGTCCTGGAAATTAGATGATTGACCTCCAACAATCAGATATGACTCTAACCAGCGGAGTGTTTTTCCTGATTCCCATTGACTCTAATTTTGCTAGGGTTCCTTGATGCCACATTCAGTCAAATGCTGCCTTGATGTCAAGGACAGTCACTCTCACCTCACCTCTATGGGAAGTATATCTTTACTTAAGGAAACCAAAACTGTGTACAGTGCTCCAGGTGTGGTCTCACCAAGGCTCTATAATTGCAGTGAGACATCTTTACTCCTATATTTAAATCCTCTTGTAATAAAGGCCAACATACCATTTGCCTTCTTAATTGCCTGCTGCACCTGCACGTTAGCTTTCAGTGACTCTTGAACAAGGCACCCAAGTCCCTTTGACGTTCAACACTTCCCAGCTTCTCATAATTTAGGAAATACTCTGTCTTTCTGTTTTTGCTATCAAAGTGGATAATCTCACATTTCTCAATATTGGGCCATAACATCCGAGCTCCCCAGTGTCGGATTCCCTCTCAAAAGTTCCCAGGTAAGGGCTTGCATGGCAATTGCCCAGAAGTGCACATTACTGTGGACAATTGCCATGCACTGGGAGCCATCCGAAAATTCAATTTGAATCTCAAACTTCGGGTGGTTCCGCGAGGGTTACACCAATAGTTACACAGAAAATGTTAAAAGAACTAAACCCTCTCCTAACTTATGGGTAACTATTGTAAAGACCCAGACCAACCCCACTGGACCCACCCCACACCCCTAAATACCCCGACTTCCAACCCCCCAAACCTCCAACCCTCTGATTGAACTACATCATTTTCAAACTGAATGTAAAGTCCTATCATATTATGGTCACTCTTTCCTAAATGCTCCTTTACAGCAAGATTATTAATTATCCTTTTTACATTGCACATACTAGATCTAATATAGCCTGTTCCCTAGTTGGTTCTTCAATGTATTGCTCTAGAAAACCATCTTGCATCCATTCCAAGAATTCATCCTCCACAACATTCAAACTAATTAGGTTTATCCAATCTATACGTAGATTGAAATTCCCCATGATTACTCTATTACCCTTGTAACATGCACATCTAATTTCCTAATGTGTACTGAAATTTACATTGTGTACTGCTGTTTGGTGGCCTATAAACAACTTCCACCAATTTTTCTGCCCCTTGTTGTTTCTTAGTTCTATCCAAATTGATTGATCTTAAAAACTAAGGTCATCTCTCACCATGGTACTAACGCCCTCTTTAATTAACAGAGCTACCCCACCACATTTTTTCCAACATCTTAACCTTCCTGAATGTCATGTACCCTTGGATATTCAGGTCTCAGCTTTGGTTTCTTTGTAGCCATGTCTCTGTAATGACTATCAGGTCATAAGTATGAATTGCTATTTGAGCTGACAGTTCATCTGTTTTATTGTGAATGCTGCGGGCATTCAGATACAGAGCCCTTGATTCAGTTTTTTAAATGTTTTTGTAAGCTCTGGCTCTATCTGCTGGCACATTCTTAGGCCAGAATTTTACGTCCCGCAGGCGGACGGACGCCCAACCCTCCGGCCACAAAATAGCGCAAGATGACATCAGGCAAGTGTCCTGAAGTCATCAAGCACTCGTGTGATATCTCATTTGCCGCGCGTGCACGGCAGTCGAAAGTGTGCCAACCGACAATTAAGCCCATTAAGGAGGCAATTAAAAGTGATTCTTTTGTGGCCTGTCTACTTTTACAGTTGGCGGACGGGCCAGTTGGCCATGCGGCCTTTATTTTTTTGCTCAAACCTCAATCCAGGGTGGGATGAGATCTCCGTGGGGAAATAAAATAAAAACAGATATCTGGCGGCTATTTTTTTATGAGGTACGCTTTCAGGCGCTTGATTGTGCTGCCTGGACATTTTGCATCATTTTTGTTTTGTTTATTCTGTGGAGGTCAGCTATCTGCCTTCAGGGAACTCACTGAAAGGGCTCACCAGCACCCAAGGTGACATCGACGCCTGCCCTCATTCCGTCCCCACTGGCAATGCTGAGCCTTTCGCAGCACACGTTTCACACTGGCTTGCCATTAATTGACCAGCCAGTGTGAAATCGCAGTCAGGGGCCAATTGCGATTGGGGGCTCATTTCCCGTCTGCTCCTGGGCCCGCCAATCACACGTGCCCGACAAACGCAAAATTCAGGCCTTTAAGTTTGCAATCACTGCCCCTTCCTGCCACATTCTGCTTATCATTACCTTTATTGCTACCTTGATCTATTGCCCTGTCATTTCTCTTTAATTTTCTCAACCTTTCCCTACACAATCCCTTCCTCCCACTATTTACTTTAAAGCCCTCTCTGCTTCCTTAGTTATACAACTCATGAGAACACTGGTCCAGCATGGTTTAGGTAAAGCCTGTCCTCCACTTTCCCCAGTACTGTTGCCAGTGCCCCACAAATTGCAACCCACTTCTCCCACGCCAGTCTTTGAGCCATGCTTCATCTTTCTAATCTTATTTACCCTATGCCAATTTGCACATGACTCAGATAATAATCTAGAGATTATTTCCTTTTGAGGTTCTGCTTTTTAATTTGTGCCTAGCTACTCATACTCCATATGCAGAACTTCTTTCCTTGTTTTATCTATGCCATTGGTACCTCCATGGACCACGACAAATGGATCCTGACCCTCCCACTGCAAGTTCCTCTCCAGCTCTGAACAGATATCTCTAACCTTGGCACCAGACATGTAAAAGAGCTTTCCAAATTCTCACTCTCGGCTGCAGCGAACAGTGTTTATCCCTCGGACTGTATTGTTCCGTACTACCTCTACGTTCCTTTTAACTCCCCCCACTTGAATGGCTTCCTCTACCATGGTGCCATGGTCGGTCTGCTCATTCACACTACAGCCCTAGCTTTTGTCCATACAAACTGCAAAACCTCGAATTTGTTGCTCAATTGCAAGGGCTGAGCTCCTGCACTCCCACTTTTTTGGTCGCCTTACCTGCCTGACTCACCTACACCCTCCTATCCCTTAGATGACCAAGTGAGATGACACTAGCCTGATAGAATTTTACATTAAGTTTGAAAAGGGTGTCACTGTTTCCTGGAACAAAGTGTACAGATAACTTACCCCCTCCCTGATGCATCACAATGTCTGCATCTCAGCCTCCAGCTCATCAACTCTGAGCCAAAGCTCCTAAAGCCACAGACACTTACTACAGATGTGGCTGCCATGGATTTCATTGGCATCCAGGATTACCCACCTGCTGCAGCTGTGACACATGCCTGTCCTGCCATTTTTATTGTGTCAATTAAATTTATTTTTCTTAATTAATTTATAGTTCCTGTGGTGAAATGGAGTGCTATGTACCTTTTAAAAGAAAGTAATTAATCGACCACGTGACTGTATCAACCAATCGCTACACAGGGCGGGCTACTTGGGTAACTGTAAGTTTAGGGCTGGAGGTGATTGAAGAAGTGCACATTATGTTAGTGTTCTGTTCTTTGTTCCAATAAACCACCAATGTTTGTTGAGTGAATCAGTCTCTCTCTGCCAACATTGTTTCAAGCACCGACCTAGTGTGTAGATATCAAGAGCAGAGCCTCATGTTCACGGGACCCAGTGAACCCGATAACCCAAAACATAAAACTGGCGACGAGAATAAACCGGATGAATTGACGGCAGTCAAGAAAGCCACGGTAAGCCAGCTACGTTACTTCGCCACTAGCTTGAAAGCTGTTTGGAAGCGCAGTCTCCTTAGCCATCGAGAATTCCGTGATTTGGGAATCTTGAACCATTTGACTCCATTTCCGATGGCTGGTCTCATTATTTTGAACGCCTAGTGTTCTTCTTTACCGCTAATGACATCGCGCAGGAGGACAAGAAGAGGGCGACTCTTTTGTCTGCCTGCGGGAGCAAAATGTATGGGCCGATCTGCAGCCTCACATCACCTCACACCCCCGATACGAAGACTTTCGACAAGTTAGTGAGTATTGTAAAATACCAGCTGAAGCCAAAGCCCTCAGTCACTATGCAGCATTTTAAGTTCGATTCGAGGAATAGGCTTCCAGGAGAGACAATCGCTGGTTATGTTGCTCCTTTAAAGGAATTAATGGAATATTGTGAGTTCGGAACTTCGATTAATGACATGTTGAGAGACCGATTGATATGCGGAATCAGGGACGATGCTATTCAAAAGCAATTGCTATCTGAAACAAATCTAGACTTCAGTAAGGCATTAGAATTAAACAGCCATGGACAGCGCTGTTAGAGACTCAGACACAATAAAAGATACACAAAATGGCGCCATCCATCTTGTAGGCCGGGTAGCACCGGTAACAAAAGGCGCAAAAATGTCAGGCTCCACAGGAAGGCGGGAATCGCCCCCTATTTACGGACCATTGAAGAACAACAGTACTACAGTGAAAACCCACAACTCAAATGAGAGAAAAGCAGCGAAATACAGGTGATCGACAGTCAGAAATGTCGAATGCTTTTTCTGCCACCACAATGGTCACATAATGCAGCACTGTAAATATAGACTGAGACAGCATTTTAAAAACAAAGGTAGAAATCGAGTAATCTGTCTCGTTGAAGAACCAGAGGAAACAGAATCTAACATCCATTCATTACATTACCTGAAAGTGGGTAGAACTGATCCAATCTAGGTAGTCATTAGTGTCAACGAACAACCTATCAAGGTGGAAGTCAATACTGGGCCATCATTGTCTGTCATAGGAGAACACACGTTCAGATGTTTGAATAAAGGAGTCCATCCTTTAAGTTTGAAAGAATTGGGCACTAAATTAAGAACATATACAGATGAAGAAATAAGAGTGAAAGGAATATGTCAAGTCTTGGTGCAGTATGGGGACCAGTCTGCAAGTCTACCCCTTATAGTAGTAGCTGGGGCGGGCCCCAGTTTAATTGATCGCAATTGGCTCTGAAAGATTAAACTTCAATGGGCTGAAATTTTTCAAATCAGAATAAGAAATTTACAGGAATTGCTACAAAAGTACCCTTTCATTTTCAGTGACGAGCTAGGAAGGATTCATGGGTTGCAAGCCAAAATCTACATAGACCCTAGCACAACCCCCAGATTTATCAGAACTAGACCAGTCCCTTATGCTCTACGAGATAAGGTTGAGACCCAGCTAAATAGGTTGGAAAAGTTGGGTACCTAACAACCGGTGCAATTTTTTGTGTGCGGCACTCATAGCATGCATCCTGTGGAAGAAAAGATCAAGGCTATTCGTGAGGCACCAGCGCCAAGAAACACTACAGAACTAAAGGCCTTCTTAGGTATGATAAACTATTATGGCTGGTTCCTCCCCAGTCTATCAGCCATACTGGCTCCTTTATATGCATTGCTTAAGAAAAACCATAAATGGATTTGGCAAGCTTTACATCAGGATGCATTTCTGAAAATAAAATAAGTGTTAAGATCATCGGCCCTACTGGTCCACTTTGACCCCAAAAAAAATTGATTTTAACTTGCGACATGCCCCCTTATGGAGTAGGGGCTGTACTTTCACATCGGATGGCGGATGGCTCCGAACGACCCATTGGTTATACATCTCACACGCTTAGTGCTGCAGAGCAACGATATTCTCAAATTGTGAAGGAAGGCTTGTCTGTCATGTTTGGTGTTCAGAAATTCCATCAATACCTCCATGGTTGCCATTTTCACATTATGTCCGACCACAACCCTCTGCTGGGATTATTTGGAAAGGATAAGGCAATACCCCCAATCGCATCATCTTGCATCCAGAGGTTGGCACTGATATTGGCTACTTATGAGTACACATTTATTCACTGTTTGGGAAGCCAGATCGCACATGCTGATGCCCTGAGCTGTCTCCGCCCTGCCAGATAACAACGTGAAGGTTTCAATTCCCCAGAAACTTGTCTTAGTACTAAATTTTTTGGATTCCTCCCGTGTCCAGGTCAAACAAATCCATGAGTCTCACATCCAGGAGCAGGTCTTGAATGGATGGTCTGGTGAGCCTGAGTCGGATGACATAAAACCTTATATCAATCGCAGATGTGAGCTTACCTACCAGGACAACATATTGCTCTGTTCCCAAGAGGGCGAAGGCCATTTCTGGCCAAATTACAGAGCGCTCACCCTGGCATTAGGAGGATAAAGATGCTCGCGCGCAGATACTTGTGGTGGCCAGGGATGGACATGAACATCAAAACGCTAGTCAAAAGTTGTCTTCATGCCAGGAGGCATAAAATCTACTCCCCTTAGCTCCATTGCACCCCTGGGAATTGCCGGGGTGGCCCTGGGATTATTTGGAGAGGATAGGGCAATACCCTCCATCGCATCAGCTCGCATCCAGAGGTTGGCACTGATATTGGCAACTACATGAGGTCCTTCTTGGGCATGATGTTCCTTTTACTAATAGATGCCCATTCCAAGTGGATTGACATCTACGAAGTCCGGTCACCCACATCCACTGCCACAATAGACCTTTTGCAACAGAGTTTTGCAGTGCATGGGTTGCTCATGTTGAATAATGGGACCGTATTTATCGGTGGGGAATTCCACACTTTTACGACCCTCAACAGAATAACTCATATCAAAACCTCACCTTACCGTCCCACCTCTAAAGGTTTGTCTGAGCGGGCGATTCAAACTTTTAAGCCCAGGGTGAAAAAGCTGGACGGGGGTTCCATCAGCACCAGATTGTCACAGTTCCTGTTCGCTTACCGGACGATACCACACACAACCACCAGTATTGCCCCACTGCATTACTAATGAAGAGACAACTCCACACTCGTCTAACTCTTATCAGTCCAAATTTAGGGGGAAGGGTGGAGAGAAGCCAAGAGGCCCAGAAGACTAGACATGATGGCCATAATCATGAAAGAAATTTCACATTGGGAGACACAGTTTGCGCAAAAAACTTTGGAGATGGGCCCAGTTGGCTATTCGGCGAAGTGAACACTGTGACAGAACTCCTCTCCTATAACGTATCGGTAAATGGCTAAATAATTAGACAATAGGTGGATCATCTCTGGAAAAGAGAATCAGTCTCATAAGAAGGAATGCAGTCATCATCTGCATTTGAGTCTGCACCACACGTAGAAGAAATATCACATGATTTGGAAGCACTAGTGGGGCCTGTTGGACCTGAGAGGGTCGAAGACACAAACTTGCCCACTTCCACCAAAGAGCCTGATGGACAGTTGGGCCAGAGAAAGGAGTCTCGGAAAAGCCAGCTGAGGTCGTTGAGATATGAATCTCGATACATCCAAGAAAGCCTCCTGAGAGCCTTGACCTGTAGATAGTTATTCATGTAAATAGTTGGGATGTTGTGAAGCTTGTCAGTTGTACTTCCAAGTAAAGGGGAAGGGATGTGGTAAAGTGAAGTGCTATATACCTTTAAGAGAATGTAGTTAATCGACCACATGACTCTCGACCAATCATTATGCAGCATGGACCACTTAGGTAACTGTGAACAGAATTTTATGCCTGCTAGGCGGGCGGGCCCAACCCAATCTCCAGCGGGCGGGGAGCCAATCCTCACCGGAGAAGTGGGCCCCGCTGCCTTTTTACATAGGCGGGCCAATTAAGACCCGCCCAGCGGGAAGCACTATGCGCTTCCTGTGCAGGCGGGGGGATTCCCCAAAAGCGAGAGTGCGCTCTCTTGCGCATGCACATGAAAGAGCGCACATCTCCCTGAGGCTAAGTGCTGCCTCAGGGAGATCGCTCACACTTCTAAAAATATGAAAATTAGGAAAAAAAATTCCCTAACGTGTCCCCCTCATGCGACAATGTCACATGAGATAGGACATGTTCATAATATACATTATAAGTTTATTAAACTTTTTAAATCCCTACATGAAACTTCATCCTGCCGGTGGATGAGGTTTCATGTTTTTTCAGAAGCCCGCCAGGTCTCCTGGCCTGCCCACCAACCTTAAGGTTGGACGGGCAGGTCCTTTAATTGTTTCAATGATCCTGTCAATGGCCTCAATTGGCCATTGACAGGTCAGCAGGTGCACAGCTGATTTGGCTATGTTCCCACCTTCCTGAAAATTTAAATGGGGTGGGATGACGTCGGGGATTCTGCCTGACATCATTCCGTGTCATTTTATGCATCGGCGAGCGGGCCCCACCTCCTGCTCGCTGACAGCAAAATTCTGCCCTGTAAGCCTAGAGCGGGAAGTGATTGAAGAAGCACACATTGTGTTAGTGTTCTGTTCCTAGTTCTAATAAACCACCAGTGTTTGTTATGTAAGTCGGTCTCTCTCTGCCTATGTTGTTTCAAGCACCGACTAGTGTGTAGATATCCAGGCACAGTTCGTGTTTGCGGGATGCAGCAAACCCGGTAACCCAAAACATAAAACTGGTGACAAGGATAAACTGGATGAATTGATGGCAATCAAGAAAGCTGTGGTAAGCCAGCTACGTTGCTTCGCCACTACCTTGAAAGCTGTTTGGAAGCGCAGTCTCCTTAGCCATTGAGTATGCGTGATTTGGGCATCTTGAACCGTTCGACCCCGTTTCCGATAGCTGGTCTACGTCCAACTCCTAGCGTTCTTCTTTACCGCTAACAACATCGCGGGGAAGGACAAGGAGGCGGTTCTTTTGTCCGCATGCAGGAGCAAAATGTACGGGCTGATCCGCAGCCTCACTTCACTTCACATCCCCCGATACGAAGACTTTCGACAAGTTAGTGAGTATTGTAAAACACCGAACTCCTGGCTTCACACACTGCATACTCAAGCAGCACTTGGTGCAGACAAGCAGCACTCAGACACCCCTGTATTTTATACTCTCTGGAAAACAATGATGAATCAGCTCTGCTAAAGCTCATAAACCAGTTTAAGCTAACTACCTAATTTAGTTACAGCTGCTCACAGAGAGTTTGTATATCCGTTTAAGACTGGAAGAAGCATAACTCTTACCTTAAACAGTAATTTTTAGTTAATTGCTAAATGTAGACAAAAACTAGACTTTGGATAGAGATAAACCGTTAAGATACCCTTACTCACCGAACTCCCAGCTTCACACTCTGTGCACTCAAGGAGTACACAGTACAGACCTTTTTATTTAGCTTTTGTATTTAGTTTTTAAACTAATTACTTAATTCAGATATAAGAAAGTTAACTTCAATGTTCATCTATAAAACTTCCCTCTCTGGCCACCCTTGTGCTGTGACGTCACTGCAATTTGTTTCTTGCTGTACCATTCACCTCACCTCACTTGCTCTGTTTGAATCTTTGGTACCACTCCCGTGGTGCCCCATGCTTTCCCAACTCTTCATGCTGTTCTGCATCATTCCCAATCATGCAAGTTGGAGACACGAAACCTGGAAGTAAAACAATCATGAGACATTCCTGTTAAAATCAGACATTCTCACACATTCCACAATCTTACTCAATGGGTTGTTGAAATGTGATGCTTTGCCATTGGGAGTTTTGAAGCAAAGAACATTGTAACCTTTATGGAAAATTGGGTAAATATTTAAAGTTATGGAAGTACTGTTCGATGGTAAAGAATAGGACAGTGGGATTTACTTTGTTCTGCTCTCGCAAGAGATGCTTAAACTTAGTAATTCCAATATTTAGATGATATTTGGTTGGTGGAAAGTTACTGCCAAACTCAGAAGTACAGATTTCCCTGAAAATTCTGGAGCTTTAACTCCAAGGCAATGAATTTTTGTTAGGTTTCCAGGCAGACAGCCTAATTCCTCAGGCTTGGCTGCCTGACAGCAGGGGTGGTGAGGAGCTGAGCGCAGGCAAAGTGGAGAAATCCAGGTCAGAGGGAGGGTGAAGATGGAAGACGGGGTGTGTGAGTGAGTCTGGGCGGAGAGGGTGGGACAGACTGTGTGTGCAGCTGGGTAGGGAAGGTGGGAAGGGTTGAGTGAGTGGGGATGGGTGGGAAGGGTTGGAAAGTTGAATGAGGGAAGGCATGAGTTGGGGGTGGATGGAGAAGTGGGAATGGCTGTCTGAGTGTAGGTAATTGGGAGAGAGGGCAAGGGAAGGGGGCCAAAAATGGAGAGAGAGCATGAGTGAGGAGGAAGGGGTTTGGGAAGAGGTGTTGCTGAGAGTGAGTGTGTGGGGAGAGGCAAGAGGTAGGTTGGGAAGAGGTGTGTGTGTATGAGGGGGGAGTAAAGGAGGGAGCTGATTGTAATGTGTGGGAAGATGAGGGAGGAGGGCTTCACTGAGTCTTCTGTTTCCAGAGAATATGGAGAGCTTGGCTGAAAATTAGATGAGTAAATATAGTAATATTTTTATAAAGTACTTTAAAAACACAGATTTTCTTGTTTATATGACGTACTAAATGTTGATCCATAATATACAAACTTAAATAAGAACATACCAAATGTTCCTATGCTGCCTTATTTCAGTTTTGTTTTTGCTGGCTTTTGGGGTCAAGAGTCTTCTCAAGAGTCTTTTTTTATATATATATCCATTCATGGGATGTGGGCATCACTGGCATGGTAAGCCTTTGTTGCACATCCATAACTGCTCTTAGGAATATGATGGTGAGTTAAAATGGGGTCACATTGGAAATAGTTTGGTGAAGCACTGCTGTAGCTCATTGCTTCACTTCACATTATAAGTAATCCAACAATGTCATGTCCTGTTGTTAGTTTGGATTTCATCCTGTATTACATTATATTTGAGGGGAGACGGTGGCATAGTGGTACAGTAATATCACTGGACTAGCAACTCAGAGATCCAGGCTAATGGTCTGGGGAGATGGGCTCAAATCCAATCACGACAGTTGGTGGAATTTAAATTCAATTAATAACGTCAGGAATTGAAAGCTAGTCTCAGTAATAGTGACCACGAAATTATCATCGATTGTTTTTTTTTTATTCATTCATAGGATGTGGGCTTCGCTGACTGGGCCAGCATTTATTGCCCATCCCTAGTTGCCCTTGGTGGTGAGCTGCCTTCTTGAACCGCCGCAGTCTATGTGGTGTTGGGACACCCACGGTGCTGTTAGGAAGGGAGTTCCAAGATTTTGACCCAGTGACGGTGAAGGAATGGCAATATATTTCCAAGTCAGGATGGGGAGTGACTTGGAGCGGAACTTCTAGGTGGTGGTGTTCCCATCCTTTGTCCTTCTAGATGACATGTGAATTCTGTGGATTTGGAAGGTGCTGTCAAAGTAGCCTTGGGCCAGGATTTTTCCTATGGCGGGCGGGCATGGAGCCGAGCGCCGCCCATGATCGGCTCAGCGTGCCATTTACTGCAGGCAGGCCAATTAAGGCCCACACAATGTAATGCGTAGCCGGCAGCACTCAGCACTACCTGTGCGGGTAGGGAGAGGAGGGAGAGTTGGGGCTTGCGCTCTTTCGCACATGTGCACAAAAGAGCGCAGCAATCTTCCTGAGGCACAGAGCTGTCTCAGGGAGATTGAATGTATGATAAAATCATGGCAGAAATTATTAAAAAATTTATTTAAACATGTCGCTTCACGTGATTGTGTCACGAGTGGGGATATGTTTGTAAATTTATGACAATTTATTTAATAAAAACTTCAGAAAACCTCATCCCACCCATAGATGAGGTTTCCTGAAAAACGCAAAGGCCACTTGGGCTTTTTGCCTGCCCGCTAACCTTAAAGTTGGACGGGCAGCATTCTCAAGTGCTTTAATTAATTTCTTAATGGCCTTAATAGCCTGTTGACATTTTGGCCAGCGCATGCCTGCTTAACGAAATTTCGCGATGGTGTGCAGTGACGTCGGGATGCATGCCCAACGTCATCACGCGTCATTTTACCCGTCGGTGTGTCGGACCCACCCTCCTCATGCCGACTGGAAAATTCTGCCCTTGGTGAATTCCTGCAGCGCATCTTCTACATGGTACACACTGCTGCTTCTGGATGTTGGTGGTGGAGCAAGTGACGTTTGTGAATGTGGTGCCAATTAAGTGGATTGCTTTGTCCTGGATGGTGCCAAGGTTCTTGAGTATTGTGGGAGCTGCACTCATCCAGGCAAGTAGGAGTATTCCATCAAATTCCTGACTTGTGCCTTGTAGATGGTGGACAGGCTTTGGGGAGTCACATGATTCCTAGCCTCTGACCTGCTCATGTAGCCATGGTATTTATATAGCTAATCCAGTTCAGTTTCTTGTCTATGGTAACCCCCAGGATGTTGATAGTGGGGGATTCCATGATGGTAATGCCATTGCACTCTCTCTTGTTGGAGATGGTCATTCCCTGACACTTTTGTGGCGCGAATGTTACTCACCACTTGTCAGCCCAAGCCTGTATATTGTCCAGGTCTTGTTGCAGTTGGACATGGACTGTTTCAGTATTTGAGGAGTCGCGAATGGTGCTGAACTTTGTTTAATCATCAGGGAACATCCTCAATTCTTATGGTGGAAGGAAGGTCATTGAAGAAGCAGCTGAAGATGGTTGGGCCGAGAGCACTACCGTGAGGAACTCCTGCATTGATGTCCTGGAGCTGAGGTGACTGACCTCCAACAGCCACAACTTCTTCTGATGAAGAGTCATATGGACTCAAAACATTAACTGTATTCCTCTCCACAGATGCTGTCAGACCTGCTGAATTTTTCCAGCTATTATTGATTTTGCCTCAACCGTCTTCCTTTGTGCTAGGTATGACTCCAACCAGCGGAGAGTTTTCCCCCTGATTCCCATTGACTCCAGTTTTGCTAGGGCTCCTTGATGCCACACTCTGTCAAATGTTGCCTTGATTTCAAGGGTAGTCACTTTCACCTCACTTCAGGAGTTCAGCTCTTTTGTCCATGTTTGAACCAAGGCTGTAATGAGATCAGGAGCTGAGTGGCCCTGGCAGAACCCAAACTAAGCGTCATTGAGCATGTTATTGCTAAGCAAGTGCTGCTGGATAGCACTGTTGATGACCCCTTCCATTACTTTACTGATGATGGAGAGTAGACTGATGGAGCAGTAATTGCTGGGTTGGATTTGTCCTGCTTTTTGTATACAGGACATACCTGGGCAATTTTCCACATAGCCAGGTTAGATTCCAGTGTTGTGGCTCTACTGGAACAGCTTGGCTAGGGGCACGGCAAGTTCTGGAGCACAAGTCTTCAGTACTATTACTGGAATATTGTCAAGGCCCATAGCCTTTGCAGTATCCAGTGCTTTCAGCCGTTTCTTGATCTCATGTGGAATGAATCGAATTGGTTGAAGATTGGCATGTATAATGCTGGGGACCTCCAGAGGAAGCCGAGATAGATCATCCACTAGGCACTTCTGGCTGAAGATTGTAGCAAATGCTTCAGTTTTATCTTTTGCACTGATGTGTTGGGCTCCCCCATCAATGAGGATGGGGATATTTGTGGAGGCTTTTCCTCCAATGAGTTGGTTAATTGTCCACCACCATTCACAACTGGGTGTGGCAGGACTGCAGAGCTTAGATCTGATCTGTTGGTTGTGGGTTCACTTAGCCCTGTCTGTCACCAGCTGCTTATGCTGTTTGGCAGGCAAATAGTCCTGTTTTATAGCTTCACCAGGTTGACACCTCACTTTTAGGTATACCTGGTGCTGTTACTGATACTGTCATGGACAGATGCATCTGTGGCAGGCAGGTTGGTGAAGGTGAGTTCAAGAATGTGTTTCCCTTTTGTTGGTTCCCTCATCACCAGCCGCTGACCCAGTCTAGTGGCTATGTCCTTTAGGACTCGGCCAGCAGTGGTGCTACCAAGCCAATCTACTGGGTCCCCCACCCATAGTACGTTCTGTGCCCTTGCCACCCTTAGTGCTCAGTGGTGTTAAAGATGGAGGAGCACTAATTCATCAGCTGAGGGAGGGAGGTTTCCTTGCCCATGTTTGGCGTGATGCCATGAGACCTCATGGGGTCCGAAGTCAATGTTGAGGACTCACAGAGCAACTCCCTCCCAACTGTAAGCCACTGTGTATGCCCTGTACCACTGGGACAGACTGGGTCTATCCTGCCGGTGGGGCAGGACATACCCCGGGATGGTGCTGGTGGTGTCTGAGACATTACCTGTAAGGTATGATTCCGTGAGGATCACTATGTCAGGCTGCTGCTTGATTAGTCTGTGAGTCAGGTCTCCCAATTTTGGCACTAACCCCCAGATCTTAGTCAGGAGGACTTTGCAGGCTTGACATGGATCAGCCCCTCGGCACACAAGGTCAATGGAAACATTGTTGTTTCCGCTGCTGGGTGGTCCATCCCGTTTCATTCCTTTTGTGTGACTTTGTAGCAGTTTGTTACAACTGAGTGGCTTGCTAGGTCATTTTAGAGGGCACTTAAGAGTCAACCACATTGCTGTGGGTCTGGAGTCACATATAGGCCAGACCAGGTAGGGATAACAAATTTCCTTCCCTAATGGACCATAATGAACCAGTGGCCCTTCATACAACAATCAACAATGGTTCCATTTGACTTTTAATTGCAGATTTTTATTGGATTCAAATTCCATCATCTGCCGTGGCGAGATTTGAACCTGGGTCCCCAGGGTATTGCCCTGAATTACTAGCGACAATGCCACTATGTCATCACCTCATTGCTTCACTAATGTCCTTTGAGGAAGGAAATCTGCCATCCTTACCCAGTCTGATATACATGTAACTCCAGACCCACGGCAATGTGATTGACCCTCTGAAATAGCCTAACAAGTCACTCAGTTCAAGGGCAATTAGGAATGGGCAACAAATGCTGGCCTTGCCAACGATGCCCACATCCCTTCAAATAATAATATAAAAAATGCACTAACTTCAATGAATGCTGAAGTAACTTTGGTGATTTTATACAAATGCCTCTTGTCTTCAGCCACTTGTACCATTGCAATTTGTACCCCAGGGAGTTGATGATTGATGATTTCATTATGTTAATGCCATTGGATGTCAAGGGGAGATTCTTTCTTGTTGGAGATGGTCATTGCCTGGCACTTGTGTGGTGTGTATGTTACTTGCTCTTTTCAGCTCAAGCCTGAGTTTTGTCCAGATATGGACTGCTTCATTAACTGGGGAGTTGCAAATTGAACCGGTCCAGTTTGGCAGCTATATTCTTCAGAACTTGGCCAATTTAGTCACTAGTGGTGGTGCTTGAGCAACTCTTGATGATATGTAAAGGAATTGACCCAATTCATGAAGAAATTAAGGTGTTAATTATTAATAGATGTTGAGAAAATAAAATACACTGGGCAACATTTGAACTAGTGTCAAGAAGCTAGAGAAAAGCACTATACAGAAGTGCAAGAATTCATAAGAAGCTTGAATGCCTTACTGGTGAACAACAGCCAAACACCTGTGACAGAAATCAGACAATAGAAACAAAATGACCCTCAAAGGTTCACATAATGACAGCTAGAAAAAATGATTGATAAGACTTGTTTAAAAAAATTGTTTTGTGGTATACAATGCCAGCCTGATTCAATGCGCTACAGAGGGAAAGTCCTTGGCTGGGATTTTCTGGCCCCACGTGGGCAGGACCTGCCATAGGCGAGGCGGCACCCCAACCAGAAGTCCATTGACTTGTGGCGGGACCAGAAGATCACGGCGGCAGGTGGGTGCAGAAAATCCCGCCGCATGTGTTAAATAAGCTACCACACAGACACACAAAAACAGAGACATAGATCAACCATCTTTAGGACACAAAGGGTTGAGTTCACCGCTAGCTCCCCTTAATGGTTGAGACAAAAGACCAACTAAAGAAATTATACTGGATTGTGAGTATATTCTTCTTCAAATCAATATTTGTTTGAATATCCAATTATTAATTAAGGTGGATTTAGACATTATTTGTAAACTTAATGTATAATAGTCATGTTGTAATCATCTTTGGTTGACCATAGCTAATGTTCATTATTAAGGGAATACAGTCTTGAATACTTACTTCTCTTAGAATAGTCTGTCTGTATAAGTGAAGTGATTGTCTCTATGTGCCATATATTCTATGATATAATATTCATTACTATAATGTAATCTAGAATTGATTCTTATAATAAATATTCATAAGTATGAAAGAGTTGTAGTCTCATTCTTACATCCTCATGAGCCCACATATAGATAACAAAATCCTAGAATTCTTAAGTTAGGATTCTAAATGCTGACATTGATGAACTTAAAAAGAGTTGTTTCTGCTCTAGTATACCTGTACATATATTCTATTCTGAGATAATTTTGAAAACTCCTAAGAGGAAGAACATTTCATTGCAAGACCCAGTCTCTAGCTGGTAAAGCTGACTAAGTTCCTTTAATGATCTGAAATTTCTCTTAGTTGAGCTTTTAAACTAACAACAAGTTTGACCGATAATGTTAATTTGCCAGGGGTAAAGATAGTAGAACTGTTAACAGATAGATGTTGATGTCCCCCAACCAGAGAACATGCTGTGGCTTGGTATCCTCTTTGCTTCCAAGTTTTGTCCAACGTGGAGGAGAACTGGCTAATCAGCTGAGGGAGATACATATGAACAAGGAGCAGGAGTAGGCCATTCGGCCCCTCGAGCCTGCTCTGCCATTTAATAAGATCATGGCTGATCTGATAGTAACCTGAAATCTGCATCCTGCCTACCCCCCGATAACCCATCATCCCCTTGACTTACCAAGAATCTATCCACCTCTGCCTTAAAAGTTTTGAAAAACTCTGCTTTCGCTGCCTTTCAGGAAGAGAATTCCAAAGACTTTCGACCCTCTGAGAGAAAAAATTTTGCCTCATCTCTGTCTTAAATGGGGGACCCCTTATTTTTAAAGAATGATCCCTAGTTCTACATTCTCCCACAAGAAGAAACATTCTCTCCATATCCACCCTGTCAGTCCCCTCAGGATCTTACATGTTTCAATCATGTCACCTCTTACTCTTCTGAACTCCAGTGGATACAAGCCTAGCCTGTCCAACCTTTCCTCATAAGACAACCCACCCATCCCAGTTATTAGTCTGGTAAACCTTCTCTGAACTGCTTCCAGCGCATTTACACCCTTCCTTAAATAAGGTGACCAATACTGTACACAGTACTCCAGATGTGGTCTCACAAGTGCTCTGTACAACTGAAGCATAACCTCCCTACTTTTGTATTCAATTCCCCTCGCAATAAATGATAACATTCTTTTAGTTTTCCTAATTACTTGTTGCACCTGCATACTAGCCTTTTGCGATTCATGCTCTAAGGCACCCAGACCCCTCTGCATCTCAGAGCTCTGCAATCTCTCACCATTTAGATAACATGCTTTTTTTATTCTTCCTGCCAAAATGGACAATTACATATTTTCCCACATTATACTCCATTTGCCAGATCTTTGCCCACTCACTTAACTTATCTATATATTTTTGTAGCCTCCTTTTGTCCTCTTCAAAAATTACTTTTCTATCTATCTTTGTTTCATCAGCAAGTTTGACAACGTCCCATCCATTCCTTCATCCAAGTTATTTATATAAATTGTAAATAGTTGAGGTTCCAGCACTGATCCCTGTGGCACACCACTCATTACATCTTGCCAACTTGAAAAAGACCCATTTTATGCCTGCTCTCTGCTTCCTGTTAGCCATCCAATCTTCTATCCATACCAACATATTACCCCATGCCATGAGCTTTTATTTTCCGCAATAACCTTTGATGTGACACTTTATCACAAGCCTTCTGGAAATTTAAGCACAGTATATCCACCGGTTCCCCTTTATCCACAGCACATGTCACTTCCTCAAATAACTCCAATAAGCTGGTTAAACATGATTTTCCTTTCACAAAACCATGTTGACTCTGCCTGATTACCTTGAATTTATCCAAGTGCCTTGCTACAGCTTTTTAATAATAGCTTCCAACATTTTCCCTATGATAGATGTGAAGCTAACTGGCCTGTAGCTTCCTGCTTTCTATCTCCCTCCCTTTTTGAATAAGGGAATTATATTTGCTATCTTCCAATCTAATGGAACCTTCCCTGAATCTAGGGAAATTTGGAAAATTAAAACCAATGCATCAACTATTTCACTAGCCACTTCTTTTAAAACCGTAGGATGAAGTCCATCAGGACCCAGGCACTTGTCAGCCTGCAGCTCCAACAATTTACTCTGCACCACTTCTCCATTGATTGTAATTTTCCTGAGCCCCTCCCTCCCTCCCATTTCCTGATTTATAGTGCTTCTGGGATGTTACTTGTGCTCTCTACAGTGAAGACTGATGCAAAATACCTGTTCAATTCATCTGCCATTTCCTTGTTTTCCATTATCAGTTCTCCAGACTCACTTTCTATAGGACCAATGCTCACATTGTTAACTCGTTTCTTTTTTAAATATTTATAGAAACTTTTACTATCTGTTTTTATATTTCTGGCTAGCTTTCTCTCAAACTCTAATTTTTCCCTCCTTATTAATGTTTTAGTCATCCTTTGCCATTCCTTACATTTTGTCCAATCTTCTAGCCTTCCACCTATCTTTGCACAATTATATACTTTTTCTTTAAGTTTGATAATATCTTTAACTTTTCTAGTTAACCATGGATGACGTGTCCTTCCCTTGGACTTTTTCTTACCATTGGAATGTACCTATTCTGTGTACTCTGAAATAGCCCCTTAAATGTTTGCCACTGCATCTCTATTGACCTATCCCTTAACCTAATTTGCTAATTCACTTTAGCCAGCTCTGCTTTCATGCTCTCATAATTGCCCTTATTTATGTTTAAAAACATAGTCTCGGACCCACTCCTCTCTCCCTCAAACTGAATGTAAAATTCAAGCATATTATGGTTGCTGGTACCTTCACTATGAGATCATTAATTAATCCCATCTTGGTGCACAATACCAGGTCTAATAAAGCCTTCTCCCTGGTTGGCTCCAGAACATGCTGTTCTAAAAAACTATCCCGGCAACATTCTGTGAACTCCTCATCTACACTACCTTTGCACATCTGACTTTTCCAGTCTATATGTAGATTAAAATCTCCCACGATTATCGCCGTGCCTTTCTGACAAACTCCCTATATTTCTTCCTTTATGCTCCATTCTACCATGTGGTTACTATTAGGGGGCTTGTACATGACTCCCACAAGTGACTTCTTGCCTTTATCATTTCTCACCTCTACCCAAAACGTTTCCACATCCTGGTTTCCTGAACTTAGGTCATCCCTCTCTATTGTGCTAATACTATCATTAGTTATTTGAGCCACCCCTCCAAATTTTCTTCACTTTCTGTACTTCCTAAATGTCCTATATCCTTTAATATTCAGGTCCCAATCCATGTCCAGGTAGGTAGGTGTTAACCTGTAGGAGGTTTCCTCATCCAAATTTGACCTAATGCCATGAGATTTCACGGGGCTGGCGTCAATGCTGAGGACTCCCAACTCAATTGTATCATTGTGTTGCCATCTCTTGGGGTTCTTCTCTGTCAGTGGGTGGGGCATATCCAGGAAAGATAATGGAGGAGTGTGTGATGTTTTCTGAAAGACCATAAGACATGGAAGCAGAAATTAGACCAATCGACCCATCGAGTCTGCTCCGCCATTCAATCATGGCTGATAAGTTTCTCAACCCCATTCTCCCGCCTTCTCCCCGTAACCTTTGATCCCCTTACCAATCAAGAACATATCTATCTCGGTCTTAAATACACTTAATGACTTGGCCTCCACAGCCTTCTGTGGTAATGACAAAGTCTAATTCTGGGATTATGACTTTGGGGGGCTTTTGTTGATTACAATTATACAAAAAAGCAAAATCCTTCAGATGATTGCATCATCTGTGGGATAACTGTCCCAATTTTTGTACAAGTTCCAAGGTGTTAGTGTGGAGGATTTTCTAGGATCAGCTGGGCTGGGTGTGCCTTTGTCAAGTATGAATTCAATGCTCATGTTAATCTGGTTTTACTTTGTCATAGTACAACTGCTGTTTGGCTTGTTAGACTATTTCAGGGGGCAGTTAAGAGTCAACTACATTGCTGTGCATCTACAGACACATAGGTCGCACTAGCCAAAGTCAACAGATTTCTTTTCCTCGACTACATTAGTAGTCCTGATGCGTTTTTACCACCACCCTATTGTCTCATCATCATTACTGATGTGTGCTTTTAAATTTCAAATCTATTAAATTAACTGAATTTAAACTCTGCAGCTGGTACGGTGGGATTTGGATTTATGTCTCTGGATTATTAATCTAGGCCTCTGTATTACTAATCAAATAGTATAACCACTATGCTGCCACTCCCAATACTCAGCTAGCTGTCACAATGCTTCTATCCTGTGACACTCAACTATCTCTCCCCAGTGTTGATTTCATAGGAATGTGGCAAGTTGACTACTGAGGAATTTGTGATCGATGACATACCTCTGCAATCTCAGGACACCTGAGCAATGTACACAGATATAATTAAAGCCTTAGAACGTAAGATTGATTATTGTACACATCATTGGGCTGCTGAAGCAGACCTTCAAGTGTCTCAACAGGCCTGGGGTGTCCCTCCAACATGCATAAAGTGTCTCTACATTGGTATAGTGTGCTGTACACTCCATCATCTCTCCTGCATTTAGAGGTGGCACTGCAACAGTCCTCATCAGTCAAGGAACAAGGGGTGGAGACAAGAAAGCAGCAGAAGAAGGAGGATGACCTTGAAGCAAGAAGATGCTGAAAATGATCAATTGCATAAACTACATAGACTACTGAATTGCTAATGAGAATTTACAGAAAAATATTAATATCAATAGCCAAGTACCACTTCAGAATACTTTAAATTTAACACACTGTTTTGTTTTGTATAGGTACTGCACGGAATGCCTTGAACCAGCCACATGTGTGGCTGACCATTTTTCTAACAGCAGTAATGTGTGTCCTGCCAGTCATTATCGTGCGATACCTCAATGCTGAACTGAGACCGACCTTCAGCAATAAAGTACGTTCTTAATGCATGGCATAGAATAAGGCTATCTGCAGGAAAACTATTTGCTGGTTGTAATTATGTTACTTATTATTTGAAAGAATATTCCACAACCATGCACAACAATATTGCAATCCCCCTGATTTCAGTTGCAAAATATAATATTTTGTTTCGTTTTAAACCTAATTATTTTTAAGAATTGATACAAGGTAGCTAGGATCACAGGACAATCATTTTCTTGGTGTTTCTGACGCTGGACATTTAAATCTGATGCTTCAGTGTTTATTGTCACTTCCCAGCACCCCATAATTATTTGTTGAAAGTGACGCGAGTCAAGAGGTAAGGGAACATACATCATATTTTATATCTGAAAGCAGAAACACAAAGACAATGGCAGTTCCAAATGAAAATTTAGTGGTTTGTTTGTAAAAGAAAACTCAGCCATACTTTTATTGAATCATTTTAAATTTTGTTCCTCAAGCAAATGCTTGAAGATGAGACAGTTGTATTGAATTCTGAACCAATCAAGAATAGATTTAGAAACAGCATTGATTTGGAAGAGTAAGGTTCTCATTGATAACGAAACAACGTATAATCTTTTGAAACTTCCAAAAAAAGCTTTTGACAATGCTCATATCAGCAGCATGAGAATCTGGGATAGAATGTGGGCCTAGATAAGGAAATAAATTAGAAAGTAGAAAACAGAGATTGCTTGTGGGAGTTACTGGTTCCAATATTTCAAATTGCTTTCCCTAGGCACTGGACAAGCATAAGCAATTCAAAACACGTTGCAAATGTTGCATTTGTCTAGGGGTGTTCTACATGACATGCAGCATTTCCAACCAATGCAGAGCAGCGAAAGACAAGGCTGAAGACTTTGCACTCATCGGGCAGAATCGTCCCAGATTTGCACTAAGTGCCGCAGCAGCAGGAAAAACAACATAGCATCCCCAACCCAACATATTAATTATGCACTTCTGGAATACACGCTGCTTCAATGGTGGGCAGGCTCAGATTCGCCTGCCACGCCGTCACCTCGTCACTTCACGCCAGGCACCACATTTAAAGTACAGCCACACAGTGTTTCGAGCCCAGGACTGCAGCACTGAAGACATGGTCCCGAAAGACAAGAAGACTGCAACCCTCGAGTACCTTTTGGATGCCATGGAGAGCCGCTGTGATGTCCTCTATCCCTGCTCTGGCTGCAGGAGGGGCAATGACATTACCTGTCCGGCTTGGTAGGCAATGGCAATGGTGATCAGTGCCAATGCTGCACAGAAGAGGTTGGCCATCCAATGCAGATAGATAGAGGATGAATTATGTCATCCATGCAGCCTGGGTATGGTAACCATCTCATCACTCTAAATTCACATTAAAGCCCATCACACATTCACTGGCATCTCACTCAATGCCAGCTCAAGGGACATCACCACCCATTCTCTCCCACACACCCTCACATGTCCATCTGGCCTCATGTCCTCTGGAGACTGCTTTCTCAGCCTTCACTACCTTAAAGCCACTTGCACAGATCAACATGTGCCCCACATACACCCTGAGATATCCTTCTTCCCCAGTACAGCCCTCATCCTGCAGCCCCTTCCCTGAGGCCACTTCTCCCTCTTCTCCAAGCAAGACCTTGCCCTGCAGCCATTGAAAAGCCAACCACATATGGCTGATCTGATAGGTAGAGACCTGCCTGTGAGCCCCCCTAAAAGTGATGTGGTGCTGTCTGTGCAGCCTGGCACTGATGGCTGCGAGTGTTGACCAAAGCAAGGTAGGCAAACAAATCTTTAAGTCCTGCGCGAAGTGCAGCCTGCCAAGTGCACACCTTATATATGCTGTTGTGAAATACGTCGGCGTGTTTTCCCACCGATGTGCACAGAAGATCCAGCAGGGTGGAGGGGAACGAGTCCAGCAGACTGGCCTAGTAATGATATGCAGATGTATTACAATGAGGTTCCCGACGTCTGATGGTGGGCCTGAGTGGATGATCGCAAACTGGTTTCATGCTGTCGTGAAACCAAACGCACGATATTGTCCACTCATGCCACCGAACATGCCTGATGCCAGTGGGCACAGAAAATCCTGGCCATCGTCAGCCAGAAGTGCCAAGTGAATGATCCACTTGGCTTCTCCTGAGTTGTCCAGCATCACAGATACTAATCTTCAGCCAATTTGATTCACTCCACCTGGTTTCAAGAAACAGCCGAATGTACTGGAAACAGAAAAGGTTGTGGGCCCGAAGACCTGTGCTCCAGAACTAGCCTTGCCCCTATAAGCTGTTCTAGTACAGCTACAATACTGGAATCCATCCGAAAATGCAAAGTTGCGCAGATCTAATAAAAGCAGGACAAATCTAATCTGGCCAATTGCCACCCCATCAGTCTACTCTCAATCATCAGCAAACTGATGGAGGTATCATCAAGTGCCACCTACTCAGCAATGACCTGCTCAATGATGTTCAGTTTGTGTTCCACCAAACCACTTGGCTTAAGACCTCAACTTGGTCCAAGTATTGATGAAAGAGGTGAATTCCAGAGATGAGATGAAAGTGACTGCCCTTGACATCATGGCAACATTTGAGCGAGTGTAGTATCAAGAAGCCCTGGTATAATTGTAGTGAATAGGAATCAGGGTAGAACTCGCCAATAGCTGGAGTCATACCTAGCACAAAAAAGATGGCTATATTTATTGGGAGTCACTCAACTCAGCCACAGGACATCACTGCAGGAATTCATCAGGGTAGTTTCCTAAGCTCAGTTTCATTTTCAACTGCTTCATGAATGATCTTCCCTCCAGTCTAAGGTCAGAAGTGGGATGTTTTCTGATGATTGCACAGTGTTCAGTATAATTTGGAACTCCTCAGATACTGAAGTAGTCTACATCCACATCCAGCAAGACTTGGAGAACATTCAGGCTTGGGCTGATAAGGGCAAGTAACATTTGGACCCCCATTGTTCTTAGCTTTTCACCATTCATGTAACGTTTAGATCTATCCTTTTACATCCAAAATGGATGACCTCACAGTTACCTTTGTGCATCAGCCTGGTTTATGTGCAGCGTGCCCCACGGCACAGCTTCTTCTTGCCTTGATACTGGGTGCATTGATGTGAGTGCTGTCTGAACTGCCTGTCAACTTTCTGCTGAGCTTCCTCTTCCTTTTCCAAAAAGCTCTCACAAGGATCACTGGTTGTTATTAATGGAGCTGGAAGAAAAAATAAGCTGTAGAGCAATTGCCAGAAAGGTCAATAAAAATAAATGTAGCAGCAGAAAAGAAAAAGAAAATCAACAAAGTAATAGCTACAAAATTAATCACTTAATCTTATTTTAAATGAATTTCTGTTTGCAGCTTTTTCCCAACAATCCTGGGCAGAAATTACATATAGGGTCATTTGGAAGTGGTGCTGTACCATGCCAGAAAACGCATAGGAGACATTATTATGTCATTCACAGGTCCTTTGAATATTTTTATGAAGCTTCCTCCGCTTTCAGGTGGGAACTTTCTAAGCCTGACCTAAAGTCAGCAGAGGAGTGATTAATGCACAAATAAGGCAGGGATCTGGTTTGAAGGCCTTTTTAATTGTCGACTTCATTTGAGGACTTGTATATGCAAAGTATAACCAATGCAAAAATCTGTCTCAATAACTTCACTCGTCATTCCAGCATTTGCAAACTATACCCATTTTGTGTCAACTCATAGAAAATATTACTGTATTTGCCATTGTCAAAACATATCTAGCAAATGATTAACATTTTAGCCTTAAGATGCTATATATGGGAAATTCATTTTAGGTGAACGTGCTATTTAATTGTGGACTCTCACTGAACTATTTGCATTTTTTTTCAGCTGCGACATAAAATTAGACAAATGAAGATGCTTCCGCCAAAACAAACAATTTCACCCTTGAGACGGTCCAGTGCACGTCGGTCTGCATATGCTTTTGCTCATCAACAGGGTTTTGGTGCTCTCATTACTTCAGGGAAGAATATGCGAATGAGGACTACCAATGTTATACCTTCTAAGGCTAGCACATTATCAAATATTGATAAACAGAAAATGTAAATCTGGTTTAAAATGTGAAGCAACATTGAAATGAAACTAATTCTATATGGGAAGTGTGGCAGATGACTACTGGCAAAGAAAACAATTAGTAGTTGTGCACCTTAAGATACTGACTGTACAAATGCCGTTTTATGTGAAGAGTTCAAGGCTTTATAAAACTCCTACATAACTTTGTCTGGACATAAACAGCACAAAAATGAAATCAAGATATTATGACTGATTTAAAATAACAGTAAGAAATCGTCAGCTGTCAACCTGTTTTTGACTTTTAGAAACATGGTAATTTAAATATTCTTTACACGTGGAAACCAAATGCATTATGTTTACAGTAGAGGAATTAAATTGTGGTGAAATCACAATGTAATTCAAAATAGCAGACTTTATCATATGGAGATTGTTTTAAAGAGTTTTTTTCCATCCAGAATGCTTAGGACTTCTCATTAATGAGAAATCACAACTGCTTTTGACTCTAGGGTAGAAAGCATCTAGATTATCAATAGAATCACTTAAGCTAGGTAGTGTGATGAACTAGGTAAGTCCTCTTGTGTTTGTCAATACCAATTGTGGCTAATGTTTATTTCCCAGAATCACTTCTACTTGCTTCTTGCACTAGTCGATTTGGGAAAACTGGGTCCACCCGAGGTCTGGAAGAAACTGCCCCATTCCAAGGAGTATCCAAATTGTTTATACTGTTAGTTGGAAACCAGAGTGCAGCAGAAATTGGAAACTAATTGTCAGTATAAATTGGACATAAGATTCGTTCCATTGAGCTAAGCCACTTCTGCAGATATTAAATGCTATTTTCAAGCTAAGCTTTCAAATTGAAGTTCAAGCATATGAGGAATAGCATGGATGCACTGAGAATACCATTGAAATGTGGTCTCATGGAGGATATTTTTATTATAGGTAGTGCTCCTGTGAAACATTCTGACGAAGAGAGGTTAGTTGTAAATACAAAGAACTTTAAATTTTAAAAGTACAATTGTACAAATCAAATAGTCATGTTATCTTGCAGCAGAATACCATAAATAGCTAGAAATCACAAAATAAAATTTGTAGGAAATAGTCTCCTACTTGAATTGAGACTGATAAAAACTTTTCAGCTTCATATTATGCATACACTGATGATAGTTAAATCTAGTGAAACAGAGAAGATGGAAGACATCAGAAAACAATGGAGATCTAAATGTTAGATTGAAGGGGACACCTTGAAATACAGAATCCAAAGTATACTTTGCAACCTCAATGCTAATTTTACAGTGTGACCTAAAGCAGTGCTATTTTAATCACAATTTCTAGGGTGTGCCAACAGTCACCTCTCTTTTGCCTGTTGTGTGGTCTTTAGCAGATGAAGTGTTTGGGTAGGATCTAAGTCTCTTGTCCCTTAAACATAGAAAATTTGTGGCACAGAATTGCCACATTGCCATTTGCCACATTACCTCTGTGTCAGAAAAAAGTTTTCGGAGAAGAGTTATCCAGCCTAATCCATTTTTCAGGTCTTGATCCATAGCCATGTAGGCTACAGCACTCCAAGGCATATCCAAGTGTTTTTTAAATGCAATGAGAAGTTCTGCCTCTACCATCCTCTCAGCCATTGAATTCCAGACTCCTATCATCCTTTGGGTGAAAAAAATTCTCCTCAACTCCCCTTTAATCCTTCGAGCAATTACTTTAAATCTATGCTGCTGGCTATTGACTTCTTTACTAAGGCAATAGGTCCTTCCTATCCACACTATCTAGGCTTTCTCCTAATTTTATACACCTCAATGAAATGTTCCCCTAGTCTTCTCTAATCCAAACAAAACAAAATTCTCCATTCCTGACAGCATCTTGGTAAATCTCCCACTCTAGTGTGATCACATAATTCTTGTAATGTGGCAACCAGAACTGTATGCAATACTCTAGATGTGACACAGCTAGTACTTTATACAGTTCTAGCATAACTTCTTGCTCTTATATTCTATGCCCCTGCTAATAAAGGACAGTATGAGAGAAACAAAGGAATGACATGATGAGTTTGGGAAATTCCAACAATCATAGCAAATGAAATAACTTTATCATAACTGCAGAATACAACCAGTGACAAACTGATGTTAAGTACAGACACCTGTCCACAAGCATGCCTTCCAAACTTTTCTACCTTCATTCAATGTACCTTGATCACAATTGTCCTGTGTACATTTCTAAAACTTTTGCAAACTGAGTAGCTGGACTAAATACGTATCTTGCGATCATGTTTATTAATGCTCTATCAATTTGGTCTGTATTTCTAACTGCACAAATCTGGGTCTTCTATCTTCCATACTTTGTCTTTGGTGCTTTCTGCCTGTGCAGCATCTTGTACAATACTGACATTTATTTCTAGGAGACATTAACAGAAAATTTGGAAACGTTTAACAAGTCAGGCAACAACTCAAGTTGACATGTCATCATCATGACAGTTGTTTTCAGGGTCCACGTACAAACTGTGAATTTCTCTTTTGCAATCACTGCAATAATCAATGACTATATGCTTAACAGAAATTAAAACAGCAGGCGCAAAACATAGCTCAGAAAATATAGACCTTGGCTCTCTTGTCCGTCTTGAGACATGTCTTTCTTGCTGAGCCAATAGTTCCATTAGATGTATCAGTTCTATTTTCTTTTTTCTGTTCCTTTGGAAATGTCTGCCCTTCATATATCAGTCCACCCAGTTAGAATGTGAAAAATTAGCAGCATTTTGAAGAGATGTGCAATATGTCCCATCGGGTGCATCATCTTGGGGCACTACTAAGAATGGCCCTAAAAAAAAGACTTACTTGATATAGCTCCAATGTAAAGTTAGTGCGTAACACAAATCAATAGCATGAAGGTTAGGAATAGGATAATGTCTGATTGTAGAGCATAAAGCTAGTGGTTATGTTCTGCAATGCACTGCCTGAATGGGTGGCATTCTAAAGGGAATTGAATAAACACATGAAGGGAAAAAAAAATTCAGGGCTATGGGGACAGGTCAGGAAAATGATACTAGCTGAATTGCTCTTGTGGAGAGCCTGCATGGACTCAATGGACTAGATGTCCTCCTTCTGCGCTGTAACCATTTTATGATTCTGTATTTGTTTATACTTAAGGCCATGCCTTGCAATGCTATCTCTACATATCCTCTGGATATTCTCCCATTTCACTGTTCAATTTAGTGAATGTACATGTTGAAATGGAAAAAAAAACTTGTTTACATACCCGTGATTTTAGTTTCTTGAAATTAACTAACTATTAAGTTGAACATAATGCGTGAAATGATAGAATCACATGAAGAGAAAGAAAAAGTTCTGAAACTATGGCCCAAGCTCAGTAATTTGTATAATCTCTTTAAAAAAAACTGAACAGGTTCACACCCTGATAGATATGTTAAATTTTTTAGGTGAAAATATGCATAATTTTACATTTAATTTTACTAATAATTTGAAAACATAGGGCAGGATTTTTTGGATGGCAGGGTCTCCAGCCCCATCACCCAAAGAGTTGGCAGGGAAAGCTTCCACAGCCCCAGAGGGATTTAACACTCTCAGCTGGCACCCTTTCCAAATGCTAAATCCCTTGATTAGGCCTCCGCCTCTTCCCCCAACCCGTAAAAGTGCAAATGATGGGAAGGCCTCCCAAGGGATAGTATTTAATGGAGGCAACAGGAGCCTCATTCAGGCCCACGACATCTTATTTAGAGAAGGCCCACTAACTTAACGGCCGCTCAGGCACTTAACTGGACAGTGGTGGGCATTCTCTGGGATCAAGGACCCCAGGGGTGGAAGTCCTACCTGCTGAGAACTGCAGACCCCTGATTGGCTGGCAGCTCTATCAAATGGTAACACCTAACAGGGTGCTGTTACAACAGCCACGCAAAGCTCAGGGTGTCCCCAGTCACCACCATTTCGCCTGATTAAACACCCCGCCACCATACTCACCACAGGGGAGGGCATTAAATTCCGCCCAGAGAATTTTACAGGTCCCCAACTACATATTCGGCAGCGGGGATGGTAAAATTCTGCCCATAATATACTTTTGAGCAAATACAAATACTAAAATATTTTTGAAAGAAGCATAAGATGCCCCTCTTTTAATGCACAAAGAAGAACTCATTCAACTGTGATCTGGGACAGTCTGCAGCTCTCTAGTTCAGACATATGGCGATTTCTGTAACTTTTACAATACCATTTCATCATACATTTTATAATGCATTGCATGTGAGAAAATATGACTAAAGCCAAAAATAATCTCTTATTAACAGAATTTTTTTATATTTTGACTAATAATCCAATAAAGACAGACAGACTTAGGTGATGAAAATGAAAATAATTAAGTCCCTCTGCTCAAAAATGTTAATCTTATACCCTTCAGCAACAGAAAAAGCTATAGCGATCATCATGATAGAGTTTGCTATCTGTATGGCTAACACAGGTTTATGATCAGATTGCATGTTTATAGGATGGATGTCAATTTTGCTGTATCCCCCAGGTTTAGTACCATGCTTTTGCAGTGTTTACTAAGAATGCACCAAACATACCCCAATTCTGGGACAATACAGTATTCAGATTTGAATCTAGCATTATATGATTGAGGATTCATTATAACTTAATGTCTGCTGGCTCTCCTATGAGCTGTCCTTTAAAACCATTGGCATGCACAAATGCAAGCTGCTCCAGTTGCATTTCTCTCAAAATTTGCATGAATCTAATTAATAAACATTGTTCCCAACAAGATGAATTCTCAAGCTCACCTATGCTGTTTAGTGAAGCAACAGCTGACAAAACTCATGCATTTACAAGAGCTTTGCTGAAGTAAATGAATAGCAGCCTGGAGAAGGCTGCCACCCAATCATTTTAGTCAAAGGATTAGGTTGGGGCCCATAACACCAAAAGTAAGTTAGCCAACTTAATTCAAAATAAGCAAAGATGCTAGTACAGAAAGTTTTAGGAAGACTTAGAATAGTTTCTGTAAATGGAGGTTGGTATAACAAAAGCTAGGAATGTGAATCAATTGAGTTAGTGACATTAAAGTTGTTTTTGAAGAGCTCTAACTATGCCAGCTTTACTTACACTTTTAATAAATGCTGGTAACATGACACCAAAGTAACATTTAATTTTCCAGTACAAAATTTTTATAGGTAGATATGTATTCATAGAGTCTATTAATGAAAATTGGTATAATCATATGCATTCAACCATATGAAATAATGATTGTAGTGTGACACTTTATCACAAAGTTGCAAATGATGTCATCATGCCAAAACACTGCTCTTCAGGCTGTACTCCACCCTTTAATAATGATAGGTTTGTTAAACATGTTTTCATTTGTCACTTTTAAAGGAAGAATATGTATCACTGAATATATGTATGAAAAATTATTTCAATTTTTTTATGTGAACGGAACACCAAAGATAGCAAATGTTTTAAATGTATATTTTTAAATCAATGTGTTTTATCAAATCGCTTACAATTAAAGTAACAAATGATTGCATTTCTCTGTCCTTATGTACATTCATGTAAATCTTGCCATGTCAGTTGTAACACTTTGTAAGCAGACAGTTTTTTACATTTTGTCTCAACTCAATTCATATTAATTTACAACAGAATATAACTATTTTCTGGCTATGATGCTGTAGTTTAGAATGTTATGATTATAAGGACTTCACATCCCTTAATGGTATTTCCTGCATTTTCTTTAATTAATAGAATGTCTTAACCCATATTGCTATAATTATAGTGAAAAATACGGGAGTTATAAGTGACCAGCCAATGACATAGTAAATTTATGTTATGTAGGTTAACCAGCTGTTTTACACATGTACATAGAAATACCTCATAAAACAAACTGGTGAGAGGAAGTTCCAAAGTTAAGAGACCAGGAGGTGGCTCACCTGGACCATAATCCTCAATAATACAAACATTAATAATTGTGACAGTGATAACTTAGAGGTGCATTCTGGAGATTCTTCAGTGGAAATTTGGTAAAGGAAAAGTAGCTACATTTTAATTATACTATGACAGATAGATAAGTATGATGTATCATCTGCAGGGTATCCAGTTAATGAAATGGCACATATTCGTGGTTACATGTATCAACAGTCATTTGCTTTCCTGTTTAAAGCTCTTGAATGTGTTTTGCATCCCAACTCTCTTATTAAGTTCTTTTTAGTTGTGTTTCTGATCTGCTCATAGCACCAAAACAAATCTAGATTAACATTAACAGAGATGTCCTATGTGGCCACATGCTGTCACTCCTTGTCCTCCTTGACCTTTCCATGGAAGGACATAATTGAGCACTCAGTTCCCTCCAATGCTTGTCCTTAGTGGTCTACCTCTTTGGCATCAATCTCATGCCATTCCTACCTGTACCAATTGAATCGGTATATTTCCGCAAATTGCTTTTACCATCTTTAAGTAGTCACCTTTGATGTTCCTCAAGACCCCATTCTGGAGCCCTTTTTTCCCCTCATCTATATTCTGCTTTTGGCAATGTCAACGCCAAGAACGAGGTCAGTTCCACATGACACCGAACTTTACCCTTTCTGTCTTCTCTATTGATCTCAAGGTTGTTGATGACCCAAAGTTAAGAAAGAACCTGCTGAAACATGTTTCAGCTTAAAAATCAAAATTATCTACTTTGCCTTCTGCTAACATCTGTACATCACATTTCTAGTCCATCAGCATCCCAGGCTTTCACTCAAGCTGGGCAAAGTGATGTGGAATCTCTGCCTAACTGTGCTACTCTGAGTTCAACTTCCTTTCCCACATCTGAGCTATTACCAAGATTGCGGTCTTTCACCTACATAAATATTGCTTGCTCATGCCGCTGCCTCTCCTCCACTGCTGCCAAAGTTTAATGATTTTGAGGCTTGAATTCTCCTGGTGGTTTCATCATTGGCTCTTACCTCCCATAATGGTCCTCGTGTGCGTGAGAGTGGAGACTGCAGCATTATGGAAAAGTTTTACTTAATCGAAGAGATTAGGGCAAGGAAGGAGACACTGTTTCCTACCATCTGTAGGTGTATCCCCAGAGTCACAATTAAACAGGCCTGAACAGAGATGACTGATAGGGTTAGTTTCAACACTAAGCATAATCCCCTGAACTTGGATTCAATGTAGGAAGTAGTCAAGTAGCCCCACAGGTGCGATATGGCGAGTACACCTCTTAATTTCTCTGTCAACATCTGATAACATTTCTTTCAGCAACCTCAACCACTCTCAGCATTTCCCCTCCATCACATCCTTCAGCATGGGATCACAAGAACACCACCCTTTCTCATTCCAAACACTCTAAATTCATCCTTGAACTCTCTCCTCTATCTTCACCCCCTTTTTATCCTCTTCTTTCAATATTCATTTTTATTTTTTATCCACTTATTTTTATTTTTATTTATTTTCAGTTTTCATGTTTTTATTCATTGTTTTATCCCCACCTTTTATCTATTTTTGATCTTTTTTCCCACCACTGCCCCCTCTCCCCACCCCATCCCCACTAGGGCCATTTGTCACTTGTTCAAGTTGTTCTTTCCAGAGTGCTTACCCTTGTCCTGCTATTACCACATTCTGCTTTCTAACCATAATGCCACCATCAGCACCCCCTTTAGCCAGTACCACTACCTTTAAGATCCCTTTGTCCTTTTCTTCATGACATCTTTGCCAATCTCGCCTTTTCCTCCACCTATCGCTGGCCTTCTATCCAGCTTCACCTGCTCCATCCTACTTAAACAGTATAAATTTCATCACATTTTTACTTCTCTTTAGCTCTGAAGAAGAGTCATATGGACTCGAAACATTAACTCTGTCTTTCTCTCCACAGATACTGTTAGACCTGCTGCGTTTTGCCAACATTTTCTGTTTTTGTGTCTTATTAAGGATGGTGACTCACCTCCAGGAGCTGCTGGCCCAATCAACAGTGGCCATGGCTGGGGCTGCAGCTGGAGGATGAGGGCACATTGATGGCCATGTGTCCTCAAAATCAGGGAACTGTGGCTACTGGCCCTGGCAGTGGGGAGGGGTTGGTCACTGAGGGCAGGTGGTGGAGTTGCCACAAGGGCAACCACTGCCAATGGTGGGCCAAAGAGTATCCAGAAAGGAGGCCACAACCTTGGTTCCAAGGTGGTCTGATGCCAGGGCTGCCCCCTCCACCCCCCCCCCCCCCCCCCCCCACAACCCATCACGGGTAAAATGCCAGCAGAGGTGGGGATTGGCCACAAGTGGCTCAACTGGGCTTGAAGTGCACGGGCCATCTCTCACTGGCAAAATGGCATGGTGATGAGAAGATATCAGACACATGACCCCACACCTTCCCATACCTTTTTGCCAGCCTTCCTGCCTCCTAGCCTGGGGCATTGCTGGCTAGGCCGGCATTTGTTGCCCATTGCTAATTGCCCTCGAGATCCCTGGGTTCACCACTGTTTACTTCCTATTCACTATTTTTACAAAAGCAAAATACCCCAGATACTGGAAAGCTGAAATAAAAAAACACATAATAGTTCACTATTACTCGCTACTTTCTGTCAGCCAATTTGTATCCACACTGTGCCATTCGTCCCATGGATAAGTTATTAGTTTATGTGGTGAATGATAGTGCCAAAAAAGAGCTGAATAAATTCTTCTTGTAATAATTTTGTATTTACCCTTCTGTTAATTGGGGCCCTACTGCATGATGGTCCCTCAGCCAGAGGGACCAAGGAGGCCAAAGATGACAAAGACCCATGAAGGCACCCTCATCACCCTCTGTGGCATCCTCAGCCTCAGAGGTTACCAGATGCTCTGGAATACTGGTGGAGGATACCAAGTGGAGCATAGCTGACATTCCCACCAAAGATTTCTGTGCCACTAGTACCACTAACCAGTCCATGCTACACAATGTCTTATGCATCCTGTAGATGTCAGTGCACAGTTTCAGTATGCATTCTGGAGACGGAGATTTGTGCGGAATCAAAGACAATTGACAAAATTTTCCCTGCCATTAGAAGTGAGTTCAGGGTGGAAAGCCTTGGAAATTGAGGTTGGGTCAGAATATTCTCTTCCCGCTTTCCACAGGGCAGCTTTGAAGGGAGTGGGGAATCCACTTGGATCTGCTGGGTAAGTAATTCAGAAGTTATTGAAATTTTTAAGCCAATTATAAGCTGCTTTACCTCTGATTCCTGGATTTGCTAGCCATGGAAACTGCTTCTTGACCTGTTAGTAACTTGACAGGGTCACCCAAGTGAGTTGACAGTGGGAAGAGCTTCTTCAGTGAAACTGACAAGTTGTGAAGGCTTTGATCAGTTACAGTGAAGAGCTAGAGCCATGACCATTGAGATATTGCTGTTCAAAGTACTTCTCTTCAAGTGTTTCAGTGCTTGATGGGCGATTGCCAACTTGTCTAGCACTTCACTGATCTTCGGCTGTACTTTCCCTGCCGCCAGCCTTCACCACTGTGTGGAAACAGCTTATGTAGCTCACCTTCCACCTCTGCTGTGGGTTAAGAGCAGATGCCACATCACCACCAATAAGTCCAGCAGGAACAACCCCAGCAGCAGTACCACCCAGCTGCCTTCTTCTTTGCCCTCCTGAGGTTATAAATCTTTTCGGCCTACTGTCTCAAGATTGGAGGAATCACTCTTCTGCTGCTAACTTCCTTAACCACTTCCATCCATGCCTGCTTGGTTGGACAGGGTCTTCTTCCTCCTGTCCTTCATAGAACTCATATCACTGCAACCCCTTAGATCTAGCAGCAAGACCCTCGAAGTAAGAGTGAAAGCTCTGGGGACCAGCCTGCCCAGGCGTCCTGTGGTTGCTGCAGGCTGAAAAATCCAAGAGTTGGTGCGCTTCTCTGACTCATGCATGATACTTCTAATTAGAAACATTTCCTTTGACATAATGTGTGTGTTATTCTCCCACCTTCCTTAATTAGTCAGGGATGCAGGATGATAATTGTTTTGCTGGTAAAAAGCAACTGCCATATGTATTTTGCAGAGACAAATCTGAACATGTGCCTGCTGTCTAAGGTAGTAACATTCCATTCAGTGGCTTCAATCATCCCAATATTTCATTGGAGAAAACTTCTGCTTTTCCAGCACAGCAGACAGATCAAAAAACAGCATGATGTGGCAACAGGATGTCGTATGACTCAGAGAGGGAAAGTAGTTCTTGAAAAAACATCAGTAAAATTCAAGAAGGAAATTACTTCTTGGTTAAATTATTCCTCTAATATCGAAGGAATAAAAATTGGATCCACTGCCTTTTGCAAATTTTATATTTTTCCTTAAGTGGAGATCCACCATTTGGAATCCCTTTCCCTCCAACCTTAATCTGGTGAAGCTCCAATATGGGGAGAAGCTTCCTACTTCCTGAGGGGTTACTTTTATTTTAGAGTGTTCCTACATGAGACCAGCCTCAAAGCTAGTCCAGTACGGCATCAGACTTGGGGAATAAAGCTTACAGGCAGAAGCATTGAACAAATGTATTGTGTCTGTCTTCACGGTAGAAGACACAGGTTGCATACCAGAAATAGAGGATAACATAGGGCGAAAAAGAGTGAGGAAATTAAGGTAATTAATATCAACATTGAAGAAGTATTGGAGTAACATAAGGGACTAAAATCTGACAAATTCCCTGATGGCCTACGCCTTAGGGTTCAAAAAGAGATAGTTGCAGAGATAGTGGATGTGCTGGCTATGATTTCCCAATTTTCTTTAGATTTGGGAATGGTTTTAGTAGATTGGAAGTTGACAAATGTAACACCGCTTTTCAAGAAAGGAGCAAGAGAGAAAACAGAACTACAGGCCTGTTAGCCTAACATCAGTTGCTGGGAAAATGCTGGAATCTATTATTAAGTAAGTCTTAATGATGCACTTAGAAAAGTATAGTATGATTAGAACAAGTCAGCATGGTTTTTTAAAAGGGAAATCCTGCTTTACTAATTTATTAGAGCTTTTTGAGGATCTAACTAGTAGGGTAGATAAAGAGGAACCAATAGATGTGGTATGCCTCCAATGCCAAAAGACATTTGATAAGGTGCCACACAAAAGGTTAAAAAAACAAATTAAGGGCTCCTGGAGTTTGGGGTAATATATTAGCATGGATAGAGGATTGGGTAACCGACAGGATGCAAAGAGTGGGCATAAACAGCACATTTTCAAGTTGGCAGGCTTTGACTTGTGGAGTGCCACAAGGATCAGTGCTGGGACCACTTACAATCTATATTAATGACTTAGATGAAGAGATAGAGATTTATGTACCTAAGTTTGCTGATGATACAAAGCTAGGTGGGAAGGTAAGCTGTAGGGAGGACAGAAGCTACAAACAGACAGGTTATGTGAGTGGGCAGCAAGTTGGAAAATGGAGTATAATTTGAGGAAGCACGGAGTTATTCACTTTGGTGATGAGAAAGGAAAAGCAAAATATTTTTTTAAAACTGAAACTTCTAAGTATTGATGTTCAGAGGGATTTACTTGGGTGTGCTCATACGAGGAAGACAAAAAGTTAGCATGCAAGTACTGCAAGCAATTAGGAAGACAAATGGCATGTTGGCCTTTATTGCAAGGGGATTGGAGTGCAGGAATAAAAATGAAGTAATTTCTCCTCATCTCAGTCCTAAATGATCTGAGGTACAGGAATAAAGAAGTCTTGTGCATGAATTGTACAGGGCTTTGGTGAGACCAGACTTGGAATGCTGTGTACAGTTTTGGTTTCCATATTTCAGGAACAATATACATTTGGAGGCGATACAGCAAAAACATCACTAAATTGGTACCTGGGATGAAGGGTTGTCCTATGATCAGAGGTTATGTTAATTGGGCCTATCCCTGGAGTTTTGAAGAATGAGAGGTGATATCATTGAAACATAATTCTGAAGGGACTCTGATAGGGTAGACGCTGAGAGATTGTTTCCACTGACCAGGGAATATAAAACACATCAAAAGAGAAAAATTAGTGAAGGCAAATGTAGATCCCTTACAGTCTGAACGGCAGAATTTTTAAGAGAACAAGGAAATGGCAGAGCAATGAAACAGCTACTTAAGTTCTGTCTTCACAGAGGAGAACACAAATAACTTCCCAGAAATACTAGGGAACCAAGGGTCTGGTGAGAAGGAGGAATTGAAAGAAAGTAGTATTACTAAAACAATAGGGCTGGAGAAATTAATGGGACTGAAAGCCAATAAATCCCCAGGGCCTGATAATCTACATTCCAGGATACTAAAGGAGGTGGCCATGGAGATAGTGGATGCGTTGGTTGTCATCTTCCAAAACTCTGTTGTTTCTGGAACAGTCGTGGCAGATTAGAGGGTGGCAAATGAAACCCCACTATTTAAAAAGGAAGGGAGGGAGAAAACAGCAAATTACAGACCGGTTAGCCTAACGTCAGTAGAAAATATTAGTCTATAATAAAGAATGTCATAACAGGACATGTAGAAAATATCGACGGGATTAGACAAAGTCAACATGGATTTATGAAAGGGAAATCAATGTAGGGAAAATATTGGAAAATATTCAGAGGGACAGGATTAATCTCCATTTGGAGAGGCTAGGATTAAAGAGGGACAGTCAGCATGGCTTTGTCAAGGGGAAATCATGTCTAACAAATATGATTGAATTTTTCGAGGAGGTGTAGTGTAGATGAGGGTAGTGCAGTTGATGTATTCTACATGGACTTCATTAAGGCTTTTGACAAGGTCCCACATGGGAGAATGGTCAAGAAGGTAAGAGCCCATGGGATCCAAGGCAATTTGGCAAATTGGATCCAAAATTCGCTTAGGGACAGGAGGTAGAGGGTGATGGTTGAAGGTTGTTTTTACGATTGGAAGCCTGTGACAAGTGGTGTACCACAGGGATAAGTGCCAGGACCCTTGCTGTTTGTAGTGTACATTAATGATTTAGACGTGAATATAGGTAGTATGGTCAGTAAGTTCCAGATGACATGAAAATTGATGGTGTTGTAAATAGTGAGGAGGAAAATCTTAGATTACAGGATGATATAGATGTGCTGGTAAGATGGGCAGAGCAGTGACAAATGGAATTTAATCCTGAGAAATATGAGGTGATGCATTTTGGGAGAACTAACACAGCAAGGGAATACACAATGAATGGTAGGACCCTAGGAAGTACAGAGGATCAGAGGGATCTTGGTGTACATGTCCATAGATCCCTGAAGGTAGTAGCACAGGCAGATAAATAAGGTGGTTAAGAAGGCATATGGGATGCTTGCTTTTATTAGCTGAGGCATGGAATATAAGAGCAGGGAGGTTATGTTGGACCTTTATAAAACAGTTAGGCCATGTACTGTGTGCATTTCTGGTCACCACACTATAGGAAGGATGCACTGGAGAGCATGCAGGGAAGATTCACCAGGATGTTGACTGGGCTGGAGCATTTCAGCTATGATGAGAGCCTGGATAGGCTGGGGTTGTTTTCCTTAGAGCAGAGAAGGCTGAGGGGGGACCTGATAGAGTTATACAAAATTATGAGGGGCATAGATAGGCTGGGTAAGAATAAACTTTTCCCCTTAGCGGAGGTATCAATAACCAGGGGGCATAGATTTAAAGTAAAGGACAGAAGGTTTAGAGGGGATTTAAGGAAAGGTTTTTTTAACCCTGAGAGTGGTTGAAATCTGGAACACACTGCCTGAGGGGGTAGTAGAGACAGGAACCCTCACAACATTTAAGAAGTATTTAGGTGAGCACTTGAAATGCCTTAGCATACAGGGCTACAGGCCAAGTGCTGGTAAATGGGATTAGAATAGATAGGTGCTTGATGGCCAGCATAAACACGTTGGGCCGAAGGGCCTGTTTCTGTGCTGTATAATGACTCCATGTTTGACACTACTACTGGAGTATTTTGAGGACATAACTAGCAGATTAGATAAGGGACAAACAGTAAATGTGGTGTATTTGGATTTTTAGAAAGCTTTTGATAAAGTCCCACATAAGAGGTTAATGTGTAAAATTAAAGCACATGGGATTGGGGGTAATATATTGGCATGGATTGAAAATTAGTTAGCAGACAGAAAACAGAGAGTAGAAATAACCAAGTGCTAGTGTGATACCACAGGGATCAGTGCTTGGGCCCCAACTATTCACAATATGTATCAATGATTTGAATGAGGGAACCAAATGTAATATTTCCATATTTGCTGACAATGCGAAACTTGGTGGGAATGTGAGTGATGATGAGGATGTTAAGAGGCTTCATGGCAATTTAGACAGGTTGAATGAGTGGGCAAATACATGGCGGATGCTGTATAATGAATAAGCGTAAAGTCATCCACTTTGGTAGGAAAAGCAAAATGGCAGAGTATTATTTAAATGATAGATTGGGAAATGTTGATGAACAAAGGGACCTGGGTGTCCTTGTACACCAATCACTGAAAGCAAGCATGCAGGTGCAGCAAGCAGTTAGGAAGGCAAATGGTATGTTGGCCTTCATTGCGAGAGGACTTGAGTCCAGGAACAAGACTGCCTTCCTGCAACTCTACAGGGCCTTGGTGAGACCACACCTGAAGTATTGTGTGCAGTTTTGGTCTCCTTACCTAAGAATGGATATACTTGCCATAGAGGGAGTACAGCGAAGGTTCACCAGATTGATTCCTGGGATGGCAGGATTGTCGTATGAGGAAAGATTGGGCTGACTAGGCCTGTATTCGCTGGAGTTTAGAAGAATGAGAGGGGATCTCATTGAAACGTTTAAAATTCTGACAGGGATGGACAGACTCGATGATGTTTCCTCTGACTGGGAATGTCTAGAACAAGGGGTCAGTCTCAGGATACGGGGTAGGCCATTTAGTACTGAGATGAGGAGAAACCTCTTCACTGAGTGGTGAACCAGTGGAATTCTCTGCCACAGAAGATTGTGAAGGCCAAGTCATTGAATATATTTAAGAAAGAAATAGATTTCTAAACCCTATATGCATCAAGGGGTTGGGGGAGAGTGTGGGAGTACAGCGTTGAGAGGATCAGCCATGATCATTGCGAGATGCAGGCTCAAGGGCTGAATGACCTACTCCTGCTCCTATTTTCTATGTTTCTATGCCTCAGGAAAAGGCACTAATCATTTAGGCCTGAGATGAGGAGAAATTACTTCACTCAAAGGGTTGTAAATCTTTGGAATTCTGTACCCCAGAGAGTTTTGGATGCTTCATCATTAAATACATTTAAGGCTGAGATGGACATATTTTTGGTCTGTGAGGGAATCAAGCGGTATGGGGAGCGGGTGGAAAAGTGGAGTTGAAGACCAAATTCAGCCTTGAACATATGGAATGGCAGAGCAGGCTTGACAGACAATATGGTCTACTCCTGTTCCTATTTTTTGTGTATAATATTTTGAATTTCTACAAGCAAAGTCCATAGTTACAGTAACTTAGAAGCAACATAGTGTAGATGCTGGAAATCTGAAATAAAAACAGAAAGTGCTACAAATACTCTGGATTTAAGTCTGGAGTGTCTGTGGAGAGAGAAACAGAGTTAATGTTTTGAGTCGATTATGACTTCTTCATAATTGAAAGAAAGTAGAAACCTGATGGTTTTTATGCCATTGAAATGGGGAGTGGGGGAAAGAACAGAAGGGAAGGGGATAAGGTAGAGGACAGGAGAGTTTAAATGACAAAGATGTCATGAAATAAGAGGTGAAGGGAGTAATGATTGTAGTAAACAAACAAAGCATTTATGCAGCATGTGAATGGCAGAATAATGAACAGCTCTGTTTGAAAGCAAAAACAAGATTCAGACTGGCAGATGGCAAAAAAACCAGAATCAGAATCACCCCCTTGCCTTCACACTCACATTTCTGTCCTTGGCCTACTGCAGTGTGCCAGTGAAACTCAGCATCTTATCTTCCAATTAGGCACTTTACAGACTTCTGGCCTCAACATTGAGTTAAACAATTTCCGAGCATGAACTCTGTCCCCCATTTTGATTCTGTTTTTTTGCCACATGCCAGTTTGAATCTTGACTTTCATGTTTTTTGTTTTTGGATAGAGCTGTTCATTATTCTGCCATTAACACTCAGCCTGGACAAATGCTTTGTTTCTTTACTACAACTAGTATCACTCCATTTGCCTCTTGTAGGAACATAGGAGTAGGCCATTTGGCCCTTCGAGACTGCTCCACCATTCAAAAAGATCATGGCTGATCTAATCGTGGCCTTGGCACCACTTTCCTGTCTGCCCCCCCTTAACCCTTGACTCTCTTGCCTAACAGAAACCTGTCTAACACGGCCTTGAATGAATTTAATGATCCTGCCTCCAATACTTCCTGAGGAAGAGAATTCCACACACCAATGACAGTTTGGGAGAAAAAAAATCTCCTCATCTCTGTCTTAAAAGGGAAACCTCTTATTTTTAAATTATTTCCCCTAGTTTTAGTCTCCCCCAGAAGAGGAAACATTCTCCGGGTATCCTATTAAGTCCTCTCAGGATCTTTTATGTTTCAATAAGCTAACCTCTCATTCGTCTCAAATCCAATGGGTATAGGCCTGTTCAACCTTTCTTCATAAGATAAGCCCTTCATCCCAGGAATGAGTCCAGTGAAACTCCTTTGAACTGCCTCTAAAGCAATTATATCTTTTTTAAAATAAGGAGACCAAAATTGCACACACTACTCCAGATGTGGTCTCACAAAGGCCCTGTCCAGCTTCAGTAAGACTTCACTAATTTTATGTTCCATTCCTCTTGCAATTAATGCCAACTTTCCATTTCCCTCCTGAATCACTTGCTGTTTCTGCAGACTAACATTATGTGATTCATGTACCAGGACACCTAGATTCCTGAGTTCCACAATCTCTCTCCATTTAAATAGTATACTGCTTGTCTATTCTTCCTGCCAAAGTGAACAAGTTCACATTTAACCACATTATACTCCACCTGCCAATTTTTTGCCCACTCACTTAACCCTTTACAGACTTTCTACCTCCTCTTGATAATTTACTTTCCTACCTATTTTGGTGTCATCAGCAAATTTAGTGACCATACATTTGGTCCCTTCATCCAAGCCGTTGATATAGATTGTAAATAGTTGAGGACCCAGCACCAGTCCCTGTGGCACTCCACTAGTTACATCTTACCAATCTGAAAAAGACTCATTTATCCCCACTCTCTGCCTCCTGTTAGCCAACTAATCCTTTATCCATGATAATATGTTACCTCCACACCATGTGCTCTTAGCTTGTGTAGTAGCCTTTGATGTGGTACCTTATCAAATGCCTTTTGGAGATCCAAGTACACCACACCTAATGGTTCCCCCTTACCCACCTTGAATGCTACTTCATCAAAAATCTCTAGTAGATTAGTTAAACATGATTTCCTTTTCACAAAGCCACATTGACTTTGTCCGATGAAACCATAATTTTCTGAATATCCTTACCAATGGATTCTAGCACTTTCCCTATGACAGATGTTAGGCTAACTGGCCTATAGTTCCCCGCTTTCTGCCTCCTTTCTTGAATAGAAGTTTTACATTAGCTATTTTCCAATCCACTGGGACCCTTCCAGAATCTAAGGAATTTTGAAAGATTGTAACCAATGTATCTACTATCTGGGATGCTACTTCTTTTCAGACCCTAGGATGCAGGCCACCCAGTCCTGGGGACTTGTCAGCCTTTATGTCTAATAATTTTCCTAGCACCCTTTCCCTGGTGATAGTGGTTGTATAAAGTTCATCGCTCCCTATCACCTCTCAATTTTCAAGAATCTTTGGGAAGTTTCCTAAGTTTTCTGCAGTGAAGACAAATGCAAAATACCTGTTTAATTCCTCTGCCATTTATTTCTTTTCCAGTATCAATTCCCCAGACTCACCCTCTGGAGGACCAACACTAGCTTTGGTAACTATTTTTCTATTCAAATACATGTAGAAATTTTTACTATCTGTTTCTATATTGCTAGCTAGCTTTCTGTTTTGCCTGTTTATTATCTTTATAGTCATACTTTGCTGGTTCTTAAAGTCTATCTAATCCTTTGACCTACGACTAATCTTGCAGATTTGTACAGTGTTTCTTTCAATTTACTACTATCCTTAACTTCCTGATTTAGCCACAGATGATGCATCCTTCTCAAAGAGCCTTTCTTTCTCACTGGGATAAATCTTTTCATGGGGAGAATTTTCCCCATGTCGGATGGGCCATGCGGGAGCGGGCGCAGGTTGTCGCGGACCCAATTGCCGCCCATGATCGGGTCTGCACCGCCATTTTATACGGGCAGGCCAATTAAGGCCACCCAGCATAGTTCAGAACCCCCAAGGATAGCGGGAGTGGGCAGGCAGTAGCGGGCGTGCACAGAATGCCAGATCCAATGGCGACCTGGTGGCCTGTTTGAACGAAGACCTGGATGCCTTTGCAAGGCTGCTCACAATGGCCAGGAGAAGAGCACATCAGAGGGATAATGTGCATCACACAAGTCCAGAGGGTAGGCCACCGGGGCAGGCCAGGCTGGAGAGTAGGCCATTGGGACAGGTCAGGCCAGAGGGTAGGCCAGCGGGGCAGTGTGCCCCTCGTTTCCCCAACAAGTGTCTAGCTACCCTCCTAGAGGAGGTGGCAGCACGGCGGGAGGTCCTTCTTCCTAGAGGTGGGAGGCAGAGGTCTCCCCACCTGACCAAACGTGCGTGGGAGGAGGTGGCCGAGAGTGTCAGCCCTCATGATGTGGTGCAACGCACATGGGTCCAGTGCCGCAAGAGATTCAACGACTTCCTGTGCTTGGGAAGGGTGAGTGCCTTGTTGTCTCAGGTCATTTAATACAGCCGTCGTCACCCTTTTCCCCCAGCCTCCTTCTCCCTCTCTGGCAACTCTGAGTACAGTAAAGGATTGGTATGTATCCCTCGCTGGGTGTGCCAGCAGATATTGCCCATGCCTAGTTCACCCTGAGAGGTTGAGCTAGGAGGTGTTCTGCATCCGCAGCATGTGTGACACTGTCACCCAGAATGGGGGTGAAAGTCAATGATCTGCATCTAGGCATAGTGCTAGAATTGGGAAGCATTTCAAAGTCAGGGTGCTAACATGCTGGGAGGGGAGCTTCCAGTTGGCGGGGCACCAATCTATCTGCTGGTCTTTGCACTCCACGTGCTTGTGCCTCCTTGCTCAGCAAAGTGACATCTTGTGGTGCCACATGTGAAGGAGGCAGCATTTGGGCAATGGGGTGGGGTGGGGGTCAGCCCTGGCTTGTTTAGATGAGTGGGCGGCAGCTGTGGGGTGACAATGTTTCACTCTGGCTGGGTTGGCAGGGATGCGATGGGAATTCAGGTACAGGCTGGACTAATCAAAACTCTTCTCTCCTTTTTGGGAGAAGACTGCACAATTCTGCAGAATGGATGCAGACTGGCGGAGGCCAGGCTCAGTTGGTGATCCTAACACCTCATGAGCAGCAGGCCATGGATCCAGAGAGGCGCCATGCCCCCAGGTCCACCAGTGGCGCTGGGGCTGGGGTGCCATGGGGAGGTATGTTTGGCAAGCACTCAGGTCACCATGTGTGTCTCAGAAGCCACGGCACTGCTGAATGCTCAGTGATTGAGGTTAGCAATGTGGGATTTACCCTTGACTATGGAAGGATGAGTGCATAATGATCCGGGGGAGCAGCATGCAAATTGACATTGTCTGTACTGTAACTGATCAAATGCCCTTTTTCTTCCTTTCAGCATCACCAGAGCAGGGCCAGGAGGAGGAGGCAGAGGGGCCACCTCTCATCCCTGGAGCCCCACAGCAAATCCACTCAGCTGCGTCACACCATTTCAGCCAGGCAGACACCTGCGCAGATACTAGCACCTCGGTGCTAGATCTTTGGCTAGTGTCCTGGGGCACAGCGATGAGGGCACTTCACACTCACTTGAGGTGCGGGCAGAGACAGAGAGTGCCCAGGGCACCGGCAGTCAGAGGACTGCTGGGGACCAGGTACATGTTTGGTTGGTGGCTGATGATGAGCCTCTGGAGTCATCCATGAGGCAGCAAATGCTGCAAGTACAGCAGGGTATGCGGGTCGATCCAACGGAGATACATGAGGCAATGTGTGGCATGGTACCCGTGCTGGAGGAGTCCACGCGGAGCATCACCGATGCAACGAGCCTCATGGCTGAGGGCCATGCTTCCTCCATGGAGAGAGTGGTGACTCTCATGGAGATGCTCCTCCAGGAGACTAATCAGGGCCTCCTGGGGTTGCGCTCGGACCAGCAAGCCCTCACAGCGGCATTGACTTCAGCTGGTCAGTCCCAGTGTGGGAGATGGTTTGGGCACCAAGTACCCTAGCTCAGTACCCATCCATCTACGGTGAGCAGGGAGGTCCGAAGCGACCTCACATCGGTGCAGCAGCTTCCTGTTGTCGCTGCGGGCTCCTTCTTCGGGCTCTCCAGGTAAGGGCAGCAGCTCCTCCGTCCCTCTGCCAGTGACCGTGGCGTTTGATGAGGCTGCAGCGACTGGGGAGAAACCAGCTATGGAACTGGCTGCTCCCTCCCAGGCAGGGCCATCAAAAGCTCCACGGGCCAGAGGATATCCGCCAAGGTCAATGAGGCCAACAGGTCAGCATAGTGAGCAGGCTGTCTCAGATGCCAGTGCCAGTGAGGGGACAGCACCTAAACATAGCACCCATAAGCGTAAGTTTAAGGCACCTTAGGCACACCACTGGTTTCTAACATGTGCTTTTATGTTGTTCTATAGTAGTTTATTGAAGACTTGGTGTGATGTCCAACACCTTTTTTTTGTTTTATGAAGTTACATTTGTTCCCTCAATAAATTTTGACATGTTGCCATTCCTCAGGGTGATTCCTTACTTCTGCAAGTGGATGGGAACCCATGATGTTATGAGTGAGTTGTTTGACATTGAGCTTTATTGACAAGGCCCTTAGTTAAAGTTAGTATCCAGGCAGATTTAGCACTCAGGTATCGAGTATGGAGTCTACAGCCCTGGATGAAGGTCCACCTGTGGTGGGCTAGTTGAGGGTTCTTTGGATTAAAGTCTCTCGGGTGTCCCTGCCTTCCTGGAGTACGCCTGGGTCAGTATTTATCCTCTCAGCATTCTCCTGTACGTGCTCATCCTCGGACTCACTGCTGGACTCATTGTGTGCATCTGGAGCAACTGCGTCTACATCTTCCTTAACCACTGCATCACCCCTTTTCAGCGCCAGATTGTGGAGAGCGCAACGTGCACCCACTATCAGCAACACATAATCTGGGGGGTACTGGAGTACACCCCCTGAGCGGTTCAGGCATCAGAAACGCATCTTGAGAAGACCGATGGTTCTCTCCACCACAGCCCTTGTAGAGTCATGGCTCAGCCTCTGTTCTTGGATGGTAGAGAGGCTTCATGAGCCACCTTCTGAGGGGATAGCCCTTGTCACCCAGCAGCCATTCATCCAGCCGGGCTGGAGCTCTGAAGAGCCTTGGCACCTGGGAGTGTCTGAAGATGTAGGCATCGTGGGAGCTGCCTTGGTACCTTGCACAGACTTGTAAAATCTGCATCCTGTGATCACACACTATCTGCACGTTCATGAAGTGGAAGCCTTCCTGTTCACGAAGGCACCAGGCTCACCTGCTGGTGCCTTGACGGCCACGTGTGTGCAGTCTATTGCACCCTGGATGCGGGGGAAGACAGAAATTGCTGTGAAGCCTCTGGCTCGCTCTGTCTGGCTGGCATCGTCCCAGCTATAGTGGATGAAAGTCAATGCATGCCTGAATAGAGTGTCTGTCACCTGCTTGACACAAGTGTGAACAGCTGATTGGGAGACTCTGCAGAGATCACCCACTGACCCCTGGAAGGAGCCCGAGGCATAGAAATTGAGGATAGGTGTGGCCTTTAGAGCCACTGGCATGGGGTGCTCACCCACACAGTTTGTGGAGATCTCATGGTCTATCGTCTGACAAATGGAGGTGACTACCTCCCTTGAGAGATGGAGCCTCCTTCAGCATTGAACCTCAGACATATTGAGGTAGCTGCTTCGCTGCCTGTATACATCTTCTGCGGTCCCTTCCTCCTTGGACTTCCTGTTGGCCCTGCACCCCTTGTGCCTGCGCCTCTCCTCCCAAAGGTGGCTCCCCTGGAGGCTGAATGTGGACATCGTCCCCCTTCTGGCCCTCCCTTCCTCCTCAGAGGAGGTACCTCCAGTGGAGATAACCACTCCCATTCCCAGTCTAAGGGAAAGCTTCCTGAAAGCTGCAGGCCCTAAAAATGATCTTTACTGTAGAGTCCTGACCAAGGTTTTTACTCCTGTCCAAGCAGCTGGTAAGAGTTTTGAAGTATTCCTGCTCACATATGCAAGTATAAGTAACTTTCACACTTAGATACCTGAAAGGTCATATTCGCGACCCCACTCACCCCTCTTATCCTGCCCGTGGATGAGGCTTATACGAATTTCTCCTACCCGCCTGCCTGTTGCGCCTGTGCGACGTCCTGAAGATTGCACAAGCTGCGAAAAATCATGTTCAGTTGCTGCCTCAAGGGCCTTAACTGGCCCGTTAATTAATGACGGGCGCGCCTCCGAACTCATAGTGCACCCGCCTTCAGAAATACCACGGTGACATTGGGATGCACGCCCGACATCACCATGCATCATTTTAGGCGGTGGCGTACGGGCCCCTGCCCCCACACGCCAACGGGAAAATTCTGCCCATAATGTTATTAAATATCTTGTTAAAAGTCTGCCTCTGCAACTCTACTGTGCTACCTTTTAATGTAGTTTCCCAGTTCACCTTAGCCAGCTCTGCCTTCATACCCTCATAGCTACCTTTATTTAGGTTTCAAACACTAGTCATGGACCCACTCTTCATTTCAAACTGAACATGAAATTCTATCATGTTGCGATCACTGGCACTGAAAGGCATGTTGTTCTATGTTGACATCTTTAACATTTAATCTCTCTTGCCCTTTACCCTACTCCAGACCTGCCCTTTTGTTCTTCCCTCTGCCTCATCTTTCAACAGTATTAAACCCATCACATTTGTGCCTTCCTTCAGTTTTGAGGAAAAGTTGTATTAGACTCGAAATGTTAACTGTTTCTCCACAGATGCTGCCAGACCTGCTGAGTATTTCCAGCACTTTCCGTTTTTATTCCAGTTTCACAACTTTCTTTTGTAAATTCACATTTAACTCCAAAATGAACAGCACTTGACATTGTTGGTAATTACACTTTATTTGCTGCATTAAAGGAATGCATTGTTTGAGGATTTAGTTTGTGGAGCTGGGTTTAAGGCTATGGTGTAGGGATGGCTTTGGAATGTTTGGGGTGACTCTGGTGTGGGGACAGCCCTCAGGTTTGGCGATGTCTATGGTGTGGGGATGGCTCCTGGTGTGCAGTTTGGGGTTGGGTTGGGGTTTGGGGATGGCTTACTGTGGGGCAACTCTGGATTTGGGGTTTAAGGATGGAGTTGGCTCGATTATGGGAAGACTCACAGTGGGATTTGGGCATGGCTCAATGTGAGTGGAATCCGGGGATGGGGTTTGGGGTCAGGGGATAAATGGTTGGGGTTTCGGGATAGCTCACTGTGGGGTTGAGTATTTGGAGGTAGCTCATTGTGGAGTTAGGGATTTGGGGTCAGCTCATTGTAGGGTTAGGGATTTGGAGGTGGCACACTGGGGTTTGGGATTTGGAGGCGGTTCAGTGTGGGTTTGGGATTTGGAGGCGGCTCACTGTGGGGATTGGGATTTGGAGGCAGGTCAGTGTAAGAATTGGGATTTGAAGGCGGCTCACTTTGGGGATTGGGATTTGGAGGCGAGTCAGTGTGCGGGTTGGGATTTGGAGGCTGGTCAGTGTGGGGATTGGAATTTGGGGGCGGGTCAGTGTGGGGATTGGGATTTGGAGGTGGGTCACTGTGGTGATTGGGATTTGGAGGCGGGTCAGTGTGGGGATTGGGATTTGGAGCTGGGTCAGTGTGGGGATTGGGATTTGGAGGCGGCTCAATGTGGGGATTGGGATTTGGAGGCGGGTCAGTGTGGGTTTGGGATTTGGAGGCTGCTCAATGTGGGGATTAGGATTTGGAGCCGGGTCAGTGTGGGTTTGGGATTTGGAGGCTGCTCAATGTGGGGATTAGGATTTGGAGCCGGGTCAGTGTGGGTTTGGGATTTGGAGGCAGTTCAGTGTGGGGATCGGCATTTGGAAGTGAATCAGTGTGGGGATTGGGATTTGGAGCCGGGTCAGTGTTGGATTGGGATTTGGAGGCAGTTCAGTGTGGGTTTGGGATTTGGAGGCACTTCAGTGTGGGGATTTGGACTTGGAAGTGGATCAGTGTGGGGATTGGGATTTGGAGGCAGTTCAGTGTTGGGATTGGGATTTGGAGGCAGTTCATTGTGGGGATTGGCATTTGGAGGCGGCTCCGCTGCAGATCCGGCCGCTGATTGACATCAGGGGCGGGGATGTTGTGACGTGTTTGCCGGGCTCGGTCACTCAGGGAGACGGAGCGGTCGGACGGTGAGGCCGGTGAGCGGGGCTCGGGTTTACAGCGGGCCGGGGAGTGGGCTGCTGGAGCCCGGCTTGCCGTTGCTCCTCTTTCCCCTGTGATGGCCTCCGGCCTCGGGGAGCCGCCAGTTGTTTATTCGGGTTGAATGCACTTCGTCCGAGTCCCGTGGATCCAGCCTGTGAGCGGCTTCGTTCCTGATAAACTGGGGTTTGGAGATTTTAATCTTGTTGTCGGGTCTGGGCTGGGAATTGAGTTTGGGAAGTTTATGGATGACACTGAATAGAAACGGTTCAGCTAAACAATTTCACCAATAATCTTTGCATGTTGATTCCAAATGTTATCTTTGTTGACATATGGATGCAAGTAAAATTGATTAGGCAGAATTTACAAGATTGGTTAGGGGTAAAAATCTGTTTGATGTTCCTTGTGCTGACAATCCTGTGGTTATTTTATCGATTACATTAGGTCCATATTTTTGTTACGTTCCATTTGTCAGTTTGCTGCTGCCCCTAGCAACGCATCGCTGTCATTTAATAATTTCCAGAAATGAGATGGAATTGGACAATCTCTGGTCTAATACCAACCAGTTAAGCAATTTTAATGTCAGTAAAACAAATTTGCAAAGTGTAAATGGTTTAAGAAGTGGGGAACGATATTAGAAACTGCCAAGAGAATGAAGCAAAGCTGTGTATATAGTGGCATACTGGAGGCTGGTGGGCAAGATTTGAAGGCATGGAATGAGATAGATTCTGTAGGGCCATTTAAACTTAGTGTTGAGTTCAAACAGACCCCATTTTGGCTGTTGCAAGGGCCTTAACCTGCAGTTTGGGATTCATGGGTTGCTGGAGTAGATGTAAAAGCTCTTGAAGAACAGATAAGGCCTATTTAAGTTTCACGATTGGAAGGTTTTTTTAAAATCCCCTGCTCTTTAAAAATTGAAGATGACAGGCTGCAGCTGTCAATGAGAGTTTAAAAAAACCTCTGCTCAACTGCTTAGATTGACAGATCATCTGGTGTATTTTAGGAAAAAAAGGTTACCACCTGGTCATGCAGTTCCAACAGAGTTCTTTGTTGACATTTCACTCAGGGCTATTATTATGTTATGGGCGCTTGGCTGAATTTTAAAAGCTACAATTATCTCAGCAGGGGCTCTGGGTTCCTAGTCTGATTGAGGGGTTAGAGAGTCTATTAAATGATTAGTTGTCTTTAATATGGGGCCTGAATTGCAGTTTGTTAATATAATAGATTAGCTAATTGAGATATAAAATCTTTGGGTTTCTTCACTAACTTTTTTTCGCTATCAAATGTGTAGGTGTGAGAACTGTATTTGATTTTTTTTTCATTTCTATATGAGGTCTGCCCATGGTGGATATTAGGTGAGTGGCTTTGGTGGTGGCATTGGGCCATGAGGGTATGAGTGGCCATGGTGGGTGGGGTGGGGGCATGAGTTGGCATGGGGTTGTGAGGACCCATGGGGTGGGGGGCATGAGTTTAGAGTTGGCATGGGGGGTAAGGGCTAGAGGGCCTAACAGCTTCTAAAATAACATGCACAGGTCGCAGAGAGCCAGAGTGGGCCTTATAACCAGCCTGCCTCTATGGTGCCTGCGATCTGCTTCTGGGGTTGGAAGGCCTGACTCAATCCCACCCCCACCTCCCCAGAGTGAAAATTGGATTTAAAGGGGCCCTTTAAACCAATGTGAATTTGCTGTGTTGGGAAATTTCCCGACTTGAGCTACCCGCCTCGGTCGTGAAAAATCTGACCTAAGGAGTTTGATTAGCAGGCTGCTTCACGGTTCTGTACTGAGGCATCATTATTCACAAGGTGGAAGTGGGGGTAGAGTTTTTTGCTAAATGTGGGCAGAGGAATTGTAGATAATGTAAAACAAGCAGACAAAATATAGGATGCTTTGGATAGATTGGCCTGGGGTGGGGTGAATGCTGAATGCCAGGTGTTATTTTACTGTAAATAAATGCAGGTAACAGGACTGCAATAAGCAGTGGGACTATGGAGAGACAAATATAGCATACCAGAGTTCTCAAGAACTTCACAATCTCCTTGAGTCCATTGAGATATGTGCTCATCTACTTCTGGCCTCTTGAGCATCCCTGATTTTCATCACTCTGAAATAAAATAAAAACAGAAAATATTGGAAATGCACAAGTCACTCAGCATCTGCAAAGCAGGAAGACAGGTTGATGGCTGCACTGTTAATTGCCAAGGCCCTACATCTCTCTGCCTTTCTTCCTTGCTTTCCACCTATAAAATCCATCTTAAAGCCTACCTCTATGACCATTCTTTTGGTCATCTGATCTAATATCTCCTTATGTGGCTTGGTGTCATGTACTTTGTAATAAAGAGGCTATAAGAGTAAAACTTGTTGAATGACTACACCTTCGCACCTTCAAAATCAATGTTGTGCAAGAAGAGATTAATAGTGGGAGACAACTGGACATAATTCAGAGGAATGATATCCATAAGCTTTTCTACATATTGGAAAAACTCTGCTGCCCATATCATCACTTTCAAGCTCTGCTCACCCATTATCCCTTTGCTGGCTGACCTACTTTGACTCCTGATCCACCAAACTCTCAACTTTAAAATCATCATCCTTGCTCTTGCCTCCTCTGTAACCGCCTTCAGTACTACAATCTTCTGGACAACATTCCCCACTCACTTCTCTCCACAAAATATGGCCATGTCTTCAGCCATCTGGGCCATATACTCTGAAATTCTGTCCCCAGGCTTCTCCATCTCTCCCATCTCTTTTCAGTCTTCTTTGGCCAATCTTTTAGTTACCCATCCTAATATTTCCTTCCTTGGTTCAGTGTGAACTTTTATCCAATTATGCTCCTGTGAAGTGCCTTGGGAGTATTTTTCGATGTTAAAGGTGCTGTCTATTATTGAAAATAGAGGGAATATATGGAAAAACTTGAGGGCATATGGAAGCAAAACGAGTAAACAGGGAAAGTGTACTTTAGAGTATTAACATTCCATTACTTGATAGGTATGTCAATTTAGCATAAATTGTTATTTCGCTGTGGCAAAAGTAGAAAATGCTGCTATAGATGGCAGGCGTTAGTGTAGATAATCAGCATCTGCATTCCTGGAATATTAACCTGTTTTCCTGCTTTGCAGATGCTGAGTGACTTGTGCATTTCCAATATTTTCTGTTCTTATTTTATTTCAGAATTTCACTGTTATTTTTTTCTTTATGCTATTACTGAGTTTTTTTGATTGCAGCAGTTTTAGGGCTTTTTTAGATTTTAAGGTTTAATTTTTTGCTAAAAACTACATTTTTATAGCCTTAATGTTGTATTAAATATAATTATTTACTTCCAATCAGTGAGAGTCATCAACATAATGTGAACACAGCACTGCCCCGTGTATAACAATTGTAGTGCTTCATCTATTATTTGAATATATATCATTAAAATATTGTTTTACTGTACAGCTAGCAGCATGGTTCTGATGCAGAAATACCCAGTAAAGGCCCATCAATCAGTAATCTGGTTAAGAAATGATAGTTTGATAAAGTGAATAAGGACTACTGAAGCTAGTTGTGCCAGAATTATTATCTGTTCATATAAGCACCACTATTTTCGATGTCAGCTGTGGCTCAGTTGGTAGCATTCTTGCCCCTGAGCCCTGCAAACAAAAATCAAAAGCTGACACGCCATTGCAGTAATGAAGGGAATGCTGCATAGTTGAAGGTACTGTCTTTTGATTGAGAATTAAGCTGAGGCCCTGCTGGCCCACCCTAGTGGACATGAAAGATCCCATGGTACTATTTCTAAGAAGAGCAGGAGAGTCATTCTCGATGTCCACAGAACATCCCAAAGCACTTTACAGCCAATGAAATGTAGTCAACTATTAAAGGAAACATGGCAGCCAGTTTGCGCACAGCAAGCTCCCACAGTGCAATGTTATGATGATCAGATAAACCATTTTTGTGATGTTGGCTTAGGGACAAATATTGTCCAGCACACCAGGGATAACATGCCTGCTCTTCTTCACAGTAGTGCCATGGGGTCTTTTATATCCACCCGAACAGGCAGATGGGGCCTCAGTTTACCTTCTCATCTGAAAGATGGCACCTCCAACAGTCCAGTACTCCTTCAGTACTACACTAGAGTACACTAGAGCCTACATTTTTGTACTCAATCCCTGGAGTGGGTCTTGAACTCAGAACCTTGTGAATTGGAGGCAAGAGTGCTACCCTTTTAAGACATCGCTTGCTGACCTTACCTTATTTTATATGAGGAAAATGGAAAAAGCATTGTTTTTAATATTTAACTGAAAATCATACGGTTACGTTATCACATCAGTTAAACACTCAAATTTCATGAGCTGTACTAATTGGCTGGGATCCAATGCAAGGCTTTCCAAGCTGATTTCCTCTTCCCTCATTCACATGTTGCATGCTGGAAAATATGCACTAATAGTTTCCCAACTATTTCACTTCAGACGTTTCCAATGCCTGCTATGTTTTTAATCTGCTATAAATAAGTGGAATAGATGAGCGCAGTGTTGGAGGGGAATTAGCTGAAATTCAATTTTTCACAACCCTCAACACAATCACAAAGCCTAAGTTATGAAGGAAAACATTTTTTTAAACATGTGCCAGCTTTTTATATAGTATTACCTAGGATTTGTGGCACAAAAATGGGAAATTCAGCCCAACAGTTTTACAGAGGAGGTACTAGGTACACTTTCGAAAATACAGAAGTACTAGTCAAGGGAAAAACATGTAAATAGACAATGGTTGCTCTATTTTTGACCATATTTGGATTTGGGTCTACATATGTATTGAGGAGGCAAAGTCTGAAATTAGTTCTGATGTTTATGACTTCTGGAAGCATTAAAAAGTAGCTTTTTGAATGAGGGAAAAACATGACAATACACAGAGGAGCCAAAACTCAGAATGATATAATCCTGGCAGTTATTTTGGGATGGTGCCTGCTGGTGCAGATGAGCATGAACAATATCTATTGTGCCTCCTCACTCCATGCCCCTAGAAGCTTGGCAATTCTTCCATCCTCAATAATGTTGCTGAGACCTCAAAGTTTTGTCCACGTACTCGCTCCTTGAATAAGGGGGCTAATCTGGCCAGATTTTAAATAACAATGAGTCTCTGTAGTGGTTCCGGTCCTTGGCTGGCCTGCACCCCCGTGGTTGGGCCTACATATGCCTCTGCATACTCTTAAAACTGGCAGCTGTTGAAACACTGAGTTCCTTTCCAGCCTCAGGACTGGTCAACTGCTGGATTAGGAAGCATCACAATATCCTTGTAAAAGAGCTTGGTTAAGTCTCATCTAAAATACTCCTGTTTTGGTCCCTGCACATGGTCTGGTATTATAGAGGCCCAGGGAAAGGTTCAGTGGATGATAATTGGATTGACATCTGGATTATAAACCCTTAGTCAGACATTACAGAATTGGAGAACTGGAACTTTTTTTTCTGGCAAAGTGTAGAGTTTGGAATGTTAAAATTGAGGTGCTGTTTGATGGGGAGCCAGTACATGTCACGGAGCACGGGGATGATGGATGATTGGGACTTTGTGTGGATTAGAATATGGGCAGCAGAGTTTTGAATGAGCTCAAGATTATGTAGCTTGGAAAATTGGAAACCAGCTGAGAAAGCATTGGAATGGACAGGACTTGAAATAAGAAAGGCACAGGTGAGGGAATTACCAGTAAATGAACTGAAAGAGGGGCAGAGTTGAACAATGTTACAAAGTTGCAAGTAGGCGACCTTGGTGATGAAGGAGATATGCGGTTTGAAGTTCAATTGAATGGGCCAAATATGACATCAAGGTTGCAAACAGTCTGGTTCAGCTTCAGTCAGTTGCCAGCAAATGGGATGGAGTTGGTCACGAGGGAACTGATTCCATGGAAGATTTCCACTGTCTTTGGTCCTCACCACATATGGCGTATAAAGAGAGTGGAAATCTTCCCCATTTTATTTGGAGGAAATTTCTGTCCATCCATGTACTGAATGTCAGACAAGCAGTGTGACAATATAAGACTGAGGCAACTCAGAGTACCTCCATTAATATTAATTGCATACTTGTGTGATGTGTCACAATGTTAATTAGGCTGGAATAATTTCTGGTTTAAAATTAGTATTATGACGGTCCAAAGCAATTTTTTAATGTCTTGAAATGCACGCAGTTCACTATTTTCTGGCTCACATGCCTCCTGTTTCAATGGATTACAGTAGATTTCAAGCTTAAAAGCTTTGAATCACACATTAGATTAAAAATACTGAACTTAATAGTACCCCATGCCAGACTGTAGCCATATCTAAGCAGTGGTGAGCTCTATTATGTACTGACTGGAGCATTCAATTAACCTTACCCTTACACTGCCCTTCAATAAACACTTTCTTAATTTATCATTAAGAGTGCAGCCACTCCTTTCCTATCTCTTTAGACCATTTGCATAGAGCAACCTGTTTGCCACGGTATCATTCCTTCAGTAACAGAGTTGAGCTGGAAGTAGCAGGAGTGTATTGTTGAAGTCTTATGGGTCCTTCTTAGAATAGAATCATAGAATAGTTATACACAACTGTTGTGCCAACGACTGGCCTTGGCAAAGTAAGCTGAAGGTTACTTAATTTGAAATGAGATGTATTTAAAGTGTTTGTATAAATATGTTAGGTATGAATTGCCAAGTTTTTTTTGTAGGACTTAGGGGCATGTGTAAGATGTAATCCGTGTTCTCAATAATTTCCCCATATCTAAAGCTACTAAAACAAACTGATCTTGGTGTCGTGCTTTAGAATTTCTCACGAATCATTGAATGGTTGCAGCAAAGTAAGAGGCAATTCAGCCTGTCAAATTCATGCTGACTCTCTGCCCTTTCCCAGTAGCCCTGCAGGATTTTTCTCTTCAGGTGCTTACCCAATTCCCTTTTGAAAGCCACAATTGCATCTGCCTTCACTGTCCTGTCGGGGAATGCATAAAAAAGCTTTTTTCTCATGTTGCCTTTGGTTCTTTTTCCAATCACTTTAAATCAATGCCCTTTTGGTTCTTAATCCTTCCCATGAATCTGGGAAGAATATCCTGCAGTCAGCATCGCGGTGAAGCAATCACTTCAAAAAGTGAGGTCAGCACAGAGGTGGTTGGTGAGTAGTGGGTAAGTGTTTTTCTCCAGTTTAAAATAGATAAAGGTAAGGGATCTAGTTTTTATTTAAAGTACATAAATAATTTGACTTTTTTAACTGTATTTAACTTAAAGTAAGGGTTTTTTTTTCAGCTAGAGACACGGCAGGACAGCTCAGTCCCATGTTATGTACTGCCTGCAACACGTGGGAAGTCCTAGACGCTCCTTGCGCTCTGACCGACCACGTGCAGGAAGTGCCACCAGTTGCAGCTACTTGAGCTCTGTGTTTTGGAACTTGAGTGGCAGTTGGAGACACTGAGGTGCGCCCGTGAGGCTGAGAGTTTTGTGGATAGCCTGTTTTTAAATGTGGTCACCCCACAGCTTACAGAAGTGCAGACAGAGAGGGAATGGGTAACCATCAGTCAACAGAAAGGTGTCAGGTAGGTAGTCAGGAAATCCCCAGGGTGCATCTTGCTCGAGAACGGTTTTTCTGTGTTGGAAAATAGTAAGAGTGATGGTTCCTCTGAAGAGTGCAGCCATGCTCATGGCACAGTGAGTGGCTCAGCTGCACAGTGTGTGGGAGGAAAAAGAGGGGAAGAGCAATAGTGGTAGGAGACTTGATAGTAAGGGGAACAGACAGGCATTTCTACAGCCGTAGACATGACTCCAGGATGGTATGTTGCCTCCCTGGTGCCAGGGTCATGGATGTCACTGAACGGCTGCAGGCATTCTGAAAGGGGAGGGCAGACATACAGAGATCGTGGTACATATTGGTACCAATGACATAGGTAGAAAGAGGGATGAGGTCCTGCAAGCAGAATTTAGGGGGCTAGGAAACAGATTTAAAAAACAGGACCTCAAAGGTAGTAATCTCTGGATTGCTTGTGGTGCCACGTGCCAGTGAGTATAGAAATAGGAGGTTGATCCAGATGAATGCATGGCTGGAGAGATGGTGCAGGAGGGAGGGCTTTAGATTTCTGGGACATTGGGACTGTTTATGGGGCCGTGGGACCTGTATAAGGCGGACAGGTTGCATCTGAACCGGAATGGGACCAACGTCCTTGTGGTGAGCTTTGCTTGTGCTGTTGGGGAAGGTTTAAACTAACTTGGCGGTGTGGGGGGTGTGGCAGGAGGGGGGGTGGTGGGGGGGTGAGGAGGGGGTTGGGGGGGATCCTGAGAGGAGGTTCAGCAGAGGGAGATGCACAGCTAAAATTAGAAGAGAGAGCAAGTGAGTCAGGAAGGCACAGAAGTTGTAGGCTAGTTAAGGCACAAGGGAGTTTGGCAATGTTGGATGGTATTTATTTTAATGCAAGGAATCATCAATGCATTAAATGCATCAGCAATGCCTCCACCACATCCTCTGGATTTAATGGGAGGACTGTCCACAAATGCTAATGTCCTTGAAACTGGGTCCACACGCATTCAGGCAAAATTCCTGCAAAATCAACTCCTAACGATTGGACAGTGTCCGAATGGCTGAAAAGCATCTCCCCCATCAGGTCTTGTTTTCTCAACTCAAATGGCCAACGTTCCATGGGTGGAGAAATAAAAACATTTCAAAGATACTCTGAAGCTCTCCTTGAAGCATGGCAGCATTGACATTAATGACTGGAAAGAAATTGCTGACAGTCATTCATAATGATAACAACTTGTTCATCAAGCATTATGTTTTGAGTCACATGCCTTAAGGACGAGGCGGAGCAGGAAAGAATAGGATGCACTTCAGATCCCACTGCTTCATGGGATTGCGTTTCCTGAATTTTGAGCGTTAAGTTGGTAAGGTTCAGAAGGCATGTGAGGCCTGTTCTGCTGGTGTGCCCAAATACACAGTTATAGTGTATTTCAGGGCTTTGTCCTTGGTTTCTTCCTATTGATCATCTGTATGATAACACCACAAGCGTGAGGTCGATTTTAACAAACATGTTGGAAACACTCTTCGCAATCTTTGCAGCTACTAATGACTCTTGAGCGACTCTTTTACTGCCCAGTTCTCTGCCCTGTTCACCCTGTTAAACTCTCTCCAGTACCATCTTTGCTGTTTAAAGTTTAAAATTCTCAACCTAGTGTTCTAATCCTTCTCTGACCTTGCCCCTCCCTGTAACTGTAACTTCTTCCTTCATCCTTACAACCCTCTGACAGCTGTGTTCCACCATCTCTGGCCTTATGCATTCCACTTCATTGGCTCACCATTGGTGGCCATGTCTTCAACAGTATAGCCCTTCAGCTCTGGAATTCCATCCCTAAATCTTTTCAAATCTCTCTCTTCCTTTAAGATGCTGCTTAAAACTTACTTAGCTCATTGGGCAAACTTTTAACCACCTGTCCCAATGTCTCCCTCTTTGTCTTGGTATCAATTTTTGTAGGTTAACACTCCTCTGAAGTTCTTGGGAACATTTTACTATGTTAAAGGTTCTATGTATTTGCAAGTTCTTACTCTTAACTCCACAAATGTCCTTGGCTGCCTACTCGAGTCAAAGCCAGTTGTGTGCAAAATCTATCTTGAACTGAGCATTGTACACACATCCAGCTTGTTGCTTCTTCCACATCAGCCATTGCCTTAGGATAGTGTCACTCCACCACTGCTGAAACCACCACCCATTTGTTAATCACCTTAGACTGATTGGATGCTACTCACTCAAGAGTTGTACCGTTGTCCTTTAGCATTCTCTTCTCAGACCACTTGCTAGTTCTCTGGCTCCCTTCAAAAGCCTCATAAAAATCCATCTCTTTGACTGTCATTTTAGACTTTTGTCCCTCTCATTCTAAAATGTGAGACAGAGTATATGAACCCTGGAACTTCCAACTGAGGTACCTAGATGGTAGACGACCTGCAAGAGCGTTTCCAAAATGATCAGTTTTATGTGTTGAGTAACTGCCCCATTTCTCCCTTGCTGTATAATAATATGCATAAATGTTTGTCTTAATGATAGCACTGTTTTCCTTTTGACAGTTGACATTATCCTTTGAAAGTTAGGGCAGGGGATGGGGGCTAGGTGTATCTCACTGTTTGCATAAAAGGTTTGAAAGCCAGCAGTGTCAATATGAGTTGTTTCTAAAAAGTAATGGGTACTGAATTAAATAAATATTTCCACTTCATTAAATTTATCCATGCAACAAGTTCTGTCTGAAAACTGGCCTCTAAATTGTTTATTGCATATTTAGAACATTTTCTAACAGCTCACCATTTTTAATGATTGTAACGTTGGAAAAAATATATTCAAAAGATCGAAGAAGTCAAAATCGAATTTCAGGTTGTCAGTTTAAAAAAAGGTCAATCTTGTATTGATAATATGTTCTTATTGTGATGTAAAACTAAGATGATAAAGAGCTTTCTTTGCCAGAGTGAGATACTTTCCCTCCAGATCTACTTTTCTTTAAATTTTTCTGCTCCAGAGTGGCAGGCGGTGACTCGTGGGGTACAGCAGGGATCAGTGCTTAGGCCTCAGCTATCTATAAATGATTTGGATGAGGGAACCAAATGTAATATTTCCAAGCTTGCTGACAACACAAAACTTGATGGGAATGTGAGTGATGAGGAAGGTGATAAAAGGCTTCAAGATGATTTAGATAAGTTGAATGAGTGGGCAAATACATGGCAGATGCAGTATAATGTGGATAAGTGTGAAGTTATCCACCTTGGTAGGAAAAGTAGAATGGCAGAGTATTATTTAAATGGTAAAAGCAAAATACTGTGGATGCTGGAAATCTGAAATATAAACAGAAAATGCTGGAAAAACTCAGCTGGCTAACAGCATAGAAAATAAGAAAAAGAAGAGCTCTGAAGAAGAGTCATAAGGACTTGAAATGTTAACACTGTTTTTCTCTCCACAGATTATTTAAAAGGTGATCAATTGGGAAATGTTGATGTACAAAGGGACTCAGGTGTCCTTGTACACCAATCACTGAAAGCAAACGTGCAATTGCAGAAAACAATTAGCAAGGCAAATGGTACGTTGACCTTCATTGCAAGAGGATTTGAGTACAGAAGCAAGGATGTTTTATTGCAGCTGTACAGGGCCTTGCTGAGACCATACCTGTATTGTATACAGTTTTGGCCTCCTTACCTAAGAAAGGATTTACTTGTCATGGAAGGAGAACAGCAAAGGTTCACCAGGCTGTTTCCTGGGATGGCAAGATTATCGTATGAGGAGAGATTGAGTCTTCTAGGCTTGTATTCACTGGAGTTTAGCAGAATGAGACGGGATCTCATTGGAACATATAAAATTTGGACAGAGCGGGACAGACTGGATGCAGGGATGTTGTTTTCTCCGGCTGGGGGTGTCTAGAACAAGGGTCGGACTCAGGATACAGGGTAGGCCATTTAGGACTGAGTTGAGGGGAAATGTCTTCACTCAGAGATTGATGAACCTATGGAATTCTCTACCACAAGACTTTGGAGGCCAAGTCACTGAATATATTTTAAAAGGAAATAGATAGATTTCTAGATTCTAAAGGTTTCAAGGGGTATGAGGAGAGAGCAAGAGTAATGCGTTGAGATAGAGGATCAGCCATGATCATATTGAATGGCTTGAAAGGCCAAATAACTTACCCCGTTCTTATTTTCAATGTTTTTGTTTCCTTCTGTTTGTGATGTTTTGTGATCTGCAACTTTCCCAGCATCCTCTGACTAATTTTCAGGTTATATAAATCATGCACTTTGCTTCCATCTTATATAATTTATTCCAATAATTTAGAATGAGTTAAGGGTTGACCTTAGAATTAAAATAAAAATTCCTACATTTTTACTTTGACTGTAGAAACATCACCTAATATTTTTTAAATTGTAGAATTATTACAAATACAAAAATCATATTGAAATTTGAATGGAATTAAAACTTTAAACAAAGTAGTAAACCCTTTGAAGCATGTATGTGGCATGGACTGGGTGCTTTTCTAAATAATGGCAGGATAAAATTTAGCAACCAGGAAGATTTCCTAATGTCCTACAATCTGATTAATGAGCTTATTCACTATACATTTCAGAGTATGTCTTGGCTGTGCTGTAATTCATGTTGAATCTGTTGGTGCTTCTCTTTCATTTGTATTTGTATGAATAATTTGTTTAGTAACTGAAGAGCTCAAATTTAATTATATTGGTAATATATGTTCTCTTCTGAGGTAATGCTAAAGTTACGTAATGTATGTCCGTAAACTGTTGGCACCAACTGCCAAAACCTAGTTAGTAAACATGATCATGCACCCACTGGATTAATCCCCCATACTGAACTTGAAGCATTTCTTTAAGTAAAGGCAAAGGGAAAGCATCTAAAGTAGATCAAAGAGGAAACTGGATTTTGAAATCTTGCGGCAGCAAACCTTTTAATTTATTTAAAAAATTTTTTACCAGGCATTAATAAAACAAGGTGGATGAAAAAATTGAGGGGATGTAATGAACTAATGGCAGCAAAAGGAGTGCATTAAAAGAAGGAATGCATTTATTTGGCAGCAATTTATCACACCATTTTACCTTGCATCAAAATAATCAGAAGTATTAAATACCCTGATGCATTTGTTTTCTAATGACCATATTGCCAAATTCTGTTGTTGCGAGTTATGAAGATAAAATGATAGTATTAATGAAAATTACACTACCTACTGCTTGTCATTGAACTCTGGATGTTGCTATTATTGGAAAAAGTTTGGAAATATCATGAGTTGCCACTTAAGTACTCAAGATGAAGAGAATAACTAAAGTGCTGGAAATTCTTATAATGTAAAGATTTCTAAAATGCCTAATGATTCATTCAACACAAATATGAAGGATGATTCATTAGAGCTTGTTCCATTTAAAACAGAGTCATGCCTAAAGCTATCTGTTTTTGTCTTTTAGATACAAACTGATCTGCTTTATTACAACGATGTAGCATTGGAACCCCTAGCTGGGAGATCAAAGGTTGAATCCCAGTCTACATTGATACCTGCACTCCAGAGGTCAGTTTATAAAAATTATATAACAATCATCACGTAGATCCCTCTGTCATTATTCCCATATAGCTGCTAACAGATTGCCTAATTGATGGAAATCACAGCGATGTTTGCAGTTTGTATTTTTCAGTCTCCTAAGAATAGCACAGATGAAATCCTGAAAGGTTTTACATTTAGCTCACTGTATACAATATAAGAATTGCGGTGCTTACCTCATAGGTGCACAGCTCTCTTCTGATTAAAATGACCCAATGATTCAAGACAACAATCAACTCTCTTTAGTGGAGAACTAAAAATTCTAATACTGAATGGGTTTTTTTCTGTGTCTCGCAAGCAGTATCTGAATTAAGTGCAATGAAAAATACTATCAAATCTTATTATACAATTTGTTTAGTTGAAAACAGTGTTTTGAAAGGTTATTGGTTGAATTTAGGAATTATGTACTCTGCCTGAAATTGTAATCCTAATTTTGGTGGTCGAGTGTTTTAGGAAATTGAACTGTAATCAATGCTAGCCTGGGTGATTTACCAATATTAGAGGATTTGGCACAAAAGAGAAAAATGGTTTACAGTATTTTTTCAAAGAAAAGAAAACATGAGTTGCTATTATGTTTTGTAAGAAATAGTTATATAAAAATTAAGTCAGTATTTCTTCTAATCCAAACATTTTGGTGTAACTAATTACTTTAGATGCCAGAAGTAAATGAACATATGAATCGCAATTTTTTGAAAATGTTATGCTAGAGATATAGGGCCATTAATTCTGAACTCTTCGGTGTTGTGGGGGGGGGGGGACGGACGACGACGACGACCCCAGAGATGCGCTGGGGCATCCCCTTGGGAAGTTCACAGGTAAGGTTTGCATGGCAATTGCCCAGAAGTGAAAACTTCCCCTGGGAAATTGTCCTGCACTGGGAACCATCCGAAAATGTGATTTTAAATTGCAAACTTCAGATGGTTCTGACAGGGTTGCATCAATAGTTATCCAGCAAAAGTCAGATTTAAAACCACTTCTAACTTCTGGGTAACTATTGTACAGACCCAGACCGACCCCATGGGATTCCACACACCGTCTACTCCTCCGAGCCCCAGGGGACTCTCTTTTCCCGCCCCCTTCCCCATCCAACTACCCCACCTAAGGGACTCCCCCACACCTCCCCGACTCCCCAGGAATCTTTTACTACCAACACTACCCCCACCAACAAATGCCGATCCTACCACTGACAAGTGCCAACCCTACCCCCGACCTCGGACTCCCCCATCCCTCGTACCAGCCTCCCCCCCCACCCCTGCAAATCCTATCCACTTACCTTTTCCCTAACCTGTCAGGATCCTTTAGATTTCAAAGGACTTTTAAACTTAGTAAGTTTACGCCAGCTAGTGCTGTAAAAAAGGGGCGCAGCTTTACTTTGACTCTCCTGCACTTCAAAACTGGGCCCTGGGATGCACTGCATTGCTTGCATCTCACCCGGCCTGAGTCTGAAGGTCGGGGGAGACAGGCTGAGAAAAAAAATAATGTAAGTAATTGGGTACAGAGTGACAATCTGACACTGATTGCCTCTCTGAGGAAGTTCAGGCCCTATAAAGTATTGTTATACAAAGCCCATTATAAATACATTTGCTGGTCTGGGCTACCTTAGTTTGTCATTGATGTGCTGAACCCTGTTTACTTAAATACCAAATTCTTGTTCTTGCCTTTATTAAGAAACAAAAATGCAACTACAGAATAAGCTAAAGGAAGGCAGAATACGTCTAAATTTTCTGAGGCAGTAAAGTAATGTATCTTAAGGAAGAAGACAGACTTGAAATGTTGGAAGTAGTCTTCAGGCAACTTCTGACTCCTGTCCCATCTTGAAATGATAACAAAAGCCCCAGAGGGCATCAAAAAAAGAAAGATGTGCATTTCTGTAGCTCTTTACATGACCCCAGGATATACTCGAGTGGCTTGCAGCCAATTAAATATGTTTGAAATGTGGTCATTATTGTAATGTAGAAAAATTACACACCAGAACGCTGTCATGTGTAATCTTCAGGTATTTCTGAATGAACTAAACTCAGCTGCAGAGTCATTGCTGTAAATGACCAGACCTGGGAAAATTAGCCAGGTTTTATTGTTCGCGATTGTGTTATCTGCAGATTCCTGCTGGAATTGTTTGTGTGGATATTGAATGAGGATTGCATTAGGCCCAGTTTTCATAACCTCTGTCATGAAACTCATTGATCCGTGGAGATTGTAACATTCAGAGGTACAGGATGTTCTAATTCTGTTTACATTGATTCCTGCCTCGGAATCAAGGGTGGGACCCTCTGGGAGTATTTTGACAAGTTCCCAGAACAGTTCAAGGGTCAGTGAACAATTCTTCTCAAAGTCAGTTAGAGGTAGTCTGCTAGCCAGGAAGTGTCACAGACACAGGGACAGGAATAGGCCCTGTTAAGTAAGTTAGAAGAAAGGAGCAAAGAAATAGGCTCCGAATTAAAACGCTGCAGACTGTGGGTCATTGGGGCAAAGATACCCTTTTGGAGCAGTGGTGTTCTGCTTGGTATGGCCATAGATCTGAAAGTGTGCTTGTGAGCTAGTGTTGATTGACTCCGGAATCCAGGGGAAGGAATCTCAGAAGGTGTGATTGAAATCCTGCGAGGTGGGCCATTGTTAAAGCCATCCGAGTGGGAGAGACATTTGTAGAGAATCCCAAGGCAGGATCTTCAAAGGGGAGGTGGGAAACCCTTGTGAAAAAGACAAAGTTTCAGTGAGATTGGTTGACTCACAGTGGTACTAAAGTCTGGGTGATTTCCTGAGATCTGCCTTGGTTATATCTGTCATTTACTCTACAGTATGGTGTGCTTGACCATGGTTTGTCTGTTAAATTCACATGTACCTCATACTTATCCTGAATGTTAGAGTATAAAATACATATTGTAAATTGTTTTTTCTTTCTGAACTTGTATAGTCAATTTTTGTTTGTTCTAAACCCGTGGAATCTTGTGGCTTTATTCCAAAAGCAGCTGTCTTAAAACTTAACCTTTGTCTACATTAAACAAAATTATATTGGCCCCTAACTGGACATTCCCCCCACCCCCCAACGTCCCAGGGTCTGGCCAAGGATCGTAACATAAATTGGGGGTTCCTGCGGGATTTCGGATCCACAGACAAATATGAGTGCTGATACTTGCTGAGATTAAGGTTTATAAGATGTCCACAGTGAATTTTACTATACTGATTGAAAAGCAGAATTACTTCATCCATTGCTATGACCTTGCTGGAGAGAGAAGATTTATCCCTGAGTGATTTGCAACAATTAACCAAGGCTAGATTAATTGAATTAGTAGAAAAGTTAGAGTTAGAATTAAAAGCAAGGCCTAAGAAATCAGAAATTATTGAGGTAATAGTACAGCATCTGGGATAGGAAGAAGCAAATGTGAATTTAGGTAACAATTCAGTTGAATTATCTAGAATCGCAGATGAAGCAACTTGAGATGGCAAAAGAAATGGAAATGCGAAAGCTTGAGCTCGAGTTTCAGAGGAAAAGAAATCAAACAGCATGAACGGGCTAGAGAAAAACTTCGGGTACGGAGTGAAAGAGAGTCTAGTCATTTGGATGCTTTGATATAACAAAGAATCTTTGCCTATTGCCTAAATTCACTAAAGACGGGGTTGAGAGAGATTTTATATCATTTGAAAAGGCAGCTAAATAACTAAATTGGCCAAGGGAGACACGGATTCTCATTTTGCAAAGCGTTTTGGTTCGGAAGGTAATGAATGTGTGTTCTAGTCTTTCAGAAGAGCAGTTTTCTGATTATGAAACAGTTAAAGCTGCTGTACTTAATGCTTATGAACTTGTCCTTGAAGCACGTTAGTTGCAATTTCAGACTTTAAAGAAAAGACCAAATGAGATGTTTGTAGAATTTGTTAGGGAAAAACAAATACTGTGGGATTGGTGGTTTCAATCCCTGAAGTTAGCACAAAATTTTAAGAATGAGCAGGAACAAATGATATTCCAAAATAGCATTCCAATAGTTATTAGGTCACACCTGAAAGATCATAAGGTTTCTAAGGTACAAGAAGCAGCAGTTCTGGCAGATGGGTGTGATGTATCACATAGGCAGCTAGGATGCAGTAGATTGATCTCCCTCTAATCCAACAGGGAAGCTGGAAGAACAGGGAACAATTTAGTTTTACAGAAGAGGCTACAGTCAAGAAAAATGATAGTGTAGAGAATAAAAGGGATAAAAATAAACTGGTATACTTTTATTGCCGTAAGACTGGGCATGTCAAAGCCCATTTTAACACTCCTACTAATTAAGCATATAAAACCTGACAAAGATGATGACATTGTTTACGTAGATGATGACATTGGATTGGTTGTGTTTGAGAGCCTAGGATGTAAAACTTGTAAATTCTGTTTTATGAATACAACGTTTTTAAATGTCTCTTTAATTCAGAATAAAATCCTGTCTGACAACATGCCTAGGTGGCTTGTTTACTATGGAGACAGGGGGTTGGGGGGCCCAGTTTGAGACTTGCTGACCAAGGTGCAAAATTCTCACACCTGAAAACAAAAGCAGGAACAGCTCTGCAGACTTTCTGTCGCCAAGGTCTCAAACAGAAAGAGAGAGGAAAGGACTGCAGCTAATATGGTCAGCAAAGAACAACGGTGTTGCCTTTCTATGAACTACCAGGCAGAATGCGGGAGGGAAGATAATCTCTGGTCAAAGAGATCCTGTGGCAGCAAAAGCAATTTGGAAGACCTGGCACAGCTGGGAGGAAAAGAATCACCAGAACAGGCCCTGCTGCTGTGGTACTCAGTTCGGGACTTCTTCAAAAATTGAGAAGGACCTTTGACAGTCACTTGATGTTATGGCTTGGCAAAATGGGGAGAAGCGAACCCGCTGGAAGCTGGGACTGACATTGGACTGGTTCCTGTAAAAGCTGCAACTCTGTGGAGAGAGTTCAGTGAAGTATAACTGTTTTGAGGGGGTTTTCAGTCATGTTAAACCTTAAGGGTAGATATCTTTTCTGTGGTTTAGAACGCCAGTTTCCTACTAAGTAATATTTGGTTGACATTGCTTTTAGTTTGTTTGTTACAGTAAAAGCCTTAAAACCTAAAATCTTGTTATAAAAATACTTTAAGTTGGTAACTGGGAACTCCCAAATCTCTTGTTTAAAGTTATTGTTCTCTGTGGGGGTTGCAACACCTGTCTTTGGCTTACAGCTACCTCATCCTTTTCAAGCGTATCTTTTATTTGTTACATTGAGATTCTCTGCCATCTATGCTTATATCCCTGGAAATTGTTTTAGGTGATCACTGGCCTGGCAAAAACAGGAAGGCAGATTATTATCTGAGTGGCTATAAATTGAGAGAGGGGAATGTGCAACGAGACCTGGGTGTCCTTGTACACTCTTGTACACCCTTGTACATGTTGAAGATAAGCATGCAGGTGCAGCAGGCAGTAAAGAAAGCAAATGGTATGTTGGCATTCATAGCCAGAGGATTCGAGTACAGCAACAGGGATGTTTTGGTGCAATTGTACAGGGCCTTGGTGAGACCACACCTGGAATATTGTGTGCAGTTTTGGTCTCCTTATCTGAGGAAGGATGTTCTTCAAAGGAAGGAGGGAGTGCAGCGAAGGTTTACCCAACTGATTCCTGGGATGGCGGGACTGGCCTATGAGAAGAGATTGAGTCGATTAGGATTATATTTGCTGGAGTTCAAAAGAAAGAGGGGGGATCTCATAGAAACCTATAAAATTCTAACAGGACTAGACAGGGTATGTGCAGGAAGGATGTTCCTGATGTTGGGGGAGTCCAGAACCAGGGGTCACAGTCTAAGGATATGGGGTAGACCATTTAGGACTGAGATGAGAAGAAATTTCTTCACCCAGAGAATGGTGAGCCTGTGGAATTCGTTACCACAGAAAGTAGTTGAGACCAAAACATTGTATGCTTTCAAGAAGGAGTTAGATATAGCTCTTGGGGCGAAATGGATCAAAGGGTATGGGGAGAAAACAGGAGCATGCTATTGAGTTGGATGATCAACCATGATCATAATGAATGATGAAGCAGGCTCGAAGGACCGAATGGCCTACTCCTCCTAGTTTCTATGTGCTCCCAAGGGACACACCATGGTTCAGTGGGTTAAGAAAATGTTCACTTGCTTTGTTGCATAGCTGTTTCCTTACCTCGTCTCAAACAGTTGCCAACGTTTCATGATTGTTGGTCACTCTTGAGTACAAATACTCAATTCTTCATGTGATCCTGGGCTGCCAGTATTGTCAGACTATTTAGTTATGTGAGGGGGGGCTCCCACAGCAAGGACAAAACTTGTCACCACCCGATATTTATATTTGCATTACAGTACTTCCTGGCAGGAGTGACTAGATATATACATTCTTGGAGCTCAGCCAAGTGTTCATAATGAGGCCATCTGGAAAAAAACTGATGCCTGGCCATCTGTTCTGTTATGTTGTTCCAGTTGCCAGGTGGTCTCATTATGAATGCATGGCTGAGCTTCATGAATGGCTAATACACTCAGCACTGCAAGTAATATTGACACATCCTTGTCGGCAAATGATAGCTTCGTTTGATGTTTTTATTACCACGTAATAACCTGATCTTTCTTTGAACAGTTTTTAATGCCCATGTGTGTTTATTTACACAATATTGAGAGGTGTGAAGTGGTTGAAGGCTTTGTTTAAAAAATTGATATTGTGAATATCTCTGGTTGACAGCTTTAAGAGGCTGCAAGATGAGTAGTTTTTTTAACAGAAGAAACTTCAAAACCTCTTTGCTAATTGTGTCAGTTTCAGGAGCATTTTAAAGGCTTGGCAGACTTGCCAATGGCTCATTGGTTCTACACATATTGGATACTGGAAGAATGGGTATGGAGGATGCATGGGGGCATTGGGAATATGAGGGGGCATAGGCTTGAAGAGGGAATGAGGGCTTGAGGGCCTAACAGTCATGATTACAACTAGGTCAATGCCCCAGTAAATGGAAGTGGGCCTTGTAGCCTCCTGGCCTTGCCATCTTCTCATAATTGCTGCCTTGAGCCTGCCTCCAGAGGTGGCGGGCCCATGTCCACCCTACTCTCTCTTCCCTGGAATGAAAATACAGAGAGAAGGGGCCTCCTTAACAGAGAGGGGTTTGTGAAGTTAGTAACTTTCCTGATTCCTAATACGCACCTCCTTGATGAAAATCCAGCCCATAATGAGCGTTGTTCAGTGATGCATGCATTGCCATTCCTGGCAACAGAAAACTGTGCCAAAATAATATTCATACATGAATTAGAAATATGCTAGACAGCATGGATGAAAATAGGGCACAACTTATATTTGCTTTCTTTGTGCTGTTTGTGTACTTAATAGATACTGTTGATTTCTACTGCAATATTGTCCTGAATCTTTTCATTTTTATCCTTATATTTGATGTGTATGCTGTAAATGATTGAACTGTTTATCCTCAAACAGTTCACGTACTGCTGGTAAAAATGCATGCTAACATCCGCTGATTCTTGAAGTTCCCTTTTGAGATTTGATCTTATAAATTTCATCACATCAGAGAAATGGCATCTTGACAACTAAAGTTATTAAAATTCAAAAATAGTGTTTCTTTCCTTCTTCTTGTGCATTGTAAGCTATTAGTGAACAATAGTATCCAGAGCAAAAGGTGGCTGTGGATCAAGATTGATTTGAAAGTTTAGAAGTCTGCCTATGATTGCTGACCATCTGATCTTTAGTTTTGCCATTGCCAGCAGGAGTGTTCACCAAACAACTGCAGTTGCTTTCTGAGCGGACCACAGCTCTATTAAAGGATCAACCCTTTCCTTAAAATAAACCTAAATAGCTATTTCCTTTAGAGTTAAAAGTGGTTTGGGAGCAATCTAAATGATTCCAGACCTGGAAAAAAGGGGGCTTTCAAAAATAGAAGCACTGGAAATTGGACAATTAAAGCCTAATTCTGCAACTGACATTCCCTAGTTAAAAAGAAAATTGTCAGTTGTAGCCTTTACAATTAAGTCCCATTAAATAATTATGCACATAAAAACTGAAATAAGCAGGAAATTGAGATGGAATGGCAGAAACAAAGCAAGGCTCAGCAGTGTCTGTGATTTCCGATTTTCTACTATCTCTGAGCACCAGTGATAGGTAGTTTCAGCCAAGGCACAATAAGGCCTTAGGAAATAGGATGGTAAGGGTAGTCATTGTTGCTGCCTCATATTCTCATGTTTAAAAAAAAACAACCATTTATTGAATTTGGTAACAGTTGTAATGCTGGAGGAGTTTGCTTTTGTAGAAGCTCAAATTAAAGAATTTCAAGGCTTTAAGCTTGTCTCTCCGGATTCCTCCCTGTGAGCTGTGCTTGTCGACATTAGAGATGCTGGCAGGGAGTAATACTTGTAACAGCTTAGCACTCCAAAAGAATGCCAATGCTCTGAGCTGACAACAATTGGGCTCCTGTTAATTTTGAACCCTGTGTAGGCTTCTCTGTAGAAAAGTAGTGAGGGTATTTTTGTACAGCAGCTGTTCTCTGAAAGCCACATATGGAAGATTTGAAAACTGGAGTGTGTTGCAGAGCTGGAATACTTGGCACATATCATTGCGGGAATTCAAGATCCTCACGCCCATCCTGTTTGTTGCTGACTCACTACTTGTGTTTAAATGTCCATAATTATAAGCCTGCTGTAACCCAGAGGTTTCTATCTTTGAAAAGTACCAATTGAGAGCACCTGATCACAACGGCAACGTTTGTGTTTATCTCACTAAACAGCAAAATGCACTGAAATCGGTTTCGTCATTGGTGATGGTTTGCAAATAATATAGTTGTATCAGTCACAGGGCTATCAAACCTGTAATTTACACATTAGAAGATATTTTCACATTGTGTGTATTGGGGAATTCAATTCAAATCCCAGAATTGGTTTGGTGAGACCACATTTGGAGCACTGTGTGCAGTTTTGGCCTCCATATTTAAGAAAGGATGCACTTGCATTGGAGGCAGCACAGTGAAGGTTCACTAAATTGGTCCCAGGGATGAGGGGGTTGACCTGTGATAGACTAAGGGTGGAATTCTCCGTGCCTGCTGGCAGCGGGCTTGATAGCTGGTGGGCGCAGACAATATGGTGCGATCGGGTTAACGACGGCGGGAAGGCAGGTCGCGATCGTTCGCTTAGCCCACCAATGGCGGGCCGCATTTCCCGCCAACGGTTGGCGGGGAGCTCATTGTAATACATCAGGCCATCCCGCCAGGCTCTGGACCCCCACCAGATTGTCCGTCCACGTTAGTGGGAAAGCACATCAACATGTTTCAAAGCAGCACACAGGCAATGTGCACTTGGCGGTCTTCACTTTGGTGAACTGAGGTGAGTGAACAGCATCGTTTTCCAGGATCGCCTTTTGCTATACAGGCTTCAGGGGTGCTGGGGGCCAGGGTGAAGTGCCACCCTGCCTCGGAGGCGACTGTTTTCAGTGGGATGGTGTCCAGAGGCAACTGCTGCCTGCCCCCTGAGGTGACTGTACTGAGGGTGGGGGCATCCAGGAGCAACTGCTGCCCTGCCACGGAAGTTACTGTACTCGGGCTGGGGGTATCCGAAGGCAACTACTGCCCTGGTGTTGGACTCCACGCACAAGCACTCGAGATGGAGGGCGCAGGGTAGGCAAGGACAGTAGCCTCACAGTAGGGACACCTGCATAAACTGACCATCCCTCTGCAACTGAGACAGTTCAGGCACAGCCACATTGATAGGATTGGGGTCGGGTTCCTGGCATGCCCACAAGCAATACAGAGGCACCAATGTGCCACCAAGCCCTCCAGACCTTACCCCCCACCACCCTAGCACAGACTGCGAATCTGTGATCACTTTACTGGACCGCGCAGCAGTTGGACTGCACAAGTTGTACGATCTCCTTGCCAACACTGGCCATGTAGCAGTCACTGCTGGAGGCGCTCACAGCTCCTTGCAATCTCAGCATCTCAGTTGGACCATTGTCCCCCATGTCGCAGGTTGACAGGGCAGCCATGCAGCACACTCATCTGTGGCCATCTGAGGGTTGGCCAGCACTCCCTGGGAAGTGCTAAGGGGCAGTCAAACAGGGCCAGGAAAGGACGCTAAGTGCACCCATGATAACCACGTCTCTCTCTCTCTCTCTCTTTCATGCTGCAGGAGGGCCACATCAGGATCATGGATCCTGGTGACCTAGCTGTATTTTTTCTTATTCTCGTGTTGTGGGCTTCACTGGCTAGGCCAGCATTTATTGTCCATCCGTAGTTGCCATTGGGAAGGTGGTGGTGAACTGCCTTCTTGAACCGCTGCAGTCCAGATACACCCACAGTGCTGTTAGGAAAGGAGTTCCATGATTTTGACCCAGCGATATATTTCCAAGTTACGTGGTGAGTGATTTGGAGGGGAACTTCCAGGTGTTCCCATCTATTTGCTGCCCTTGTCCTTCTAGATGGTAGCGGTCGTTGGTTTGGAAGGTGCTGTCGAAGGAGCCTTGGTGAATTCCTGTATTGCATCTTGTAGACGGTACACATTGCTGCTACTGTGCATCAGTGATGGAGGGAGTGAATGTTTGTGAACATGGTGCCAATCAAGCGGGCTGCTTTATCCTGGATGATGTCAAGCTTCTTGAGTGTTGTTGGAGCTGCACTCATCCAGGCAAGCGGGGAGTGTTCCATCACACTCCTGATTTGTGCCTTGTAGGTAGTGGGCAGGCTTTGAGGAATCAGGAGGTGAGTTACTTGTTGCATGATTCCTCGCCTCTGACCTGCTCTTGTAGCCACATTATTTATGTGGCTAGTGCAGTACAGTTTGGTCAATGGTAACCCCCAGGATGTTGACAGTGGGGGATTCAGTGATGATAGTGCCATTGAACATCAAGGGATGATGGTTGGATTCTCTCTTGTTGGAGATGGTCATTGCCTGACACTTGTGTGGTGTGAATGTTACTTGCCACTTGTCAGCCCAAGCCTGGATATTGTCCAGGTCTTGCTGTATTTGGACATGGACTGCTTCAGTATCTGAGGAGTCGCGAATGGTGCTAAACATTGTGCAGTCATCAGCGGACATCTCCACTTCTGACCTTGTGATGGAAGGAAGGCCATTGATGAAGCAGCTGAAGATGGTTGGGCCAAGGACACTACCCTGAGGAACTCCTGCAGTGATATCCTGGAGCTGAGATGACTGACCCGCAACAACCGCTACCATTTTCCTTTGTGTTAGGTATGACTTCAACCAGCGGAGAGTTTCCTCCTTGATTTCCATTTTCCAGTCTTGCTAGACCTCCTTGATGCCACACTCGGTCAAGTACTGCCTTGATGTCAAGGGCAGTCACACTCACCTCTGGAGTTCAGCTCTTTTTTTCCATGTTTGTACCTGGAACCCTTTGTCCATGTTTGTCCATGTATGCCTGATGGCCTACAAATAGTGGAGAAGACGGAGGGGAGAGCGACTGAGGCACTTGGCCTTGCAAAGGCAGGAGCAGCAATCTCAGGAAGTAGGGGCTGCTGGGGCTCCCGTGCACGCTGCCCAGGAGTGACAGCGGGCCTTGACTAGTTGACACTTCGTGACATCAGGGTCTTTCAATGCCATCGGTCATTCCTGCAAATGACCGAGAACCAGCGTCACTGAAGACCGTGCACGTCTAAGGACCTGGTCGCTCATATCTGCCACTTATTGCAGGACTTGGCGCGAAGGGAACATAGAGGCCATCCGTTGCCAATGGCTGTGAAAGTGACCACGGTGCTCAATTTCTGTGCTAGTGGCTCCTTCCAGGGCTCCACAGGTGACCTTTGTAGAATCTCTCAAGCCGCCAACTTCAAATGCATCCATGAGGTCATGGATTTCATCTTCTTGAGGGCACACAACTTTGTACATTTTCACCTGGGACCAGTACAGCCAGGATGCAAGGGCCATTGGATTCACCAGATCTCGGGATTCCCAAAGGTGCAGGGTGCAATTGACTGCATCCATGTGGTGCTCAGGTCTCCGTTGCTACACACGGTGGACTACGTCAACCGCAGGGGCTTCCACTCACTGAACATGCAGCTGGTATGCGACCACCAGAAGCACATCCTTCAGATGTATGCGCGGTGTCCACAACGCCTGTATCCTCAGTCGCTCGCAGATCCCTGCAATCTTCCAGGGTCCACAGAGGCTGCAGAGATGGCTCCTCAGGGACAGCAGAGGCCATGGCTGATGACACCCGTGCGGCGGCCTCAGACTGCAGCATAGTGCCGGTATAATGAGGCTCATGCTGCAGCCCACAACTTGGTGGAGCAGACCATCAGGATCCCGAAGATGCAATTCCGGTGCCTGAACCAGTCTGGCAGTTCCCTGCAATATAGTGCACAGAGGATGTCACGTGTTATTGTTGTCTGCTGCGCCATTTACAACCTGGCGCTCCAACGAGGAGACGAGCTGTCTGAGGAGGAGCTGGAGGTCTCCTCAGATGAGGACTACGGCAGCGGGAATGAGGGTGAGAAGGTCCTTGGTGGTGATGATGATGGGGATGTTTTTGCACTGGCTTGACGAGGCAGGTGAGTTCGGGAGGCCCTCATAGCTGCAAGATTTGTGGAGGATGATGACGACATGCATTGAGGTGTCCCCATAGATCCTCACATCACAGTTGTGAACGTTTGACTTCAATCTGGCTTATGGCAGTGCCAAAAGGCTCTGAGAGAATGCTCCTGGCATGGAGATGCAGTGGAGGCCCGAATAGTCACTCGATCAAAAGAGGATGATGACAGCATGCAATGAGGACACAACATGAATCTTCACATAGCCTCTGAGAACATCTGACTCCTGTCTGGCTGAGGGCAGCTCGCTTACGCACCATGATCAAGGGCCATCTCACAGAGATGCAGCCATGAAACATTAGACGCATCTGGTGCCTTTACCACCTAAACCCTTCAGGAGCTGGTGCACAGCATCAATGATCGCAGATGCTGGTGTGATGGGGGCCAGCCCCATCTTAATTGTCAATGGACCACACAGTGTATGCGAGAACTATGTGGCACCTGCGCACTATGTTCTAGCAGCGACGACCAGCACCGCCGAGGTGCAGGCATCAGTAATTTTTCCAGGGAGTGTGAGGCAGGACCATCACTGTGGTCTGAAGGCTGCACAGAGCTCGGGCAAGAGGCCCTGGACTGAGACACATGCCTTTTATCTTGTGCAGAAAGGTTTCACATCTGAGTGACAAGAACACTGCTCATCAGAACAAGGAGCCACAGGCAGGGAGACATTCTTAGCAGTTCATTGACAATAGTGAACATTATGTACAAGTGACTAACGCCTGTGCTCAGGCTGTGCTACTAATTCTCCTTAACCGTCCTAACCCTGCCGCTACGTCTTGGTGCTCCCCGGACATTCACAGCAGAGGTGGAGGAAGCCTGCTGACTGCGACACCCTATCTGTGATGACTTTGGCGGGTGTCCTCTGGAGAGCTGAGACTAGGAGGGCCCTGGCCTGCTTTTCGGGTCCTGCTGTGTGGCAGTGGGCACCCTCCTCAGCCTGTGAAGCTGGAGCTGCGGAGGTCACAGGAAGATGGGATTTGGATGGGCCGGACACTCCCAGAGTCACTTGGGTGGATCTCCCTGGGGTGTGCACCTGCTGAACCTCCTCCATGTGGGTGCCCGAGGGCCTTGGCTGACTCCATGAGGGAAGGGGTAACTGGAGTGAGATCGAGCTGCCTGGCACCCCTATCTCTGTCGGGGGCCCACTATGGCATCAGCGATGGAGTTAAGGCCGCACAGCAGTGCAGGAGTGATGTCCTGGACCAAGGTCTCCATGGTGGCCGCCATCCTGCCAGTGTTGACCTTTGTGCATTGCAATGTCACACTATCACTTCAGCCTGAAGACAGATGGACTCCTCCATCGTGCCTTGCAATCCAGCAAGTGCAGCGGAAATCCCTTCCTGACGTTCCCAAGATTGCCTTTGCAGCTCCAGCAACTGTGACATGACTGAGCCCAGAATCTCATCATTTGACTCGGACTCAACAGGTTCCTGGCTTCCAGCAGCCCTCCCTGCCTCCGCCTGCTGTGGATCAGACTCTGCACTATGCTCACCAGTATGTGATCTCTTGCCTCTTCTAGAGCTAGGTCCCACCGAGGTGTGTGCCCCTGCGTTGTCGGAGGGTGTGGATGAGTACTGTGATGTAACTTCGAAGAGGGTGCCTTCAGATTCCCCTTTGGAGGTTTCTTCGGGGCTTGATTGGAGGCCCTGGGTCACGGACTCTGTCAGCTGTTTGGCAGATGCGCTAGCGAAAACAAGGAGAGATAATTAGTTCATGGCAGCGGCCTGTGAAAGAGGACATATCACTCACGGCATGGTTGTCTGATGGATGTTGCACTGCTGTTGGATCCTCACTTGGTAGAGCAGCACTGACCTCACAGTCTGCACAGGACCAGTCCAGATTCTGGCCGACCAGCTGGATGGCTCTGTTTGGATCTTGATTTTGGGCATTCAGCCACTGGCCTGTGACCTCTCTCTCTTGTGTGCCTTTTTGTCCTGCATGGATAGAGATGGAGAAAATGTAAGCAAGACGCCTGCTGGGCCAGATGGTATATGTGCCTGGCCTGTGTGGCTAGTGAGTGGCCCCATGGACCACCTGAGGACACTGAAGGTGTGTGTGAGAGAGTGAATGGTGATGTCCCCTGAACTGGTAGTGTGAGGGCCCTGTGGATGTGTGATGGATTTGTGAGTGAGTTGAGAGTGATTAAAAAGAGTGATTTACCCTGGTGGAATGGAGGAGATCATTCATCCTCTTGTGGCAGTTGGGTGGCTGTCCTCTTCTGAAGGGCGTTGGCGCTGCCCATCCTGTGGCTAGAGCCGGAGTACAGGGCATCCCAGCAGGCCTCCACAGCATCCAGCAGTTGCTCGAGGAACCCGTCATGAAACCAGGGGGGCAGTGGTCTTTTTTCCTTTGCTGGCCATGTCTCCAGGGCAGCGATGGTGAGCTGGCAGCGATGAGTGGTATGCTAGCGGCTGCTGTTTAAACATTGGTGCCAGTGTGATGCAACGGCGGGATGATGGCAGGAGGGGGAATGAGAGCTCACTTGCGCGGAAATGATGTGGTTCCTGGGAATGCGTAAATAATGAGGCTGGTTTGGAACAATATGATGTGAAAACCCACCGTTGCGGCCGGGCGGTAAAACATCATTTTACTTGCCCGCGACTGCAATTAGTGCAAACCTGGGAAAATTCCGCCCTAAGTGAATTGGGCTTATATTCTCTGGAATTTACAAGAATGAGAAGCAATTTCATTGCAACCTACAAAACTCTGAAGGGTCTTCATAGGGTGGATGCTAAGAGATTGTTTCCATCAGTCGGGAAATCTAAAATTCGGGGAAGTGTCTCATTTAGGACTGAAATGAGGAGCATTCCTTCACTCAAAGGAATATGTATCTTTGAAACCCTCTACCCCAGAGGGTTATGTATGCTCCATCGTTAAATACATTTAAGGCTGGGAATTAAGGAATATGGGGAGTGGGCGGGGAAATGGAGTTGAAGTCCAAGATCAGCCATGATAGTATTGAATAGCAGAGCAGGCACATATGTGGTCCACTCCTCCTATTTCTTATGTTCTTGGTTAATATTTCACAATGCAGTATTTCAGGTGTAGTCATGAGCAGCTGCTTCAGGAGGCAGACAGTGGGTAGCTACTCAGGACTGAAAGCACCACTGGAATAATGGAATAAAACTTCACAGTTTACATGATGGGATTTGAACTAACGATCCTTGGGGCATTAATCCACTACCATAACCAGGAGGCTGCTACTACACCTTTAATTGCTCCCAAGGCCACTTTGGATTTGTAGAGCCAATTTATGCTGTCACTTCCAAAACTTGATCTTACTATGTTTCTATTAATTTCAAGTGAGTCCTTTTCATCTTCCAACCCACTGACAATCTTCCCCATTTCACAATCGCTGTAGACCTAATTTCTTTCTCCCCCCCCCCCCCGCCCCATTCTATGACCTGTCTCCCTTCTCATTTTGACCTCTTGATCTCTTCGCTTTCATGTGACTCATTCCCTGCTCCCATCCCTTTACATACTTTCCTCTGGTGATATCATCCTCAGATGTGAGGCCAGTACCCAGAATATGCTGGTGACATGACCCCTAATTTTCCATCACTTCTTTGGACCCCATAACAAAACCATATTATCAGTTTACCTGTCTAACCACAAATTACAAATAAATCACAATCTCTTCCAGCTGAATAATGTAAAAATTGAAGCCATTGTTTTCAACCTGCACATTGTTACCATTGACTGCATCGCCATTCTTAATTGTCACTCAATGATGATTGGTGTCCTGTTTGATCAGGAACCTCAAACTTCACATCCTATCCATCAGAAAGACTCCTTCGGACTTGTTGAGACTACACCTCTGAAATATTACCTGTTATGATGTGGCAGGTGATGTGTGCCAGGTGGACCAAATCCACAAGGGAAACTTGGCCATGCTATCACAACGGTTTTGCAATTTGTATTTATTGCAAGAAGATTTGTGCACTGAATTCAGAAGTAACGAGTCCACTAACACCTTTTAGAGATTTTAAAAACTAAATTAAAACATTTACTAACAAAAAAAATTTCAAACACATACATAAGATTACAGTTACTTAATAGAACAACAAATCCCAAAATTCCTAATTAACCTAACTCCCATCTGCACACCCACTTTGAGGCAACAGTCCAAAATAGATTTTAAATTTAAAAAACAAGCCAGCAAGTTACCACAGCATCCACTCAACAGGTAAATTCCAAAGGTTTTTCTCCAACTTAAGTTACTGGACACAGCAAACTTTTGCCAAAATGGCTGGAGGCTTCTTCAAGGCTGTTTCACACACTCCTGTTAGTTCTTACATGGCCCCCCAACACAGCCTTTCTTTCCTCTTATATATGTTTCTCTCTCTTTAATCTGTAAATTCCATTGTTCCATATGTCTTTGCAAATTTACTTTTACCATAATATAAAAATCTTTCATGTTGCCAATATGACCTCTTTCCTTTTGGGGAAAAACAAGAACACTGCTTGGCCTTGCTTATCTTGCCAGTTGTAAGCATCCCACCATCCCTTTGAAATCCAGACAACTCCTTCACACCTTTATATGCTAAGACCTCACCCATGCTTACTCATTAGCATTTCAAGTGCCCTTCTACACCTAACTCCTTTTGATAATTTCAAGTTAGCAGTCTAGCTGACTCCAATTCAATTAAATCACTCTCTCCCTCTCACTCTCTCTCTCTCACTCACACATACAGAAAAATCCATTCTCACCCCTATAAACCTACTTTACAACAACCCACAATAATAATATGAAAATTATTATAGTTTCATGAAAAAAAGCTGACTTCAGTCTCTCTGCGACATGCTTTTGTCACTTTTTAATACCCTATTCAGTGGGTAATCTCCCATTTTGCTCCTTTATCAATTTCAGATGGTCTAAAATGCCATCCATATCCTGTCCTGCATCAAATCCTGATTACCCTTCACTCCTGTTCTCAGCCAGCCACACCAGCCTCTAGTCCTCAGTGCATTATATCTAAGAATCTTTTTTCCTGCCTTCAAAGCTTTCCATGACCCCCCCCTCGCCTTGTCTGTGCAACCACCTCCAGCCTCAGATTCTCACTACACCCTTCACTCTTCTGATTCCTGTTTTTGTGCATTCTCCAACTCTTGGGCCCTGCCACTGGCAACAAAGCAGTCCCACTCTTTGGTGCTTCCTCCCTAAATTTGCCTCTGCTTCCTATATCCAACTGCTGGTTCGGTAAACTTTCTTTTACATATTTCCACTTTCCCTCCCCTCTACAAAGGTACTGCATAAATTCAGTGATGTGTTTTTCTAAGTTTTAAATCAGTTTGTAACAGTTTGACATTCAGATGTCATGACACTTTGGGTTGCAGGTTCATATGAAGAGAAGGCCTATTAATTAAAACATTACTGTAATTTCTGTAAAGTAGCTGATTGTAAGCAGCTTTGGCAAAATCATGCCCTAGATATTTGCGGGGAGGCGGCAGGAGAACAGCCAGGAAACCCTGAAATCCTGGAACAGCAGATGTCCTACCAAATGAAATGGCAATTTCTCATAAGAATGTTTGTACTTGGTTTTCTGCCCAGCAGTCATACAGTTTGAGAATTTATCCACACCTTGATGAGAGCTGAATGGGAGCCGGGGTGGGGGAGGGGGAGGGGAGCGGGGGGGGGGCATGGGTAGCAGATGATGGCATAGTGGTAATGTTGTAGAAGTAGTCATCCAATGGCCCAGGCCAATTCACTGGGGACAGGGGTTCAAATCTCACACTAGTGGTTAGTGGAATTTAAATTCCATTAATAAAATCTGGAATATAAAAAAAAGCTCATCTCATTATTGGTGACCATGCAACTATCATCAATTGTTCACTAATGTCCTTTAGGAAAGAAAATCTGCTGTCCTGACTTGGTCTGATTTACAGCAATGTGACTGACTCTTAACTGCCCTCAAAAAAGGTCTAGCAAGCTACTCAGTTCAAAGCCAATTAGGCATGGGCAACAAATGCTGGTTTGCCAGTGGCACCCACTCAAAAAAGATGATGGGAGATGGAGATGAGGGATGGCAAAGGAGATCATGGGACTGGTGTCTGGATTAGAATGGTGGATGACTGCAGATTAGATCGTGGATCGGTTGATCATGGGGGTTGGGGTGGTGGGGCGGGAGCTTCTAGCGATCATGGAGAAGGAGGCAAGGTTAGCACGTGGGCCTGGGTTGAAGCACCCCTATTTCCCATGGCCCAGAAGCAGTGTTGGAAAAAGCACATGTCTATGGATGCAGCCTTTCTTGCTGCCTTTTAGTTTTCAGGTTTCACACCAACCTCGAGCACAGTTAGTCATTTGATTTTTCTGGGTAATGGATATATGTTGTGCATTTCGTAAGCTGCAATGCAAAAAAAACATAGAAATTAGGATACCAACATAAGTTGACAAAAAGTGCTTGTGCTAATGGTATGTGTATGCTCACAGCTATCCACAGTGGGCCTGGGTGGCTCAATTGTGCTAGCTGTGTGAAACTCTCCCAATATTAACATAACCAATGCTAAAGATTTCAGGACAAAAAGGGAAGCTTATGGCAGATACCAAGGGCTCAATGCAGCAGAGTCCCTAGAGGAGTATAAGAAGTGCAGGAGGGGAACTTAAAAAGGTAATTAGGAAAGCTAAGAGAGAAGTCATTGGTGGGTGGAATAAAGGGAAACCCAAAAGGGTTTTTTCAACATATAAAGAGCAAGAAAATAACTAGGGAAAGAGTCGGGCCAATTAAGGACCATAGAGGTAACCTGGTGTGGACCCGGAAGATGTGGGTAAAGTCCTCAATGAATATTTTGCATCGATCTTCACAATGGAAAAGGATGACGCAGATACAGACATCTGGGTGGAGGACTGTGAAATATTAGAGGAAATTAGCATAGAGAGGAGGTACTAGCAGGTTTAACGGCCTTAAAAGTGGATAAATCCGCAGACCCAGATGAGATGTATCCCAAACAAAAACAGAATTACCTGGAAAAACTCAGCAGGTCTGGCAGCATCGGCGGAGAAGAAAAGAGTTGACGTTTCAAGTCCTCATGACCCTTCGACAGAACTTGAGTTCGAGTCCAAGAAAGAGTTGAAATATAAGCTGGTTTAAGGTGTGTGTATGGGGGGCGGAGAGATAGAGAGATAGAGAGACAGAGAGGTGGAGGAGGGGGGGTGTGGTTGTAGGGACAAACAAGCAGTGATAGAAGCAGATCATCAAAAGATGTCAACGACAATAGTACAATAGAACACATAGGTGTTAAAGTTGGTGATATTATCTAAACGAATGTGCTAATTAAGAATGGATGGTAGGGCACTCAAGGTATAGCTCTAGTGGGGTTTTTTTTTTATAATGGAAATAGGTGGGAAAAGGAAAATCTTTATAATTTATTGGGAAAAAAAAAGGGAAGGGGGAAACAGAAAGGGGGTGGGGATGGGGGAGGGAGCTCACGACCTAAAGTTGTTGAATTCAATATTCAGTCCGAAAGGCTGTAAAGTCCCTAGTCGGAAGGTGAGGTGTTGTTCCTCCAGTTTGCGTTGGGCTTCACTGGAACAATGCAGCAAGCCAAGGACAGACATGTGGGCAAGAGAGCAGGGTGGAGTGTTAAAATGGCAAGCGACAGGGAGGTTTGGGTCATTCTTGCGGACAGACCGCAGGTGTTCTGCAAAGCGGTCGCCCAGTTTACGTTTGGTCTCTCCAATGTAGAGGAGACCACATTGGGAGCAACGAATGCAGTAGACTAAGTTGGGGGAAATGCAAGTGAAATGCTGCTTCACTTGAAAGGAGTGTTTGGGTCCTTGGATGGTGAGGAGAGAGGAAGTGAAGGGGCAGGTGTTGCATCTTTTGCGTGGGCATGGGGTGGTGCCATAGGAGGGGGTTGAGGAGTAGGGGGTGATGGAGGAGTGGACCAGGGTGTCCCGGAGGGACCGATCCCTATGGAATGCCGATAAGGAGGGTGAAGGGAAGATGTGTTTGGTGGTGGCATCATGCTGGAGTTGGCGGAGGATGATCCTTTGAATGCGGAGGCTGGTGGGGTGATAAGTGAGGACAAGGGGGACCCTATCATGTTTCTGGGAGGGAGGAGAAGGCGTGAGGGCGGATGCGCGGGAGATGGGCCGGACACGGTTGAGGGCCCTGTCAACGACCGTGGGTGGAAAACCTCGGTTAAGGAAGAGGGAGGACATATCAGAGGAACTGTTTTTGATTGTAGATGTATCCCAGGCTGTTGAGGGAGGCAAGGGAAGAGATATCAAGGGCCCTGGCAGTAATATCCAAATCCTCTCCAGCCATAGGTGAGGTGCCAGAGGACCCGAGTACTGCTCACGTTATCCCATTATTGAAAAAGGGAGGAAAGGATAGATCAAGAAATTACAGGCCAGTCGGTCGAACCTCAGTGATGGGGAAATTACTAGAAAGAATTCTGAGGGACTGAATGTATTTGCACTTGGAGAGATACAGATTAATCAGGGATATTTAGCATGGATTTGTTAAGGAAGGGTCGTGTTGGGCAAATTTGATCGAACCTTTTGAGGTAACCAAGAGTGTTGATGAGGATAATGCATTTGATGTGGTCTACATAGACTTTAGCAAAGCTTTTGATAAGGTTCCGCATGGCAGACTGGTCAAGAAAGTAAAGGCCCATGGGATCCAAGACAAAGTGGCATGTTGAATCTAAAATGATTGAGAGGCAGGAAGCAGAGGGTGATGGTAGAGGGATGTTTCTGTGACTGGAAGTCTGTTTCCAGTGGGGTTCTGCAGAGCTTGGTGCTGGGGCCCTTGTAGTTTGTGGTGTACATAAATGATTTGGACTTAAATGTAGGGGATATGATCAAGGAGTTCGCAGATGATACAAAAATTGGTCGGGTGGTAAATAGTGAGGAGGATATCAACGGACTGGTCAGATGGGCAGAGCAGTGGCAAATGGAATTCAACCTGGAAAATGTGGGGCAATGCACTTGGGGAGGGCTAACAAGGCAAGGGATTACACTATGAATGGTAGGACCCTGGAAAGTTCTGAAGATCAGAGAGACCTTGGTGTGCATATCCACAGATCCCTCAAGGTAGCAGGGCAGGTAGATAAGGTAAATGGGATACTTGCCTTTATTAGCCGAGGCATAGAATAAAGTGCAGGGAGGTTATGCTGGAATTGTATAAAATGCTGGTTCAGCCACAACTGGAGTACTGCGTGCAGCTCTGGTCACCACATAATAGAAAAGATGGGATTGCACTGGAGAGGGTGCAGAGGAGATTTACCAAGATGCTGTCTGGGTAGGAGGATCTGAGCTATGAGGAAAGATTGAATAGGCTGGGGTTATTTTCCTTGGAGCAGGGAAAGCTGAAAGAGGTCCTGATAGAGGTGTATAAACTTATGAGGGGTATAGATAGGGTGGATAAGAAGGCACTTTTTCCATCAATAGAGGGGTGAATAACCAGGGGGCATTGATTTAAGTTAAGAGGTAGAAGGCTAAGAGGGGAGTTGAGGAGAAATTTTTTCACCCAGATGGTGGTGGGAGTCTGGAACTCACTGCCTGAAAGGGTTGTTAAGTCAGAAACACTTATAACATTTAAGAAGTATTTAGATATTCACTTGCATTGCCATAGCCTCCAGGGCTATGGGCCAAGCGTTGGAAAATGGGATGAATGTTGTCAGATCTTTGTTGACCAGCACCGACATGATGGGCTGAATGGCAGTCTCCTGAGCTGTAGATGTCTATGAGCCTTTGAGAATGCAAATGCAAATCGTGTTCAGCACAACTCTAATTTCGACAATCATTTGCTTGTTTTAATGGCCCAGATTTTGTGTTGGCAATGATGATGAAACAGTTAACATTCATCATCATTACCCCATTGAAACTTGCAGCGACTTCTGGAGTCCACACATTTACAGCATAACGTGGAGATCAGATTCAGATTCTGCCCTTCTCAGATTTGTTGAGGCATCCCCAGAATGCAATCAATGTGAAATCTTCTGAATTCAAAGGAATGTCCATTCTTATGTTGTTAGTTTCACCCTAAAAACCCTTGAAAAAGCTACATCATGTTGAACATGGTGTGACTGGTTTTTTAATGGAGTACTAACTTCATATTTACTGCTAAATACCCTCACTGGCTCTGAAAAGCAAATTTTATACTTGTGAAATGTCCAGTTCCTCCATTTGTAAAATAATTCCACGTTTTTTTAAAGATTGTATTTATATTGACATATTAGCTTCTTTCTAAATCCAAAAACAAAATTTAAATTTTCAGATGGCAAAATAAATGGTCAAGTGAAGGACGCTAGGGGGAGAATTTTCTCCCCATCGAACAGGTCGGTCAGGAGTGTGTGCGGGCGGGCGCGGAGCTGATAGCCGCCGGCAATTGCCTGCGTGCCGCCCAATTAAGGCCCGCCCAGCGTGATGCACACCTGGTAACACTACCTGTGCGGGCAGAGGGGAGGAGCATGCACGCGAAAGAGCACAGAAATCTCCGAGGCATGGAGTTGCCTTGGAGATTAAGTTCAGTTTTAAAGTTTAAGATAAAGAAAGGCCCACCCCCGCACATTGAACAGAAAATTCCGCCCTAGGTGCTTTTAACTCCCTGGTTTATTGTGTGTGATTACTTCAGTGTGATTGACAGCATATGTGTTTACTGATGTGACTACTGCTGCATGATTTAAACTGCTGTGGGGAAAGCAGTTCCATGAAGACCACTGGACCTTTGTGGACAGCTTTGTTCAGGGTCAGCACTGAGCATTGTCGCTTTGCCACAGACTTGGAACATCTAGCCCAAAAACTCCAGGCCACCAACAGAACACTACCCACACGCCCAGGGTGTATTAGATGTATTAATCGCCATTGGGAATATCCATTAATGGTGCTTGTTTGTAAACTTTGAGGAGGTTCCAAAAGTTAAGCTGGATTTTTTTGGATGCCAAACACTTAATAGATATGTTTTGGAAAGCTTTGAATTTTTTTTCTAAATATTTACTAAGGAATTGAGTGTTTTACCCCACATGTAACATGAAGTTTTTTTTACTTTTTTAAAAAGTCATTTTCAGTAATTTAAAATCAGGTTACTCAGTTGGTGCATTGGACTCTGTGATTTAAAAGGCTTATTCTATGTAATTAACCAATTTTCAGCTGTATTAATCAAGCTTTACCAAATGTTTCAAGGAATATTTTTAAAGCTTTTTGCTTTTGAACGAATTGAGTTTTAAAATGCTGTCTGATAAAGTTGGTTCAAAGCAGATTTTGCGTTGGTGTTAAGCAAATGATTTCGAGAAGAAACCCGGAGAAAGTATTTTTCAACAATTTGCACCAAAATCACCGATTGTGGGCAAAGTGGAAACTCTACCCCAGCATCTCTATCTAACCAAGTATCTGTACTATCTTTTTTTATTATTCATTCATGGGATGTTTGGTGTCACTATCTAGGCCTGCATTAATTATACTATCAGTAAAATGGCATTATATTGTACCTGTGTTGGTTTATCATGTATTCTGGGAAATTGCACAAATTTTGTACTCCGTAATATGAAAAGTTAAAAGTTCCTTCAATGAGGCTTTCACTGCCTGTGTTTGTTTGACAGTTTTATGGGAATGTAAGAGGGGCAATTTTTTTCAGAGGGATTCTTGAATGACTGATTTTTTTTTCAATTTCATGAGCATTTCAAAGAATTGTCAGTGTTATTATATGGCTCATTTTGATTGTGTATCTAGTGTACATTGGAAGAGGGCCTCAAAGGCTCAGGAGTTGTCAGGACATTAAATCAATGTGAAAATCAAACTACTGGGTCCCTTACATACCTCCATATCTGATACTCCATACTGTAGAAAGAAGAAGAGGGCTTTATCCATTGGAGAAAGGACTAATGCATCTGAACCCTTACACAGTGCTGGTCAATTTAATGGCCAGTTACCTTTTAAGAACAGAGCCATCACTGCATTGAAAACACAGTTAAATCATCAATCACCATTACATTATGATAGTTGAAGTTGGTGAGAGCTTTTAAACTTAGCTGCCAAAAGGTTCCTAACTCCTCAGTAGGCTTCCTCCAAGGATCATGAACTGACTCATCTGACATGGTTTTCACAGCTTTCAGGAAGCCACCCACCTCCATGGAAATAGCAATGACAGGGAAAATTGAATTTGCAGTAGGCATTTAAATAGCGAATCCAAAGTCTCTTTAACTGAGCTTTGGGTCACGACCTCCCACATTTCCCAACCCAGTGAAAATGGCATTCAGCATGAATGGGATGGGAAGAATAAAAATGTGCTTTGCTCTTCTTGTTTTGTCCTTCCAACACAGGTTTGCTCAGTGTTGGGAGACAGAAATTAAGCTTGTAGAGCCAGTATAGCACAGAGGGAGGTCAAGTGCCAGCAACAGCACTAAGCGAGATGCCAACTCCTTGAATGAGAAAGAACGACAAGATGGAATCTTCAGGAAAGTCAGAGGCATTTTGAACAAGCTTGCTCCAGAAAAGTTTGACAAGCTATGCCTTGAGCTCCTCAATATGGGTGTAGACTTATAAACTGGTCCTAAAAGGGATCATTTTACTGGCTCTTAGTCTTTTATTACTTTTATAAAGGAACTCTGCGATGTCCTGAGTTAGTTTGGAAAAATATTCAATTTTCAGCCTACATCTTCATAAGCCTTGATGATTTTTTTTTTTTGTAAAGCACTATTTTGTATAACTTATTGGTGGCAGTGAATGCAATAATACCATTATAATGCTGTATCTGCTTGGAGCTATAATAAAATGCATTATTGTTTGAAATTACATGCAGAGATTGACACTGATTCTTTTCATGTTTTTTTTTAATAGTTATATTGTTAAAGCAAAAAAGGAATTATTGTGGCCTTCAGTTATTCTTAGCCAAGTTTTGTGTTCATTTATAATATTTTACTGCCCATATATTCTTATCTTCTACTTTCTTCTGAGATTAATAACTCTCATTTTAGAAAGGATTCCAAAGTGAGCGCAGTGTTTTAAATTGGAATGAATTCATACAGCTTTAAAACTCTCTTTACCAACAAATTCTCCAGCCACTGAGATTAAGAATTTTCTTGTTATCGCACCAGCCGTTGATGATATATATTAAAGCTGAACAAAAACAGAATTACCTGGAAAAACTCAGCAGGTCTGGCAGCATCGGCGGAGAAGAAAAGAGTTGACGTTTCGAGTCCTCATGACCCTTCGACAGAACTAGGTGAATCCAAGGAGAGGAGTGAAGTATAAGCTGGTTTAAGGTGGGGTGGGGTCGGGGGGGTGGGGTGCGCATGTGGTGGGGGGGGGGGGGGCGGGGGGTGGTGGGTGTTGCGGGGTGGAGAGAAGTGGAGGGGGTGGTGTGGTTGTAGGGACAAGCAAGCAGTGATAGGAGCAGATAATTAAAAGATGTTACAGACAAAAGAACACAGAGGTGTTGAAGTTGGTGATATCTAAACGAATGTACTAATTAAGAATGGATGGTAGGGCACTCAAGGTATAGCTCTAGTGGAGGTGGGGGGGGCATAAAAGATTAAAAATAATGGAAATAGGTGGGAAAAGAAAAGTCTATATAAATTATTGGAAAACAAAAGGAAGGGGGAAGAAACAGAAAGGAGGTGGGGATGGAGGAGGGAGCTCAAGACCTAAAGTTGTTGAATTCAATATCAGTCTGGAAGGCTGTAAAGTGCCTAGTCAGAAGATGAGGTGCTGTTCCTCCAGTTTGCGTTGGGCTTCACTGGAACAATGCAGCAAGCCAAGGAATATGTGGGCAAGAGAGCAGGGTGGAGTGTTAAAATGGCAAGTGACAGGGAGGTTTGGGTCATTCTTGCGGACAGACCGCAGGTGTTCTGCAAAGCGGTCACCCAGTTTACGTTTGGTCTCTCCAATGTAGAGGAGAACGCATTGGGAGCAACGAATGCAGTAGACTAAGTTGGGGGAAATGCTGCTTCACTTGAAAGGAGTGTTTGGGCCCTTGGATGGTGAGGAGAGAGGAAGTGAAGGGGCAGGTGTTATATCTTTTGCGTGGGCATGGGGAGGTGCCATAGGTGGGAGTTGAGGAGTAGGGGGTGATGGAGGAGTGGACCAGGGTGTCCCGGAGGGAACGATCTCTACGGAATGCTGCCGGGGGGGTGAAGAGAAGATGTGTTTGGTGGTGGCATCATGCTGGAGTTGGCGGAAATGGCGGAGGATGATCCTTTGAATGCGGAGGCTGGTGGGGTGATAAGTGAGGACAAGGGGGACCCTATCATGTTTCTGGGAGGGAGGAGAAGGCGTGAGGGCGGATGCGCGGGAGTTGGGCCGGACATGGTTGAGGGCCCTATCAACGACCGTGGGTGGAAAACCTCGGTTAAGGAAGAAGGAGGACATGTCAGAGGAACTGTTTTTGAAGGTAGCATCATCAGAACAGATGCGACGGAGGCGAAGGAACTGAGAGAATGGGATGGAGTCCTTACAGGAAGCGGGGTGTGAGGAGCTGTAGTCGAGGTAGCTGTGGGAGTCGGTAGGCTTGTAATGGATATTGGTGGACAGTCTATCACCAGAAATTGAGACAGAGAGGTCAAGGAAGGGAAGGAAAGCAGCTTATATTTCACCCCTCTCCTTGGATTCACCTAGTTCTGTTGAAGGGTTATGAGGACTCGAAACATCAACTCTTTTCTTCTCCGCCAATGCTGCCAGACATGCTGAGTTTTTCCAGGTAATCCTGTTTTGGTTTTGGATTTCCAGCATCCGCAGTTTTTTGTTTTTAAAGCTGAACAGACTGTTTTGTGAAATATCATGACTTGGGCTGCTTCAGACTGAGACTCTAAGAGTAATTGATACATTGCAGACTCATTGGCCTCAATTTTAAATCGGGGCAGGGGAAAATCTGAGTCATGCCAAGACTCAGGGAGGTCTGGCCAGCAGGTGGGACAAGAATTCAGGCAGCAGGACGCCAGCACTGGGAGGGCATACAGGAACAGTCCCTGGAAGTCAGGTAAGCGGTGAACACGAGTCTGGAGGTGATCACGTTCGGGGGAGGGGAATCCCAAGGCAGTGGAGACTCAAAGTTTCCTTGTGGGGCCCAGAGGAGTGCTGTTGCCCATTCTGGTCTACCAAGGACACTTTTTAAAAAAAAACATTTCAAATTTACCTTGTGGGCCCCCAATGGCCCTTGATCCAATTCTCAATGGTGGCGAGAAAGCCACCACTGCTGTGCTGCTCAGGGCCTGGGTTGAAATCACATTGGAACCTAACTTGCATTTGTAAAGAGGACCCTGTTGGCTTTGAGGCAGGTGTTCCTGCCGCTATCATTTCTAAATTGTATTCTGTCAGGGCGGAAAACGATTGACTAAGCTAAATAGTTTTTCTACTTGGCTTAAATTTAAGGAAATAGTCTTTTAATTAAAAACAAACAAAAAGTATGTGTTCAGTCCCGTGTGTTATAATGCCTGCAGCATGTGGCATTTCTTAGACACTCCTTGCAGTCTGGATGACCACATGTGCAGGAAGTACCACCGACTTGACCAGTTTGAGCAACAGGTTTTGGAGCTTGAGCGTCAGCTGGAGACATGGCAGCACATCCGTGAGGCTGAGGGTTATGCGGATAGCACATCTTTGATGTGGTCACTCCACAGCTTAAGGAAGTGCAGTCAGAGAGGGAATGGGTGACCACCAGTCAGAAGAAGGAAAGCAGGCAAGTAGTCAGGAAAGCCCCACAGTACATCTCGCTCAAGAACTGTTTTTCTGTGTTGGGAATCGTTGAGGGTGAAGGTTCCTCTGTTGAGTGCAGCCAGAGCCAAGTTCACGGCACTGTGGATGGCTCAGCTGCATAAGGAGGGAGGAGTAAGAGTGCAAGAGCAATAGTGGTAGGAGACTCAATGGTGAGGGGTGCAGACAGGCACTTCCGCGGCCGTAGACGTGAATCCAGGAGGGTGTGTTGCCTCCCTGGTGCCAGGGTCAAGGATGTCACAGAACGGCTGCACGGAGTTCTAAAGGGGGAGGGCGAACAGTCAGAGATCGTGGTTCACATTGGTACCAGCAACATAAGTAGATAGAGGGATGAGGTCCTGCAACAACAATTTAGAGAGCTAGGTAGCAGATTAAAAAGCAGGATCTCAAAGGTTGTAATCTCTAGATTATTCCTTGTGCCACATGCTGGTGAGTATAGGAATAGGAGGATAGGGAGGATGAATGCTTAGCCGAAGAGATGGTGCAGGAGGGAGAGCTTTAGTTTCCTGGATCATTGGATCTGTATCTGGAGAAGGTGGGGCCTGTACAAATTGGAGCGGTTGCACCTGAACTGGAATGGGACCACCATCCGTACGGGAAGGTTTGCTAGTGCTGTTGGGGTGGTGGGGGTTTAAACTAATGTGGCGGGGGGATGGGATACAGAGTGGAGGTACAGTAGGGGGTGATGCACAGCCAAATATAGAAGAGAAACTAAGTCAGTCTGGAAGGCAGAGCAAATATAGACCTGTTAAGGCTCAAGGGAATAATGCAAGGCTGGATTGCATTTATTTTAATGCAAGGAACCTTAGAAGTAAGGCAGATTAATTGAAGGGGTTGATTAACACATGGGAATATGATATTGTTGCTATCACAGAGACATGGTTGAGGGAAGGGTAGGACTGGCAGCTCAATATTCCAGGGTATAGAATCTTCAGGTGTGACGAGAGAGTGTAAAAGAGAAGGTGGCATTGCACTATTGATCAAGAAGTCAATTACTGCAGTAAGGAGGGGTGGTAGGTTATCTTAGAACGTTCCTCAAATTAAGCCATAAGGGTAGAACTTAAAAGCAAAAAGGTGGGGTGGGGGGGGAACTTACTATGCTGGGAGTGTACTATAGGCCTCTAAACAGTCCTGGGGAGATAGAGGAGCAGATATGTAGGCAAATCTCAGAGAAGTGTAAAAATAACAGAGTAATAATAGTTGGGGATTTCAACTTACCCAATATTAACTGGGATAGCCTTAGTGTGAAAGGCTTAGAGGGGGCAGAATTCTTAGTGCATCCAGGAGAGCTTTTTGAGCCAGCATGTAGAAAGTCCTACAAGAGAAGGGGTGGTACTGGACCTAACCTTAGGTAATGAAGCTGGACAAGTGGTAGAAGTGTCGGTGGGGGGGGGGGGGGGGGTGTGCATTTCGACGATAGTGACCATAACGCTAAGATTTAAGGTAGTTATGGAAAAGGACAACAATGGACTAGGAAAAAAGGTCCTGAATTAGAGGAAGGCCAATTTCAACATGATAAAACAGGATCTGGCCAAAGTGGACTGGGAGCAGCTATTTGTAGGAAAGTTTGCATCAGACCAGTGGGAGTCATTCTAAAAGAAAATAGAGTTCAGGGCCATAAAGGTGAAGGGTAGGACTCACAAGTCCAGGGAACCCTGGATATCAAGGGATATAGAGGATTGGGTAATGAAAAACAAGGAGGCTTATAGCAGATACAGAGGGCTGACAACAGCAGAAGCCCTTGAGAAGCATAGAAAGTGTAGGGGGGAGGTACTTAAAAAAAGTAATTAGGAGAGCGAAGAGGGAGCATGAAAAAACACTGGCGGGCAAGATAAAGGAAAATCACAAGGTATTGTATAAATATGTTAAGGGCAAGAGGATAACCAGGGAAAGAATAGGGCCCAAGTTGTAATCTGTACATGGAGCCGGAGGACGGAGGTGAGGTTTTAAATGATTACTTTTCACTTGTGTTCACTGTGGAGAAGTACAACGTAGGTGTAGAGATCAGGGAGCGGGCCGTGATATACTTGAACAAATTAGCATTGAAAGGGAAGGAGGTATTAGTGGACTAAAAAGTGGATAAATCCCCAGGCCGTGATGAGATGTATCCCAGGCTGCTATGTGAGGCAAGGGAGGAGATAGCAGGGGCTCTGGCACTAATTTTCAAATCTTCTCTGGCCACAGGAGAGGTGCCAGAGGACTGGAGGACAGCGAATGTGGTACCATTATTCAAGAAGGGTAGTAGGGAGAAACCAGGTAATTAAAGGCCAGTGAGTCCAACATCAGTGATAGGGAAACTATTGGAAAGCATTCAGAGGGATAGGACTAATCTCCACTTGGATAGACGGGGATTAATCAATGATAGTATGGTTTTGTCAGGGGAGATCATGTTTAACATATTTGATTGAATTTTTTGAGGAGGTAACTAGGTGAAGGTAGTCTACATGGACTTCACTAAGACTTTTGATAAGGGCCCGCATTGGAGAATGGTCAAGAAGGTAAGAGCCCATGGGATCCAGGGCAAATTGGGTCCAAAATTGGCTTAGTGGTAGGGGGCAGAGGGTGATGGTTGAAGGTTGTTTTTGCGATTAGAAGCCTATAACGAGTGATGTACCGCAGTGATTGGTGCTGGGACCCTTGCTGTTTATAGTGTATGTTAATGATTTATACCTGAATATAGGAGGTTTGATCAGTAAGTTTGCAGATGGCATGAAAATTGGTGATGTCGTAAATAGTGAGGAGGAGAGCCTTAGATTACAGGACAATAATAGATGGGCTGGTAAGATGGGTAGAGCAGTGGCAAATGGAATTTAATCCTGAGAAGTGAGAGGTAATGCATTTTGGAAGGACTAACATGGCAAGGGAATACATAATGAATGGTAGGACCCTAGGAAGTACAGAAGATCAGAGGGACCTTGGTGTATATGTCCATAGATCCCTGAATGCAGCAGCACAGGTGGATAAATAAGGTAGTTAAGAAGACATATGGGATACTTGCCTTTATTAGCCGAAGCACAGAATATAAGAGCAGGGAATTATGTTGGAGTTGTATAAAACGCTAGTTAGGCCACAGCTGGAGTACTTTGTGCATTTCTGGTTGCCACACTATAGGAAGGATGTGATTGCATTGGAGAGGGTGCAGAGGAGATTCACTAGGATGTTGCCTGGGCTGGAGCGTTTCAGCTATGAAGAGATACTAGAAAGGCTAAGGTTGTTTTCCTTAGAGCAGAGAAGGCTGACGGGGGACTCGATAGGGGTATACAAAATTGAGGGGCATAGATAGGGTAGATAGGAAGAAACTTTTTCACTTCGCGGAAGGGTCAATAACCAGGGGGCATAGATTTAATGTAAGGGGCAGGAGATTTAGAGGGGATTTGAGGAAGAAATTTTTCACTCAAGAGGTTGGTTGGAACCTGGAACACACTGCCTGAGTGGGTGGTAGAGGCAGGAACCCTCACAACGTTTAAGAAGTATTTAGATGAGCACTTGAAACACCAGAGCATACAGGACTGCAGGCCAATTGCTGGTAATTGGGATTAGAATAGATAGGTGCTTGATGACCGGCACAGACATGATGGGCCGAAGGGCCTGTTTTTGTGCTGTAGAACTCTGACTCCATGATCCTTAACAGCTTGCGATAACAGCATTCCGCTCTCTAGTTGAAGTGTTAGGGAGCTCTTCCCTCGACCCCTCTATCATCATCCTCTTCCTCCTCTGGTCCATCTTCCATCTGAAGATGGCAGCTTCAACGAGCACTGCCACCTACTCCCACCCACCTTGTGCGTCACCCTGCTCAAGGTCAGCTCTTTAGTTTACACCTTGCTGAGGGTCATAGATACGTGGGTTCAGAAGATGCCATTCTATCAGCTTTTGAATGGCACATCCTCTTTCCAGAGAGAGAATAAATGCTGTTTAGCTAATCTCATAAAATGCAGAAAATACCTGTTTATTAAAGACCCCAATTTCTTACACTTGTGATCTATAAAATTAAGTGACTTAAGAATTTGCTTCTGACTTTGTCTCATTAAATGTTTTCTGTTCGCTTCCTGAAGATTGGAGATGTATATCGGAAGGTACTTGCAATAGACATGGGGCAGTATTTTCAACCCCCAATTGGGGCAAGCACAGAAGTGGGCAGGTGCAAAGCCATGCGCCATTGGCTGGCACCTTCCCACCCCAAGCTGTTTTCCCGGAGGTTGGATTGGCAGCTGAAAGGCGACTCACTTGCAAATGGTGAGCAACTAAGTGAGGATACTTAATGGTCTATTACGACCTATTTTTGGAGGTCAGTTAGAATTTTCCAGGCATTGGTTACTCGGCCAGCTCCCCGAATGTGGCTCCCTATGGCAGAGGCTGTCCGTATGTTCCTGGTCTTAGCTGCAGCCAGAGGCTGATAAGCGGAGGGATTAGCTGTAAATTGTTGCAACCCAGTCTTATCAGCAGTAACATTATTGTTTTCGAAAGGTTACAAAGAGCTTCCTTGTGTGTTTCTGTTTGATTCATTGTTGTCAAAATGACAGAATTATACATTTATACTTTGTTTTAAATTCAAATCCCATCAATAAAAATCTAGAATTAAAAGTCTTGACCCATTTGGTTCACTAATGCCCTTTAGAGAAAGAAACTGCTATCCTTACCTGGCCTGGCCTACATGTGACTCCAGACCCACAGCAATGTGGTTGACTCTTAAATGACCTCTTAACAAGGGCAATAAATGCTGGCCTAGCCAGTGACACCCACATCCCAAGAACGAATTTCAAAAAAAAAGTCCTAAACTCCCCAGCCTGTGGAAATAGTTCTTTCTATCTCCTATATCTCTTCCCTTTAACATCTTGAAAACTTCAATGAAGTCACCACTTAACCTTCTAAATTCCAGAGAATATGTGCAATCTTTCCTTGTAATTTCACCCTTGGAATCTATGCATTATTCTGAGCTGTGGTGTCCACTGTGCTCCAGGTGTGATCTAACCAAGGCTTTGTATAGCTGAAGCATTACTTTTATCCTCCATATATAAAGCCCAGAATTCTATTAGCCTTCTTGATTATTTTCTGTACCAGTCCATGACGTTTTAATGATCTATCTACCTGGACCCAAGTCTCTCTGCACTGCCACTGTTTCTAGCCTTTCACAATTTAGAAAGCACCCTGTTCTATTCTTTTCAGCTCCAAAGTGGATATTTGCCTATGTTGAAGTCCATTTGCTACAGCTTTCCCCCCATTCATTTAAGCCATCAGTATTTCTTCGTAATGTTAGCTTCCATCCACACTCCTTATAGTGACGCCTTTCTTTTTGTCATCAACAAATTTAATATGTGACTTACTATCCTATCTGTTTGGTATCTTTTTCTCTGTCCTACTGACCTTACTTTCTCTGCCAACGTGATTGCATGCACGTCAGACGGGAAACTTGTCAACATATTAAGACTGAAAGCCAAGACAATAGTGCAGCATGTCCTCGTGATCCTTGGCATCACAGCAAGACAAATGAAGCTGACCTTTCTAAGGAAAAGGTGCCAAGCATGCTTGCGTTAATCAAGCAAAGGAGGCTTTGCTGGCTTGGGCATGTGCACAGCATGGAAGATGGCTGCATCCCCAAGGATATGCTATATGGGGAGATAGCCCGTGCCAAGAATCCAGCAAGGTATCCAAAGTTCTGATTCAAAAGAGGCATGAAAGCCCTCAACATCAATCACAGGTGAGAAGCACTAGCTCATGATCAATGAAAATGGCATCAGCTGTGGATAGGAGCTCACCACCACAATGACGTAGTTTCAGAATCTCCAAAGCAGATGCCAGACCAGCAAGCAAGGTGTCAGCAGAGATCATCCTGCACCACCAGCAAAGGACACTTCCTGAGTGGCACTGTGGCAGACTTTGCCTTTCCAGAATCAGCTGGTGCATATGACCTCACCAAGGTTCTTAAGTTACATTTCTAGAACACCCACAGGTGGAAGGATGCCAACCAACCATCCTATCATCAGTCTTTAATAAATACGGTGAATAGTTGAGATCCTAGAACAGATCCGTCAGGACACCTCTAGGCACATCCTACCAATTAAAGCGCCTGCCCATTATCCTTACTCTGTCTTTTGTCGCTCAACCAATTTTCTAACCAAGTTAATACCCTTCCAATCCAATCCTTCAACTTTAACTGACAGTTTTTTATGAGGGTCTCCTCCACTGTAGGTTTGCAAAGTGTTAATAATGAGCATTTCTAAAACTCTCATCAATGGTTTGAGGATTTTTGTGTTCGCAAGTGCTGGAATTCAGAAGCTGCATTCAAAGTATTGTAAAATAAGAATGACTATCATTAATACTGCTGTACAGGGCTCTTATCTGAACTTGCACTTGGTAAGCTAATCAACTTAATGATAATCCAATTACCATAGTATGATTATGTACATTTAGCCACTTGTACCAAGACCAACGTGAGCTAGTTCATCCTATGACCTGTGTACAAATCTGAAAGATTTCCAGACCATGCATTTAGATTACTAGTGACCCTAATATTTCAATTTTATGTCAATGTATTGGGAAGCACATAAATGTCTAGCCTTTGACACTAGTACACACTCGCTGCTTTAAATCACATTGAACTTATTGTTATCATTGAAATGAAATGCCCTGTAATGACAATAAAGGGTTGAAACTTGTTTTTTTTAATGATGTAGTAGGCTTGGACTTTAACCTGTGGCATCTGGGTTCAAATCGATCCCAAATCAACTAGATAAAAAATTTCTTAGAGTGAAAGGATATTACATGGTTGATTAAGTATATTTGGGATGTCTCAAGGCAGCGCCGTCAGCTCGATCATCTGCAGCTACTTCTTCAATGACCTTGCCTCCGTCATAAGTAACAGAAGTTACAACGTGGAAAGAGGCCTTTCAGCCCAACCAGGCTGTGTTGGGGTATACCTTCTATGCGCACAAATTGTCCTGATTACATTTACCTGACTTCTCAGATACCGTCATCTCCTTTTCATTCGTTCACAATCTAGCCTTGATTATTGACAGTTTTTGCCTCCTGGAAATGAATTACACAGCTTCACAGTTCTTTCAGTGGTGGGGCTTTCTTCTTAAGAAGGTGTGTAGCCCTATCTCATAAGTTCAGAATTGGGGTTTTTCAATGGTATTCTTGGTGTTCAGGTCCATTCACAACTCCTAAGAATTAAGCGTCATTTAAAGACAGACTGCCTTGGGGCAAACCAGTCTTGGACTGAGGGCCTCAGCAAGCATTAGGCCCTTTATTTGAAAATGCAAAAGCTCTAATGTTTGTTATAGACATGGAAACTGTATGCTGATTTTTTAGTCGTTTCCCAACTTGGCTGGCATTACTTGCGACACTACCATTATAATAGGAGTATGATTCCTGCCCATCATTTAAAGCTTAGGAGGATGTTTAGATCCTTTGGAGCACCTTTACTGAGAAGTAGGCATTGAGCAGGTAAATTTCTAGACCACTACTTTATCTGCATTGGGCCATCCAGCAATATCTAACTTTATCTCTCATGTTCCATCACCACCGCTCTCAATTCCACAAACACAGTTGTCTTGTTCACCTGCATGCCTGAAATCAGGTTGTAGATGATCTAGACTTTCTGAAACTTGCCACTGGCAAGAACAAAAGCATCTTGCTTAGTACTGACCATACGTTTTCCACTTTCCTAAATAGCTCTAGCTTCCTTCCTAGCTGTTCCTTCAAATTGAACCTTGCAGTGCACAACTTCATTGTACTGTTTGAACAATACTTCAAATGGGGAGAGTGGTAATGTCACTGGAGTAGCAATCCAAAGGCCCAGGCTAATGCTCTGGGGACATGGGCTCAAATTCCATCACAACAGCTGGTGGAATTTGAACTCAATTAATAAAAGCTGGAATTAAAAGCTAGCTTCCGCAATAGTGATCATGAAACAATTGTCTGTTGTCGTAAAAACCCATCCGGTTTACTAATGTCCTTTAGGGAAGGAAATCTGCCATCCTTAACTGGTCTGGCCGACATGTTGACTCCAGATGCACAGCAATGTGGTTGACTCTTAACTGCCCTCTGAAATAACCTAGCAAGCCACTCAGTTCAAGGACAGTTAGGGATGGGCAATAAATGCTTGCCTTGCCAGCGACTCTCTCATCCCATGATAGAATAAATTTTTAAAAATCCCATATTCAGCCCATCACCAATGATAGAATACTACCTGTGAAAATATCACCTATAGGTTTCCCTAATGCACTCCCTGAAACTGGTGTCTCCCCAAACCCCTATAATCGCTTTCCCTACCTTCCCACAAACCTGGCGAGATGTTGTCTGGTGGTCATTCAGCATTTCTCTGCAATAGAGTTATTGAGAATAATTTGCTTTATAGAATGCAAAGGTGTAGCCACCACTTTATAAAAGCTAACTTTGTGTTTTCATTTCATGTTTTTGCTTTAAATCTGTTCTCACAGTTAAGCCAGTGAAAGGTTACTTGGCATCACAGTTGTTAGTAATTGCCTCTCATATATAATTTGAAATTACTTCCAGTACCATTGTGTGAATGCAAAAATATTTGTCCACTATTTAAATGAAGATTGTTGGCCACATTAATGGCTGACTTGGCTGAATGAACAAATGTCTTCTGAGCAAGTTAAGTAGGTGCCAATATCACCAACAGTCATTTCCAGGCTGTATTTTCAGTTGTTCTCTTTGAATGAAATCAGCTTTTCATTTACACCTTTATTCTGTTAATGATTTCCTATGTGGAAAATTCATTATAACCCATTTTATGTGATTTTTAGAGCCACAAGTGAGGGGAAACTTTCATCCCATCCGCTTGACTGGATTGAAGGCAACAGGAGAACATACTATTCCAGTACACTACTTAGTTGCACCAATGTTCTTGGCTTTTTTTAGATTATGAAGCTGAAAGTAATAGCTTTATATATGAACTATATGAAAATGACGAATAGAGAAAGATCTGTGTCCATCACACCTGTCCCATTCAGTTATGTTGCAATTGGGCTTTATGGTCCCCAAGAAAACCCCATCCAGCATGAGCCACTTAATCTCCTGGAGGAGGCAAAAAAGGTGTTTTTAATAAAAGCTCTAAATAAAAATGTCTGAGGAATTTCTCTCTAATCACAAAGGTGACCAAAGTAAGTTTCAGGAAACAAAAGTGACGCGATATGCATTACCCAGTGTATATGCTACATAGCCTGGTAAAGATACAATTCCAAAACACAAAATCTGTGAATAAAATAGTATTGACAGCCAAATGATGCCGCAAAATCTCAAACTTGTCCATCTGTATTGAAGTTGTACACCGCATACAGTTAGCCGATTCCATCTTTTTAAATGCATCAATGATATTTTTAATGTTGAATACTAAACATTGTTTATTTTATTTAGTGTTGCCTAGGGTAAGATTTGTAGTGTATTTAGGAAGGCAGATTTGTATGTTTAAATAGTTTAAATAATGGGCCGAATGGCCTCCTGTGCTGTAACAATTCTGTGATTCTGTGAAATCCTTGTTCTGGATATATCTCACAATTGTTACGATGCAGAAGGGGCCCATTCGGCCCATCGTGTCTGCACCAGCTCTCTGAATGAGCATCAAGACTTAGTGCCATTTTCCTGCCTTTTCCCCATACCCTTGCACATTGTTTCTATTCAAATAACCACCTAATGCCTCGATTGAACTTATCTCCACCACGCTTCCAGGCAGATTATTTATTCTTCTGTGCTCCTCCGCCACTAATATTCCACCCTCTTCATGGAGATAATTGATTTTCTTTTGCAGAAATACAAGCCCTGATATTTACTCGGCCGAGGCGAGCTAGGTCAATGTGGCCGGAGGGGGGTGGCATGGCACAGAGAAGGGAGGATTTCAAGATGGGAAACTCTGTTGTCCTGCTGAAATCAACAACAAGACATCTTTTAAATTTTTTCAGCATGTTTCCCATCTGATAGCCAGCCTGATTGACAGGCCATCAGACAGGAAAGCCTGCAACACAAGGCTGAAACCAAGTGAAGTAGTGGAGTGGAGGGTGGGAGGGAGGGAGGATAGATTTGAGGGAACAGGGATATAGAGATCAGGTGCAGAGCGTGGATGTTGGTGGGAAGGTCGTAGACTATGTCGGGGTGGGAGCAGCTAAATGCAGGGTTTGTAAATAGGTTTGCTTGTTGGGCCTGGAAGAAAACACTCCTGTTCTTCCTGGTCCATATGCAGTGCTTTAAGTGCACTTAATTTTTGGCATTTTTTTTCATTTATTCTCCAGATGTGAGTTCCGCATGCCCTCAAGAAGCTGGTGGTGGTAAGCAGCCTTCTTCAATCTCTGCTGTCTTTGTGGTGAATGTACATGCACAGAGCTGTAAAGAGGGAGGTCCAAGATTTTGACCCAATGACGATGAAGGAATGACGATATATTTCCAAGTCAGGATGATGTGTAATATGGAGGGAAACTTGCAGGTGGTGGTCCTAAGCTGCTCTTGCTCTTCTAGGTGGCACAGGTTGCGGGTTTGGATCATCCACAGTATTCCCAACAACATACATGATCTCCACTGGATCTCTGTATCTCTTCACCCAATTTCTACCAACCCTGGTCCTGCCATAGTTCTTTGGGTGGCTGGGGGTGCATCCGGTGGGTTGCTCGCCTGTGTCCTGATTGAGGCCCTTAAGTGGTTGGTTAATGCCCAATTAAGGGCCTCATCACACCACCGCTCCTATGTAACGGATGGCGGGAGAAGTCTGCAACCAAAGTGCAGTCTGGCAGTTTTAACCTGCGGGCTGCTAAACAGCGAAAGGTGGAGGGGGGTGCCTCCTTTTCGGGTCCACCTCCTGCCATCCAACACCCTCCTTGGCTACCTGTAACATCAGCCTCTGATTGGCTGACAACTCTGAGACAGGCCATCATCGTGGAGATAGATGAAAATCATTGACGTAATATGTTAACTCTGTTTCTCTCCGCAGGTATTGCCTGACTTGCTGAGTATTTCTAGCATTTCCTGTTTTTATTTCAAATTTCCAGCTTCTGCAGTATTTTGCTTTTGTTTCATTTTATGTCCTCGACCCAAACATCTTCAGCTGCTTCATCAATGACCTCCCTCCCATCATAAGGTCAGAAGTGGGGATGTTCGCTGATGATTGCACAATGTTCAGTACCATTTGTCACTCCTCAGGTACTGAAGCAGTCCATGTCCAAATGCAGCAAGACCTGGACAATATCCAGGCTTGGGCTGACAAGTGGCAAGTAACATTCATGCCACACAAGTGCCAGGCAGTGGCCATCTCCAACTAGAGAGAAACTAACCATCGCCCTTTGATGATCACCGAATCCCCCACTATCAATATCCTAGGGGTTACCATTGATCAGAAACTGAACTGAACTAGCCATATAAATACTGTGGTGCAAGAGCAGGTCAAAGGCTAGGAAACCTGCGATGAGTAACTCGCCTCCTGACTCCCCACCAATGTCTGTCTACCACCTACAAGGCATGTCCGAAGTGTGATGGAATACTTCCCACTTGCCTGGATGAGTGCAGCTCCCACAACACCCAAGAAGCTTGACACCGTCCAGGATAAAGCAGCCTGCTTGATTGGCACCACATCCTCAAACATTCACTCCCTCCACCACTGACACAAAGTAGCAGCAGTGTGTACTATCTACAAGATGCACCGCAGGAATTCACCAAGGTTCTTCAGACAGCACCTTCCAAATCCTCGACCACTAACAACTAGAACAATAAGGGCAGCAGATGGATGGGAACAGCACCACTTTGAAGATCCCCTCCAGGTCACTCACCATCTTGACTTGGACATTCATTCCCGTCCCAAAGCCCTTTACAGTCAATGTAGTACTTTTGAAGTGCAGATGGTGGAATTTGAATTCAGTAAAAAATGTGGAATTTAAGTCTAATGATGACCACGAAACCATTGCTGATTGTTATTAAAAAAAACCCAAATGATTCACTAATGTCCTTTCGGGAAGGAAATCTGCAGTCATAATGTGGCCTGGCCTCCATGTGACTCACAGCAAGGTGGTTGACTCTTAAATGCCCTCTGAACAAGGGCAATTAGGGATGGGGCAATAAATGCTGGCCTAGCCAGTGCCACCCACATCCCATGAACAAATAATAAAAAAAGAAGCATGATAATGACCAGATAATCTCTTTTTGTGATGTTGATGGAGGGATAAATATTGGCCATGACTCCGGGGATAATTTAGAAATACCTGGAAAAACTCAGCAGGTCTGGCAGCGTCTGTGGAAAGGAGCACAGTTAACGTTTCGAGTCCGCATGACTCTTCAACAGAACCAAGGAAAAATAGGAAAGGGGTGAAATATAAGCTGGTTTAAGGGGAGGGGGGGTATTGGGACAACCTCTTGTCCCAACACCACCCCCCCCCTAAACCAGCTTATATTTCACCCCTTTCCTATTTTTACTTAATTCTGTTGAAGGGTCATGAGGACTCAAAACGTCAACTGTGCTCTTCTGCACCGATGCTGCCAGACCTGCTGAGTTTTTCCAGGTATTATTGTTTTTGTTTTTTTGGATTTCCAGCATCCGCAGTTCTTTGCTTTTATCTCTGGGGATAATTTCCCTGCTGTTCTGTGAAATCGTGCCTTGAGATCTTTTAGGCCTACCTGAGAGGGTGGATGGGGTTCCAGTTTAACAGTTTATCTGAAAGGTGCACCTTTGACAGTGCAGCACTCCATTAGTACTGCACTGGTGTGTCAGCCTTGATTTTGTGCTCGGGTCTTGAAGTGGGACGTGAACCCACAAACCCACTTCATTGGAATTATTTATGCCACTGCATTACGAACATAATTGCATCATTTCTGCCCTAATACTTTAAATTATGTCAATATTTTTCTGTTCCCAATATCAAATGAATGATTACTTCTTGCCTGAAATACAGTATAATTAAAGATATTTTGAAATAAAACGGGAATGAATTGATCAGTATTGCCCTTTTTAAGATTAAACCAGCTGCTACTGAGACTCCATACATGCAGTCTGCTAAAGTAATTTCAAATTTGTGTCTGACCCACAAAACATGCTTCTACACTGTAGCGATACCCACAATATTTAGTGTGTTTTCTATCCTGTGTGTAATGATGCACAACCTCAGGCATGAGGCTGTAATCCACAGACCGTAGGGTGCAAATGCATGACCTTAATGTGGGATACTCCTGGCTAATGTGTAAGAGATGATGGGTATAACTTACAATCACTTTCTAACAACCAACTGAGTAGCTGTTTTGGCGAAGACGTAAATGTGTCACCTGTCTGACTGCTCGGTTAATGTGCTGCAAAAAAAGAGACGGAAAACATGTTACAAAATAAGGAAAGTGCCATTTGATAAATTTGCGACAAAATGTCTTGTAGGGAATATAAACAACACAGGAAAAGATTTGCTGCTGAGTGTACGTTGTAATGTACAGACAGGATATTTTTAGATAACTCATCCACAATTTTGAGTTAATTCCAGCGTTGATCAAATTTACAGTACAACATTTTGACATTGATCTGTTTATTGAAATTGTAATCAAAGTGAAGAAAAATTTGTAAAGGCACATGAAAGGACTAGTTAGATTTATTATTTACCTGAAAGGACCCCTTTATATTAGGTTGGAATGTTTTTGATAGTGATTCACATTATTATGTATTGGTACAATGGCAAACAGTCACAGGGTAAAATACGTGCTTGTTTTAGCTTGCCTTTCTCATATTTGTAGTCTGAGCTCTGAGCTCATTTGGATTGCAAGGTCTCAGGCATTGATTGCAGTTGCAGAGCCTGAGTGGCTGTGAGCATGCCAGTCAATGTGATGACGTTAGATCTTTCTAGCAAGCAGCAGTGTGTTTGCGCAGTCCACTGCATTGCTATAGCTGCTGCTTAACAAATAGCTGCTCTGCTGTAAAATGGATATGTAAAATCTTAATGTAAAATTTATATTACTGGAGGTCATCAAGCCAACAAAAGATATTTTTTTGTGTGAAAAATTATTGATGAAAGAGGAGGAAACCTAGAACAAAAGGTAGGGGTAGGGTGGAGACCAAGCTCACATCTCCACAATGCATTATTTTTTTTACTCTGTTTGCTGTTTCTTTTCTAAGGATAACCTGGTTGGGCTGTCAAGACATTTTAAATTGCTGTAATGTTATCATGATCAGTGAAATAAAATTAATGATATTATTGAAATGGCACAGAACATTATTCTGTATTGCTACCATGGTTAGTAATGTAGAAGGTTTTTGTATGGGAGCTACTATGCTGTATTTTTGGATGTCGATGCTGTTCACCATAATACTGTCATGGCTGCTGTTTGCATTACTGGCATAAGATACCATGAAGATTTTAGTGCACCATAAGTCATCCTGGATATAGTGTGACTATATAGTCGGTGACTAATTCAGATGTGTTGTTGAAAGCTCAGTTTTAATGCCTGACAGCTGACATTATATCATTCTTTATTTCTGACACTGCTGCAGATAATGAAATAAAATAGGATGTGTATAAATATTGTGCTTTGTTACTGCTGATTTACAAAGAGAAAACTGGAATGATTTGCCTTTACCCTCTGGCCTGATGTTAATTAGCAGACAGTGATTTAAGGCAGTATGCTCCTTTAATGACAAGGGGTGTATTTGTGTTGAAGCTGCCACGCTGTATCTGGGTGGAGTGTATTTTAAAATGGCAATTCAAGCAAGCATTTGTGATGTTGCAATAGATTGAGCAAGTATCAATTGTTTTATAAACTCAAAGCCCAAGAGATTATTGAGTTAATATGACTGGCATCAAATTTCTGCCATCTATTTTTATAATATAGTTTCTATTGATATTAAAAAAACTGTGGCTTTACTGCAGAGCGCAAGTATCAATGTAATGGAGATTCAAAGTTAAAGGTAATATACAGTCACAGCCTGTATTTGTCATTGCATTACTGGTTTTAAGATTGTAAGATGCTTGATTAGCAGTGGTTGTTGGAAATTCACTATAGATAATTGCAGATTGCCTTCGTTCTTAACAGTTTTATATGGTATCAAATTAAATCTTAATATTAATTTTGAGTGTTGAAAGTAGTTACGGGTAATTGTAGGGTATAGTTAGTTAAGTGTTAAATGTTTTGCCTTATTCAGTAGTGGCATGAAACAATCTATATTCAAGAATGCTGGCTTTATTTTGAAATTCTCAATCTGCCTTTCAATTTGCTTTTTAATGTATGCTTAGTAATATATCATTGTATCAAATATCTAGGCACAAAATGTTGTGTATGATAATACATCTTGTTTACAGTCCCATTTTGAGATTTTATATTCATGGTACTGTTTTATTATTTGGTTCTTTTTTGTTCTGAAACAAAAATATACCTGCACTTTTGCTAATTGGTTGCATGTAGGCTGATTACAAGACTCATTGGAGGAGACTGGCAAGCACCAAACAGGAGAGGGAGATAAGGGGAATGCACAACAAAGCATTTTTGCCCTATCTGGCAGCTGCAAACAGACATAGATGAGAGGGAGCAGCTGAAACCCATCTGTGGAGGGTGGGGGTGGAAACATGAATTTTGACTGATCTCCCTGCTGAAGTAAGGAGTCGTGTAATGGTTGTTATTTCAATTAAATTCATATTTTAAAAAAGCAAACTAAAATTGGAGGGAAATGTGAATGAATTAATTTTCACCATGAATTGTTTTTGAAATGTGTGCAATGGGTATGCAACTACATTCACAAGCTATTAATATAGACCGGAACATGCGTTTAGCAAATCTAAATTAGTGGCTTTTAAATATGACTTACTATTACTTAGTTTTTGCAACGTTTGATCATTCACATTTAGTGTTGTATTTGGTGACAATAATAAAGTAGTTATTGTATTTGCAGCAAGTGAAATGTTATTGCCTGCAGATATATATAATGCTTTGGTGTAGTGATTTGATAGATGTGTGCTACGCATCAAAATTTTAATTGGAGAGCTAGTTGATGCCCTGCGGTATTGCTCAGGTGCAAAATACATTCTCTATCCCTCTATCTGTGTATTCATTTCTTCCACAGTCTACTGCCCGGGTCCCTTGATCTTTCTCTTTCTCTCTCCCTTTGGATGTTGCACATTTTTTGCCATCATAATGCTTACATTTCTGTACTAAAAACTGAAAACACTGGAAATACTCAGCAGGTCTGGCAGCATCTGTGGAGAGCAAAACAGAGTTAATGTTTCAGGTCAATGACCACTGGAACCAGCTGTTTCTCAGCTTTTCCTCTTTTTCATCATTGATATGCTGTCTCTGTTTTTCAACCTCCTTGTATGTTTCTTGCACATTTACTTGGCTGATGCAGTGAACTGCTTACGTTTGTTAAAAGGAAGGATATGCTGCAAGATGGAAGCCAAATTGTCCACATGGACTGGGTGGGGGCAGGGTGCTCTGAATGACATTACATGGATGTGTGTAAGAAAAAGGGAGCTTGGAGCTCAAGGTAAGAGTGGGAAAATTTGAGATTGGCATTTAGGAGCTAGTGGTTATTGAGACTGAGTGGTCTGACTCCTGGGAGGCCGCATTTCCGTGGAGATCAGAAAAGTCAAAAACAACAAGTTCAGGCTGGGCAGATTTCCAAAGGACTTGCCTGAGTTAAATATTTTGATCATTCCAGCAATTCAGGTTTCTCTGTGTTGTAAGGTGTATTTTTTGGCTTTAGTTACAATAATTTAATTCAGGAAATTTAATGACTATCATAAGAAATTGAAAGATGGTTTGTGGATTTTGTTTGATTTGTTGTAATTGTAGGTTCCTGATTTTTTTTCAAAATTTTTGATTGGTTAGTTTTATTTTAATTATGGTTTATTATTAGCTTTTTCTACCTGTCCGGTGCTTTGAATTTATAGGTTTCCTATTTGTCTATATTTGGGCGCACCAGTAAAGTTAATTTAAGAGATGGTTAATTGGACCATTTAGGTGCAATAGAGAAGATGACAAACACATAATCACATGGCATATTCATGACTTTTATAGATCATTATAAATGTTGATTAGCTTGATTAATCTCCATTGAATATAATTAAACTTATTAGATGTTATAAAGGTGTGACTAACAGGCGTAGCTTTGGGTTGGCAAAAAGGGCATTTAGGAAGCAACAGAAACCATCTTCTCATTTTGGCAAAGCTGCCCTCTGCTGAAGAATGGAATATCCTTCCAAACAGCATTGTACCAGGGCTACCAGGTGGGATATGATAATCATATGAAGAGGAAAATTCCCTCCACTCCGACATATGTCTCAACATACCAACATTGCAATTTATTTCTTTGACCAATTATCAATCTAGTTTAGAGAGATGGAATAAAAAGGATCTCTCTTTGTCAGCTATAGGTGCTTTGTACACATGGTCTTTGGCATTTGCAATAAGGTTTATTGTGTTCCTGCATAGTAGTGCACTAACCTGTATTAGGGGAATGGAGAGTTGTGGGGTGTTGTAGGATTGAAGGCAGTTATAACATTGGGAGAGTTAAGGCCATGAAGGCAAAAATAAAGGTATGTATTGGGAGGAGGGCTCCTGTTCCAGGAATTTTATTTTCTCTGTCAGGATTAATAACAAAGTGCCTTGGAACTGAGACACCGCAAGTATCATTATTGTAAATTAAATAATAAACTTCAGATTAAGGTGTTTACAGTTATTGTAGAAAACGTATTTTAATTCACCATTGCCTAGCTTTTAATATATAATGTTGTATCCAGTTTGTTCAACTGCACAGTATTTTAGTTTTGACAGTGCAGCAGCACAGCATCAGTGGGGGTTCAATTTGACAAGACAAAACTCAATTCATCATTAGTAGTACAACCTTGGCTACATTCAAGTTAATATAGCATCTCTCCATTCAGCTGTCAGTTTAAAGAATTACATTAGAGAACCAATTCAGAACAGAGCAATTTTGTACACCAGGGAGCAAGTGGGCAACTGGTGCAGAGGAAGCACTGCAGTAGGAGAGCAGGTCCTGCATCAATTTCTTTGTGGCCTGCAGTTCTGTGCTTTCCTGTTTTGGTGAGCTGACATGCTTGTGCCCATTTTTTGCACACACCCTTTTGAAGCTCCAGATTTAATGCAAAGTATTTAACTTTACAGTGAGCAGAATTCATGAGGAGATATATGTGTCAGATTTGCTATTTATTTCACCTTTTGAATCATTTTGTGCAAGGAAGGATCTGTATACACTGCACCTTTTAAATAGCCTTGGGCAGCTGTGTCCAAACGCAGCAAGACCTGGACAATATCCAGGCTTGGGCTGACAAGTGGCATGTAATATTCGTACCACACAAGTGCCAGGCAATGACCATCTCCAACAAGAGAGAATCTAACCGTCGCCTTTGTCATTCAATGGCATTACCATTGCTGAATCTACAGCTATCAACATCCTCAGGGTTACCATTAACCAGAAACTGAACTGGACTAGCTATATAAATGCTGTGGCTACAAGAGTATGTCAAGGAATAGGAATGCTGTGGCAAGTAACTCACCACCTACTCCCCAAAGTTTGTCCACCATCTACAAGGCACAAGTCAGGAGTGTGATGGAATTCTTTCAACTTGCCTGGATGAGTGCAGCTCCCACAACTCTCATGAAGCTTGATATCATCCAGGACAAAGCAGCCCGCTTGATTGGCACCCCATCCACAAACGTTCACTCCCTTCACCAGCAACACACTGTAGCAGCAGAGTGTACCATCTACAAGATGCACTGCAGGAACTCACCAAGCCTCCTTAGATAACACCTTTCAAACCCACAACTATCTAGAAGGACAAGGACAGCAGACACATGCAAACACCACCTGGTAGTTCCCCTCCAAGCCACTTATCATCCTGACTTGGAAATATATCACCGTTCCTTCACTGTCACTGGATCAACATCCTGGAACTCCCTTCCTAACATCACTGTGTGTGTACCTACACCACTTGGACTGCAGCCGTTCAAGAAGGCAGCTCACCATCATTTTCTGAAGGGCAATTACTGATAGGTAATAAATGCTGGCTTAGCCAGTGACACATGCATCCCATGAATGAATTTTTTTAAAAAAGGTCGATTTTTGCAATGTATCTTTATAGATATTTTTTTCTTGGACATTTTGTCTATGTTTCTGAAATCTATAATTAATACAATTTTTCTCCATCTCAAAATAAGTTTTTTAAAGCACATCAAGTACAATATTTCATGGTGGACATGATACACAATGAAATAAGAAATGCTAGGATATTAGCAAATTCACAAAATCCAGACCTGTGAATGTAAGATCTAGCTGCCAGTGACCCCTGCATAAGCTGAATGTGAGGAGGCTTCATCTGTTCCATGCATCCCAGAGATGGCGGTGCACCATGAACGATTCCCATAATGCCTGTAAACAGACCCTAGAGAGGATGATTTAAGTTCAGGAATCTGCAAGATAAGATAATCCTTTGCTGGCACATTGTCGGTAGATGACTTGTGCCATAAAATGTAGCCTTTCCTCAGATTGCTGCAAAAAAAAGTAGAGTGTAGTCATCTGTAGCAAGGGGACTTTGTCTTACAACATAGAGATGGCATCACCAAGATTACCTCCGGCCTTGATTGTTGTGCCTGTTGGTTATTCTATACAGAACCTGAAAATACAGTGTCACCTGTTACTTTACTGCTATCAGGTACTATTGTGGTCAGAAGTTGGCTGATGATTCATTGGTCACAATTTTAAAAACTTAGACTTTTATCTTTCATGGAATGCCATTGACATGCATGCCTAACATCAACAATACAGATGCATTCCCAAAGTGCAGAGGAGTTACTGATGACAGCTATGTCTAACCTGAAGTACTTGAAGATGTGAACATGGTCAGGAATTATATGTTGTAGTTTATACGGGGTGGATTTGATGGGGGGACAGATTACTTGCACACCCCACCCTGCCCCCACCCCGAGCCAAAAATCGGTCAGCACCTCATTGATGTGAAATCCAGCTGCCTTGCTGTGATAATACACTGGGGGTGGCCTTAATTGGATTAGAGTGGGACTTCCACCCCACAGGGCCAAGTCCTGCCCTAGAAAGCTGCCGGCCAATCTGATTGGTTGGTAGCTTTGTAGTCCGAACAGTGTCAGAAGAGAATAATGCCCAATGCTTGGATGACATGCAGTCCTGATGAAGAAGTGAAGATGTCTCCCGGACTTCAGGTTAACCTGGAGATTTTGGGCATGCGCTGCTGGGAGACTGCGGTGAGATGGGGAGGATGATGGAGAGAAAGGTGAGAGAGGCTGGGGGGGGAGACAAAGGGAGTGACCATCATGGGGGTGGTACCCTGATGGGCATAGGGACCCCCCTAAGGAGGTAACAGGTGCAGCAAGCAATCAGCATAAATGGTATGTTGTCCTTCATTGCAGGGGGATTTGAGTGCAGGAGTAAAGGTGGCTTGCTGCAATTGTTGAGAGCCTTGGTGAGACCGCACCTGCCATATTGTGTACAGTTTTGGTCGTCTTGTCTAAGGAAGGATGTACCTGCCATTGAGGGAGTGCAGTGGAGGTTCACCAGACTAATCCCTGGGATGGCAGATTGTCTAGAGTTTAGAAGAATGAGAAGAGATCTCATTGAACCTTACAAAATTCTTCCAGATGTGACAGGATAGATGAACAAAAGATGTTTCCCCTGGCTGGTGAGTCTCGAACCAGGGGACACAGTCTCAGAATAAGGGGCAGGCCATTTAAGACTGAGATGAGGAGGAATTTCCTCATTCAGAAGGTGATGAATCTTTGGAATTCTCTACCCCAGAGGGCTGTGGAATCTTAATCATTGAGCATGTACAAGATAGAAATTGATAGATTTCTGGGTACTAATGACATCAAGGGATATGGGGATTGTGGGGGAAAATGGCATAGAAGTAGATGATCAGTCATGATCTGTTTGAATGGTGGAGCAGGCTCAATGGGCCAAAAGGCCTACTCCTGGTCCTATTTCCTATGTTCTCATCCTCTTCCTGCTTGCCAGCAGCATTTGCAGTGGAAGCTGCTGGGCTGTCTGCCTTGCCCTTCCTTTCCACAGATGAAACATTGCAGTGGAGAAAGAATGAGGTCCTTAAATGGAAGTAAATTAGCCACTTAAAGCTTCAATAGGCCTGAAGCCTCAATACCCCCTCCAATGGGCAGGAAGTTGGCAGGCTGGCAACCTGCTTCATTTTACCCTTCAAATGTGCTAGAGGGGGCCATATCATTCACTCCTATGACTCACTGAAGTATGAATATGCATGAGTTGCAATGAAAATTGCATGAACACATGAACAGGTGGAGGCATTTGGCCCTTCAAGACCATTTTGACATCCACTTAAGTCATGCACTACAATTCCATTTTAAGACTTTTAAGACATGAAGTTTTAGCCTGAGTGAACAGAAAAGAACATGAAACAGGTTAACAGACTAAATTTTATGGCATTGGACTTCTACCTGCAGTGTGTTGGTTTATCTTACCTTGCAGATCCTTTGAACTAAGCTCTCTTCTCCAGGGTCTGGGTCTAATGGATGGCATTTGTTGTGGTTACCACCCACTGCCAGGCATGGTGTACTGTCATCTTCTACCATCATCTTTTTTTAAAGCAGAATGGCCATTTCGCCAGCAATTGAATATGTGATTGTGACCAGTGCCACACTACCATTTGCCCAGGAATTCTCTTTTATGCTTCCATGTTGCATTCTCTTTGCTTTCAACTTCACTGATCAGTTCTCCAAACACCTCTCACATACAGGCATTTTTCAGGCTGAAAATTGCTGTGACTATTTTTGAGCTATGAGAAAAAAAGAGCTGCCCTCCCCCCACTGCGCTTTTGAGGCCACTTACCTTCAACTTTGAGTAGCAGGATTTGAGGAATGCTTGCTTTTGATTCACCAGGACATCCTTGCACATTGCACATGGCTCAAGCTGTGCAAGAAGTGCCAGTAAATTATTGAACTTAGTTGACCACACTGAATCTGTTAAAGTTGACTCTCCATTCCATTTGTGGAAGTGGTCATGAAGGCATTTTCACTAGGAGTGCAGATTTTGCCCTTTTGTAGTTTGTGTATTTGGATCATTGGTAACAATCTTTCTTGCAGCATTATTAAAAAAGACTTGCATCTCTGTATTCAGTTAGCCGTTACACATTGAGGTCAAAGTTGAATCTACTTTTGCAATGATCTAGTTCCCTTTTTCTGTGATGGACAGGTTATGCTCTCTGACATTTTTTTTGCTGGGTTATCACATGTATTCTGTTTCTTTCAGATTATCCTATACACATACTTGGACTGATTTCTGCAATCCCATAGTCCCAAGTCGATGATCTACATTTGCAGGTAGCATGGATTGAAGATAGTTCTACAGCACTAATTCTCTAATTTTGCGCTCCTCATGAACATGGCTTCCTACTAGGAATGTGGGGTCAGAGAATCACTCCTTTAGATTTCTTGACCTTTCGAAAACTTGCATTGCTAAGTTAAATGGTTACAACAAATGCTTGTCCTGTCTGAAGGGTGCTGGGTTTTTTTTTGACTTATCCTTCCCTCTTTTTGTGCACAAACTCATTTCTACTTAGCTTCTCATTGCATTTTTTTAACCTTCATTTGTTGCTTCTAGTTTTTTGCTTCTAGTCATTGGCATTTCTTTTGTAGAGCTTACCAGATCTTTTGTAATGTTCCATTACTGCACTGATGTGGAAATCTGGTAGTAAACAGTGAAATAAATTGCCTAGAGCTCCTGCCCCTCATTCCCTTTGAAGTAAATACCATTTTTTGAATAACTCATTGTAGTCAGTTATTTTATTTCACATTAATTTTTCTAGTAGGATACCCCTGATGGATCAGCCTACAGTGCTCCAAGTTAGACAACTTGATGTCATAATACACTCCTTCTGCAGGCACATGGCGTAATCTACAGTGATTCTGAAAACCATGTATAGGAATATGCAAAAATAAAAAAAGCTGGAAAAACTCAGCAAGTCTGACAGCATCTGCGGAGAGGAATACAGTTAACATTTTGAGCCTATATAACTCTTCATCAGAACTGAGGAAATATAGAAATGAGGTGAAATATAAGCCAGTTGAGGGAAGGTGGGACAGATAGAGCTGGATAGAGGGCCAGTGATAGGTGGAGGCAAAGAAGAGATTGCCAAAGATGTCATAGACAGAAGGACAAAGGGGTGTTGACGGTGGTGATATTAGCTAAGGAATGTGCTAATGGTGACATTAAGGGTAGAAAGCAGGACGAGCAAGTAACAGATAGCCCTGTTGGGGGTGGAGTGGGAGGAAGGGATCAAAATAGGCTAAAAGGTGGGGATGAAACAATGGATAGAAATACATTTAAAAATAGTGGAAATAGGTGGGCAAAGAAAAATATATTGAAAAAGTATAAATTATTGGATAAAGGGGGATCAGAAAGCGGGTGGGGATGGAGGAGAGAGTTCATGATCTGAAGTTGTTGAACTCAATGTTAAGTCCGGCAGGCTGTAAAGTGCCTAATAGGAAGATGAGGTGCCATTCCTCCAGTTTGTGTTGAGCTTCACTGGAACATTGCAGCAGGCCAAGGACAGACATGTGGGCATGAGAGCAGGGTTGTGTGTTGAAATGACTGAAAGGTCTGGGTTATGCTTGCGGACAGACTAAAGGTGTTCTGCAAAGTGGTCACCCTGTCTGTATTTGGCCCCTCCAATGTAGAGGAGACCGCATTGGGAGCAGCGAATGCAGTGGACTAAATTGAGGGAAGTGCAAGTGAAGTGCTGCTTCACTTGAAAGGAGTGTTTGGTTGGGCCCTTGGATGGTGAGGAGGGGGCAAGTAAAGGGGCAGGTGTTGCACCTTCTGCGGTTGCATGGGAAGGTGCCATGGGAGGGGGTTGAGGTGAAGGGGGTGATGGAGGAGTGGACCAGGGTGTCTCGGAGGGAACAATCCCTGTGGAACGCCGCTAGAGGGGGTGAAGGGAAAATGTGTTTGGTTGTGGCATCATGCTGGAGCTGGTGGAAATGGCGGAGGATGATCCTTTGAATGGGGAGGCTGGTGGGCTGATAAGTGAGGACAAAGGGGGACCTTGTATGGGAGTGTACATACTTGTAGGATGTATGTGATTGTTCGTTTAAATATGCAATATCTAGGTGATTGTACAGTAATTTGTACAATGGCTTTAGAAAATATGTGAATGTACACATGTATAATAGTTTCATAAAATATATGTGCAAATTTACACCCCAGTAAAATATGCATAAAATGTGAAGTGGTGTGGAAAGGATGTACGCAAAATATTACTCCAAATTAAGCCAGGAAAATAGAACTAGAGGATGTTAAGTTTAAAGTCAACAAAAAATAGTTTAAAGCAGATATTAGGGAAAATATCTTAACTCAAAGAGTGATGAGCGTTTGGAATAATCAGCTTGGTGGGAAGGAAAAATCTTTTAGGGATGTTCAAAAGGCAGTCAGATGCTTTTAATGGGTGGTTTAGGATCATTGAAGACATGAGCTTCAGTGGATTTATCCTTGACTTCTCTGAAGTTCTTCTGTTGTAACATGACACAGATGCTTCTCATCTGCAATGAAATGTTCTAAGATACCACTGATAATAAAATTTCAAAAATATTTAAAAATAATAACTTTTAACTCGTATTGGAAAACATATTTGCCTTGTAATTTAAAATGCTTTGTAGAAAAATAGAGGAGCATGAAATTGTGATGGTGCCAAATTTAAGCAAGAAGAGGCATCCAGCCTGCCTGGGTGCACTCTGTGATATCTTGGTAATACAAGTAGAAAAAGTTTTCCAATTGCTCTACTAAGGCTGGTGTTTCAGGCAGAATTTCTGGACATCCAAAACCTATGAAATCAACCAACTCCCGGTTTGACAAGTCATGTAGGTAACAGAAGTCAGATGCACTTCTGGTGTATGCCTACGAATTTCCAGGACACCAGGATTTGTCCCCATTACCCATTTCAGTAAAAATGTTGTTTTAAAACCAACTGGATCACTAATGTACTATCGTGGAAGGAAAGCTGCTGCTCTTACTTGGTTTTGAGCCATAATGACTCCAGTCTCACACCAATGTGTTTGACTCTAAACTGCTTCCAAAGTGGCTTAGCAATCCACTCAGTTATATCAAACTGCATGATGGGAAATAAATGCTAGTTTTGCCAGCATGTCCTGAGAGTGAATTTTTGAAAGAAACAGGCTTTAGGACAGTTGTACCTGAGGTGCTAAATTCAAAAATATCCACTATATGCCCAAATATGAAGTTTATGGAAAGAAGTGAAAGTTTCCATTATATTTTTATTTGATTAAGCTGCATCTGTAGGTGCAAAAAGATCTAGAAATTGATAGAAAAGTTGTCAACAAATACTCAGAGCTGTGATTGCAAATAACTAAAAACTGAATGTTCTTGGTAACATTTAGACAAGATTGTGTGTATCAGAATGTTCTAACCAGGTTCAATTTTTAGTTTCTCTTCATTCTATAAAACACTTCGGTTAGGTATGAGGAGGATGCTGATACTAGTGCAACCATGCCCAAACATGATTCAAGGGAAAAGGGAGAACATCTGAAGTAGAGGCAAATATGTAGGTGTACACATATGATAGTGCTGAAATAATGATAACAATTGAATGTACAGAGTATCTTTAACACAAAAAATCATCCTGAGGTACTTTACAAATAGGTAATTGTAGAAGGTCAAAACAACTAAAAGTTCAGTCAAAGCAATGGACCTTGAAGTGTTTAAAGGCTGAGGAATAGGTGGAGAGGTAGAGGACCTCAAAATCTCGGAATGAGTGGTAAGGTGAAGTAGAAGGAGGATGCATGGACCAGAGTCAGAGTAATAGACCATTCAGGAAGAGATTTTAGAGGAAATTGTAAGATTAAGGAGGGGCAAGGCGAGGAGAGATTTATCGAAAAGGACAAAGATTTTAAATGTGAAGTGTTGGGATAGTGGAAGCTGGTGTAGGTTAGCAAGGATAGGGTAGTGAGTGAGTGGGGCTCAGCGCAGGGCAGGATGTCAGTAACATACAGCTTTTGATGAGATACTTGGTGCCTCTCTATACAAATTCAAAACTCTATTTGCTTTCCCATTAGCTACCTTATACTGATAGTCGTTTGGTAGTACAGAACTTGAGTATTGCTGAAAATGAGACATTTTTTATTGAAACTTTTTGTCTTGTACTTATCTGGACAATTTTCAAGAAGATACCAATGTCAGGGCAAACAACATATTATACCGTATGAGAAGAGAGTGCTGATTGGTTGGCAAGTGGACTCGGATTGATGATGGCGTTGCCATGGGGAAGGCACAGTTGATTGTGACCGACAGTTAATTGGCAAGCATTGCTTGAAATTTTACTAGGCAGCTTGACTCTGGCCAAGACATTACCCTGGGGAATGAACCAGTGAATGGCTGTCACTTATTTTGTTTAGCTAAAACTTGTGCAATGTGTGTACATGTTCTTTCTGTCTGCAAAGAACAGGCCTTGTATATTAATATATGTAGCGTCCAGTACACGCAGAGTCTACTTGCCAAACAATAAGCACCCTCTTCTGATACAGTATAAATATGTTTGTTTCCCTGACATGGATATTTTCTTGCAAAATGCCCTGATGAATGCAAGACGAAAAGCTTTGACAAAGCACATCTCTTTTTCAGCAATACCTTATACTGCTTGTGTACCTTTGATGAGTAGTCAATAGTTATCTCCAGGTTCTTCTCTTGTTACCTTTGAAGAGTATTGTGTATTGTGCAGTAATAATTCTAGTCTACATAAGTGCAGCAAACATCATTATGGACTAGAAATGTGTAAAATACTATTTTGGAATAAATTTCAGTTCCAATATACATGAATCCCCTATGCAAGGCTTGCAATTGATTTCCAATTTTGAGCGGTATTTTTCACTTCGGAGAGAAACAAGATTATTCTGTGGGATTGAAAACAGTTTTTTAAATTCATTCTTTCATGGGATGTGGGCGTTGCTGGCAAGGCCAGCATTTGTTGCCCATCCCTAATTGCCCTTGAACTGAATGGCTTGCTAGGCCATTTCAGAGGGCAGTTAAGAGCCAATCACAATACTGTGGATCTGCAGTCACATCTAGGCCAGACTGGGTAAGCATGGCAAATTTCCTTCACTAAAGGACTTTAGCAAACCAGATGGGTTTTTGCAATAATTGATGATGGTTTCATGGTCACCATTACTGAGACTAGCTTTCAATTCCAGATTTTATTAATCGCATTTAAATTCCACCAGCTGACGTATTGGAATTTAAACCCATGTTCCTAGCTTGGTCTTTTGGATTACTAGTTCAGTGACATTATCACCATGCCACCATCTCCCCACAGATTATGTGTAACAACAACTTGTATTTAAATAGTGATTTTAACATACTAAAGTGTCCTAAAGCATCATTAAATAAAAATGAGACCAATCTAACAAAGGACTTCTTGTATAAAACAAGCTTGGTCAAAGAAGTAGGCTTTCAGCAGCATCTTAAAGGAGGAGAGAGAGGCAAAGAAGCTTTACAACAGAATTATAGCTTAGGGCTAAGACAGCTGAAGGTGTGGCGAACAGTTGAGTAGTGAAGGAAGTGGGGGGTCTGCACAAAAGGTTAGATTTAGAGGAGCACAGTTTTTGGAGGGTTGTAGCACTGGAGGGGGTAAGGAGGGATGAGGTCATGGGCGGGGGATTTGAACACTAGTATGAATTTTAAACAAAAACAGAATTTGCTGAATCGGGAGCCAACATAGATCAGCGAGGACAGAGGTGATGAATGAGTGGGACATGGTGTGAGTTAGGATATGAGCAGGGGAATTTTGGATAAGTTCATGGAGGGTGAATTCTCAGAGGCTAGTCAGGAAAGCACTGAAATAGTTGAGCCCAGCAACAACAAATGCTTGGATGAGACTTTCACCAGCAGATTGGTTGAGGTGAGGTGGTGATGGGCAATATTTCAGAGGTGGAAGAAGGTGATCGAAGTATGTGGCATTTGTGATGGAGAGAATATGAGTTCAGAAGCTCGGTCAAATCGGATGGCAATATTGCAAGCAGTTTTGTTCAGCCTGAGACCATGGCCAAGTGTTCTATTTCAGAAAGCCAGTTGGTGAAGAATATTACTGGAGCCTGTCTTTACTCAGGCTTACATTTATTTACAGAATGAAACATTACAAGCAACACCTAACTCAATTATACCACAGTTTTTTTTATATTTTATATTTGCTCAAACAAAACCTCAGTTGATGCCCTCTACCTGCATATAATTAAACACAGTTGATATGCATTAAACACCAAGGAGGGGAATGGAATCTGTGGCGAGGGAATGCAGTTTTTGACACGGTAGCCTTTCCAATATTTAGTGGAAAAAATTTTGCCTTATCCAAGACTAGATGTCAGAGGAGCAGACAAGTGACACAGAGATCCTGATGGGCCTTGACAGGGTGGATCTGGAGAGGATGTTTCCTCTTGTGAGAGAATCTAGAACTAGGGGTCACTGTAAAAAAAAAATAAGGGTTCGTTGGTTTAAGAGGAGAATTTTTTCTTCCTCAAAAGGCAGTGGAATCAGGGTCTTTGAATATTTTTAAGGCAGAACTAGATAAATTCTTGATTAACAAGAGGGTAAAAGGTTATCGGGGTAGGCTGGAGGTTACAATCAACCATGATCTTATGGAATGGTTGAGCAGGCTTGAAGGGCTGAGTGGCCTACACTGCTTTTAGTTTGTATATTCGTAGGCAGTGCAGAGGTCTGGGGAGGTGGTGGTGAGGCAGAGTTGGCTGTTGTCCATGTACATGTGAAACCTGGCTTTGTGTTTGCAGATGGTTTCACCAAGGCACAGCATGTTAATGAGAAATGGGAGTAGGCTCATTCTTGGGACTTCAGAGGTAATGGAGTCGGAGCGGGAAAGTTCACTTGCAGGACATTCCCTGTCTATGACAGGATCAATAAGAATGAAAACATGAAGGATTTAATGGAGGTGACTGGGGTCTCCCCCATTAGCTGGAGAGCTGAAGGGCACCCACTCAGGCACTTAACGGCGGCAGATCTTCCCTGGCATTAAGGACCCTGGGGACAGAAGTCCCACTCCCAAGAGCTGCCAGCCAATCAGAAGCCGATGGTTCTACTGAACAGCAGCAGCACACAGGCAGACATGGCTGCTGTCAGTATGCCACCCACCCGAGGCATAGAATCATTGCTGGATCCTAGGCCACAGGTGAGTAATGGCAGGAGGGGAGGTCCTGCGATAGGGTGGTAGCTCAAGCAGGCATTGAGTGCCTTTAATAGAGGGCTTTCCTACACCCCCCTCTTTTCCTGGAGCCTGCATACAATCCTGCATGGGTTTGCTTTTCATGGTCCCTGCATGGTGAGTCCCCTACCTGCCACTGAGTTAATACCAGTGGTGGCTGAATGAGGCCCTTAAATGGGCATTAATTGCCCACATAAGGGCCTCAATTGGCAGGTTGGGAAGGCTGTACATGGGCCTTCTGGCCTCAGGCTTAATCAGGGTGGAGGTGGAAAAGTGGTGGGCTCTCCACCCTCCCACCTGATTAAATGCCCCCTCCCACCACTGTACTGGCCATGGGGAGGGGCATTAAATTCTGCCCAATGTGTGGGAGGATGGTCAACCATGTCAAAGGCTGCAGAAAGATTGTGAAGGATGAAGACTGATTGTGACCCTGGTAAATCAAGCTTTGTTACTTTAATTAGGTCAATTGCAGTGCTGTGGCGGCTCAAAAACCGATTTGAGAGATTGAAACATGGATTGTCATCTGTCTCTGTTATACAATGCTCTTATATAGAGACAGCCATCCCCAGAAGCTCAAATTCCTTCAAATTACCTTCTTATTACAGTGAAAAGCTGGTTCAGGCATTTCTGTTGGAAATGATAATGAAAATAATTATGACGAGGGGAAACAGTGGCATATTGGTAACGTCACTGGACTAGTAATCCAGTGGCCCAGGCTAATGCTCTGGGCACGTGGCCTCAGATCCCACCATGGCTGCTGCTGGAATTTAAACTCAATTCACGAATCTGCAATGCAAGGCTGGCTTCAGTAATGGTGACCCTGAAACTAACAACAATTGTAAAAAAAAAATCTGATTCATTAATGGCCCTCAGGGAAGGGAATTTGCCATCCTTACCTGGCCTGGCCTACATGTGACTCCAGACCTACAGCAAATTGGTTGCCTCTTAACCGCCCTCCGAATTGGCCCACCGCACACCCCCTGAAAAAATTAAAGAAAACCAAAGTACAAAGTGATAAATATAATCTGCACCTCTGCAGCACAGTGTAATTACAAAGCTATGAATGTGACAGGCAAGAAAAGACCTACAGGTCCTGCTCCACATTATGGCCAGAGAATTCTTATAACCACCCCCCTCCGCCCTCATGAATGGCAGGGATTCCGTTTTTGGAAATTTAAAAGTTTTGTTTCATAGTGGAAAATAATAATGGTCTTGTGTCATTTGTGTTTGTTGAGCAGTGATTGGTAACACACAGCACTACGTGGAAGAGCAGTAAAAATGCAAGCACTCTGCAGTAAGATCAGATTTTGCTTTCTGAGCTATGTAAATTGCACTTGCTTCTAGAGAATCATCACGAGCTGCCTGTTTATCTATTACATGTGTTTGAAAATTATTTAAACCATTACCAATGGGTCTCGATGTAAATAATTTGGTCGTCAGATCAATGTTTTACTTAAGTAGATTCTGTATATGTACACAGACACCAACATATATTTTGAGATGCCACAAGTAGAAGTATTTTAGAAACTACACAGTAGAATACAGATCTGATTAAAATCTGTAATACTTTTGACTGCTTTTAATCTGTCTAGTCCGAGCACTTACCCCATTTGCTAGGAACTGCTAGGGTCCAAAAAGGAAACTGTTTTGCATTTAAGCAATGTCGTCAAGCTGTGTTACGTAGGAATTGCTGGACAAGAAAAGACCAAGCTCCATCTAGATTGCCTCCTTCTCAAAATGACGCATGACCAATGAGCATAAGCCTCCGAGTCAAGCAGGAGTTTCTAGTTCCTCACGTCTTGTGTGTGGCAGGGGACTAAAATGATACTTTGCTATTGTTGAACAGTAACTTGAGGCTCTATGGTAAAACTCTGTGCCTTGGATACAGTGACCTTTGGGGATTGGCAGTGAATTCATTTTAAATTATCTGTGTGTTGGAGAGAGGGAGTCACTGCTGGACTCTTGGGGCCTCTGGACTCCTGGTTGACAATCCCTGCTGAAGTGTCATCAGTGAACCATAAGGGTTTTTATGACAAACTGGTAGTTTCATGGTCACCATTAATGAATGAGCTTTATGTTCCATAATTTTATTTAAATTTAAATTTCCCAACTGCCATGGTGAGGTTTGAACTCATGTCTCTAGAACAATAGCCCAGGCCTCTGGATTACTAGTCCAGTAACATAACCACTTTACTACCAAACTCCTAAATGTCACAAAGAAAATATCTGTGATAGAAAACTTTGAGAGCCATAGAACTAAAGTGACCTGTTCCTCCCAAACATGCTACAGATATCGCTTTCTGTGTCTCAAATTAGTCATATACTGCATCCAACATTGAAATATTGTTTTCGCTGATTAGTTTTGAAGTTACGCCTTAAAGTTATCTCCTCTGCTTCTACAGATCTTGACAAGGTGAAGTAGCTTGTCATGGTCTATAGTATAGAAATTCTATTGAATCTTAAAAACAGGAAGAAAGTTATTTTATTGTTGACTTAAGTGGCATGTCTAATGCAACAAGTGCTGTAAAATTCAATGTTTCTTTCCCCCCGCTATGTTTTCCAGGTTTCTGAACCACATGTTGCAGGCCACCAATGTGGCCACAGGGGATTCGCAATGTTCTGTGCAACTTGACTGATGACCTGAGACATCATGGATAGCCCACCCAAACTGACGGGGGAAACGTTGATTGTACATCACATTCCCCTCGTTCACTGCCAGGTCCCAGACAGAAAGTGCTGCAGCATGGGCAAAAGACCAAACCCTTTCTACCATACTGATCTGGGAATCACAAGGACTACATCGCTGCCAGAGAAGGACCTGCTTCAAAAGGAAACATTACTTTACAGCAGCTTAATTCAGGCTTCCTGTTTACCTCCTGGGGCACCACGTGAAATTGAAGGTAGAATACCAAACTCGAAAGAAGTCAACAATAGTGAACAGCACAATTCGTTAATTTTAAATGAGAATAATGATCAGGAAAGCTCCAATAACAGTTCTTTTCATCCTCAGAACAGCAACATTAACAATCCACCATTTGTTCTGCATGAACTGCCGTTTCACCTTCATGGTGCTGAAAATAATACAAAGCAATGGAGCCCCACCATTAGACAAGGCACTGTTGAAGGTCAAGAGAAGCAAACACACAAATGTGACGGGAAGAAGTCAAATAGGACTATCACGTCGAGACCAGCGTCAGCTGAGCTGATGGAACTACCTATATGCAACTGTGCTCATGATAGCACATCAACCTTATTCTTTGATTGCAATCAAGGGTTGGAGAGCAGCCAAGATGGATTGTTCAGGAAGCAAAATTTGCTAGAGAGCAGAAGATGCAGCTGCTCCAGCTTAGATTTACAACAAAGCAGAAGTTGTGTCTTTTCAGATCAGTCTGAGACAGATAATCAACATATGACTTACAACAGTGACTCTTCATGTAACAGTTCAGATGGTGTACTGGTCAACTTTACAGCGATCTACAATAAAATGAAAAGCCAGTCAAAGTCCAATTTAAGTTCAGGTAACATGTCCCATGATTCTTCATACTGCAGTCACTCAGATCTGGGTGCATTCTACTTGGACCTACAATCATCACCTAATGAGCCAAAGAATGCATGTGAGATTCACAATGGTGATAGTGCCATGCAAACCTGTCTATGCCATCAGCAGTGTTCACCAGCTGTTGATGATAACTGCAATTCTTACCACCTACCATGTGAAAACATGCCCTGTTCTTCTGAAAATTCGGATTTTACTGCTTGTTTTCAAAGTCAAGCAAGACTAGTTGTTGCCACACAAAATTATTACAAATTAGTAACTTGTGACCTATCTTCTCAGTCTACACCAAGCCCAGCAGGGTCTTCAATAACAAGCTGCTCAGAAGATCACACAAAGAGTACAAGCCCTAGTCAACCTACAGAGTATTATCTCTTCCGGCAACCAGAAGATAAGAAAATTAACATTGATCAGTGTCTTCAGGAGAAACCAGCAGCGGACACTGCTGAAGATCTCATTGAAGGCCAAGTGTACGTGAATGTTGCCTCAAATACTTCTGGCAGGCAAAGATCGAGAAGCTATGATCGCAGCTTGGATAAGAGCCCATCTCCTAGGTTGGGCTCATTAGAACGCATGTATAGCTGCCCAGGCAAGCTAAGTGATGGTCACACGGGAACATCTCAGAGATCACCACCAAGACGAGTAACCTCATTTGCTGAAATTGCTCGAACTAGAAAACGAAGTGGGAACTCTCCACCGCTGAAAACCAGTGGCGATTCTTCCATAGAGTTCTCTCCAATTCTGGAAAATCAAAAAGAAAATAATGTATTTGTTTACATGGATGAGGACCAACACCATAATCTGCCTGGCAGGTCCTCTACAAGAACAGATTTAACAACAACCTGTGATGCGCCTTTTATTCATCGTTTCAACAACAAAAACAGTAATGCAAGCGTGTATGATAGAGCTCACCTGGAAGGGTATGGACCTTGTTACAGTGGAGAAGGTGGCAGGAAACTAGAACCAGTTAACGCAATCCATCAACAAATGGAAAAGGATGCATCTTTTGACAGCAGAACTAAAACAGAAGGTAAGCCAGTGGCTAACTTTTAGAATAGTCTAAAATAGCCATTGTGTAATTTTTTAAAAATCCTAATCACTTCTATAATAAAACCAACTTTTTGGATTTGTTTCCTTTTTGTATTAAAAACTTAAAATTTTTGAACTCAAGTGTTGGGGATTTGAGTGCTTTTCCACTTGGCAACAGGGTTAGCATCAGGTACTTGCAGATAAGGCACAACAGATTAAAACTTCCACTACTCCAACATAGGGATATGGCTTAACACCAGTGTCAGAGTGGTGTTTCCGGTCTGTCATTTTTTTGCTTGCCTGCATCTTATGGCCCATTTGTGGGAAGCTTTGTGCTTTGAAACAGGAACTAAGCAGAAACTGCCTAATTTTTATTTATGAGCGATCTGTGGCAGCATTTTCTAGACATGACAGTTTCCTTAATAACATTGTTGTTGTAGTATTAACAGTAGTAGTTGTAATAGTAGTGGTATAGTTCTGAGCAGATTCATCTAGTCTATTCCTGCATACTTCCTATCAGTATTCATACCATGAATCTGAGACTAATAGCCCTGTGTCACCTATCCAAATAGGGAGCAAACAGACGGTTGTGTAATGCTTATGTTACTAATAATCCAGAGAAAATGAGTTCAAATCCCATCAGTTTAGGATTTTTAAAATTATTTGTTCATGGGATGTGTGTGTCACTGGCTAGTCCAGCATTTATTGCCCATCCCTAATTGCCCTTGAGAAGGTGGTGGTGAGCTGCCTTCTTGAACTGCTGGAGTCCATGTGGTGTAGGTACATCCACAGTGCTGTTAGGGTGGGAGTTCAGGATTTTGATCCAGTGACGGTGGAGGAACGGTGATATATTTCCAAGTCAGGATGGTAAGTGGCTTAAAGGGGAATTTGCAGGTGGTGGTGTTCCCATCTATCTGCTGCCCTTGGTGGTAGTGGTCATGCATTTGGAAGGTGCTGTCTAAGCAGCCTTGATGTGTTCCTGCAGTGCACCTTGTAGATGGTACACACTGCTGCCACTGTGCGTCAGTGGTGGAGGGAGTGAATGTTTGTGGAAGAGGTGCCAATGAAGTGGGCTGCTTTGTCCTGGATGGTGCCAAGCTTCTTCAGTGTTGTTGGAGCTGCACTCATCCAGGTAAGTGGAGAGTATTCCATCACACTCCTGACTTGTGCCTTGTAGATGGTGGACAGGCTTTGTGGAGTTGGGAGGTGAGTTGCTTGCCACAGGATTCCCAGCCTCTGACCTGCTCTTGTAGCCACAGTAGTTACATGGCTGATCCAGTTCAGTTTCTGGTCATTGGTAATGCCCAGGATATTGATAGTGGTGGATTCATCGATGGTAATGCCATTGAATGTCGAGGGGTGGTGGTTAGGTTCTCTCTCATTGGAAATGGTCATTGCCTGGCACTTGTGTGTCACAAATGTTACTTGCCATTTGTCAGCTCAATTTGAATTAATCAAAAACAAGATCTGAAAATAAAAAGTTTGTATCAGTAAAACTGGTAAGGAAACCTGCTAATATCACCAAACCTGACTTATGTTTGTCGCCAGTCTTGCACCGACGTGTTTTCCTCTTAACAATTTTCTGAAGTGGCCTAGCAAGCCACTCCATTGTTTCAAACCATCACAGCAGCCCAAGAAAGACCTTATCAGGGGAACTAGAGCCTGGTAATAAATGCTGGCCTTGCCAGCGATGCCATCATCCCAAAAATGAATAAAATTATTTTAAAAAATTTACCTAATAGAATCTATAGTGATTTAAATGTCTCAAACATCTCAAGGATGGGGGGTGGTAAGAGAAAATAATTAAAGAAATGGAGGGCAAGCCATGGTGATAGAGTGCAGCCATGTGACTGAAAGATTGGTTGAACGGACAGATCTTGGTAAGGTATTTAAAGATAGAGAGACTGAAGATTTAGTTAAGCCATTTCAGAAAGTAGTGATGAGGTGGCTGACAGCTCTACTACCAATCTGAGATTTAAAAAAAGCCTAAGTCTGAGGAGCAAAAGGATAGAAGGTTGGAGCAGATTTTAGAGATAGGATAGGTGAGGTGCTGGAAGGATTTTAAAATTAAGGGCTTTACATTTAGTTCCTCTCTAGCCACAGGGGAGGTGCCCGAGAATTGGAGAACAACTAATGTGCTTCAGCTATTTAAGAAGGGTTGTAGAGATAAACCAGGGAAACTACAGGCCAGTGAGTCTCACGTCAGTGGTAGGGAAACTATTGGAGAAAATCCTGTAGGAGAGAATCTATCTCCACTTGGAGAAGCAAGGTTTGATCAGGGATAGTCAGCATGGCTTTGTCAGAGGGAGGTCATGCCTAACAAATTTGATTTAATTTTTTAAGGAAGTGACCAGGTGTGTAGATGAGGATAGTATAGTTGATGTAGTTTATATGGATTTCAGCAAAGCCTTTGACAAGGTCCCACATGCGAGACTTATAAAGAAGGCAGAGGCACATGGGATACAGGATAATTTGATAAGGTGGATTCAAAATTGGCTTAGTTGTAGGAGACAGAGGGTGATGACAGAAGGATGCTTTAGTGACTGGAAGCCAGTGTCCAGTGGTGTACCACAGGGATCTGTGCTGGGTCCCCTATTATTTGTTGGGTGTAGGATTAGTAAGTTTGCGGATGACACAAAGATTGGCCAGGTGGTTAACAGTGAGGGTGAGTGTCTTGGGCTATGGGAAGATATAGACGGGATGGTCAAATGGGCAGATAAGTGGCAGATGGAATTTAACCAATTTGAGAGGAAAAAGCTGGAATCAGATGTAACGGTATTACAGTTGAATAAAGGCAACTACAGAGGCATGAGGGAGGAGCTGGCCAGAATTCACTGGGCGATGAGCCTAGCAGGAAAGACAGTGGAACAGCACTGACATGAGTTTCTGGGAGTAATTTGAGAGACAGCAAAAATTCATCCCTAGGGAGCAGAAGCATACCAAAGAGAGGACGAGGCAACCATGGCTGACAAGGGAAGTCAGGGACAGCATAAAAGCTAAAGAGAAAGCATTCAATGCGGCGAAGAGCAGTGGGAAACCAGGGGATTTCCAAACCAGGGGAAATCAAAGACCAACAGAGGACAACTAAGAAAGAAATAAGGAGGGAGAAGATTAAGTATGAGAGTAAACTAGCCAGTAATATAAAAGAAGATTGCAAGAGTTTTTTTAAATATATAAAGGGTAAGAGAGAGGCAAAAGTGGACATTGGGCCGCTGGAAAATGACGCTGGAGAAGTAGTAGTGGGGAACAAAGAAATGGCGGAGGAACTAAATAGGTACTTTGTGTCAGAATACTTCAAAATACTTGGAAGTGCATGGTAAAATCGGGCAAAGTTAGCATGGTTTCATCAAGAGGAGGTTATGCCTGACAAATCTGTTAGAATTCTTTGAGAGGTAACAGGTAGGTTAGACAAAGGAGAGCCAATGGATGTTATCTACTTGGACTTCCAGAAGGCCTTTGACAAGGTGCCGCACAGGAGGCTGCTCAGTAAGATAAGAGCCCATGGTGTTAGAGGCAAGGTACTAGCATGGATAGAAGATTGGCTGTCTGGCAGGAGGCAGAGAGTGGGGATAAGGGAGTCCTTCTCAGGATGGCTGCCGGTGACATGTGGAGTTCCGCAGGGGTCAGTGCTGGGACCACAACTTTTCACTTTATACATTAATGATCTAGATGGAACTGAGGGCATCCTGGCTAAGTTTTTGCAGATGATACAAAGATAGGTGGAGGGACAAGTAGTATTGAGGAGGCGGGGAGGCTGCAGAAGGATTTAGACAGGTTAGGAGAATGGGCAAAGAAGTGGCAGATGGAATACAACATGGGGAAGTGTGAGGTCATGCACTTTGGTAGGACGAATAGAGGCATGGACTATTTTCTAAATGAGGAGAGAATTCAGAAATCTGGAGTGCAAAGGGACTTGGGGGTCCTAGTCCAGGATTCTCTTAAGGTTAACTTGCAGGTTGAGTCGGTAGTTAGGAAGGCAAATGCTATGTTGGCATTTATTTCGAGAGGACTACAATATAAAAGCAGGGATGTGCTGCTGAGGCTTTATAAGGCTCTGGTCAGACCACATTTAGAATATTGTGAGCAATTTTGGGCCCCGTATTTCAGGAAGGATGTGCTGGCCCTGGAGAGGGTCCAGAGGAGGTTCACAAGAATAATCTCAGGAATGAAAAGCTTAACATATGAGGAACATTTGAGGATTCTGGGTCTATACTCGATGGAGTTTAGAAGTATGAGGGGGGATCTGATTGAAACTTACAGAATACTGAAAGGCCTGGATAGAGTGGACGTGGGGAAGATGTTTCCATTAGAAGGAGAGACTAGGACCCGAGGGCACAGCCTCAGAGTAAAGGGAAGACCTTTTAGAACAGAGATGAGGAGAAACTTCTTTAGCCAGAGAGTGGTGAATCTATGGAATTCATTGCCACAGAAGACTGTGGAGACCAGGTCATTGAGTGTATTTAAGACCGAGATAGATAGGTTCTTGATTGGTAAGGGGATCAAAGGTTACGGGGAGAAAGCGGGAGAATGGGGTTGAGAAACTTATCAGCCATGATTGAATGGTGGAACAGACTCGATGGGCCGAATGGCCTAATTTCTGCTCCTATGTCTTATAGTCTTATTAACCCTGAAAAGTGTGAGGTGATACACTTTGGAAGGAGTAATTTTACAAGGAAGTATTCAATGAACGGCATGACACCAAGAAGTTCTGAAGATCAAAGGGACCTTGGCGTGTGTGTCCATAGATCTCTGAAGGCAGAGGGGCATGTTATTGGGGTATTGAAAAAGGCATATGGGACACTTGCCTTTATCAATCGAGGCATAGATTACAAAAGTTGGGAGGTCATGTTGGAGTTGCATAGAACCTTGATGAGGCCACAGCTGGAATACTGTGTGCAGTTCTGGTCGCCACATTATACGAAGGATGTGATTGCACTGGACGGGGTGCAGAGAAGATTCACCAGGATGTTGCCTGGGCTGAAATATTTAAGTTATGAAGAGAGTTTGGAGAGACTTGGGTTGTTTTCGTTGGAGCAGAGAAGACTGAGGGGCGACTTGATCGAGGTGTACAAGATTATGAGGGGCATGGACAGGGTACAGGGAGCAGCTGTTCCCCTCAGTTGAAGGGTCAGTCACGAGGGACATAAGTTCAAGGTGAGGGGCAGGAGGTTTAGGGAGGAATGTGAGGAAAAACTTTTATACCCAGAGGGTGGTGACCGTCTGGAATGCGTTGCCTGGGAGGGTGGTGGAGGCGGGTTGCCTCACATTCTTTAAAAAGTACCTGGATGAGCACTTGGCATGTCATAACATTCAAGGCTATGGGCCAAGTGCTGGTAAATGGGGTTAGGTAGGTAGGTCAGGTGTTTCTCTCATGTCGGTGCAGACTCGATGGGCCGAAGGGCCTCATCTGCACTGTGTGATTCTATGAATCTGTGATATTGAAGAGACGGTAAACCACAGCAAATTAGCTAGAGAAATGAGGGGAAAACTCGATTTAGCCAACTGAATCCAGTATACAGTGTATCCTAAGCAAGTCGAGCTTTATGCTGGATGTAGGATGAGAAGCTAGGAAAGAAGATATTGAGAAAGTTGAATCCAGAAGTGACATAAAAATGGATAATTGTAGCTGCGACAGTGAGGCTGAAGTAAAGTCAGAGGATGGTAATATTACAGGTATGGGAGAAAGTGATCTTGGTGTTAAGAGGATATAGAGTTTGAAGCTCAGCTGTGGGTTGAATATGATGTCAAAATTTGCATGTCTTGTCTGAACAAGTAGCTGGGGAAACAATGCCAGTGACACAAGGATAAAGTTTATTGCAGGAGCAGAAACCATGGTTGCTTCTGTCTTCCTGAAACTGAGTTAAAGGAAATCAGAATATCCAGAATGTTATATTGGCAGACAATCTGATGATAAGGTGATGATGGAGTTGAGGGAAGGGTGGCAGAGATTGCTGGGTGTCAGGGGCCTACAAGAAGAGAACCAGGAATAGTAACTCATCACAGTCACAGTATCATTTGTGACTTTGGCCGGATGAGTCTTGCTACTGTGAGCCAGATTGAAGAGATTTGTGAATCTCAAGGGAGAGTTGAGTTTTGAGACTGTGGGGGAATGAGGGAGAAACTTCAAAGATCACAGCTGGAGTAGGTTAAAGACTAGGGGTTAGAGGTAGTCAATATAATGGTACTGGTAGTTATTTTACTTTCCTTATTAATTTAGCCCTTAATTAAAATCTGATGTGGGCTTCTGTTCCACCAATCCTGCTGATAATCTGTTCAGTAGACTTGTATCTTTTTATGAAAAAATTGTTGCCTAAATGTCTTATTTTCTTGTTTGATCCTCATAACCTGACAAGTTTTCCATCTCAACTGCTGTGTCTTCCCATAGGAAGTGAGAGAGGTCACTTTACCTCTTGCCAGCCAGTTCAGAACAGTGGAAAGCTGGGAGCAGGACTCAGGCAAACCAAAAGAGGAAGGAGAGAAAACAGAATCTATAATTTATTTTGCTTAATGCCAGTGAATAGAGGGAATAATAGATTTGTTGGAACAAGGCATTCCTTCTTCTTCATCTATCCCATGTTGATACATAAAAATTACAATATATAAATTTACAATGAGCTGCAAGATTGAACCCAGGTGAGGTGTTCAGAATGTATGCTACTGAGAATTTAAACCTGATTATTTTATATATGTGCAGTATATGAAATATTCATGAAGAATCCAAAGTTTCTTAACGTTTTGAGATTGTTCCAGAGCCTTTTTGTCAAATGACATTCAAGAAAGCTGTTTCATGGTATCATTAGGAGATGTTAAATGGAAAATGGCAATATTGTGTGAACATTTAGGACTGAAGATGGGCCCTTAAATTCTGGGGAACCTCCCATTCTGACTCCCACAGGAGACTATTAGAACCTCCAGAAAAATACAACAAATGCCATTTTCAACTGTTTCTCAGCGTGTTTCACTGATTTCCTGTCAAAGTTGGTAGAACCTCTCCATAACAACACAGTTGGAATACTATTGGTGATGGTTTTAAGTACATGTTGCTTCAGGACTACGTTTAAAAATAAATGGCAATGTTTCACAGCTGAGGTTGGCCACACAATCCAGTACATCAAGAGTATAACTAGCTTCCAGTCATTCTTTGGTTCAGCTTGTTGAGCCTCTTGTGTGATGTGCCAGTGCAGCACTCCCATTCACTGAATGATGTATTTTAGAACATTTATAAAAACTGGTCAAAATGACTTCATAATCAGCATTGCATCCTATCAACTTTCTATTCAAATGTTGATATTTTTGCTGTTGTGAGATTCCATGTTATCATATCTTTTCCATTTTAAGAGGTTAATTTTCACACTGACTAATCGTACTTCAAACAGGGATGAACTGCAAAGTGGCTATGCAAAACAGCTTTTTGTTCTATTCAATTAAAAAGATGCTAAGGGGAAAATAAACAGTGTATAAAAGGTGTAAGTCCTAGAAGAGACATTACCCTAGGGAGATCGAAATCCATGTACTTTTTTATTAATTGCAAAGATCGCTGTGGTTATCAATTAAAATTTATTGCTAAATAAAATTATAATGTGTGCCTGATATGTGAAACATTGTAATACTGGATGTCCTGTTGTACCTGACTGACCTTGGCACTGTTGGTAATAGCTGAAAGTATCCCCTTTAAGTTGGAGAATGAGGTGTCTGATTTCCCACATTATGTGTACTACACTCATACAAAAATTCTGAATCAAAGGATAGTGACTTATTTTTTTCTTAGTGTAATTTTTTATTTAAAGTTTTTTTTTGTTACTTAACCTTTTAAAACTGTGCAGTTGGCACAATGCTTGAAAAAATAGAAAGAAGCCGTTTGTTCAGTTCAGCTGCTATATCACAATAGTTCAGTTCTTGTCTTTGAAACAAATTGTTTCCCTGAGCAAACCCATTTGAGGAGTGCCAATATATCTAATTAATGTTGCAGACTGAATTCTGCAAATAATTTGTTCCAAGATCATAGGTAGATGTGACTTTTTTCTATGTTCTTCTAACACAATCTTAGCGTTGTTAGAATATATAATTGATTACAACTGTATTGTGGATTAGAAAGTTTATGGAGGAAATGAAGGGAAAATCCATGTCTAAAAGCTTTTATTCAGAATGCCATTTTGAGTGTGATTTTATGAAATCCCTTTTCTCTGAATATGAATATGTCTACCACATAAAAATGTGATTCTGATAAAAGTGTGAAATGTTCTCTTCAAAGGTGTGAGTAGAAGATATTATTGTTCCTGCGGAAAATAATATTAGGAACTGAACATCCCAGATAAATCTGACAAATTAAATATTTGTCCTGCTTAAGTCAAGCTAAAAAATTTCAAAATGAACTGACCCAACAATTTTGTGGAGACCATCTGCCAGTGTCATTTTCTTTCTCAGCTGAAGGAAATTGATTCTTTGGCACTTGATGCTAACCTTAGGGTCCTTTAAGATGAGTTTCTGGGAAAATAGATAAAACTTTAGGGCCCAAACCTTCCGGTCACTGCCTGAACCCCTGTTTCTGACACTGACTGGACAAAAAGACTACCAGCTTACCTTCCTCCGATTTTTTTTTCGCCGGCCAAATTCTGATGGATGATCGTGCAAAACTCACTCAGCACAGGAAACCTCGGAGGAAGCAGCGTAGAGAATCCGCACTGAAGCCTCCTTTTTATGGCACTAGCTGCCATGTTTTGGTAAGGAAGAGTTTAAATATCCCAAAGCTTCTTCGAAAAGCTAAGGAGAGAAGGTAAGGAAGTAGGGTGGGTGAGGTAAGTAGATAAGGGGGTAGGGTGGCAGCCAATTAGGGTGGAAGCTGGGTGTGGGCAGGTTTGTGAATGGGAAGGTGAGTCAGGAGTCATCAGGTTGGGTCAGAGGGCTTGTCAGGTTGGGGATTCGGTGAGGTGGTGGTGGCAGTTATGTGGTGGGGGCTAGTCAGGTTGGGTTGGGGGTGTTGGGGTGGAGTTGGCTGGTGAGGGCTAGTCAGGTTCGGGGACCAGGAGATGGGGTTGCAGGGGTGTGGGGGGTCAGTTGTATTGTTACCCAGGAGTTAGACTAGGATTTTTCTGTCTAACATTTCCTAGATAATTATCCAGGTAAGTAAGTCAGAACTGTCCAAAGTCTCTGACTCAAACTCAGAGTTGGAGACTTTTTCAGAAGGCCACATGGAGCAGGGCAATTGCCCACGCTCAGACTTCTCGGGCAATTCCCACCGAGTCAATGTGTCAGGACTTCCAAGGGGTCACAATGATCTGGAGACTGGAAGATCTGGGCTAATATTATAATTCAAAAATACAAAGAAACCCAATTAATGATCTTAATGTTTACAGATGTGGTCAGTAGCACAGTAGAAATTCATGTTCTCCAAGAAGCAAATTAAACTAGCAATTAAGGCAAACACCCTTATAATTTTCTTATCAACTACTCAATTATAGAAGCAAAATACAATTTCATATTTTTGCCATGGTTACTGTGGAACATAAGAACATATGAAATTGGAGTAGGCTATATGGTCCCTCGCACTTCCTCTGCCATTCAATAATTTTTACATTAACTCTAATTTCCTGCCCTAACCTTATATCCCTTGATTTCCTCAGTTCTCAAAAGCATGTTGATCTCAGTCATGAATATGCCTAATGTCTGAGCATCCAAGGGCCTCTGGGGTGGAGACTTTCAATGGTTCACAACCCTCTCCGTGAAGAAATTTCTTCTCATTTTGTCAGAAACGGATAACCCCTGAGATTATAATTTCTAAATCTCTACTCTTCAACTAGGAGAAACAGCCTTTCAGCATCTATCCTGTCAGCCCTCTAAAATTCTATATGTTTCAATGAGATTATCTCTCATTCTCCTCAACTCCTAAGAATATACGCCCATTCTACTTAAACTCTACTCAAAGGACTGTCCTCTCTTCGCAGTAATCAGCCAAGTGAACCTTTATTGCACCAGCTCAAAATAAGAATACCCTTCCTTTAGGATGGAGACCAAAATTCTAGACATGGTCTCACCAAAGCCCAATATAATTTCAGCAAGACTTCTTTACTCTTATACTCCAACCCTCTTGCAATAAAACTATCTTAACGTTTACCTTCCTAATTGCTTGCTGTACCTGCATATTAACTTTGTGTCACATGTACAAGGACACCCAAATCCCTCTGAATAGTAATATTTGCTAGTCTCTCACTTTTTAAAATATATTTTGCTTTTTCATTCTCCCCACCAAAGCAGATAATTTCACATTTCCCCACATTATCCACCATCTGCTGCCTTCTGACCCCATTGCTCAACAGGTCTATATCTCTTTGTGTCCTCCCCACAGCTTAATTTCCCATCAGCATACAGATCAGTTGGACCAAATGGCTTGTAACTCTGCTGTAAATTCAAAATAATATGAAACTTTTGAATTGAAAATTCTGCAAGCAGAACTATTTAGTGAAATGCCTCTTATTTATTATCTCTTCCTCCTTGATTCTTTTATGTCCATTTCACAAATTTCCAGCTAAAACTGGATGCAAGCACTCTTGCCAAAACCTCACTTGATGCCCTTTCATAGTCAACCACTAAAGATACTTTAGATAAGCCTAGGGAACTATTGGTAATTATTGCTCTAGCTATAGTCTGTGAAGTATTAGCTGGCCGCTCTTGCATTCTTCTTCCATTTTAGATTGGGAAGTGTTTTTTGGTTATCAACTGTAAACAATGTTGTCTTTCTTTTTAAAGTTGATTGCTGATGTTGAGAAGTTAACACATATAATGACGCATAGTAAAATTGTCATTTTCAGCATTATTTGAAAAGTCCTACTTAGAATCAGTTTTGCCATGCAATTTATCTGTCCTTGCTTTTCACTGCTGCTTCTTCGATAATTCTTGTTAAACAATATGTTTCTAACATAACTCATACGTTCCAAATACTTAGGGGAAGTAACCTATCTGTCTTGCCTTATCTAATGCTTTTAGTCTTATTCATTTCTTCCTTCTGTCCTTTGTCTGCTTATGGTGATGTAGGTGGCGGATCAGAAGCTAATGCAGTTATTCGTTATAGTAAGGAACAGCGCCCAACTACATTGCCTATTCAACCTTTTATTCTTCACCATCCATTGAGCAAACAACTTCCCAGGGTTCGCCCAGTGCAAAATCATAGTGCATCTTCTGTCTCATATATGTACAGTATTCCTAGTAGTCAGCTAACAACAAATGAACATTCAGGTTGTACATCAAGTTCTTCTGGTGGTATGGTGTCATTGGAAAATATAGCGACAGTAGGCCAGTTACGGAATGGATTCAAAACAGATGAGAATGAGAAACAGGGAAACTCGTCTCCCATAAATGAGTACTGTTTACGGAGACCTGTACCGGATGCAATTAGGCCATCACCATTGGGCAGTTACTCACCAGTGAAAAACGATGCACCCATCTTGCAGAGTGGAGATTCGTCATCTTCTGCTGTCTCACTAGAAAGAAATTATGGAAGTCACCCTCCAAGAAGTAGATCATGCCCTTTATCTGCTAACCTCCTTCCAGTACGATCATCCCCAGCAAAAGATGTTGCTTCACTTAGCAAAAGCCACCTTCAACAGATCAGAGATGAAAGAAAGAGTCCCAAGGAAGCTCAGAAGAAAGAGCAAGGATACTTTCAAACTGCACAGAACTCCAGCTATCGTTCCCATCAAATTGTGTTACCAACATCAGCTAACGTAACAGCAAATGGTGTGAGCAATCATCTGGATCATCAGAAGGATAACAAGGGCAGAGGTGGAAAAGCCGCACTACTTAACCATGTGGCATCAGGCTTCACTGCTGGTAAACATTGACTTTTCTTCTTAAAAAGTAACAAAATAGAATGAAGCTATAACTGCCATAATCTGCAATACTTCACTGATTACTAGGCTGCATTGCTCATAGTCAGCGAAATTATTGGCTTAGATTTTACCTCCATTCATCCTCAAAGCTATTAGCTAAAAGAAGCAAGGTTTCTTATGAGGGACATAGAAAATAAAGATTTTGTCATTATTAAATTCTCCTGCTAGGCATTATTTTATTTCTCCTATCCTAATTTTCCACTCCTATGTACACATTAGCACATCATGTTCATTACTTTCTTATTTGCAGGGTGAGATTGCCTAGCTCACTGCCATCTCCATCGACTCATTCATGTTTTAATTAGAGCAGTGGTGTTCGAGCCTATCTACTATAAGGAAATCAGCTTTCAGTCAGATCCTGGCAAAAATTTTCCTAGGTGCTGATGCAGTTGTAGATTACTTACCTGCAGAATTTTTATGATGTTTCATTGGCATCAAAATTTGGAAGGAGCCTCAAAGCAATAGGATAGTGTTAGTAGGGGATTTTAACTACACTGATGTTAACTGGGATAGTTTTAGTGTGAAAGGAATGGAGAGAGCAGAATTATTAAGGTACAGTCAGGAGAACATTTTTGGCCAGTATGTAGCAAGTCCAACAAGAGAGGTCACAGTTCTGGACTTGGTTTTAGGAAATAAAGCTGGGCATAATAATAAAGCTATGGAAGGAGTGACCATGGAGAACATTTTGGTGATAGTGATTATAATTTAGTTAGTTTTAACATAATTATGGAAAAGGACAAAGATAAAACAGGAGTTATTGTTCTAAATTGGGACAAGGCCAATTTTACTAAGTGAGGGGTGATTTAGCAAAACAACTACTTGAAGGTAACTCTATGTCGGAACAGTGGGAGACATTCAAAGGGGATATTCAGGGGCTTCAGGGTAAACATGTAACCACAAAGAAAAAGGATGGGATGGCCAAATCTAGAACCCCCTGGATGTCAAGAGCTTATAGGGTAAGATAAGGCAGAAAAAGAAAGCTTATGTCAAACACTGAGAACTCAATAATACAGAGAGCCAAGAGGAGTATAGAAAGAGGATGGTTGAAAACAAAAAGGAAATTTGGAAAGCTAGAAATTAGGAAAGAGAGGGCATGAAAGAAAATTGGCAAGCAAAATCAAGGAGAACCCAAAGATGTTTTATCAATACATTAAGAGTAAGAGGATGACTAAGGAAAGAGTAGGGCCCATAAAACACCAATAAGATAACCTATGTGTGGAGGCGGAGGATGTGAGCATGGTTCTTAATGAATGTTTTGCATCTGTTTTCACAAAAGAGGGGGACAATGCAGACATTGTAGTTAAGGAAGAGTGTGAAGAATTGAATGTGGTAAACATAGGGAGCAGGCATGGATTAATCAGCATAGACAGTCAGCATGGATTAAGGGAAGGTCGTGTCTGACTAATTTGATTGAATTTATTGAGGAAGTAACAAGAAGGATTGATGATGGTAGTGCAGTTAATATGGCCTACATGGATTTTAGCAAGGCTTTTGACAAGGTCCCACATGGCAAACTGGGTTAAAAAAATAAAAGCCCAGGTGAGTGTAGCAAAATTGACTTATGGCAGCAAACAAGGGGTAATTTCTTTTTTATTCGTTGTTGGTGGCACTGACCATTCCTAATTGCCCTTGTTCGGAGGTTGCTGTGGGTCTGAAGTCACATGTAGGCCAGACCAGATAAGGACGGCAGATTTCCTTCCCTAATGGTTTTGTGGTTCAGATTTTTATTGAATTCAAATTTCACCATCTGCCGTGGTAGGATTCGAAGCCCCAAATCATTACCATGGGTCTCTGGAATACTAGTCCAGTGACAATACCACTATGCCACTGCCTACTTGATGGATGTTTTTTGTGACTGGAAGGCTGTTCCATAGGGATTCTGCAGGGCTCAGTTCTAGGTCCCCTGCTTTTTGTGGTATATATTAATGGTTTGGACGTAAATGAAGGGGGAATGATCAAGAAGTTTGCAGACAACGCAAAAATTGGCCACGCGGTTGATAGCGAGGAGGATAGCTGTAGACTGCAGGAAGATATCAATGGACTGGTCACGTGAGCAATAAAGTGGCAAATGGAATGAAGTGGCAACCTGGAGAAGTGTGAGATGATGCATTTGGGGAGGTTAGACAAAGCAAAGGATTACGCAATAAATGGGAGGATCCTGAGAAGTGTGGAGGAAGTGAGGGACTTTGGAGTGAGTCCCCACAGATCCCTGAAGGTAGCAGGATAGGATGATAAGGTGGTTAAGAAGACATATGGAATTCTTTCATTTATTAGCTGAGGCATAGAATATAAGACCAGGGAGGTTATGCTGGAACTATATAAAACGTTAGTTAGGCCACAGCTTGAGTACTGTGTACAATTCTGGTCAACTCATTACAGAAAGGATGTAATTGCATTAGAGAGGGTACAGATGAGATTTACGAGGATGTTGCCAGGACTGGAAAATTGCAGCTATGAGAAAAGATTGGATAGGCTGGGGTTGTTCTCCTTGAACAGAGGAGGCTGAGGGAAGATTTGACTGAGATTTACAAAACTGTGAGGGGCCTGGATAGAGTGGATGAAAAGGGCCTATTTACTTTAGCAGAGAGGCCGGTGACTAGGGGGCATGGATTTATAGTAATTGGTAGAAAGATTTGAGGGGAAATGAAGAAAAAGTTTTCACCCAGAGTGTTGAGGGGGGTCTGGAACTCTGCCTGAAATAGTAGAAGAGGCAGAAGCTCTCAACTTATTTAAAAAATGCCTAGATATGCATCTTGAATACTGTAACCTGCAGGGCTACAGACCTAATGTTGGTAAAAGTGGGATTAGGCTGGGAGGGGGGTGCGGGGGAGCTCATTTTTTGGCTGGCGCAGACATGATGGGCCAAGTGGCCTATCTGTGTCATAAACTTTCTATGATTTCCCTGAAAGAAAAGAGGCAATGCAAAGTGAAAATATACATGTATAAAAATAAATTCTTATATTGCATGGCAAATGTGGTTTTCCAGTCATTGGAAGAGGATCCTTCCAAGGAAAGGGGAACAGGAAATTAAAATTAGATAGTTAAACTTCAGGAAGCTGATGTAATGAATCTACAAATTTTAACAACTTATTCTAATTATGTTCTCTGATGTAATTGAATTATTATATTAGCTTGACACAAAATTCTTGTTATAGAATTTTGAATATTACTTAAACATTCTAGAATGTGAATTTAAATCACTAAATCTCTCTGGCTCTTCTATGTTTTTCCTCTACTGTGCATTCTAGCTAATCACATTACACCTCTGGCATTGAAATGGAGGGAATATCGTAGAAGAAATCCCCTTGGTCATGACCGTATAACAGGATTTGGCTGTAATTTGGTGCCTAAACAGTCAGGTCCCGGAATGATCAAGAAGAATACATATCTGGAATTTTCCGGCACAAGTGGTGTCAGCCATATTCGCACAAGGCTATATGGTGCAGTTCTGTTTTGTGCTTTCAGAATATATAACCATATAGTTTGTAGAATTTCTTTAATGTTATTTATTTGCTTATAGCTTCTGTCCCAGTATCTTTGTTTACTACTTTTCTACACTATTTTTCTTTCTATCTACTACTGTTATCTGTTACTGTTGATCTGTTCAAATAATATTTTTGAAAATTAGTTTCATTCAGTGTGCACATGTTAACATTGCTTCATGATGATTTTAGAACCAGAGAAAAAAATATTTTTTAAATATTTGAGAGATTGTTAAGACATTGTTACTGCTGGTTTGTGTGTTGATGTGAATGACAGTCTTGGTAAAAGCTATCAAGTTCTCTAAGATGTGACCCAGTAATAGTAATAGCTCATCTAACAATAATAACAGTATCAGCCCAGGGCAGACCAGTGGCTCAATAAGCAGACGTACCAATGTGCTAATTAGGACATAGATTCATGGTCATGACCCCTCAAATATGCATTTCCCCAAGTGGAGGCAAAAAGAACAGTGTTCCACAAGGAGATGATGATAATTATGAAGCAAGTCACTCTTGGTAGTTTCCATATTGCTCCCAGTGCTCAGTTACAAACTGACAGTGATGAATACCCTGGAAAAAGATACTCATGTTCTCTCTCAGCCAAGACTAAGTTAGAGTGAGGGAATATATATGACTGTTGCTATAATCCACCAGCAAGCAGAAAACAGTCCCCACCATTTATATCAGCCACACTTATCAAGGACAGCCAGTTATATCAGCAAATGGCACTAATCACCCACTTTGACCATTGAATTCAATTACAAAGGCACTGCTCATATAATGCATTAAAAGGTGGCTGTTTCAAGCAGTTGCCAATTTAACAGTGGTTATTGTTGTTGTGACATTGGAGTACATAGCCTGAGACAAGATATGGGAAGCAGAAGTTTCATCATGAAATATTAATAATCTGCCCTTGATCACATTCTGTTTTACATTGTACGTTTCACAGGGTTAAATGTGGACATCACTTTACAAACATATAAAATAAAGCATGGGTAAAGACCAGCTGCTGTATTGAGATTGGCATAGCATGATGCTTATACACTAACTCTCATTTCCCCACCACCTGACACTAACAGCCCCATGCTCACACACTGCCTCAGTTCCCTATATTGTGCCCTAGGTGAAGCAGAGGATCTTCATCTAATTCAGGAAAAGTCTCAAATTCCTCTATGATCCTTGAAGCAATCAGGCAAGGTCCAGGAGACACTGTGAGAACTTCCAATGATCAAAATAACTCCAAAGTGCTCAACACCACCTTCTCAAGGGCAGTTTGCGATGGGCAATATATGCTGGCTTTGTCAGCGACACCCACATCCCATGAATGAATATAAAAAAAGAAAACATTGGCCAATCTCAGAAGCTCTTGCTTTTGAATGCTTGCAGCATATCCACATTCATCTCATATGTCAGCAAACAGTTCCAAAGGTCTGCAAGAAAAGCAGCATCTTCCAGCATGTAACTGAGTTCTATGTTTTCATAACTTTATTATTTGTTCATGGGATAATGGGCATCACTGTCCAGGCCAGCATTTATTACCATCCCTCATTGCCCTAGTTTAGAAGACATTTAAGAGTCAACCACATTGTGTGGGTTTGGAGTCACATGTAGGCCAGACCAGTAAAGGATGGCAGATTTCTTTCCCTAAAGGACATTAGTGGACCAGATGGGTTTATACAACAATCGACAATGGTTTCATGGTTATCATTAGACATTTAATTCCAGATTTTTTTTAAATTGAATTTAAATTCCACCATCTGCCATGCTGGCATTCGAACCTGGGTCCCCAGAACTTGGGTTCTCTGGATTATTAGTCCAGTGACAATACCACAACGCCATTGCCTCCCCAACCTCCATTTATGCCCCCGACCTCCCTAAACTAACCAGTTCAAGTAGCTAACCAATTAGATTGAGGCTAACTTTATCCATTATTTTAAAGACCTCAATTAAAACCTCCTTGCAGTCTATGCTTTTTTAGATGATGAGGCCACAGCTGTCTTTAGTTTATCCTGATGGTTGAGGGCTGTTAACCTAGTGGTCTTTATTTGAATGTTTTCCAGGGCCTTTATTTCTCATTGTGTGTAGAGACCAAAACTGAATACTGATACTGAAAGGATAGAATTTCTAGTAATATAGTTAATTGCATTGACAATACATCTTAACAACCTATTGTTCCTACAATAGCTTTGTGGCGTTGGTCATGGAGCTTCATCAACTTAAGCATGATTAACTCCAGGTCCTCCTTCCATTCAGCAGCCTTAAGCAGACAACCCTGGGTGGTGCCAATATATTTTGGAGTTGCCCCTACCTAAGTGTATCTCATTGCCTTTCATCTGTATTAAAAGACAACTGCCATTTATAGGCCTGGTAACATCAAAAAGTTAACCACCTCCCCTTGATATTCAACAATTACCCCATTACCATTGCTGAATCCCACACCGTCAGCATTTTGGGGGCTGGAAATGGGTCACCACTGACCAGAAACTCAATTAGTTTAGTTACATAAATACTGTAGCTTGAAGAGCGTGTCAGGCTGAAAATTTTGTGGTGAGTAACTCACCCCCTGACTTCTCAAGTCTTTTCTACCATCAACAAGGCAGGAGCGAGAAGGAATACACTCCACTTGCCTGGATGTGCAGCATCAAAAACATTCAAGAAGCTTGACACGTTCAGTACAAACCAGCCCGCTTGATTGGTACTCCATCCTCTACCACTAGTGGATGGTGGCAGCAGATTTGCTACAGCTCATCAAGGCTCCTTCAGCAGCACCTTCCTAACCTGTATCCTCTACCACCTAGAAGAACAAGGGCTGCAGACACATGGAACACTACCACGTACAACTTTCCCTCCAAGTCACACACTGTCCTAATTTGGAAATAAGTTACCTTTCCTTCACTGTGATTGAGTCTAAATCCTGGGACTCCTTAACAGCACTGTGTGTGTACTTACATGACATGGACTGCAGCAGTTTAAGAAGGTGACTCACCACCACCTTCTCAAGGGCAATTTCTAATGGGCACAACATGACCTTGCCAGCAATACCCACATCCTATCATTTCTAGATCCACTTGTAATGTATTTTTTAGCACCTGCACACTGCATCCAGATAATTTCTCCAGTGCCTTCATCCAGTTGATTGGTAAACAATAAGAGGCACAGCCCTACCACAGAAATACCTTCAGCATGAAAGTTTGCAATGCAGCTGAGTTCAATTTGATATTGTGCAGCCACTTAAATCTGTAGATGAATTAGGGTATGCAGGATATCAGTGAATTCTGGAATTGGAGTGGGGGTATGTAGGGAGATGTTGAATATGGTTGGAGAATGTTTGACAAAGTAAGTTATTTGCCTTAAAAATATATTTAAATTAGCTTAAACTGGTCTCCCTTATTGTAGGCCAATCTGTGAAGCAACTTCAGAACTATTACAGTGATTTCTTTCCGGATTATTTTTCACTGGCTGAGAAACCCCCTGCTGAGTTCTGTTTATCACCTGATGGAGCCACAGAAAGTATCTCCATAGATTTGCTGCAGAAGAAGGGTAAAAATCAGCTTTTGATATCTGCTATATTGCATGCACATTATGAAAGCAGTGGAGCTGGAGTTGTGCACAAATACTTCAAATTTAATGTTTTTTAAATGTAGGACATTGCACATATATTTATCGGTGTGTAGAACTCTCTCATTTGACCAAATACCAAAAATTAGCATGTTAAACATTTTCTGTGATCACTGAATTGCTTTAATATTAGGAAAATCATTTACGTACAACTACAGAAATGAACATTAATAATGTTGAATTTTCAATCATTCGGTCGCAAATTACATTATGTGCCAAGCATTGCCGAGAAATTCAGCTTGTATTTTTTAGATTAATAAGCTGATGCAAACATAGAAAATAGGAGCCGGAATAGGTCATTTGGCACTTCGAGCCTACCCTGTCATTCAATATGATCATGGGCTGATCCTCTATCTCAACGCCATACTCCCGCTCTTTCCCCATACCCCTTGATGCCTGTTGTATCTGGATAAATATATTCAGTGACCTGGCCTCCACAGCCTTCTGTGGTAGAGAATTCCACAGGTTCTGAGTGAAGAAGTTTCCCCTCAATCTCAGTCTTAAATGGTCTATCCTCTATCCTGAGACTGTGACCCCTTGTTCTACACCCCCCCAGCAAGGGGAAACATCCTCCCTGCATCCAGTCTGTTCAGCCCTGTCAGAATTTTATACGTTTCAATGAGATCCCCTCTCATTCTTCTGAACTCCAGTGAATACAGGCCTAGTCAATTCAATCTCTCTTCATATGACAATCCTGCTATCACAGGAATCACTGGTGAACCTTCCCTGCACTCCCCCCATGGCAGGTATATCCTTTCTGAGGTAAGGAGGCCAAAACTGCACACACTACTCCAGGTGTGGTCTCACCAAGACTCTATACAGCTGCAGTAAGACATCCTTGCTCCTATACTCAAATCTTTTTGCAATGAAGGCCAACATACCATTTTCCTTCCCAACTGCTTGTTGCACCTGCATGCTTGCTTTCTGTGACGAGTGGACAAGGATGCCCAGGTCCCTTTGTACATCAACATTTCCCAATCGATCACCATTTAAATAATACTCTGCCATTCTGTTTTTCCGACCAAAGTGGATAACTCTCACTTATCCATGTTATACTGCATCTGCCATGTATTTGCCCATTCACTCAACATGTCTAAATCATCTTGAAGCCTCTTTACGTCATCCTCACCACTCACATTCCCACCTAGTTTTGTGTTGTCAGCAAACTTGGAAATATTACATTTGGGCCCCTCATTTAAATAATTGATATATATTGTGAATAGCTGGGGCCCAAGCACAATCCTTGCGGTACCCCACTAGTCATCGCCTGCCACTCTGAAAAAGACCCGTTTATTCTTACTCTTTATCTCCAGTCTGTCAACCCAATTCTCAATCCATGCCAGTGTATTACCCCCAATCCCATGTGCTTTAATTTTACACACTAACCTCTTACGTGGAACATTATCAAAAGCGTTTTGAAAATCCAAATACACCACATTCACTGGTTCTTCCTTATCTATTCTACTAGTTATGTCCTCAAAAAACTCCAGCAGGTTTGTCAAACATGATTTCCCTTTCATAAATCCATGCTGACTTTGTCTAATCCCGTTGATATTTTCTAGGTTTCCCATTATCACATCCTTTATAATAGACTCCAGCATTTTACCTACTACTGATGTTAGGCTAACTGGTCTGTTATTCCCTGTTTCCTCCCTCCCTTTTTTTAAATAGTGGGGTTACATTTGCCACCCTCCAGCCCGCCAGGACTGTTCCAGAATTTATAGAATTTTGGAAGATGACGACCAACGCATCCACTATTTCCATGGCCACATCCTTTAGCACCTTCGGATGTAGATTTTCAGGTCCAGGGGATTATCAACTTTCAGTCCCAATAATTTCTCCAGCAATTTTTTTTAACTAATGCTAATTTCCTTCAATTCCTCCTTCTCACTAGATACTTGGCTCCTTAGCACTTCTGTCGTCTTCTGTGAAGACAGAACTAACATAGTTGTTTAATTGCTTTGCCATTTCTTTGTTCTCCATTATAAATTCTCCTGTTTTGGACCGTGAGGCACCTACATTTGTCTTCATTAATCTTTTTCTTTTAGCGTAATTATTGAAACTTTTACAGTCCACTTTTATGTTCCTTGCAAGTTTCTCTCATACTCTATTTTTCCCCTCTTAATCAATCCCTTGGTCCTCCTTTGCCGAATTCTAAGCTGTCCCTAATCCTCGTGCTTGCTACTTTTTCTAGCAAATTTATGTGACTCCTCTTTGGATCTAATGCTGTCCTTAATTTCTTTTATTAGCCACGATGGGGCCACTTTACCTGTTGTGTTTTTGTGACAGAAAGGAATGAATTGTTGCAATGCATGCATTCATTCCTTAAATATTAACCATTGCCTATTCACCTTTTAATGAACACACACCTTTTAATGAAGTTCCCCAATCTATTGTAGCCAATTCACCCCTCTTACGTTTGTAGTTTCCTTTGTTTAGGTTTAGGACTCTCATTTCAGATTGTACTACTTCACCTTCCATCCTAATGAAGAATTCCACCATATTATGATCACACTTCCCTAAAGGACTCTGTACAACAAGATTGTTAATTAATCCCTTCTTGTTGCACAATACCAAATCTAGGATAGCCTGTTCCCTAGTTGGTTCATTGACATACAGGTCTAAAAAACCATCTCGTATGCACTCCAGGAATTAACCCACCACAGTATTATTGTTACTTTTGTTTGCCCAGTCTATATGCAGATATAAGTCACCCATGATAACGGTAGCACCTGTGTTAAGTGCATCTCTAATTTTCTGTTTATGCTGCCCCCTAATAATTGCATTTATAATTGCAGTACATTTTGAGTGAATGGCATCTCTGGCAGCCCAATTATTTTGTGGATACTAAGCAAGGAAACAAATTACAAATTAAATCGTATAGATTGAAAAATTCTAACATTGGAGGTTTATGTGACCTGCAGCATTTAAAACTTGCATGGCATTTGTCTCTCAATATTTTCTGTTCTGTTCCATTGATCACATGAGTTTTTCAAAGGAGTTGTATTGGAGATAATTTAAATTTTTTAAAGAGCAATAAAAGAGTTGTCAATATGAATTCCCACTGTATTACTTGTATACCTTTTTTATTATGATAGGTCTTGTTAAGGCGGTGAACACTGCTGTTGATCTAATTGTAGCACACTTTGGAACAAGTAGAGATCCTGGCGTAAAGGTAAGATGACTAATGTCTTTGTGATCTGATCTGATTGATTTATTAGCGTGTTCCTGTGCTATTTTGTTATTTGGCTGAGCCAAAATTGGGAAAAAAAACCTAATAACAATGCTTTATCTCCTCCGCCATCAATTTGTTTTCAACCTTTCAACTATTTCTGGTTCTTACAGTCAAATGATTGTTTCCTGCAGTGAATCAGCCAAATCTTTATTGTTTCTCAAGAGAATCATCACATTGTTTGCACCTCCAATCTCTGATGTTTGTAATTAGGGTAAATTTTCCATGGCTGCATATGATGCGGGGAGTTTGTGGGTCAGAATATTAGGTTTTTGATCTTGCATGCATCCTCTTGCTCGCTATTTTCCTAATTTTAACAGCAACACTGAGGCCCTTGCTGTAGGCCTGTGGAATCCTCAGAAAATTATGTAAATTAGGTTCTAAACCTGATTTGTATTTTGACTGGGTAGACCCTGATGTGAAAATTGGGTAGGTCAGTGATGATATGAAGGATTGTGAAAAATAGGGGATATTTGTTAAGGGTGGCATCGTAACTCCAAATGTGCCCACAATAGTACCTCCCCCAACTCTTGGGGCACAAGGAGCAAGTGTTTTCTCTTTGTACCTGGCAAAGAAAGGATGACCTTGTCTTGCTCTCATTCACCACCTATGACTGTAATCATACTTGTCCTGAAAACCAAGTACTCTAATAAATTTTAGTCAGTGTAGGAATGATTGACCCCTTATGCATTGTGCATTTCCTTGTTTGCCCACACCGCCCTTCGTAATTGGCTTGTTGCTCTTCCTGCCAATTCTCTTAGTTGATTGAACTCTGAAGAGTTCTATCAACCTGCCATGTTGCTTCCAAAGAGTGCGTCTGTGCAGTGCTGCACCATGTGGAAACTTGGCAGCTGTTCACGCAGATGTTGAGTGAATAGGCCGTTACGTTGGTGCCATGCCTTTATTAAGAAAATATATTGTTACAGACAGGAAAAACGACAAAAAGTGAAACCATTGTATCCTTTCCCTTACTGTCCATAATCAATGTGGTTTTGGAGATGAAGATATGTGTGATTCTTAGCCTTGGAGTGTGTGGTCAATTCTGAGTTAACAGCAACATGCTTTTGTGGGTTTAAATAAGGAGATTATTTATTCATGCACTCATCCCGAAAGTCTAAAGCCTGAATTTTCTGGTCGGTGTGCGGGGGCAGGCCCCGCTCGCCGACACATAATATGAAGCACAGTGACGTCCGCCTGTCACTGCGTGTGATTCCAATTTTCAGTTTGGCAGGCACGCACCAGAGTCAGGCTGCGCAACCGCCGAACTGTCAAAGGCCAATTAAGGCCAGTTAACAACTAATTAAACTAATTGTCTGGGCTGCCAGTCCAACCTTAAAGTTGGCGGGCAGGCGAAGAGCCCAAGCGGCCTTTGCATTTCTCATGAAACTTCATTCAGGGGCAAGATGAGGTTCCATGAAGGGTTTATAAATCAAGTAAAATGTTTCATTAAAATTCATTAACATGTCCCAGCTCATGTGACACTGTCACATGAGGGGACATGTCTGAATAATTTTCTCTATTCTTTTTTTCAAGTTTTCATAATGAAAATAATCTCCCCGAGGCAGCCTCATGCCTCAGGGTGGTTTCTGCACTCTTACGCGCGCATGCACCAAAGAGCGCAGGCCCTGACTCTTCCCCCTCCCTCCTCCCTCCATCCGCACAGGAAGCGCTGAGCGCTTCTGGGTGCGCGTCACACTAGGCAGGCCTTAATTGCTGCCATCTTATCAGTGTCCATTTTAAATATGACACTTCCAGAAACTTCTGTATGAATACAGAGTCCATATTTAAAGTTATGAGTATGACATGCCTTTACTGGGCATAACAATATGAATGCTTCAATGATATACTTAGCTCCAAATTCCAATTAAGTATTTAAGGCTGAACAGTTGCCCTTTGAAATGTGCTGCTTGACCCAATATTTCTATTGGCAGGAAAAGGTCAAAGAATGTGCACACCTTTCTTGTGCAGGAAGCGCAATTTAATGATGAGCTAGAGTCAGCAGAACATTTGGCCTTGAATGGGTACCATATATGGCGCTAATATTTGCGCATGTGACAATGTTCGAACCACTGTGTATATTTTGGAAAATAGGGTGTGCTTTCCTTTTATTTCCTTTTTAGACAGTTCATTTTTTGAAAAAATCTAGTATTTAAAATAATTAGGTTGATTTAATTTTAAGCTCTATATTCAAAAACTACAAGATCTAGTTTGATCTGCACAAACTCAAATAATTTTGAATCTTCATTTCATAATTTTACTTTCCATTACTAACCACAGTTTTTTCTTGCCTTGTATTTTGAATGTTATGGAAACTGGAAAAAGTTGCACTTCAAAGCCAGGTTGTTTTCTTTTCCAGTGCTATGAATAGAAAAAAACATAATGTTCTTAGTACTGTTGCTTAAATTTATACACCTATAGTTGGAACCATGTTCTATTGAACACTTCTCTAGCATATGTTGCACAATGATGGGCTTTGCTGTCTCAGTGATATTTCTGCCTTCATTGATATTTCATAGAATCAATGCTAAAAAGGAGAAAGTGAAAGTCTTGCTGATAATATTTACTAATACTGAAAATTATTTACCTTGTTTCTGAGGACAGGTCCAAGTCCCATTTGCACATGCACATGTGTTGACAGCAATATGTTGGAATTATTTTTTAAAAATAATGTCTTGTACCGTAGCAAATATGAAGTGTGATATGGAGCGTTTTTGTTTTTTTCTAATCAGGCCAAGCTTGGGAACAGTTCAGTCAGTCCCAATGTGGGCCACCTTGTACTTAAGTACCTGTGCCCAGCAATGAAAAATGTACTTCAAGATGGGTTGAAGGCATACATTCTGGATATGATCATAGGACAAAGGAAAAATTTGCCATGGACTGTGATTGAGGCTTCCACCCAGCTTGGTATGTCATACCATTTTTAGCAATGGCTATGTAAAGTCTTAATTTACTTAACGCTCAGATTACAGGTTGTGATTTAGGTAGGACTTCCAATAATGCTAAATAAAATCAAGATTAAGACTGGTAGTTTAGGCTATGAGTAGCCTTTTTTTGAGGATTAAGACAAATTGGTAGAATAGAATAATAACTATTACTCAGCTTTACATCTTAGATTTAGTAGCACCTTGGAAGGTTCCAACTTTCAATTATAACAGCGACCGAAAATAGCTCTCAAATCTTTGGACGTGAGCCCAAACAAAAAGTTATATTTTCTCATGCTCGGTTAGTAATGGAATTCTGATAATTATCTTTTAAAAACAACAAGTAAAATGTACTGTCAATTTTTACTCCCTTCCTTGACTTCTCTTACCCCAATCTCATTTGTTCTTTTCATACACCTTCCATCCTTTCCCCTTTACCTCCTCCCATCCTTTCCCCTTTACCTCCTCCCTGCCCCACTTTGTCTCCCTCCCTCCACACCCCCCGCAACAGCCTGTTCCCCTGCTTTTAAATTTTTAACTTCCCTCCAAAACATCAGAGGGACCAAACACACAGGCACCTCCAGATCACCCATTGTGGCTGTGGAGATAGCATTTCCTCTTAGCAGCCTACTTTCAGAGCCATGGAGCATCCAGTTCCAGTCTCAATTACAACTTAATTAGCCAAATACTATATCTTGCACAATGGTTTATTTTGTATGCTAAGCTAGCTTTTAAATTTCCCAGCTATCTTTCTCTTAGGGTAATTTTCTAACTTCCCAGGTGCCTCTTTGTTTCTTCTTTTACCCTATTTTCCAACACCAGAATACATCTGGTTTACTTCATGGATGAATTTTTTTCAGGAAGTAGCACCTATACATATATTGGTTTTAATAACGTGGCCCTCAAATTACTTATATATATGTGTTTACGGGAGCATGGATATATAAAATATATATGTGTGTTTTTATATATATATATATATATACACATATATGTGATGGCAACAGTGCCATTTTAATACTTAGCTATATCCCTGGGAAAATAAATATTGCAAATTGTTTGCACCATGTGAAACAAAGTATGAATACAGTTAAACAATTTGGCTTAGTGTGCCAAAACATAAATTAGGAGACGCATTCCCTGGTTGACCAATGCAACAACATAGTCTTGAACAGTGAGCAGACCAAATGAAAGCTAAATTCTGGAAAGCTTTGAAATGGTTCAAGAACAAAGCAAAAAGTAGAGTAAGGCTGCCAGCGAAATTAATTTCATAGGGAACCTTTAACAGATGTCAAAGAAGAGACACTGAGATTGCTTTAGCCCAGTTTTGGAACAGTTTGATTAAATTCAAGGTCCCAGAGCTGATGGGGCAGTGTTCTAACCCAATTCACCTCCCATCCAGAAATTTCTAAAAACGCATCCTCCAAATAAAATGTACTGTTCTATCATTACTGTTTTGATACTTCATCTTGTTTTTTTTTCAGGTCCTTCTACCAAGGCACTTAACAATCTTTTTTGCAAAATAAGTCAGTACTCTGAGTTAACAAGCCACAGCACGAGATTTAATGCGTTCATCTTTGGCCTTCTGAAGTAAGTAGTCAGAACTTGAAAACAAAGTTAGTGTTGCATTAACAGTATTGAAAATGATGGTGATCATTTTCAGGGGTGTATTTTAAGAAAACTGATAATTGAAAAATAATAGAAATTTACATGGCTATAAAATTTTGCCAAAACCTTAACTTAAAATGCCTTATAAGTGATTATTTAAAGTATCAACAGCCCGAGTAAAATTTTCCAGTAAATCTTATTTTTTGTGACCCACAGTTTAGGCAGTATTTAGTGAAGACGACGGGACTCTTGCCCACTGGCTGGAAAGCCAGTGAGAGCCCCGCACTGCCTCCTTTAGTGAAGACCTGCTGTAATTAGTGCCACTGAGGCACTTAACTGGACTGCGACGGGCCTTCCCTGGGATCAAAGGCACTGGGGCCGGGCGGCGGTGGGGGAGTGCAAAAGTCCCACCTGCCGAGAACTGCCGGCCAATCAGAATCTAATGAATGGCAACGGCACTGAGGGTGTGGTTGCTGCTGCTGGCACAACACCCACCTGAGGCATAGTATTGTCACTGGATCCCAGGCCACAGGTGAGTGATAGTGGGAGTCATGGGGTGAGGATTGCAGTGGAAGGGGTCAGAGCAAGAACAGGGGCTGGCTCTTAGCAGGCTGAACCCCCCCTTCCATATGCCGGGCCCCTTGATCAACCCCGCCCCCACTCCCCCAGGAGTCCACAAGCAAGTATGCATAGGTTTGCTTGTTGTGTCCCCTGCATGGCGGGACCCCCGCGCACCACTGTGTTAATGCTAGCGGCAGTGGGATGAGGCCCTTATGTGGACCTCAATTGCCTACATGAGGGCCTCAATTGGTGGCGGGGCAGGAAGGCTGTCCATGAGCCTTCCCACCAAGGATTAACCAGGTGGAGACGGGAAGGCAGCAGGGTCCCCACCTGCCACCCTTCTGCCTGATTAATTGCCCCACCTCCACCAAACTCGCGACAGGGTTGTCATTAAATTCTGCTGTTGGCTTTGACTGGTTTTTACATATCCTCATTTGATGATCAGATTTATGCTCTGTTAACTTTAACGGTTCTGTTTGATGTGACATCCGGGTTTATGACAACTACTATCATTCATGCTACTTTAAGTGATAAGTCTTTTACATGCAGAAAAACCCATATAGGAAGGGGAAAACGTAAAATAACTTTATTTTTTAAGTACTGCAAATAATGTTTAAGACTTTCTGTATCCATTACACAAAGTATGGAAGAAAATAATAACAATACATTTGCATTTTTTAAAATAACAAACTATTAGCATTTTTTCCTGGCATAGAATACCCAATCCCTCCAATCTCTGAAGGAAGGTGACTGACCATAAGGAAGGCCTGGATTTTTGCAGACAGAGCCATTTAAGCATAGAAACTAGGAGCAGGAGTAGGCCATTCAGCCCTTCGAGCCTGCTCTGCCATTCAGTGTGATCATGGCTGAACCTCTATCTCAATGCTGTATTCCCACTTTCTCTCCATATCCCTTGATGCCCCTAATGTCCAAAAATTTATCAATTTATTTCTTGAATATAGTCAGTGACCCGGCCTCCACAGCTTTCTGTGACAGAGAATTCCACAGGTTGACCACCCTCTGAGTGAAGACATTTTTCCTCATCTCAGTCCTAAATGATCTGCCCCATATCCTGAGACTGTGGTCCCTGGTTTTAGACTCCCAACTAGGGGAAACATCCTCCCTACATCCAACCTGTCTAGCCCTGTTAGAATTTTATACATTTCAATCAGATCCCCTCTCATTCTTCTAACCTCCAGTGAATACAAGCCCATTCGAACCAATCTCATACGACAGTCCTGCCATCCCCGGTATTAGCCTAGTGAACCTTTGCTGCACTCCCTCTATGGCAAGAATATCCTTTCTTAGGTATGGAGACCAAAACTGCTCGCAATACTCCAGGTGCTGTCTCACCAAAGCCCTGTATAACTGCAGTAGGACATCGCTACTTCTGAACTCAAATCCTCTTGCAATGAAAGCCAACATACCATTTGCCTTTCTAATTGCTTGCTGCACCTGCCTGTTTACTTTTATTGACTGGTGTACAAGGACACCCAGATCCTTTTGTACATCCACATTTCCCAATATATCACCATTCAAATAATATCCTGCCTTTCTGTTTTTCATACCGAAGCGTATAACTTCACATTTATCCACGTTATACTGCATCTGCCATCTGTTTGCCAACATACAACTTGTCTAAATCGTCCTGAAGTCTCGTTGCATCCTCCTCACAACTTGCAACCCCACCCAGTTTTATTAGAAAACTTGGAAATATTGCATTTAGTTCCTTCATCCAAGTCATTTATATATATCGTGAATAGCTGGGGCCCAAGCACTGATCCCTGCGGTGCACCACTAGTCACTGCCTGCCACCCGGAACAAGAGCCATTTATTCACATTCTCTGTTTCTGGTCTGCCAACCAACTCTCAGTCTATGCCAGTATATTAGCCCCAATCCCATGTGCTTTAATTTAGCCCACCAGCCTCTGATGTGGGACCTTATCAAAAGCCTTCTTGAAATCCAAGTACACCACATCCACTGGTTCTCCCTTACCTATTCTACTCCCTTATCTATTCTACTGTACACCCTCAAAAAACTCCAGTAAATTAGTTAAGCACAATTTTCCTTTCATAAACCCATGCTGACTTTGTCTAATCCCGTTAATGCTTTCCAAGTGTTCTATTACCACGTCTTTTATAACAGACCCTAGCATTTTCCCCACTACTGATGTGAGGTTAACTTGTCTGTAATTCTGATTTTTCTCTACCCCCTTTTCTAAATAGTGGGGTTACACTTGCCACCCTCCAGTCTGTAGGAACTGCTCTAGTGTCTATAGAATTTTGGAAGATGACCACCAACGCATCCAATAATTCCAGGGCCGCTTCCTTTAATACTTTGGGATGTTGATTATCAGGCTTTTTCAGCTTTAACCCCATTAATTTCTCTAGCACCATTTTTTTTACTAATACTGGTTTTCACTAGACCCTTGGTTCCTTAACATTTCTGGGAAATTATTTGTGTTCTTTTTTGTGAAGACAGAACCAAAATAAGTGTTCAATTCTTCTGCCGTTTCTTTGTCCCATATTATAATTTCCCCCATTTCTGACTGTGAGGGACCTATATTTGCTTTTGCTATTCTTTTTCTCTTCACATATTTATAGAAGCTTTTACAGTCAGTTTTTATGTTCCTTGCAAGTTTACTCTCATGCTCCATAAAAATGGCGGGCGGGATCTGATTCCGGGATTCCCGCTTCCTGCTGCATTCCAGGCACCTCCAATACTCACTGGCGCAGGATCAGGGTTCAGGTAGAAAACCCACACCCTGTACTCCCGACCTGGCCGGCTCTACTGCAGGGGCAGGTGTCTCCTAGCCCTCCACGATTTTCATTGGAGTCAGGCCAGCTTCTTCCCAATCCCTCATAGGAGTTTTGAAGGGTCAATCAGACAGACCATTGAAGTACCAATAACAAAGTCAACAATTTGTTTAACTGCTCAAAACAGAATCCTTGCTAAGCTCTTGATTTTATTGGTCTGGGCTCTCTTTGATAATGAGGACAGGTAGAAGTCATAATTGTTGACTTTGCTTGATTGACACCTTTAAGTGGTATAATTAGTTCTCTCTGCGATCCCTTTGCTTGATGTCTCAATCTCTATTTGGACAAGATTAAGAAGTGTAAAGTGTTCGATGCCACTGTTATTGATACTTTAATGGTAGGACAGATCGACATTTTGCAAGGGTTGTCAGAACAGCAGTTTCTTTTTTCAAAAGATGATTTGTGAATGGGTGTTTTTATTTCTCTTGGCTGTTCAACACTTGCAATTGTTATTATATGGCTCATTGGTTACATATATAGTGCATGCTGGGTGAATGGGCATATAAGGATCTGGACAGATAAGGGATCATGGAGAGTGGCTGAAGGGCATGAGTTAGCATTGAGTTGGCATGGAGAGTATAAGAGGCCATGGAGGGTGGGGCTAGGGGCGATGGCTAGAGGACTGAAAACCTTCCAACACAACTGGGGCGAAGTCCCAGAGAACCGAGACAGGCTTTCTAACCAGCTCACCTTGATATCTTCCCATCCTATGAGCCAATTCTATTCAGCACTTGCGCCCTTCACCATGCCCACCTTATCGCCAAAATCAGGCCCAAAATCACCACAAAAAAAAGTTGTGAGAAATTTCTCCTTGACGGTAGTTGGGAGATGAGGAAAAACTTGGAGTTGAACATGAAATGGTAAACAGAGAGGAAGCAGTGTATACCTGTCAGGAGAGTAATATTAGGCCAGAGACTTTATTCCATTGCTAACTGAATTGTGAACAAATATTGTAAATACTTATATTCTTCAAATCTGAAACCAGGGGCAGAATTTAGCCCTTGGCTGGCGGGCGGGTCCCACTGGCTCGGCGGCAGTGGGGGAGGGATTCCTGTGCAGGGGAGGAGGGATTCCCCAACTGTCAAAGTGCGCTACTGCTCCCTGAGGCAAAGTCCTGTTTCAGGGAGATTTGTGAGAGGTAAGTAAACTCTAAAAATAGTCAAATATTAAAATTATTAACATGTCCCCCTCATGTGACAATGTCATACGAGATGGGACATGTTAATAATAAACGTAAAATTTATTAATTTTTTAAAAAACGGACATGAAACTTCATCCCGCAAGTGGATGAAGTTTCATTAATGATCTGCGGCCCACTGGGGCTCCTGGACTGCCCGCCAGCCTTAAGATTGGCCGGGCAGGGTGTTTAGTAATGTTAATTAGCCTTAATTGGCCATTGATGGGTCGGCGGGCGGACAGCTGATTTCACTGCCTTCATGAATATTTAAAGGGACTGGGATGACGTTGGGGGTTCCTCCCGACATCATCCCACGTCATTTTCCCCTCGGCGAGCGGACCCCACCCCCAAATCGCCAAGGGGAAAATCCTGGCCCAGGTGAACGAGAGGGTGTTTATCAAAATATTAAGTGGAATAAGCAAAGTTAATTTGGAGCACGATTTCTATTTAATCCATGATTGTAAGATAAGGGACATGGATACAAGCTAGGGTGCTGACTTTAGAATTTATATCAATAAGTCTTTCATGTGCTAAACGATTAACATCTGGAATGGCAAAGATTTTAAACATCCATTTGGCAGAGTGGTTTTTTGTGGAAGATGTGAGGCTGTCGCAAGAGGCTTTGGAGTAATCAAATCTAGAGATATGTTACAGTGGCTGGTGTGCTTGGGTAGAAGTGGAAACAGGTGATATTGTGAAGTTAGAAGTAAGTGATCTTTGTGATGGAGAAGCTGTAGAATTGGAAATTCACCTATGGGTTGAACAGAACACTGAGGTGGCAAACAGTCTGGTTCAGCCTGAAACAGTAGCCAGTTCCGGGATCCATTGACATTGGTATTACTAATGTTCAGCTGATTGCTACTCCCGTATGTGGTTACACAATGAGGCAGAACCAAGCTACACAACCTCAGATTCCTGTTTGACCAAGAGCTGCGCTTCAAGTCCCGTGGGCAGGATCTTTTGGATGGCGGGGTTTCTCGTCATGACCATTTTCTTTCTCTTTCCACAGATACTGCCAGACCTGCTAAGTAATTCCAGCATTTTCTGTTTTTAGATGAAATTTACATTTCTCTTCCTCCTTTTTTTTAATATTCGTTCATGGGATGTGGACATCGCTGCCTAGGCCAGCAATTGCCCATTCCTAATTGCCCTTGTTCAAAGGGCATTTAAGAGTCAACCACATTGCTGTGGGTCTGAAGTTACATGTAGGCCAGACCAGGTAAGGAGATTTCCTTCCCTAAAGAACCAGATGGATTTTTGAGACCATTGGCAATGGTTTCATGGCCGTCATCAGACTTTTAATTCCGGATTGTTATTAAATTCAGATTTCACCTGAGCATTACCTGAATCTCTGGAATACTAGCCCAGTGACAATACCACTATGCCACCACCTCCCCTCTCTTCCTCTATAAATGACTCCAGAGCCTTGCTCCACCATCTAGTAAACTAAAGAAAGATAATTTCCACTTACATTTTTCTAAAGACTAATTAATTTAGCATTCATGGCCTTGAGTTTTTGATCAGAATTAAAACATCAAATTAGTTCTTACATTCACATTATCCATGTGCTTTGTTATTTTAAAGATTTGGCTCTTGTTCCTGCTTGAGTCTTATTTCTCTAGTGCAATAAATTCATGATGTCAGTCACTCCATGTATTGTAGCATCTCAAATCTTGGAATCATTCAAGTTGCTTTTCTTTGACCTATGTTTCAAGAATTTGTCTAAATTTGCAAATGCGCTCCAAAGCTTGCTCTTATCAAATTGACTGAGTCTGTCATCTTTGTCGTTTTTATTGTATTTTTCCTCCTATAACTTATATTATGAATTTTTTTCTAATTTAGCTTAAAAATAATTTTTACTATGTTTGTACTAGACTCAAATGATGTTTTTTTAAGAGATGTATTTTGTTGCTGTTATTTGCTGAGTCGTAGAATCTGTCACACAATACAATGTGACTGTTAGTCATGGTATAAATTAACCAAATTCCTAGACTAAACATTTATGAAGTAACTGCTAGAAGGTACCATTTTATTATACTTATATAATTTCTTTTATGTTCTTTGATGCAGTATCAGATCCTTGGAGTTTTGGTTTAATCACTTGTATAATCATGAAGGTAAGATCAAGTTATAATTACTGTTGCTAGAATTTTTCTACTTGTTAGTTTACTTGTAGAACATGAAAGACCATGGACTAGAAATTCCTTGTGAGTTATTGAACTACCAGAACACAGCATTAAACTTTCAACTGCTAGTCACCCCTGGTGCTGACCCCATGCCAGATTCTGTGGTTGGAATCATTAGCATAAAGGAGGGGGCACGCATAGTTTGGACTTTCGGAGCAGGGCCTTGATGTTTCATTGGATGTGGAGAAAAAACTGGAAAAGTGTAATCCGCTTTAGTTGATCTCTCTAAAATCAATTTGACACTGGCAAATAGCACTGTCACTAAAACCTGCTATATGGCAACTATACCTGTATCATGCAAGCACACTGTACATTGACCACACAATAGGTGGAAATGGAGGAAAGCTGATTTGGAGGTAGAACCAACCTGTTTCAAAGCTGTTAAAATTCTGCATCATACTTCACCCTCAAATCCAGGTTAGATGATTTCCAAAAATGGTGGGAATTTTGAGGTTTAACTTTTCATACTTCTGTTTATTATCGGCAAGTATTGTGTGTTATTGTAATGTTGAAGAACAATTTTCAAAGGGCTGTTGCATGTGAAGGCTATGAATAACTATGAAAGAAAACTATAGATTAAGATAAAGAACTTTTACAAGCTCCCAACAAAAAATGAGTAGTTGAGCAAATGCAGCTTCTTGTAATCGCAAGTTAGAATGTGGCAGAGGGATGCTTATTTTGTATCTCTTTGTTACAGAGGAAGGTGAAATTTGGACTATAAAAGTACCTGGAGGAGAATATTGAGTCACTTCTAGAAATAAATAATCAAAACAAAAGGGTATTTGAAAAAGTGCTAAAGGAGTTTGGGCAAGATTTAATGAAAGAACTAACCATATAAACCTTTGAAAACAGAATTGGAGGATAGCAGATATTACACCCCTTAGAAATTAGTTAACCTTCATTGTAGTTGAACTTGTAAGAGATGAATTTACAAAAGCACATTACCAATGTGCTGTTCCCCAGAATCTGTGCTGCAAGCTTATTTTTTTCATTTGGGTACCAAAATGGCATCAGGGTTTTTCATTTTGTGTTCCGCCAGGGCCACCCAGCTCCTGACCTCATTACAGCCTTGGTTCAAACATGGACAAAAGAGCTGAACTCCCGAGGTGAGGCAAGAATGACTGCCCTTGACATCAAGGCAGCACAGTGTGGCATCAAGGAGCCCTAGTAAAACTGGTGTCAATGGAAATCGGGGGGGAATCTCTCCGCAGGTTGGAGTCATACCTAGCACAAAGGAAGATGGTTCTGGTTTTTGGAGGTCAGTCATCTCAGCTCCAGGACATCACTGCAGGAGTTCCTCAGGGTAGTGTCCTCAGCCCAACCATCTTTAACTACTTCATCAATGACCTTTCTTCTATCATAAGGTCAGAAGTGGGGATGTTCGCTGATGATTGCACAATGTTCAGCACCATTCGCAACTCCTCAGATACTGAAGTAGTCCATGTCCGAATGCAGCAAGGCCTGGACAATAACCAGGCTTGGGCTAACAAATGGCAAGTACCATTTATGCCACACAAGTGTCAGGCAATGACCATCTCCAACAAGGGAGAATCCAACCATTGCCCTTTGATGTTCAATGGCATTCCCATCACTGAATCACCACTATCAACATCCTGGGGGTTACCATTGACCAGAAGCTGAACTGGACTAGGCATATAAATACTGTGGCTACAAGAGCACGTCAGAGGCTGGGAATTCTGCAGAGAGCAAATCACCTCCTGACTTCCCAAAGCCTGTCCGCCATCTACAAGGCACAAGTCAGGAGTGTAGTGGAATACCCTACACTTGCCTGGATAAGTGCAGTTCCAACAACGCTCAGGAAGCTCAACACCATCCAGGACAAAGCATTCCACTTGATTAGCACCCCATCCAGCGCCTCCAACATCTACTCTCTTCACGAGCGATGCACTGCAGCAACTTACCAAGATTTAAAACCCACAGTCTCTACTACCTAGAAGGAGAAGGACAGCAGGTGCATGGGAAAACCACCACCTATAAGTTCCCTTCCAATCCATACACCATCCTGACTTGGAACTGTATCACCATTCCTTTACTGTCGCTGGATCAAAATCCTGGAACTCCCTCCCTTACACCACATGAAGTCAGTTCACCACCACCTTCTCAAGGGCAATTAGGAATGGGTACTAAATGCTGGCCTAGTCAGTGACGACCACACCCTGTGGAAGAATTTTTAAAAAACCCAGTCCAAGGTTACTCCCAGCTTCCAAAGGGCTCACTTCTCCCTGTTTCACTGCATTGTAATGTCCAGCAACTGTTGGAGATCCTTTCCCACTGAGAAATCCCGAACCAACCTCCAGCAACATAGCTTCCACCCCATTGGTTCCTTTCCCTGGCCATGCCAGGACAAATCTCTGAGCTCTTAATTTACTGCCCATACCCTCTCCTCAACTAGAGGACCAGATACCATCAGCATTACACCTGGTAGCTCACACAGAACTGCCTTTGCCCTGCTGCTCTCAGTGGCTGATGTCTCACCCTCTCTCCCAAACTCTTCCCCTGTCTCTGATTCTGTTCAAAGTCTCTGAGACAGAAAATCTGTAATAACAAGAACATCTGCTTCTGCCTTTGTTTTCAGGTATCAAACTTGACAACTGCATTTCAATAGCATCAGACTTGGGACACCGATTCCCATTGTTTACAGACCCCATAGCCCCGTCGTCAGGCAGAATTTGTAGCAAATCACATGCAATCTTCATTACTACATTTAGCTTAAATTAAAGAGACAGTTTTAAAACATAACCATCTTTAAAACTTTGCATTCGCAACAGGATTGTTTCATATTTTCCAAGACTAAATTCTAACACTAATTGTTTCTTCTCTCTGGTTAGATATTATCGGAGTTCACTATCTGTCCACTGGTTTCCTAGCACTGTCGCACAGTGTTTGCCAACCACTATTTGAAGAGCTCCTTCTTTTATTGCAGCCTCTTTCGCTACTGCCCTTTGATTTAGATTTAATGTTTGAACACCATGTTATCCAAATGACTAAGGAGCAACAGAAGAAGAAGGAACAGCTCAAAGTCAAGCAGGATCTCTTGCAATCCGTGCACTCCACCTTCCAGCTCATGAGAACCAATGGCAGTAATGAGAGTTTTGGACCTGAACAGAACAGAGGGGACAAATCAGAAAGAATTACACAAAAGGGGACAATGACAAGAGATGGATCAGATAAACATAATGGAGAAGTAGAAAGTATGGAAAGAATTAGAAAGGAGAAAGTGAGTGAGATCAAAAAGGACAAGCAAGCAGGGTGGTGGTACCAGCTCATGCAGAGCTCGCAGATATACATTGAAGGTTCTTCAGAACAATCAAAGTTTGTAAACTGGGAGAAGAGAAAGAAGCAAAGTACAGCTGTTGTACCTCCTCGATTAAGTATTGGTACAGAGAAAGGGTCACTTCGAGATGGTTATCCAGAAGGAGCAGAGAGTCAATCTATATTTGAATTACAAAATTCTGACATTTGCAGTGTGGTGTCCAGTCAGGCTGAGTCAAATGAAGAGGCAGCAGCCACTAAGGAACTGTTAAAGAAAATTCAGGCCGAGTATTCTAAAAATGAATCCAAACCTTCTTGGATGGGGAGTCCTCCAGAATCTGTGCTACATGAACTTAAACATAGCAAGGTGAATGAAAGCATTGCTTCAAATGATCATGATGTGAAACCAGAAAGAAAGTCAAACATGGAGCACATTGAAGGAAAACAAGGAATGTGGCTGGGCCGGTTGTTTGGTGCAAGTGTAAATCAAACTAGGAAAGAAGAGTCACAGCTGGTTAAATCACAGAAAAGCAGGTGAGAATGTTTTTTACTTGTTCCCAGAATGGCAGGATGAACACTTCCAGGGCAGTATTTATTGTGCATTCCTGATTGTCCTGAGAAGGTGGCCTGTCCCCCTAAACCACTGCAGTCATTGTGCTCTGAGAATTTTGCTGGGTAGGGAGTTCTAAGATATCAACCTAGGGACCAGAAAGGACCAAGTCATGTTTGTTCAAGTCAGGTTGGTATGTCACTTGGAAGGGAATTTGTAGAAGAAACAAATTGGCAAAGGTAGCCTAGATGATGAGTTTATAAAGTGTATTCAGGATAGGTTCTTGGAACAATACATTCTGAAAACTGCCAGGGACCAAGTTATTTTGGACTTGGTAATGTGCAATGGGACAGACTTAATTAAAGGATCCTCTAGGCAAGGGTGAATATATCATGATAGAATTTCACATTCAGTTTGAGGGTGAGAAACTTAGGTCTGAAACTAGAGCCTTGAACTTAAATAAAGACAATTACAAGGGCATGAAGACAGAGTTCGCTAAAGTGGAATGGGAAAATAGATTAGAAGGTAAGACAGTAGAAAAGCAGTGGCAGACATTTAAGGAGATATTTCATAACTCTCAATGAAGATATATTCCATTGAAAAAGAAAGACTTAACAAAAATGGATACACCATCCATGGCTAACTAAGGTAGTTAAGCATGGTATCAAATTGCCAGAAATGACATACAATGTTGTAAAGAAGTGTGGTAACCCAGAAGATTAGAAAGATTTTAGAAGCCAGCAAAGGATGATTTAAAAAATAATAAAGGGGGAGAAATAGTGGTGACAATGAAATTATCATTTATTATTGTAAAAAAACCATCTGGTTCAGTAATGTCCTTTAGCGAAGGAAATCTGCCATCCTTATCTGGTTTGGCCTACATGTGACTCCAGATCCACGGCAATGTGGCCGATTCTCAACTGCCTTCTGAAATGGCCTGGCAAACTGCTATTAGCAAGCAATAAGGGATGGGCAACAAATGCTGGCCTTGCCAGCGATGCCCATATCCCATGGAAGTATAAGGAAAATAAAGAGGTAGGATGGGTGAGGTAAGTGGGTGAAGGGGTAGAGTGGGAAGGGGTGGAGTGGTAGGTGGGTCAGGTTGGCAGGTGGGTAGTTTGGTAGAGGGGTAATTGGATGAGATGGGTAGGGTGGCAGGTGGGTGAGCAGTTAGGTGGGTTGGCAGTGGGGGGGTCGCATGGTGGAATCAGAGCCAGGAGTAATTAGGGAGTGAATCAGGGTCAGAGGGTAGTTGGTGGTGGGTAGGAGAGGTAGTTGGTGGCATGTCAGTGTGTGAGATTGGGGTGTCAGTTGCATAGTTACCCAGGAGTTAGGCTAGGATTTTTTTTGTCTAACCTTTCCTGGGTAAATATCCAGACAAGTAAGTTGGAACCATCTGAAGTCTCTGACTCCAACTCAGAGTTGGAAAGTTCAAACTTCCCGGGCAATTCCCATGGAATCAGTGTGTTGGGACCTCTGAGGGTGACTAGGAAAACTAATGGCACTAAAGGTTGACAAGTCCCTTGGATCTGATGGCCCGCATCCTAGGGTCTTAAAAGAAGTGGCTGCAGAGATAGTGGTTGTAATCTCCCAAAATTCCCTAGATTCTGAAAAGGTCCCAGCAGATTGGTAAACTGCAAATGTAACACCACTAATCAAGAAAGGAGGGGGACAGAAAGCAGGAAACTATAGACCTGTTAGTCTGACTTTTGTCATTGAAAAAACACTAAAATCCATTGTTAAGGAGGTGGTAGCAGGACATTTAGAAAATCATAGTACAATTAGGCAGGGTAAACATAGTTGACAATTGTGTTTGACAAACTTATTAGAGTTCTTTGAGGATGTAACAAGCAGAGCAGATAAAGGGGTTACAGTAGATGTAATGTATTTGGATTTCCAAAAAGAATTCAATCAGGTGCCACATAAAAGGTTACTGCACAAGGTAAGAGCTCATGGTTTTCGGGGTGATATATTAGCATGGATAAAGAAGTGGCGAACGAACAGGAAAGAGAGAGTAGGGATAAATGGAGCATTTTCAGGCTGGAAAACTGTAATGAGTGGATCAGTGCTGGGGCCTCAACTATATACAATTTTAGCTGAAGGGACCAGCTGTATTGTAGCCAAATTTACTGATGATACAAAGGTAGGTAGGAAAGCAAGTTGCGTGGAGGATACAAAGGGTTTGGATACAAAGAGTTTGCAAAGGGATATAGATAGGTTAAGTGAGTGGGCAAAGAATTGGTAGAGTATCATGTGGGAAAATGTGAGCTTGTCCACTGGCAGAAAGAATATAAAAGCGGAATATTATTTAAGTGGAGAGAAACTGCGGAATGCTGTGTTACGAAGTGGTCTCAGTATCGGAATGTTGGCCTTTATTACAAGGTTGATGGAGTATAAAGGATGAAAGTTTAGCTACAATTATACAATGCATTGGTGCAACTGCATCTAGAGTATGTGTACAGTTTTGGTGGCCTTACTTAAGGAAGGATATACTTGCAATGGAAGCAGTTCAGAGAAGGTTCACTAGGTTGATTCCTGGGATGAAGGGGTTTTCTTGTGAAGAAAGGTTGAGCAGGTTGGGCCTGTACTCATTGAATTTTAGAAGAATGGAAGGTGACTTTATTGAAATATATATAATTTCTGAGGCGGCTTGACAGGGTAGATGCTGAGGCTATTTCCCTTCCTGGAGAAATCTAAAACTAGGAGGCACAGTTTCAAAATAAGGTGTCTCCCATTTAAGATGGATATGAGGGGGAATTTCTGCTTGAGGGTTGTTAATCTTTGCACCCCAGAGAGCAGTGGAAGCTGGATCATTGAACTTATTCAAGGCTAAATTAGACAGATTTTGATTTACAAGGGAATCGAGAGTAAAGGGAGATGGGCAGGAAAGTGGAGTTAAGGCCACAATCTGATAAGCCATGATCTTATTGAATGTCAGAGTGGGTTCAATGGGCCAAATGACCTACTCTTCCCATTTCTTATGATCTTATGATTATGATCATGATCTTATGACAGTGCTCATACAATATTGCTACTCTTGTCCTTCCCAATGGTAGAGGTAGGTGTAATCCAAATAACCTTGCTGAGTTGCTGCAGTGTCTTCTCTGCATTGGGAATGGAGCGGGCAGATATTGAATCCAACAGAGTACCAATAAAGTGAGCTGCTCCATCCTGCCTGGTGTTAAGCTTCCTGAGAGTTGTTGCAGCTGCACCTATCCAAGGGAGATGTGAGTGTTCAATCACACTCCTGAATTTATTTCCATAAGGCAATTGATAAAGTGCCACATCAAAGGTTATTGTGGAAAATAAAAGCTCATGGTATAGGGGTAGCATATTGGCATGGTAGAAGATTGGCTAGCTAACAGGAAGCAGAGAGTAAGGATAAATGGATTTTATTCAGGTTGGCAAGATGTAACGCGTGGCGTGTCACAGCGATCAATGCTGGGACCTCACCTGTTTACAATTTATATAAATTACTTGGATGAAGGGATTTAAGGGATAATTACCAAATTTGCTGATGATACAAAGATAGGTAGGAAAGTAAGTTGTGAAGAGGACATAAGGAGGCTACTGACAGATATAGATAGGTAAGTGAGTGGGCAAAGATCTGGCAGATGGAGTTTAATGTGGAAAAATGTGAAATTGGCCACTTTGGCAGGAAAAATAAAAGAGAAGCATATTATCTAAATGGTGAGAGATTGCAGAGCTCTGAGGTGCAGAAGGATCTGGGTGCCCTAGTGCAGAGTACTGTCTACAGTATTAGTCACCTTATTTAAGGAGGGATGTAAATGCGTTGGACACAGTTCAGAGAAGGATTACCAGACTAATTCCTAGAATGGGTGGGTTGTCTAATGATGGAAGCTTAGACAGACTAGGCTTGTATCTGCTGGAGTTTAGAAGAGTAAGAGGCAACTTGATTGAAACATATAAGATCCTGAGGGATCTTGACAGGGAGGATGTGGAGAGACCGTTTCCTTTTGTGGGAGAATCTAGAATTAGGGGTCACTGTTTAAAAATAAGAGGTTGCACCTTTAACCCAGAGATGGGGCAAAAGTTTTTCACTGAGGGCTGAGAGTCTTTGGAACATTCTCCTTGAAAAGGTGGTAGGAGCAGGGCCTTTGAATATTTTTAAGGCAGAGGTGGATAGATTCTTGGTAAGCAAGGGGGTGATAGGTTATCGAGGGTAAATGGGATGTAGATTTCAGGTTACTATCAGGTCTGCCATGACCTTATTAAATGAGGAGCAGGCTCGGGGGGCTGAATGGCCTCCTGTTCCTTGTTCGTATGAATTGAGAATTGCAGATGGTGGAGATGCTTTGAGGGGTGCTATAAACTATTGAAAACCCCACCTTAAGGCAGTCTCTCATAAATGGTCACAAGTTAAGATGAACTGCACATGTGTTTTCATAGATTTGTGATGTCTGTTTTTAGTCACCAAAATAATCTAACTTTCTAGTGACTCAGGTTTTTTTCCTACATTTTCCTTCTTTCCATTTAAAGGGCTTCTGGCCAAATGATTTGCATTGTTCCCCTGTAGCTGCTGAATTGTGAGCAAATTGGGTTAATCTACCCAAATTCAAAGAGATTATTTCTTTATCCCATTATTTTAGGCTGGATTGAAACCCGTGTGCCTGAAGTATTTATATGGCTAGAAACTGAACTGGACTAGCCAGATAAATACTGTGACTATAAGAGCAGGTCAGAGGTTAGGAATCCTGCGGCACATAACTCACCTCCTGTCTTCCCAAAGCCTTCTACAAGGCATAAATCAGGAGCGTGATGGAATATTTTCCACTTGCCTGGATGAGTGCAGCTCCATCAACACTTGAGAAGCTTGACATCGTCCAGGACAAACCAGCCCGCTTGATGAGGACTCCTTCCACAAATATTCACTCCCTCCACCACCGACGCACAGTGGCAGCAGTGTGTACCATCTACAAGATGCACTGCAGAAACTCACCAAGGCTCCTTGGGCAGCACCTTCCAAACCGACGACCGCTACCATCTAGAAGGACAAGGGCAGCAAATAGATGGGAACACCACCGCCTGGAAGATCCCCTCTGAGCCACTCACTATCCTAACTTGGAAATATATCACCATTCCTTCACTGTTGCTGGGTCAAAATCCCAGGACTCCCTCCCTGACATCACTGTGGGTGTACTTACATCACAGGGACTGCAGCAGCTCAAGAAGGCAGCTCACTACCACCTTCTCAAGGGCAGTTAGGGATGTACAGTATCTGCTTGCCTAGCCAGCGACGCCTGCATCCCATAAATGAATTTTCAAAAAAAGCACACTCTACCCTTACTCCACTGTGCCTCCCTCCTCATTGTCAGCTTTAAATTAGATATAACAAATGATTCAGATTGACTAACTTTATAGAGTTTTACAGTTTTCACATTCTTCCTGGTGGAGGAAGCACTTGGCTTCTGACAGCATGGTTGAAATTCTCAATTTTGCATGTGAGGAAACAAATGGGCTTCCTACTGGTGTATGTCTCAGCAGAGTGTTGTGTCCCTGCATCGACCCATTACAAAATATCTGACTAGTGTCCCCATTGTTATTTATGTTACATATACTCTTTTCAATAAATATTTTATGTTTGGCACTTTGTTTTTAATGAAGGTTGGAAATAAATTTAATAATAGATCTTTGTTCAAAAAATGTACACGTTTCTGACATATTGGTCGTGATTCTATAAATTTCTAATGCTAAAGTAAAAGTTGGGAAATCATGACATGTTTCATCAAATTCTAGGATTTTTGCAGGATCAACATTTTAAATGTTATTTCCTGGCTTCAGTAATAGGATTAATACCCTGGTAACAAACTAGTATGATGATAATTCATCAGATTTTTTTTGTCATTTTCAGATGCTGTCAGATTGTGAGATTTTTAGTTATGAAGCTAGCTTTATGGGGAGATGTGGGTGGAAATTTTGGAATCTGGTAAAACAATGTTTTTAAAAGCACTGAAATGTTTGTTTCTTTTAATGAGTATTTTTCCTCCTTTTTTCTCCAGATTACCTTCTGGCTGGCTAGGACTTGATAGATCAGTGTATGATCTAATGGTGCAGACCATGGGAACTGGAAAATGGAGAGGTCCTCAGCACATAGCAGAACAAATCAACCCACAGTCTGGAGGTAGTCAGCCAGAATCTCGAGAAAGAAAAGCTCAGCATGAGCGGTAGTAGTATTTACATTATTTTCCTGAATCTAGGCAGTTATGCATTCTGTGTATTAAGTAATTTCACCAGCTGGATTTGTTGCTTTAAGTAACAAGGCTAGCTTTTCTGATGTCCTGATGGATAAAGGCACTGCTCATTATAGAACTAAACCTCACAAATCAGAGTCTTTGATGCTCAGTCTATGTTGAGTTGGCTGGTTTCAATGAGAATAACATTTGGGACGCTTCACTAACCTGATCTTTCATCATAATTCAGCCCACTAATGCCAAGTATCAATCCTGTGACCTTTTGAAGAACTTGTGCCTCCCGAAACGAAAAGAAGAAAACAGTAAGAGAGAACATTGTAGGAACAAAAAGTAATCTGTTTAACTGCTTAGGTTACTGAAGTGTAGAGTAGATTCTGGTAGGACAGAAAGGTATACTTGGAAGTACCTGTAAACATTTAAATTCATTTTTTTGTTCAACTAACAAATACAGAACACTCACTATAGGACTTTATTCTGCACCATTTTCCTAACTTATTTTCAAATTTGTTTCCTCAGTTCATTATTCTCCGGTCAAGGTAGGAGAGAAATTGAATCACCTAGAAAAACTCAGCAGGTCTGGCAGCATCGGTGGAGAAGAAAAGAGTTGACGTTTCGAGTCCTCATGACCCTTCAACAGAACTGAGTGAATATTAGGAGAGGGGTGAAATATAAGCTGGTTTAAGGTGATGGGGCGTGGGGGGAGTGAAGTTGGGGGGGTGTGGTTGTAGGGACAAGCAAGCAGTGATAGGAGCAGATAATCAAAAGATGTCACAGACAGAAGAACAGAGAGGTGTTGAAGGTGGTGATATTATCTAAACGAATGTGCTAATTAAGAATGGATGGCAGGACACTCAAGGTACAGCTCTAGTGGGGGTGGGGTGGAAAGACTAACAGGGCATAAAAGATATAGATTTAAAAACAATGGAAATAGGTGGGAAAAGAAAAATCTATATAAATTATTGGAAAAAACAAAAGGAAGGGGGAAGAAATGGAAAGGGGGTGGGGATGGAGGAGGGAGTTCAAGATCTAAAATTGTTGAATTCAATATTCAGTCCGGAAGGCTGTAAAGTGCCTAGTTGGAAGATGAGGTGCAGCATGATGCCACCACCAAACACATCTTCCCTTCACCCTCCCTGGCGGCATTCCGTAGGGATCATTCCCTCCGGGACACCCTGGTCCACTCCTTCATCACCCCCTGCTCCTCAACCCCCACCTATGGCACCTCCCCAAGCCCACGCAAAAGATGTAACACCTGCCCCTTCACTTCCTCTCTCCTCACCGTCCAAGGGCCCAAACACTCCTTTCAAGTGAAGCAGCATTTCACTTGCATTTCCCCTAACTTAGTCTACTGCATTCGTTGCTCTCAATGCGGTCTCCTCTACATTGGAGAGACCAAACGTAAACTGGGCGACCGCTTTGCAGAACACCTGCGGTCTGTCCGCAAGAATGACCCAAACCTCCCTGTCGCTTGCCATTTTAACACTCCACCCTGCTCTCTTGCCCACATGTCTGTCCTTGGCTTGCTGCATTGTTCCAGTGAAGCCCAATGCAAACTAGAGGAACAGCACCTCATCTTCCGACTAGGCACTTTACAGCCTTCCAGACTGAATATTGAATTCAACAACTTTATATCTTGAACTCCCTCCTCCATCCCCACCCCCTTTCCGTTTCTTCCCCCTTCCTTTTATTTTTTTCCAATAATTTATATAGATTTTTCTTTTCCCACCTATTTCCATTATTTTTAAATCTATATCTTTTATGTCCTGTTAGTCTTTCCACCCCACCCCCACTAGAGCTGTACCTTGAGTGTCCTGCCATCCATTCTTAATTAGCACATTCACTTAGATAATATCACCACCTTCACCACCTCTTTGTTTTTCTGTCTGTGACATCTTTTGATTATCTGCACCTATCACTGCTTGCTTGTCCCTACAACCACCACCGCCCCCCTCCTTAAACCAGCTTATATTTCATCCCTCTCCTAATATTCATTCAGTTCTGTTGAAGGGTCATGAGGACTCGAAATGTCAACTCTTTTATTCTCCGCTGAAGCTGCCAGACCTGAGTTTTTCCAGGTAATTCTGTTTTTGTTTTGGATTTCCAGCATCCATAGTTTTTTTGTTTATATATAGGAGAGAAATTGGGTTGTTTTAAGACCTCTGGCAATATACTCTTAAGCAAGTCAGAAACAAATTTGCAGAAGTACACCAAATTGTCCCCACTGTCTTTTCCTGGGAGGAAGCATTCTGGTTCCTTCCATTAATACCATAGCTGAGATCAAAAACATGCCATGTACTAAGAAATTAAGGCATGAACTCTTGGCATAACATGTCTGCTGCACATGCAACATTATCTTTAAGATTTTTAGTGGGTGGGTTATGCAGGGGTGGAATTATTAATCCTGTTGTAGAAAATTGTTGCTTGGATGCATAATCCCACAGTCATTTAATTTGAAATGTTACCACAGTGACCATGTTTCTCTTTTCAAGGGTAGGTTGATAATCCTAGGTCACCAGTTATTCTATATACTTAAACATAAAATTTTGACTGGCTTATTGAATTCCAATAATCGTGCATTTCTTTGCATTCACATTTATGGAGGTTGCGTAGCGTATTCAATTGCTTTGTAAATTTAAATTTTATGGAAGATGATATCTGCACACTTCACAGTTTGCCTTAATCACCCTTTCTTGCTCTGTTAGAATTATTGACTAGTTGTTATTTAGCAGCAAGCATTTTGTGTAGAATTCTTCCAGCTGTGACACCATGAAAATTCAGCTTGAAACATGGAGTGCTGGCCGCTAAGGTTCTGACTGCGAGGTTACTCCCAGCTTAGATTAGCTAATACAGCACGTAGTGAGAGTCAAATTGGGTTCATCCATATGTCAGATTATGCAGTTTGGGGAAGCTTATACAATCTTTTTTAAATTGTTCAGAACCAGAAATATAGCTGTCAGTAACTTTAGCTGAGAATCATTAACCACTATTTGAAATTCTGTTTAATTGATGAGGTATAACAACATAAAGTTTAGTTCATTTGTTGATCTGTAGAATTGCCAACTATGTTGACATGACTTGGGTCACAAGCTGCAGTTTGAGAGGAGTGGTTCACATCAAATGTAACATATTCATAAATATAAAAATGCCAGCTAATACCTAGCTGCACATAAAAACACAAAAATACTATTCCTAATGGTGAGCAACTTTTCTGAAATCCTTTCCCTCCTAAATTTTTCAGTTGATTAACTTTCAGTTGTCACTTATTCAACATGAAGTCCCTTTTTATTTACAAGCGAAAAATGCTATGCGTGCTGGAAATCTGAAAACAGAAAATGCTAGAAATACTCAGCTGGTCTGCCAGCATTTATGGGATCCACAGTTCTTATATATTTGTTGTGTAAGGCAACTTTTAACTACCTATTTAACTTAATTATTACTCTGTTACTTTTTGTATTTATACACCGAAAGCTTTCCTTAAGTATAGTGTCACAGGCAATCTTTGAACATTCTTTCCCAATGACTGAATATGACTGTATGCCCAATATATAGGCTAATGTAGTGAGCCCAAATGTTAAACAGAGAACTCACCTCTGAAGTATTGTGTATTGCCATGTGGTTTCTTTAACTTTAGAAAGTAGACGATAAATGGTAATACATTATGGTTTGATCAATAAATTACGTCAATAAACTGATAAATAAGTAATATTAATTATAAATAGTAGATTTACAATAATTAAACACTATACTAGTCACAAAATATCAAACACAGCAAAGGCACTTCTCTTGTATTCAACAAAGAAACTCCTATTGTACTAATTCAATGTAAAAATTACTCTTGAGACACAGTCCCTTATATCTGTTTTCTCCGAAGAAGTCTTTGTCTTGCCTATAGACTTAATGGCTTCAGAATGTTAACCAGAAAGAAGTCAATCTTAAAAGGAACATTCAAAAGTCTTTGAAGGTATATCCAAACAAAGGATATAAAGAATGCCTGAAACATGATTGGCCAGGTAATTGATCAATGAATTACTAATTCTATATGTGTCCCACGTTCATACCCATGTAGAGATCCCACTTTTATGTCCTACGCTGTTGTTATCGAAAGTGATGATCATTTTCTGTAAGTGAACCTAGATTTTTCACGCTCGTATCTATCATAAAAATATGAAAACAAACGTAATAATACACTATAGACAAAAATGCTTCATTTTTGTCACATTCTCCTGTAATCCATTATTTCTGCTGGCATATGATATCTACAAAGTGCAGCCACAATCAAATTTCATAGCTGATCAAATTGTGTAGGAAAAATTACAATTCCCCAAGGATTTCACTTGAAAAAGACTATTCCTAAATACATTATGATCCCTACAAGTATTTGAGAATCAGGTATTTTTTTCAAATGGCTTTTGGTGGTTTGCTGAAAAGTTTTAACAACATTGCAGAATGGAGTAGGATAGCAGAAGGCTAACAAAAATGCTATTAATATTGAGCTCTGTTTTATGCATTCAGCTTTTCAGACATTTTACTTCTTTTTTCTTCAAGAGAAGTGAAAGCACTTTGCCATCACATAGCAACTGAAAAAGGACAACTCAGCTTTAAAAAAGGTGACCTTCTGAGAGTGATGTCAAAAGTGGATGCTGACTGGCTGCTGTGTGGCCTTGGTGCTGAACATGGATTAGTACCCTTTACATATGTGACTCATCCCGAAGATGAAGATTATTGATCCGAATGCTCGATAGACTGTGCAATTTTAATTGAGGTGGGTGGGGGAGGGAGAGGAAAAAGTAAAAATTGTTGACTTCAAGATTAATTGAGCAGAAGCACTAAATTGCCAATATTTCTTTGCTTATTACTTAATTTTTCATTGAGTGCATTCAGTATACAATTTAGAACCCCCAACGGAATAGAATATATTGCTCATCAACTAATTCTCATTATAGCATTGGTGACTATAAAGTATGCATGGCACACAAACATCTGTTCTAATTTTCACATGCCTTTAGGAGTAAGCGACGTTATATTAACAGACTTCCAATAAGTGGTACAGAACTAGGACATATATGTTACAATTTATATTATTTAATGTATATCAAATTTTCATTTTAAATGGTGTAAATCGCATGAATTTATGAAGTACAAATAACAGGCAGTATTTCTGTTTGTGGAAGACAGTATTGGTGCCTTGATTGGATCCTGTAGGATGACTTAGCTGCCTACCTTTGCATAGCCATTCTACAAGAACGTTTAATGTTTGAGGTAGCGTAGGAATCAATGAAAATATAACAATTTGTAGTAATATATACCTCTGGCTTGTATATATGCAGTCGAAGAAGGTACGCCACATTTAGTTTTATTTACAGACATTCTTTCAATGTGTATTGTATTATTTATTTATTTTGCATATTAATAAAAGTGCTGAAATGATGACTTGCAATATAGTGGATGTATTGTAATCCTTTGCATGAAATTATAGTCAATTCATGGCAAGTGAACAACTTACTGATTTTAAACATTATCCTTCCACCAAAATTTAACACTTAAATTGATCAGTGAAAATTAAAGAAACTATGTGCAGTGATTAAAAATTAATATATCCAGACTTGACATTTTCCATTTTAAAATAAAATCACTTGCAGTTTTTAAAGATTCCCAATTTATGCAATGAGTTCTCCAAGGAACTAGTCTATGCCTACATACATTTAGTGTTATTCTATCTGTTCAAATATGTTTAAATATATATGGAAGCCTTGCATTTAGTATGCATCTGTAGTGTAACACACCTCAAAAGTGGTTGTCAAATATAAAGATGTCATCTCTGTTGGTCAGGCAAAACAATTATGATTGATTAAAATAATCAATATGTGTTAATTCCACTATGGCTGCAATACTTCACTAGGTACCTATTGAGAATTTGACTGTGGAGTTAAAGACATTGGCCTTCTGGTCATTGATTTTATTGGATGGAAAATCTGTGGGACATGCTGACCCCTGCCTGAATTCGTGTTATGTGGTTCTGCTACCTGAAGCCCAGTGCCAAAAGCGCTAATTCATAAAAGCCATCCCCATGGTAGGAAAAAAGGTAACATTAGTATTAAAAAAAGACAATGATCTGGATTTTTTATACTTGCATTTATATTACATTGTATTATGTCAAATGCTTAAGCTGTTTCTCACAATATATTTTGATGTACTTTGGAAGGACATGACTAATGTAATGTTCGTAAATGTGGTTGCTGTGACTAACAAACATCAAAGTTTCGAATAACCGCTTAATGGTCATCTGAACCACTGGACTAAATAGATGGGACGTTTGTTTGATGTTTTTAAAGTGTGGCACTTGCAACAGCATAAAAACTAGCTATTCAGCCCAACTTGTCTATGCTGGCGTTTATGCACCACACAAATCACCCCTCTTTATCTCACCTTATCAGCATATTGTTTTATTCTTTTATCCCTCTGAGCTATCTTAAATATTTTCACTGCAACTACTGCATGTGGCAGCAGTGTCAGCTTAGACTGAGTTTAAAACTTGATGTGCAGGTGAATGCACAACCAATCTGATCCAAACTGACCCTAATACTGTGCTTCGCAAAATAAATCAGAATTTCAAAAAGTATGTTGCAGGAATGCAAAGAGAAAATAAAATGTTTTAAAACAAAGTTGAAAATCCTGATAAATTCTCGTGGGAAATTCAGGTTGTTGGGTAGTATAGTGTTTGAGTAGCGGATGGTATCATATTATATTTATATAGCATCTTTACTGTAATAAAATGTTCCAAGGAGCTTCAAGGGAGCATGCTGAAACAAAGTATGACACCAAGTCACAGAAGGAGATATTAAGTAACTTGACCAGATGTTTGGCCAAGGAAGTAGGTTTTAAGAAGTGTCTGAAAGTAGGAAAGTGAGGTGAAATGGTGTAGAGACGGTATTCCAGAGCTTTGGATCTGCAGCCACCTGCGGTGAAGCAGTTAAAATCAGCGATGCACCAGAGGCCAGAATTAGCAGAGTGCAGATATCTTGGAGGGTTGTGGAGCTGGAGGAGATTACAGTGATAGAGAGGGGCGAGGCTATAGAGGTATTTGAAAATCAAAATGTTGCTTGATCAGGAGCCAATATAGGTCAGCAAGCACAGAGGGGTGGGACTTAATACGAGTTAAGACATGGGCAGCTGAGTTTTGGATGACCTCAAGTTTATGGGGGGGGTAGAATGTAGGAGACCAGCCAGGTTTGCATTGGAATAGAATCTAGAGGTAATGAAGGCTTGAATGAGGGTTTCAGTGGCAGATAAGTTGAGACGGGGGTGAAGTCGGTGGTGAAAATCTGCGGTCTTAATGATGTCTTGAATATGATGTCAGAAGCTTAATTCTGGGTCAAATGTGACACCAAAGTTGTGAACAGTCTTAATCTCAGACTGTTGGCATTGAGAGGGATGGAATTGGTAGGTAGGGAATGGAGTTTGGAGCAGGGTCCTAAAACAATGACTTCAGTCTTCCCAATATTTACTTGGAGAACTTCCTGCACATCCAGTACTGGATAAGCAGTCTGACAGTTTAGCAACAGTGGAGGAGTTAGGTGGTGGTGAGGTAGATGCAAAAATTAAGATTATGCTTTTGGATGATGTTGCCAAGGGGCAGCATGTAGATAAGAAATAGGAGGGTGCCAAAGAAAGATGCTTTGGGGACACCAGGTGTGACCAGTGCGAGAGTGGAAAGAGAAGCCATTAGAAGTGGTTGACTCTGAATTGGCCGAGCAACCCATTCAGTTCAAGGGCAATTAGGGATGGGCACAAACACTGGTTTTGCCAGTGATACCCAGATTCTGTTAAATAGTAAAGAAAAAAAAAGAAAGTGAGACTCTGGCTGTGATTAGATAGATGAGAATTGAACCAGTTGACTGCAGTGCTATCTAGCTGGATGACTGTGGAGAGGCATTGGAGGAAACTGGTTTAGCCAACCCTGTCAAAGGCAGCAGATGGGTTGAGAAGGACAAAGAGGAAAAGTTGTATTTGTTATAGCCACATCGGATGTAATTTGTGACTTTGAGAGCTGTTGCAATACTGTGGCAGGGCAGAAACCCAACACGTCTCCTCTATAGTTCTCTCCTCTCACCTTAAATCTATGTCCCCTAGTAATTGACTCTTCCACCCTGGGAAAAAGCTTCTGATTATCTATTCTGTCCATGCCACTCATAATTTTGTAAACTTCTATCAAGTCGCCCCTCAATCTCTGTCGCTCTAGTGAGAACAATCCGAGTTTCTCCAACCTCTCCTCATAGCTAATAACCTCCAGACCAGGCAGCATCCTGATAAACCTCCTCTGCACCCACTCCAATGCCTCCATATCCTTCTGATAATGTGGCGACCAGAATTGCACACAGTGTAGTCTAACCAAGGTTCTATACAGCTGCAGCATGACTTCCCAGCTTTTATACTCAATACCCCTGCCAATGAAGGCAAGCATGCCATATGCCTTCCTGACTACCTTATCCAGCTGCATTGCCACTTTCAGTGACCTGTGGACCTGTACACCCAGATCCCTCTGCCCGTCAATGCACTTAAGTGTTCTGCCATTTACTGTATAATTCCTGCCTGTATTAGATCTTCCAACATGCATTACCTCACATTTGTCCAGATTAAACTCCATCTGCCATTTCTCCGCCCAAGTCTCCAACCGATCTATCTCCCATTGTATCTGTTGACAATCCTCTTCACTATCTGCAACTCCTCCAACCTTAGTGGCGTATGTAAACTTGCTAATTAGCCCAGTTACATTTTCCTCCAAATCATTTATGTATACTACAAACAGCAAAGGTCCCAACACTGATCCCTGCGGAACTTCGTTTGTCACAGCTGTCCATTCAGAAAAGCACCCTTCCACTGCTACCTTCTGTCTTCTATGACCAAGCCAATTCTGTATCCATCTTGCCAGCTCACCTCTGATCCCTTGCGACTTTTTCTTCTGTACCAGTCTGCCATGAGGGACCTTGTCAAAGACCTTTCTGAAATCCATGTATATAACATCCACTGCCCTTCCATCGTCAATCATCTTTGTCACTTTGTCACATAGGACCAGGGAGGGACGTTGGGTGGCCAGCAGTTCAATGTATAGGATCATGGAAGCAGGTAGTGGGTATGATTAGAGGGTATGATGGGGAGAGACTGAAACTATGGAAAGGCACGAATACAGGGCTAGAGTAGGGGAGAGCTTTAGAGGAAGTTTGGCATGGTGGGCTAGTGGATTGGAGGGAAATAGCAGAGGCAGCTGGTCTTGATCTTGGTGATAAGGAAGTTCACGAGTTCCTCGCACTTATTGTTGGAGATGAGGGCGGAGGAGACAGGGAGAGGGGTTTAGGAAGACGATTTGCAATAAAGAAGTTGGGGGTTTAGCTTTGCATTCCAGAGTGATCCTGAATTAATGAACGGTTTTTGGAGATAGCGTTTTATGTAGTTCAACCAGATCTGGCGGTGAATGACTAAACCAGTTGTCCTCCATATCCTTTCAAGGCTGCATCGCTTGGACTTAAGGACACAGAGATGAGGGCCAGGCTGAGAGATAGTAATGGTTTTATTGGGAACTAGGGCATTAAAGGTGAAGGTGAAGTTGTGCAAATGAGTAGCTGCAGAAATATGTGGCGAATGGAGGGCCAAAGGCCCATTTTGAAAATACAGTTGTAAATGAATTGGAGGATAGATTTTTTTCCTCTGAGGCAGATGCAGAAGGATGTATGGAAGGGTGGAGACCTAAGCAAGGAAATGATCAGAGATGGCCTCATTTATAATTGATTCAATGGGGCTAGCAAGACCACGTGAGATGATAAGGTCAAAGGGGTAACCGTGAATATAGGTTGGGGAGATATCATGGAGGGACCATGGGAGGATAAGATGGCAGTGAACTCAGAGAAGAGGGAACATGATGAGTGTGTTCCAAGGTGGTTGGGAAACCCTGTGGAGTTGTTGGGTCAGTGATTTGTTTCTGCAAACAAACAATTCATTGTGGCTTTAATTGAGGATTATGGCTTTAACAGCCTGCACATAGCCCAAGCTATGTGGGACTCGCCAGAGTGAACAAGGTGTGAGCACAGCAGTGGAGTCATTGGTCAATAAAACTGACTGCCTTGAGAGCAGTAAAGCTGCATGGTTGCTGCCCTGCCAATATGAAAGTCCTGTGCTCCCAGCGCTAGTTCTGAGGGTGCGATTTCACTGCTTTTTAGATTATTTCCAACTTTTTGGAAATCATTTCATCTACCTTGGATTTTATTCAAGATGATCTGTGCTTACCTGCTGTTAGCATTCACTGCAGCATGGCAGCAACTTTTGTAACTCCACCTTGGACTTCTGATGAGGAATAAGAGGAGCAGTAACAACAACAGTTGATGCAGCAGCCTTCTCTACGGCCATGTGCCCCTCTGCATGACAGAGGGGATTGAGCTCCAGCTTGAAGGATACCCCCAGCACAGGGTATACAGACAGCGGATCAGCTTCCTCAACATGATGGAGCAACAGTGCCTTGGAGGGCAAAAGCTTTTGCGGCTGGCCATTGCTGACATCTGCAGCTTCCTGAAGCAAGATTTCCTTCCAGGAGGGTCAGATATACACACAATTGACAGTGGCTATCAGTATCATCACAGCCTGACTTTCTTCACCTCCGGCTTCTGCCAGGGATCTGGTGACATCTGCAAGATTTCGTAATACGCTGTCCACAAATGCATCTCCCAAGTGACCGATGGCATGTTTGTCAAGGCTGCCACTTATATTCCCTTTGACACTGAGGCCATTCAATAGTTCTGCTGTAGTGCTGGATTCCCAAAGATCCAGGGAGTCATAGACTGCATACATGCAGCAATCCAGATGCCCTCAGATCAACCAGTAGCCTTTGTCAATCAGAAGGGATTCCACTGCAACGTTGAGCTGGTAAATGGCCACCAGAATGTTTCAAGCATGTCCGTGCAAGATATCCTGGAAGCTGCAGTGATTCCTTCATTCTGTGACAGGTTTTTAGTCCCCACAGAGCATGAGGGGATAGCATCTTGTAGACCAGGGCTACCCTGGTGGACCGAGAACCTGGCTAATGACACCAGTGAAGAGCCTTACCCATGATGCAGAGGAGAGGTATAACAAGAGCCACATGACTACAAGGGCATCATTGAGCAAGCAGATGAGTTTTTGAAGATGTGATTCAGGTGCTTGGACAGATCTGGTGGCACACTTCAGTATGCAGGTGTCTTGAATGGCAGGGGTCTATACTGCCTTGCATAATGAGGCATTGCAGAGAGGAAAGAAGCTGCCAGAACGAGGATGAAGATGCTGACCACTCGGCATCTTCTGAAGAGGAAAAAGAGGAGGGGAAGCCAGTGTTCCTGCAGCCACTTGCCTAACTGCCAGAATAGTCCATGATGCAATGAAACTGCAAACCAGCTTTTTTGTCTTGTTTGACGGTCTAACTATACATTACAAAAACAGAAAATGCTGGAAAGACTCAGGTCTGGCAGCATCTGTGGAGAGAGAAACAGAGTTAACATTTCAAGTCCATATGACCCTTCTTCAGAATTGAAGAGAAGTGGAAATGTGATGAAATTTGTACTGTGTAAGGGAGGTGGAGCAGGTGGAGCTGGATAGATGCTAGCGATAGTTGGGGGCTAAGGAGGGATTGACAAAGATGTCATGAATTAAAGGGCAAAGGGATTGTTGATGGTGGTGGTTAGTGCTTAAAAAAAAGGTGCTGATAGTGGTATAAAGTTAAGAAAGCAGAATGTGACAATAGCAAGAACAAGGGTAGCATTGTGTGAAAAATCTAAATGGAACAAGTAACAGACGGTCCCGTAGGGGAAAGGGTGGGGGAGGGGGCAGTGGTGGGGAAAAAAGGATAGAAAATGGCAAAGAAGGGGGGATAAAACAGAGATAAATGAATAAAAATAAAAATTTGAACGTGGAAAAAGGATTAAATAAAAGGGGGTGAGGATGGAGGAGAGAGTCCATGGTCTGAAGTTGTTGAACTGTGTTAATTCAAGAAGGCTGTAAAGTGCCTAATCGGAAGATGAGGTGCTGTCCCTCCAGTTGGCATTGGGCTTCACTGGAACATTGCTGCAGGCCAAGGACGGACATGTGGGCATGAGAGTGGGATGATGTGTTGAAATGGCAAGTGACAGGAAGGTCTGAGTAATGCTTGCGGACAGACTGGAGATGAGTTTGCATTTGGTCTCCCCAGTGTAGGGGAGACCACATTGGGAGCAGTGAATGCAGTAGACCAAATTGAAGGGGGTGCAAGTGAAACACTGTTTTTCCTGAAAGGAGTGTTTGGGCCCTTGGACGGTGAGGAGGGAGGAGGTGAAGGGGCAGGTGTTGCACCTTCTGCGATTGCATGGGAAGGTGCCGTGGGAAGTGGATGAGGAGTTGGGAGCGACAGGGGAATGGACAGTGTCCCAGAGAGAACGGTCCCTACGAAATGCTAATGGAGGGTGAGGGAAAGATGTGTTTGGTGGTGGCATCATGCTGAAGTTGGCAGAAATGGCAGAGGATGATCCTTTGAATGCAGAGGCTGGTGGGGTGAAATCACCACCCTGCTCACATTCACCCCACCAGCCTCCGCATTCAAAGGATCATTTCCGCCAACTCCAGCATGATGTCACCACCAAACACATCTTCCATTCACCTCCCCTCTCAGCATTCTGTAGGGACCGTTCCCTCCAGGACACCCTGGTCCACTCCTCCATCACACCCAACACCTCATCTCCTTCCTATGCAATCGCAGAAGGTGCAACACCTGTCCCTTTGCTTCCTCCCTCCTCACCACCCAAGGACCCAAACACTCCTTTCAGGTGAAGCAGAGTTTCACGCACCTCCTTCAATTTGGCCTGCTGTATCCACTGCTCTCAATGTGGTCTCTTCTACATCGGGGAGACCAAATACAGGCTGAGTGACTGCTTTGCAGAACACCTGCGGTCTGTCTGCAAGCATGACACAGACCTTTCGGTTGCTTGCTATTTCAACACACCACCCTGCTTACATGTCTGTCCTTGGCCTTCTGCAATGTTCCAGTGAAGCCCAATGCAAACTGGAGGAACAGTGCCTCATCTTCCAATGAGGCATTTTACAGCCTTCCGGACTTAACATTGAGTTCAACAACTTCAGACCATGAACTCTCTCCTCCATCCTCGACTCTTTTTTAATCCTCTTTTTTTCTACATTCATTGTTATTTTTTATCTACTTATTTTCATTTTTATTCATTTATCCGTGGTTTTAATCCCTTTTTTTATCCCTCCTATCCCATTTTCTATCTTTTTTTGTACACCTCAATTAGGTCACCCCTTAGCCTTCTCTGTTCTAAGGAAAATAACCCTAGCATCCGCTCAAAGCTACAATTTTCAAGCCCTGGCAACATTCTTGTAAATCTCCTCTGCATTCTCTCCAGAGCAATTGTGTCCTTCCTGTGATGTGGTGACCAGAACTGTGCACAAAATTCCAGCTATGGCCTAACCAGTGTCTTACACAGTTCCATCATTACATCCCTGCTTTTGTATTCAATACCTCGCCCAAGAAAGGAAAGCATTCTATATGCTTTCTTGATCACCTTGTCCACCTGTCCTGCCACCTTCAAGGACCTGTGGACATGCATTCCAAGGTCTCTCACTTCCTCAGCCTCTCTCAATAACTTCCCATTTATTGGCTATTCCCTTGCTTTGTTTGCCCTCCGCAAATGCATCACCTCACACTTTTCTGTATTGAATTCCATTGACCATTTCCCCGCCCACTCAACCAAACCATTGATATCATTCTGGAGTCAACAGGGAGCCTCTTCATTATCAACCACACGGCCAATTTTTGTGCAAATTTCCCAATCATGCTTCCCACATTTAAGTCCAAATCATCAATATATACAACAAACAGAAAGGGGCCCAACACTGAGCTCTGGGAACACCACTGAAAACCATTTTCTATTCACAAAAACATCCATCGACTGTTACTGAGCCAATTCTGGATCCAACCTGCCACCTTCCCCTGTATCCCATGAGATCTCACTTTCCTGACCAGCCTGCCATGTGAGACCTTGTCAAATGCCTTACTGAAATCTATGTAGATAATATTTGCTGCACTACCTTCATCAATCCTCCTTGTTACTTCCTCAAAAAATTCTATTAAGTTATTAAGACACGATCTTCCCCTAACAAAACCATGCTGAGTATCCCGGATCAATCCATGCCTTTCTAAGTGATAGCTTATCCTGCCTCTCAGAACTTTTTCCAATAATTTGCCTACCACCGAAGTCAGACTGACTGGCCTATAATTTTCTGGCCTATCCCTCGCACCCTTTTCAAATAATGGTACAATGTTCGCAGACCTCCAATCCACTGGGACCTCACCTGTCTCTAGTGAGGATTGGAAAATGATCCTCAGAGCATCGCTTTTTTCTCCCTGGCTTCTTTCAACAGCCTGGGATATAATCTACCTGGCCCTGGTGATTTATCCACCTTCAAGGTCCCTCCAGTACTTACTCTCTCATTACACTTATTGTATCTAATATTTCACATTCTTCCTCTTTAACTAGAATATCTGCATCATCCCTCTCCTTAGTGAAGACAGAGACAAAGTACTCATTGAGAATCCTGCCCACATCATATGCACCTGCATCTGCCAAATTCCTGTGCCGTACACTTTTTAACCTGTTGCTGCTTCAGTTTCGGAGTCACTAATACTCAGTCTCCCATTTCCTGCTCTGAATTTCTCCTCAGGTTCCTGTCCCCATGCCAGTCTAGTTTAAACCCTCTCCCACCAAACAGCACTAACAAATCTTCCTGTGAGGATATTCATCCCAATCCTGTTCAGGTATCAACCACCCAGTTTGTACAGGTCCCACCTTCCCCAGAACTGGTCCCAATGCCCTCCCTCCTACACCTGGTTTCTAGCCACAAGTTCAACCACTCTGTCCTCCTCACCTGCTTGCACGTGGGACTGGGAGCACTTCACATTATTGCTTTAGAGGTTCTGCTTTTCAATCTCCTTCCTAGCTCCCCAAAGTCTGCTTTTAGGACCTCATCCCTTTCCAACCTTTCCAACCATCGGTACCAACATGGACCACGACTTCTGGCTGATCACCCTCCTCCAAAACAATATTCTGCAGCCGTTCCATGACATCCTTGACCTTGGCGCCAGGAAGGTAACGTACCATCCTGGAGTCATATCAACGGCCATAGAAGCACCTGTCTGTTCCCTTAACGAATCCCCTATTAGCACTCCTCTTCATTCTCCCTTCCTGCACAGCAGAGCTGCCTGTGGTGCCACAACTTGGCCCTGACTACACTGTTTCAAGGAACCAACGCCCTCACTGGTATCCAAAATGGAGAGCCAATTGGTAAGCTGGATCCCAGGGGAGTCCTGCATTACCTGCCTAATTTTCTTGGACAGTCTGGTGGTCACCCATTCCCTTTCTGCCTCCAGGCTCCTAAGCTGCGGTGTGACCACCTCTCTGAATGTGCTATCCACGTAGCGCTCAGCCTCTCAGATGCGCCACAGTTACTCCAACTGCCACACAAGCGCCGAAACCCAGAGCTCAAGGTTTTGCAGCCAGTGGCACATCCTGTACATGTGGTCATCTAGGACACTGGTAGCATCCACAACTTCCCAAGTATTACAAGACCTGCATTCCACAAGACCGAGCTGTCCATCCATGGCTTCAATTTACTTCCCTTGTGTGAACTTTATTTTACTTTGGTTTAGTTATGCAACTTTATTTTACCTGGCCTTGATTTAACTTTATTTCCCTATCGCTTGCGTTTCTCACTTAAATGTCCTCTCTCTCGCCTTCCCTCCTCTAGGTGCTGCTGACTGCCTGCCCCAGGGTCCTCCTCTCGCACTCTCCTAATGGCCTTTTAAAAAGAATATGTTTTTCTAATTCTAAGCTACTTGATGACACTCCCTAACAGCAATTTCGCACCAACTAATGAATTTGTGTTTCTCCTGTGCTGTTAGGTTCTAGGTGCTGCTGACAGCCTGGCTCGGTGTCCTCCTTTCACACTCCTCTCTAGATGCTGCTGATTTTTTTTTTGCAAAAATATACTTTATTCATAAAATATCTGAAAGAACATTACAAAACATTTCAAAATGGCCATCAGAAAAATTGCAATAATATCCAAGTTTTCCACATAGATCATGTTGTACCCTGAGGTGCTTCGATACAATCAAGGAACATTTCAGAAACTTCAGAATGATCAAAATAGACAGTCCGACAGCACAATGGTATTTAAGTTGCCTACATAGCTCATGTTGCACTCTGAAGTGATACATGTAATATCCACTGCATACATTCAACGTGAGTCATACAGCTTGAGGGCTCTTTCAATTCCGAGCCCCTTGGTGCACTATGGCTGAAAGGTCTAAGACAGTGACCTTTCCCCATTGCGCCTCTAAGGCAGCTGCCCCAAGCTTTAGTGGATCCCTCAGCACATAGTCCTGGATCTTGGAATGTGCCAGTCTGCAACACTCGGCTGGGGACAGCTTTTTGCACTAGAAGACCAACAAGTTTTGAGCAGACGAAAGAACATCTTTCACCAAGTTGATGATCCTCCAACTGCAGTTGAAGTTTGTCTCGGTGTCTGTCACTGGGAACAGCCCATAGAGTACAGAGTCCTGTGTCACAAATCAGCTCAGGATGAACCTCAACAAAAAACACTGCCTCTCTCTCCAGACCTTCTTTGCAAAGGCATATTCCACAAAGAGGTGAACAATGGTCTCTTCCCCACCACAGCCACCTCGAGGGCAACGTGCGGAGGGGTTGAGACTTCTGGCATGTAGGAAGGATCTGACAGGGAGGGCCTTTCTCACTATCAGCCAAGCTATGCTTTGGTGCTTGTTGGCAAGTTCTGGCGATGAGGCATTCTGCCAAATGACTTTGACAATCTGCTCTGGGAATCATCCGACAGGACCCAACATCTCCTTTTCCCACAGAACCTCTAGGATGTTATGTACCGACCACTGCCTGATGGATTTGTAGTCAAAGATGTTTCTTTGCGTAAGTTTTTCCTTGAGAGACAGGTGGTACAACACGGTCCAACTACTTGGAGTGTTGCACAGCAGCGTGGCCAGACCCATCCTTCGCAACACTGGGGACAGGTAGAACCTCAACACTTATTGACACTTGGTGTTTGCATACTAAAGATCTACGCACAGCTTGATGAAGCCATACACAAAGGTGACCATCAGGATGCGGGCGATGTTGGCACCCCTTTATCTCTAGGTGCTGCTGACTGCCTGTCTCAAGGTCCTCCTTTCGCACTCCCCTAAGGCCTCATGTAGCTGGTCAATGTCAGTGAATGAATCTTCATGACATCTCCTACCCTACCCCAACACAAGGCTCTCCTGCTGCTCAATGCATATCTCTATCACTTACCCAGTTGCACTCTTGGCACCCAGGCCTCACCCCTAACATTCCACTTCAGCCACACACCCATCTGTCACTGCTCCCCTATACTTCCAGCTATTCCACTTTGACAGGTACATCACCCAAACACAGTGGAACGTAACCACTGACCTTCTGCCTTCTCTATTGCCAGAAAAAGTGGTACACAACAGAATGAAGTAGAGCAGAACTGGCAGGGGACAAGGAGATCTGCATCTCCTAGAGAGGAGTTGGTTCTCATCATCATGGGGCTGGCTCTGAAGGAGCTGCAGCATCCAGTGTCACTGAGAACATTGAGGATGACTGTATATTCCTGCCTTATTCCCCTTCTCAAGCATGATAAGCAGGCTGCTGATGGTGTGATTATGAACCTCTTGCTTTCCACCAACTCCCACCTTCCCTCACACCAACCTTCCCTACTTTCAGATACTTAAGATCGAGTGGGCTGCAGCCAGGCTCGACGAAAGGATAATCTGTTTGCCAGTTTACCAGAGGGTGAGGTTGCAGACAAGTAGTGCTGCAGCGAACTCAGAGGAGGACCTCAATGGAGCAATATACTGGAATGTGTTGATGGGCACGCACACCACATTGCCTGCCCTACCAGAGAGCCCCCTGTCACTGTTGAGGAACATGAAGGAGTCTGGCTCCAAATTGGCAGAGGGCATGATGCAGAACTTGCCCTCACTGCAGACTCTGCTCCCTCTCCCTGTCATGCTGCAGACTCAGGCACTGGCACTCCCCATACTTGTTGCAGCTTTTGTGTGGATAAGTCACCTACTCCTCTGCCATCCCTGTGAGGGTGCAGCAAAATTCTCTGGCTCACCAAAACATCTTCAAATACACTTGGGTACTTTCAAATGCTTTCTAATAGAAAAAGTTACAAAAATTGAACTGCCCTGGCCCTTTAAATGATGCTATAAGTATAGGACCTATCTTACTTTCTCATGCTTCAAGAGTGGACAATGCCAGCATTGCCAGGACTTGTCATGTCTAAATTTGGTTTCCTGGCACTGCATCAGTTGCAACCTCATGTGCCCACATCTCTGGAGGACACAGCAGGGTAGTGGCCAGTGACACAGGCTGCGGGGAGGCCAGATGAGCCTGCATAGAATTTTGTGGCCAACAAGTTCATGGAGACCACAATGATCTTGTCAACATCCTTGAATGCTAGTGTGATTCAAACCTATAAAGTTTTCAGCATGAGAGAAATGTAACGAGCAAAATACTGCGGATGCTGGAAATCTAAAATAAGAACGCAGGACGTTGAACATATTCAGCAGGGCAGACAGCATCTGTACAGAGATTTCTGGTCAATGATCTTCCATCAGAACTACAAAAAAAAGGTGATCCATTCAAGCAATACACAATTTGTATTTATACAGCGCTTGCTGCACTTGTGTGTCACCTTGATTTTTGTACTCAAGTCTTAGAGTGGGACTTGAACCTTGCAAAACCACCTAAATCAGAGGTGAAAGTGCTATTCACTGAGCCATAGCTGACACACATTGTGTTGATTGGGGATTATGGCATCAAAGGTGGAGGTGGGGTATGGTTGAACAGATCATTAACTGAATGGAGGACCAAGTGCTGGATAGTTGGGATTTTGAAAGTGCAGTTAGAATCACAGAATGTCTACAGCATAGAAGGAGGTCATTTGCCCTTTCATATTCGTGCTGGTTCTCTGCAAGAACAAGCCAACTAGTCCCACTCCCTTACCTTTTCCCTGGTGGCCCTGCACATGGTTTCGTCTTAGACAATTATCCAGTTCCCTTTTGAAAGCTACAATTAAATCTGCCTCCAGCATACTCTCAGGCAGTATATTCCACATCCTAACGAGTCGCTGTGTAAAAAAAGAAAAATCTCACGTCGCCTTTGGTTCTTTTGCCATTCATCTTAAATTGGTGTCCTTTGCTTCTCAATCCTCCCACCAATGTGAAGTTTCTCCTTACACTGGAATCTACTCTGTGATGACTCCTCATGACTTTGAATACCTCTATCAAATCTCCTCTCAACCTTCTTTTCTGCAAGGAGAACAGTCCCAGCTTCTCCATTCTATCCATGTAACTGAATTCCCTTGTCCCTGGAACCTTTCCATAAAACTTTTCTGCACCCTCTCCAGTGCCTTGACATCCTTCCTAAAATGTGGTGCCCAGAACTAGACACAACCCTTGAGTTGAGCCAGACTAGTGTTTTATAAAGGTTCATCAAAACTTCCTACTTTTGTGCCCTCTTCCTATACTTAAAAAGCCCAGAATTCCATTTGCTTTATCGACCACTTTCTCAACCTGCCCTGACACTCTGAATGATTTGTGCCCAGGTCCGTCTGCTCCTGAATCCCCATTAGAATTCTACCCTTTATTTTATATTGCCTCTCCTTATTCTTCCTACCAAAATGCATCACTTCATAATTCTGTGCATTAAATTTTATTTGCTAAAGGTTGGCCCATTCCACCAGCCTGCCTATGTCCTCTAGAAATCTAGAAATATCCTCCTTACAGTTCTAATCTTTGTGCCATCTGCAAATTTTGAAATTGTGCTATGCACACTCAAGACAAGGTCATCAATATAAATCAAGAAAAGCAGTGATTCTACTGCCAACCCTTGGAGAACACCATTGTATACCTTCCTTTGGTAAAAAAAAATCATTCACCACTACTCTCTGCATCCTGTCACTCTGCCAATTTCATATACCTGCTGTTGCTGTTCCTTTTATTCCAATAGCTTTAATTTTCTAGCAAGCCTGTTATGCGGCACTTCATCAAATGCCTTTCGAAGTCTCCCACGTCAACAATATTACCCTCATATTGTTCAATTACAGTTTTGCCTGCCAATCTTTGATTCCAATTTGCTAGGGCCAAATCTGTTCTCACCTCATTGAAAATTGCCCTCTGTCAATTATTTTTACTCTGGATTGCTCCTTGTCCTTTTCCATAATTAACCTAAACCTTCTGATGCAATGATCACTGTTCCCTGCTAACACTTGATCCATATTATTACCTAGAACTAGATTCAGCAATGCCTCCTTCCTCATTGGACTGGATACATAGGCCAGAATTTTTCCATCGGCGAGTTGGGGGCGGGGTCTGCTCGCCGACAGGAAAATGACGCAGGATGACGTCGGAAGGAACCCTCCACGTCATCCCACCCCATTTAAATATTCAGGAAGACGGGCGGACAGCAAAATCAGCTGTCTGCCCGCCGACCTGTCAATGGCCAATTGAGGCCATTGACAGGATAATTAACCCAATTAAAGGCCCTGCCCGTCCAACCTTAAGGTTGGTGGGCAGGCCAGGAGCCCCGGTGGGCAGTAGAAAAAACATGAAACCTCATCCACTGGCAGGATGAAGTTTCATGTCCATTTTAAAAATCTTTAATAAACTTTATGTCATATTTATTAACATGTCCCATCTCAAGTGACATTGTCACATGAGGGGGACATGTTCATAATTTTTTTACTTTACTATTTCTGAGGTTTTTTAAACTGTCACCAATCTCCCTGAGACAGCACTTAGTCTCAGGGAGCAGTGCGCTCTTTCGTGTGCATGCACAAAAAAGCGCACTTTGACAGTTGGGGAATCCCTCTCCCCTCTCCCCACTCCCCACCCGCACAGGAAGCGCATAGGGCTTCCCATTGGGCAGCCCACCTACTCAAAATGGCGGTGGGGCCCGTTTCGGTGGCGGAGTTCGGCTGCCGCCCACTGCCGAGCTGGTGGGGCCCGCCCACCCATCAAGGGCTAAATTCTGCCCATAATGATATAGAAAATTTCTCTGAACATGCTTTAGAAGCTCTTCCCCCTCTCTACCCATTATACTATTACGATACTACTCTATATTAGAATAATTAAAGCTCCCCATTATAACTAAAGCTTTCTCAGCTCTCTGGAATTTCCCTACAAGTTTGCTGCTCTATATCCTTCATCTCACTTTGGTTTTGCTGATGTTCACTTTCATTCCAAAGTTCATGCCTGATGCTACTAGTCTGTCTGCTAGCTATGTAATCCTGTGCTTGGAACTAGAACAGGTGCAAAAATTTAAGTATTCTGGAAGCATAATATCTGCAGATGGAAGGTGCAACAAAGAAAGAAGAACAAGGAAAGCAATGAGAAAGGCTGTATTTAGTAAGAGACAGTTGCTAACCAGAAATCTGAATAAACAAATAAGCGACTTGTCGAAAGCTTGATTTGGAGCACTATTTTGTATTACGTGAGACTTGCACTTTATGGAAATGGACCAAATTGCTAAATAGCTTTGAAATGTGTGTTTGGAGGAGAGTGGAAAGGAGCAGCTGGACAGTAAAAGTAAATGATCACATGCTGAGGAGAGTGAAGAAACAAATACATTTGGTGTAATTAGGAAAAGGCTGAGACTGGGCGGGGCACATCTTTCGAGGAGGCAGACGAGTAAGATGTTACGGAGGGAAGATTACAAGGAAAAAAAGGAAGATAATGTCAAACACAAAAAATGCTGGAAAAACTCAGGTCTGACAGCATCTGTGGAGAGAAAGACAGAGTTAACATTTCGAGCCCATATGACTCTTCTTCAGAGCTAAAGAGAAGTTAAAACTTGGTGAAATATATATGGTTGAAAGGGAGTGGAACAGGTGAAGCTGGATTGAAGGCCAGCGATAGGTGGAAGCAAAGGAGAGATTGCAAAAGATATCATAAACAAAAGGTCAAAGGGGTGTTAATGGTGGTGGTACTGGCTAAAGGAGGTGCTAATGGTGATGGTAAGAGTAGAAAGCAGAATGTGATAATAGCCAGACCAGGGTAAGCACTCTGGAAAGAACATGAGCAAGTGACAGATGGCCCTAGTGGGGGTGGGGTGGGGGGAATGGGACGGTGGTGGGAAAAAGGTTCAAAAATAGGTTAAAACAATGAATAAAATTGGAAGCAAATTTAAAATATAATCATAATAAAAATAAGAGGAAAAAGATAAAAATAAAAAAATAAAAATGAGTGTTGAAGAAAGGGGATCAATAAAGGCTGAGGATGAAGTAGAGAGTTCATGGTCTGAAGTTGTTGAACTCAATGTTAAGTCTGGAAGACTGTAAGGTGCCTAATCGGAAGATAGGATGCTGATCCTCCAGTTTGCGTTGATCTTCACTGGAACATTGCGGCAGGCCAAGGACGGACATGTGGGCATGAGAGCAGGATGGTGAGTTGGGATGGCAAGCAACAGGAAGGTCTGGGTCACGCTTGCAGACAGACCAAAGGTGTTCCACAAACTGGCCATCCAGTCTGCGTTTGGTCTCTCCAATGTAGAGGAGACCACATTGGGAACAGCAAATGCAGTCGATCAAATTGAGGGAAGTGCAAGTGAAGCACTGCTTCATCTGAAAGGAGCGTTTGGACCCTTGGATGGTGAGGGGGGCAGGTGTAGCACCTTCTGTGATTGCATTGGAAGGTGCCGTGAGAGGGGGTTGAGTTGTTGGGGATGACAGAGGAGTTGACCAGGGTGTCCCAGTGTCAACCACTGTGGGTGTGAAACCTTGGTTGAGGAAGAATGAAGACATGTCAGAAGCACTGTTTTGGAAAGTGGCATCATCAGAACAGATGCGACGGAGGCAAAGGAACTGAGAGAATGGGATGGAGTCCTTACAGGAAGCAGGGTTAACCGAGGTTACCCATCCAGGGCCCTCAACAGTGTCTGACCCATCTCCCGTGCCTCTGCACTCACATCTTCCTCTGCCTCCCAGAATCATGATAGGGTCCCCCTTGTCCTCACTTTTCACCCCACCAGCCTCCACATTCAAAGGATCATCCTCCGCCATTTCCCCAACTCCAGCATAATGCCACCACCAAACATATCTTCCCTTCACTCCCCCTGTCAGCATTCCGTAGGGACTGTTCACTCCGAGACACCCTGGTCAACTTCTCCATCACCCCCAACACCTCAATCCCCTTCCAAGGCACCTTCCCATGCAAGTGCAGAAGGTGCAACACCTGCCCTTTTACTTCCCCCCTCCTCACCGTCCAAGGGCCCAAACATTCCTTTCAAGTGAAGCAGCATTTCACTTGCACTTCCCTCAATTTAGTCTACTGCATTTGCTGCTCCCAGTGTGGTCTCCTCTACATTGGAGAAACCAAATGCAGACTGGGTGACCGCTTTGCGGAACACCTTTGGTTGTCTGCAAGCATGACCCAGACCTTCCTGTCACTTGCCATTTCAACACACCATCCTACTCTCATGCCCAAATGTCCGTCCTTGGCCTGCTGCAATGTTCACTGAAGCTCAATGCAAACTGGAGGAACAGCACCTCATCTTCCGATAACGCACTTTACAGCCTTCCAGACTTAACATTCAGTTCAACAACATCAGACCATGAAATCTCTCCTCCAACCTCACCCCTTTTTGATCCCTTTTTCAACATTTTTATTTATTTTTTCCACTTATTTTTATTGTTTTAAATTTATTTCCATTTTTATTAATTGTTTTAACCCCACCTTGTAGCCTATGTTTGATCTTTTTTCCCACCACTGTCCCCACCCCCATCTGTCACTTGGTCATGTTGTCCTTTCCAGAGTGCTGACCCTGGTCTGGCTGTTATCACATTCTGTTTTCTACTCTTAAGGTCACCATCAGCACCTCCTTTAGTCAGTACCACCACCATTAACACCCTTTTGACGTTTTGTTTATATCTTTTGCCTCCAGCTCGCTTTCTATCCAGCTTCACCACCAACGACCCCCCCCCTCCCCGCTTAAACAGTATATATTTTACCACGTTTTAACTTCTCTTTCGCTCTGAAGTCATACAAACTCAAAACACTAACGGTCTTTCTCCCTACAGATGCTGTCAGACCTGCTGAGATTTTCCAGCATTTTTGTTTCAGATTTCCAGCATCTGCAGTATTTTGCCTTAATCTGAGGATAATATCAATGCTGGGTGGCTTAAAATTGAAGGAAGCTATTGGAAAATGAAAAGAGAGACATGGAGACGATTATGATCCAAGGACCTGCCTTCAGACAGAGTACACATTATAATATCTTTCCCACGAGTTGGCGGCCTGTAGAATCCACCCAGTATTGTAATGACACCTCTAATGGTTTTGGTTCTAACCAAATAGATTCTGAATGTGAATTGCAACATAAAAACACTGCCTCCCAATGACAACAGAATGTGAAACATCAGCCAGACGGCCAAAGGACCGAGGTGAAGATTTCGCCAATGAGCAACGGGAAGGAGGAGGACACCTTTCGGCACATCATTGGTCATAATTTTGTGTCGTCATTTTTGGCTCTGGGGTGCCGGCCAATCACACTGCCAGGCGTTACTGGAAGCCCTGCTTCCCTGATTGGTTAATGTGCAGGATGAAGCGTCAGCTACGTGATGACGTAGGCGGTGACGGAGTTCCGGCTTGGCTTGTGGACTGTCAGAGGAGAAGGAAGTGGCTTCAATTGTTTCATCAGCGGAGCGTGTGATGGAGGTTAGGGCAGTGACTGAACAGATGGAGGCCATGGATCTGGAGGGCCAGGTGAGTGTGAGCCGGGGGCTTCCCTGTCTCCGCCAGCTGCCGACCCCTCTCGCTGAGTACGCCGGTTGGACTGAACACCTTTCCCGGCTTGGCTTCCGCTGTGGAGTGAGGAGGGCTGAAGGGACATTGTCCACCTCATGGTGGTGAGGTTTCTAAATCCAGAGTCACCTGTTTAGACTACGACTGTTTGGTCAGCAGCGGGTGCAGATGTGGTGTTTGTGTTTGTGTTTCTGACAGGAACCAATACTTCACTGGACGGTGGTCTAGGGACAGTTTACTCTGCTTTCTGTAGCCTCTACTGCAGCTATTATTCATTGTGGAAGCTTTGACAGGGGACTGGTGACTCCAGTGAGACAAATCACAGCTGACCTCAACAAGAACACCTACATTCTTTCAGCAAGGCCCCCTGAATATTTGTCAGGAGTGAAAGCCCATGACAGGGTTTTACTTTTCTAGATATACTGATGAATTGTACACAACGAATGGTTAGGGCCTGAAATACACTGCCAGGAAGTGTGGTGGAGGCAGGTTCAATGGAGCCATTCAGGAGGGCATCAGATGATTAGTTGAATAGGAGCGATGTGCAAGGTTACAGGAAAAAGGCAGGAAAATGGCATTAAGGCATAATGCTTATTTGGAGAGCTGGTGCAGACACAATTAGCTGAATGGCTTCCTTCAGTGCCATTCAGTGATTAGCTGAGTTTAGGATGGCCAACCCTGGTTGGAGGCTGTCCTGAAGATTTGTTCATGCAAGGTCAGCAAATGATTTTGTGTTTATCTGGTGGAGGTTGGGTTCCCGTAGTTGGGCACCTGTGTTCATGATTTTTGCATCAGTTACTATTAACTTTTAAGGAGAGCATCAAACTTAAGGAAAAAGCATATAAGTAGGCAAAGATGAGTGGCAGGCCAGATGATTGGTCAGAATATAAAGAACGGCAAAGAATGATTAAAAGGTTAATCATTGGAGAGAACTTAGAGTATGAGAGGAAGCTAGCTAGAAATGTGAAAAAACAGATAGTGAGAGTTTCTACAGGCATTTAAAAAGGAAAAGAGTAAGTAAAGTGAGTGTCTGTCCTCTGGAGTGAGACGATGGGGAGTTAATAGTAGATAATAAGGAAATTAATTAATAATGAAAAATGGGGTTGAGAAACTTAGCCATGAATGAATGGCAGAGCAGACTCGATGGGCCGATTGGCCTAATTTCTGCTCCTATGTCTTATGGTCTAAATTGTGGATGAAATGAACAAGTATTTTGCTTCTGAGTTCACAATACAGGATTCCAGTAGTAGCTGTAAATTATGAGGTGGAAGGGAGAGAGGAACTTCATGAAATTACAATCACTAGGGAAGCGGTACTGAGCAAACTGATGAAGCTGTGGGTTGACAAGTCTCCAGATCTGGATGGCCTTCATCCTAGGGTCTTAGGTTGCTAAGGAGGTAGTAGATGCATTGGTGTTGATTTGCCAAAATCCACTAGATTCTGGAAAGGTTCCATGTGACTGGAAAGTAGCAAATGTAGCCCCTCTATTCAAGAAGGGAGGGAGGCAGAAAACAGGAAACTATAGGCCATTTAGCTTGCCATCTGTCGTGGGGAATCGATCATTAAGGAGGTGATAGCTGGGCACTTAAAAAAAAAACTCAAGGTAATTTTTTTTTTCATTCAGGGGACATTGGCTTCGCTGGCTGGACCAGCATTTATTTCCCATCCCTACTTGCCCTTGAGAAGGTGGTGATGTGCTGCCTTCTTGAACCGTGGCAGTCCATGTGGTGTAGGTACAACCACAAAGCTGTTAGGAAAGGAGTTCCAGGATCTTGACAGTGACAATGAAGGAAGAGTGATATATTTCCACGTCAAGATGGTGATTGGGAAGAATCAGTATAGTTTTGTGAAAGGGCAATCATGTTTAACCAATTTATTGGAAATTTTTGAAGGAGTAACATGCACTATGGATAAAGGGGAGCCTGTAGTTGGACTTCCAGAAGGCATTTGATAAGATACCACATCAAAGATTCTTGCGGAAAATAAAAGCTCATGGCATAGGGCGTAACATATTAGCATGGATAGGAGATTAGCTGGCTGGCAGAAAAAGAGAATATGCATAAATGGGTCTTTTTCTGATTGGTGTGACTGATGTGATGAGTGGAGAATCACCGGGATCTGTGCTGGGGCCCCAATTTTTTTCAATTTATATCAATAACTTAGATGAGGGGAGCAAAGGCACAGTAGATAAATTTGCTGATGGCACAAAGATAGGTAGGAAAGTATGTTGTGAAGAGGATGTAGGAAGGTCGCAGACGGTTATAGATAGGTTGAGTGAGTGGGCAAAAATCTGGCAAATGGAGTTTAATGTGGGAAAATTTGAAGTTGTTCACTTTGGCAGGAAAAATAAAAAAGCAGAGTATTACTTAAACGGAGAATGACTAGAATTCCGAGGTGCAGTGGGATATAGGTGTTCTTGTGCATGAGTCACAACAAGTTAGTACGCACGTACAGCAAATATTTAAGAAGGCTAATGGAATGCTATCCGTTATTGCAAGAGCAATTGAACGTAAGAGTAAGGATGTTAAGCTTTAGTTGTACATGGCATTGGTGAGACCAAGTCTCATACTGTGTGCTGTTTTAGACTCCTTATTTAAGGAAGAATGTAAATGTGTTGGAGGTGGTTCAGAGGAGGTTTACTCGATTGATACCTGGAATGAGTAGGTTGACTTATGAGGAAAGGTTGAACAGACTGGGCTTATTTCCACTGGAGTTGAGAAGAGTGAGGGGTGACTCGACTGATGGATTTAAGATCCTGAATGGTATTGACAAATTGGATGTGTTGTGTAGGAGTTGCCTTTTTAGGATAGAGATGAGGAGAATTTTTTCCTGAGGGTTGTGTCACTTTGAAACTCTGTCCCTGGAGGCGGGGTTGTTGAATATTTTTAAGACAAAGGTAGATAGACTCTTGTTAGGCAAGGGAATCAAAGGCTGTCGAGGTAGATAGGTATGTGGAATTCGAAATACAAACAGATCAGCTATAATCTTGTTGAATGGAGAGCAGGCTTGAGGGGCCAAATGCCTACTTCTGCTCCTATTTCGCATGTTCATATACACACAAGATCTGAGAACCAAGAGACTACCCATGTGGAGACAAAGATGAAACCTGAGGTGGGTGAGGAACTCTGAGTGGGGGACCATTGGTAGAAGACTGCTGATTCCACTATTAACTAATACTAACTCATCAAAAGTGTACAAATGATGAATAGTTATATTGATGAGGCTTAGATTTCCAATATAATTGACAGTCTATATGTAACTGGTAGTAATACATGTAATGCTCTGATATCCTACATGTAAGTAATAATAATCCTATTACTGATATTCACCTGATACTTTCACTAGAAAGGCAGAATCACCCTCTACTGCATAACATATTCTTCAGATATTGATATTTATTTTTTGTGCTTTCAGCTTAAAGTTGCATCTGAAAAACATAAAGGAGGAGGTAAGAAGAAAAGTATTAAGGATGGTGGTGATACAACAAGAGCAGAGGTGAGAACTATTTGTATTTACGTTTTTGTACAGAACAAAAACTATGCTAGTATTCAGCTGTTGGTAATTTTTGGGTCACTGAAAATTTTTAGTTTCTGATTCAGTATAAAAAGAATTGGTCTGAAATTCTTTGGTATTCAATTCTTTTGTATAAACATAAGTCAAGCTGGGTGTGCCCGCACCCTGCATCACATGCCACAGTGTGGTTATCCTTGCTTCATTGGATCAGTCTATTTCATACTCTTCAAGTAACCGCATGGCAAACATGTAGGCAGAAGTATCAGGAGAGTTATTTCTGGTGTCCTGCCAATATTTATCCCTCAGTCAACTTCAGTAAAATAGATTGTCTGATCATTATCGCTTTAGAGTTATTGGGAGATTGCTGAGTGCAAATCAGCTGCCAATCTTCTACATTGAAGCAGTGATTTCAAAGTAATACTTGTTTGGCTGTAAAACATTTTAGAACATCCTACTTCTTGTGCAACACAAATAATAAGCAACACCTTGACTTTAAAATTCTCACCCTCGTTTTCAAACCTCTGTAATCTTCCAGCCCCGCCACCCTCTGAGATATTTGTTGCTTCTAATTCTGACTTCTTAGGTATTCTTGATTTTAATTGCGCCACTGTTTGTGACAGCACTTTCAATGACGTGGGCCCTAAGCTCTGGAATTATCTGTCTAATCCTTCCACCCTGTTACCTCTCTTTTCACCTTTTAAGATACTCCTTAAAACCTGCCTGTTTGCTCAAGCTTTTGCACAGGTGCCCTAATGTCTCCTTGTGTGCTTGGTGTCACTTTTTGTTTTATAATGCCCCTGTGAAAGCCTTGGAACACTTATGTAAATGCACTATTATGTAAATGGGAGGTTGGTGACTTAGTGGTAATGTCGTTGGACTGGTAATCCAGAGGCCCGTATGTGTGTTAGCACCGGCAAGCACTTGTAAATCAGTGTCTCTGGTCATTGACTTTTCCAGACCATTTTGAGTTTTCAGTCATTTTTGTTGGCAATTCTTGATTTCCAATTCTGCAGGCATTTCAGTTATTTTCATATTGTTCATTTATTAAGGTTGATACATTAGGAATTTTACTTGCGTCAGTCCTTTGCTCAACTGGACCACAATTCAGCAAAGAGTTTTTATTCACAGGAACAACTTTGAAACCATGACACTCCATATCACATACCTTCTCTTTCCTTTTGTCCAGTTTGCTTCAAAGTTTGAGAATCTCATTGCTTTTTTCCCGACGAAGTTCTAACAGTTAGTTTTGGTTTTTAATTCTGCAACCAATTATTCTGATTTATCAACGATTTCTTTTCTTGTTCAAGACATTTTCCGTGATATTTCATAGCAACTATTGATGCTTGAAGTTTATCAAGTTTTAACTGAAGATTGACCTTTGTTAAATTTGCTTCTACAACTTTATCATTTAGACATTTCAAGTCCTCAGTCAAGTGTTCTACTTTCAGCGAATGTTTCTCAATTGTTCTCACCAAGTCTCTCCTTTCGTTAGCAAACTTCCCTTTCACACATGAAAGTTCATTTTCTACATTAATCAGGTTTTCCTTTAATTGCTTGTTATCGCCAATAAATGTTTTCTCTTTGGCCACAGTAGTTTCCTGAAGTTTAAGTTCAACGTGATCAACCGCCTGCTGCAATACAGTCGTTGCCACATTGCAGCCTCCTCTAGCCAAGTCATTACCCAGAATAAAATCCACCTCTTCAAAAGGTGATTTAGGAATAATTCCCACTGTAACAATTCCATTTACAAAGCAACTTTTATACGTTAACTTTACACAAAGAAACAGGTTCATAAATTCCATCAATATCCCTTATTAATACTTTTTTCTTCATAAAACTATCTGGAACACAAATTGTATCATCAGAACCATCAATGATTGATCTGCACCTGTATTCCTCAAATTTAAACTGATTACTTATTTTGTTGAAGGAGTAAGGGGCCACTTCTCCCTTGGATACAAAACATCCAGTCCCTCTAACAGCTTGACTTCACCAGTAATCAAAGAACAATTCTCTGGACTATCCTGAACCAAATCCCTGTTCCCTGTATGTTCTGAGGGAACATGTTTCACCTGTACTACTGCTACAGTTTTAACAACCATTTACTTTTCTGATGCAATCTTTCCTAGGGGTTCTTTGGGTGTTCCTACTACTGCATGAGGTCTACCATTTAATTTCCAGTAATCAGCCCTAACATGTTCACCTTGTTGCAATGAAAACACCTAGGTTTTCGAATGTTACTTCCACCCTCAGCACCTTCCTTTCTGGTCTGAGGAGAAATTTCCTGAGAATTCCCAACTGTCCCTTCTCTTCCCTGACTACTTGCCTTCCTTTCACCTTCCCATCTTCTATCCTTCTCAGATTTATGGGGATGACAGGGAAAAAAGTTTTGAATAATGGACCAGTTCATAATTGTCAGCCATCTCTGCTGCCTGTCTAGCTGTTTTAACCTTCTGGTCTTCAACATGGATTCTAGCTACAAGAGGAAGTGAATCTTTAAATTCTTCCAAGAGAATTATTTCCCTAAGAGCTTCATATGTTGTCTCTACCCTTAATGCCCTCATCGAATGGTCAAAATTACTTTGCTTTACCCTTTCAAATTCAATATAGGTCTGCCCAGGCTGTTTCCTTATATTCTGAAATTTCTGCCTGTATGCCTCAGGGACTAACTCATATGCACACAGAATAGCCTTTTTTAACTGCATCATAATCCACTGATACCTCTTCTAAAAGTGAAGCATAAGCCTCATGAGCTCTACCTACCAACCTAGACTGTGAAAGCAATATCCAGATTTCTTTTTGCCACTTCATTTACTAGCTACCTTTTCAAATGAAATAAAGAATGCCTCTACATCCCTTTCCTCAAACTTTGGAAGAGCTTGTACAAATTTAAACATCTCCCCACTGGGTTCTGATTTGGAAATAAGTCCTTCCTCCACTACTGGTGCCTTTTTTTAATTGCCAGCATTTTAAGCTGGAATTCTCTTACTCTCTCCTTTCTTTTTCCTCCTTTTCTTTCCTCGCTGTTTATAACTCCCATTTCTGTTTTCTTTATCTCTCCTGCCTTTATGCCTGTTCCCTTTGAAATGCTCTTCCGCTTTCCTTTTTCTCCAATTCAATCTTTTTCATTTGCAACTGAATTTGAGCCCATTCCAATGACCCACCCCTTGGAGAACTCCGGTCTCTGGAGTATTCCTTCCAACTTTAAATACGTTATACCTTCAATTATATCTGATTTCCTTACCCCAGCAGGTAATCCCAATTGTGACTTATCTGCCAATTCCATCAGCTTACTCTTGGTTAATTTCTGTAAACCAGTCAGAATTATATTTTCCACCTATAAAAAAGCCTTAGTAACCTCCAATGCTATTTGAAATTCCAACCTGTAAATACCTCGCAGCAACTCCAATTCTTATGTCCAGGAGCTCTTTACTGCCATGTACTTGTTAAAAGGATTCATTAAACCCCACCAGTGTCAAGGATTTCCAGTCCCAGACCAATTATTATTCCACATCCAATCACCCGCTGTCTGTGGTTCAAATCCCAGACGAGCCTCCACTTGTTATGATTCCCAGCTGAGGTTACCCCTGGACAAGTCTGATCCCAGAGTGGAACCCAACTTGACAAATCCTAACTTTTATTTGTTTATGTAGATGCGTGGAGAGTAACTACTGAGCAGAGACACATGAGCCAGCTGATGAACTTTTAACAAAAGGATAAAACATTTATTCAACAAGAAAAGATGAACAATATTATAATATTCCTTCACCCACAACTACACCTTTACAGATTTATACAGATTTGTAAGGTTAACACAAGTTACAAAAGCTATCTTATACTTTAATGTTCACAGTAAATACACAGTCCATCTAAGCCAATAGGCACCCTGTGGTCAGACACACCACACTCTGAAACCAAGTAACTGATGTCACCTCAACCAGATGCTATGAATCTCTCCTCAACTCCCCCCAGACATTTGTCACACTGTGAGCCAACCAGTCTCACTGAATTCTGCCCTTCACACTAGGGTTTCCAATCTCCACTCTTCTGCCTTGGAATCTTCTCCCAAATCGATGCTTTCTCTCAGACATCTTCCACAAGGGTTCATCTCCAGGATTTCGAACTTCCTTCTGATGTTCCTCTTCCCTGGGTCACCACATGCATTCAAGCTGCCTTCCATGCACTTTCTCTCACCAACTCAGCCTTAACAGTACGCCACTGCTTCACATGCCCATAGCAAAGAATTACAGACCTTCAGTTGTCCCTTTGAATCTTCTTGCTTCTTGCAAGCTGTTCTTGCTTTAAATATGCTTTCTGCAGTTTTTGTCCCTTTTAACCTGAAGTTGGGGCCTTTCTCTCTGCCCCTCGCTCTTAACTTCACTTAACAGGACCTTTTCCTAGGTTCCTGTCCTTCCTTTGACTACAAGGTCTCATTTGGACTTCCCCCTCTTCCACTCGCCTGGATTTTTGGGTTTTCCTTTGCTTGGGACCTTTTTGTTCTTTTGGGAAATCTGCAGTTCCTTAGCCCAGTGTCCAGGGTTCTGGCTTCAACTGAGTTTAAAGCTTCTGTTTCTTTCTTTCTGTGGGAGGAACCTGCCTATCTGGCCCCCCTATTGCTTGGCAGCAGCACTATTCTTTCTACTCTGGTGTTTACTTTTGGGCATCACATACTTCTCATTAGAAATGCAAGCAGCCTTTTAAAATGAAACTAAAACTCTATTTGACCTTTCTTGACACACAGTTACAGAAATACAAATCAAACTTAAACTTTAAAGCTAAAACTCATTCCTAACACCCACAAATACAAATATAACTTACTTAAGCTATCTCTCTTTCCTAACATCATCAGTGGTGTATTCTCCATGGCAACGCCACTTGCCAACCAATCAGCACTCTCTTCACATACATTATAAATTGTTGTTTTTTCCTTTTATTGGTATTGCAAGTGTCCTGATGAGTGCAAGACGAAAAGCTTAGACATGTCTCTTTTCTCAGCAATACTCAAGTTCTGTACTACCAAGCACTCATTATTGTTGTCAACCTAAATTATGTGCTGACCCACTAGAGGGGGGCTTAAATCCTAATTTTTTTCACACCTTACATTTTACCCACTGTCTCAAATTGGGACTTGAGATTAAATAGGGGAACAAATAGAGTAATAAGGTTGAGCAACATTTCGCATTAGCTGTTAACACACTTGTTTAATATGGGAAAGTTACTTGGTGAAAATAAATATTTTGTGAATGATCATGCAGTAAGTGGTTGCTATAGACTTTAAATATATAATGTAATTGATTGTTCATGTTTGTTTTGAACTTAATTTCTGTGTCAGTATTGACTCTACACTTTGTCACACCTGTGTTTAAAAAAGGATTTTTAATATATTTTCTACATTTTTATGTAGTGATATTCAAATCCTCAATGACCCAAAGCTTTGCAGCGTTATCTTCTGAAGTATAGTAACAGTTGTTTTATAAGGAAACATAGCAGCCAATTTGTGCAAAGTAATGACGTGAATGAACACTTAAACTTTTGAGTGGTTTTGATTGAAGGATGAATGTTGATTCGGAGAGCTGGCTGCACTTTCTCAAAGAAACGAGTGCCGTAGAATCTCCATTTAAACAGGTGGACGGGCTTCTGTTTAACATCTCATCTGAAAGATGCATCTCCTGCCTTCAGTACTTCCTCTGTACCTCACTTGAAATATCCACACTCAATCCTGGAATGGAACTTGAACCCACAAATTAGCTGACAGGGCTGATATTTTACCATTAAGCTGTAAGGTTTATGTATTTAATAATGTACTTGGCTTTCAGTCTTACTAATGAAGGTGACACTGTGATGCCGTAAGAATAGGTTGAGGCTGCAGTCCTTGTCTATATATACTGTACCAAAAATGAAGATTTCAAATGCAGGAATCAAACAGCTTTAGGTTTACTAAGGGTTAAATGACATACTCAGACAGTGCCCAAGATGACACTTTGCTGTAGTAGAGCACAAGTATGAATATTGAACTTGACGCTCTAGGTACCTCTCTCGCTCCCTCTCTTTCCCTCTTTTTTTCTGTTTCTTCTCTCTCCTTTCTATCTTCTATCCCCATAGTATAATTTCACAATTTGTATTTATTTCTAACTACATTACTTCATTACCAGCTCATAACAGCCTTTATCAGGAAGTTACTGGCCCTACATCTATCATGGTTCAAAGGCCTAGCAGGCTGGTTTTTAGATTTAGCAAGACATGGAATGTACTTATCATGACTACAGTTTGCAGAAGTGACTCCCTAAGTGTGTATGAATTCGTGTGAAAGTTCAGAAATAAATGAAACTTGTGTGCTTAACCTCCATCAGGCTGTTTGTGGATTCTGCCATTTTGATGCAAGCTCTACAGGCCTTGAGGCTAATACAAAATAGATTCCTTACTTGCTGTCATTTGTGAAACTGTGCTATTCCTCATATCTCAACCAAAGAATATACCATAAAGAAGAGTACACACTCCTGCTTGTTTCTAATTGAGGTGATATTGGAAGGCAACTGGCATAATGAAGTAATTTTTACTTTTTTTCTCCTCCCTCTCTTTAGTTGGATCCATGGCCAGCTTATATTAATGAACGCCTTGAACTGTACAACAAACTCAAAGCAGAAAGTGACTCTATTTTAGCAGAGCGTGCTATGAAAGAGAGCAAGCAAATAACAATTACTTTGCCTGATGGTAAACAAGTACAGGGAGACTCCTGGAAAAGCACACCTTACCAGATTGCCTGTGGAATTAGGTAGAGTACTTGTACCTGTACTAAATGTCTGTTTTATTACTGTATTCTGTAGAACCTGTAAAGACCTTTTTTAAAAAGGACATTGGAATTGTGGAAGGAGTAGAGATTTCTCTCTGAAGGAGAAGTAAAAGTTGAAGATGAATGTATAAGATTGTGGCTTTTCCCCCTGAAATAGCGAGGGTTAAGATTCAAAGTGCTAAGCTCAATAGAATGCATCCCCACAAATAGCTATTGAAGTAAAGACAAAAACAATGTTTAAAATCAAATTGGATACTTATTTAAAAAGAGAAAACAAAGTGATGCAGTGAATGGGCAGGTTAATGATTTACCTGGCCTGAAAAGTCTCTTGTACTGCAAATTCTGATTCTATATTTATTTAATATGAAACTCCATTCGAATTTCTTATAGCTTTTTTGGTGTATAAGGTTATTAACTGAGATTCTGATTCGGCCATGTGCCTTTACTTGGAATTCCATTACTTGGAATGTAGGAGATGAGTTAATCGGATGGCTTCTTAAAGTGCTTCTTAAGATGTTTTGGTCTATCGTTTCTTCTCAATCAGTGAACCATTGCCCAGTTCATTGCTGCATAACTTGCCGTTAAAATTCCCCATTTCCCACTGGCACTGTGCATGTTAGGTTTCATCCCTGAGGCCAAGCTTTTGGCAGGAACCTTGATATCAGTTTACTGCCCCAGCTGACCACCTGTGACCTGTAGTCTCCCATCTAACTCCTCCTCCACACCCCTGATGCTGTTCTTAGCAGTTCAAGAAGGCAGCTCGCCACCACTTTCTCAAGGGTAATTAGGAATGGGCAATAAATGCTGGCCTGGCTAGTAACACCTACATCCTATAAATGAATAAAAAAAAGCTAAAAATATAATCTTTCTTGACTGGCCTGTTCCTGGCTATCAGAGCCATGGTTTGGCTAGTTACTTGCCTCATTTTTAATTGTGGGAACGTTGTTGGCATAGAGAATTAGGACATTTCCAGAGATAATTCATTATGTGAACAGCTTTCAATATAGAAAGCACTACATTAATGTTAGTATTGTTATTTCATTGAATAAGGTTATTTCCTCTTGTATATTTGTTCTGTGTGTGATTAATCCAGTCAGGGTTTGGCCGACAACGTGGTTGTTGCTAAAGTAAATGGAATAGTTTGGGATCTGGATCGACCACTGGAAGAAGACTGCAGCCTAGCATTGCTTAAGTTTGAGGATGAGGAGGCTCAAGCTGTAAGTAGTCTCTGTTTATAATTGGATGAAACATTAATAATCAGCCATAATCAACAGGTCTTCCCCTTAGTGAATAATCAAAATTCAAATAATTGGGTAATAGTTTACTGCCATGAAAAGTTAAAACCCTGATCCTTGGCCTTACCTGAAGTAGCAGTGCAAAGTTAAAGAGAGCCAATAAAAGGTACATTGCAACCAGGATTTAGCCACAGTAAACTGGGAAGTCCTGATGAAGATTCTGTGCAAATATGAAATGATCAGTGTCATTTGCTTGTTTCATGATGCAAGGTGGTACATCATCAGATGCCTTTCCTGACAGTGCCAAACAAAGCTGTGTATTGGCTCCAGCACTGTTTGCCATATGCTTCTTGGCTGTGCTCCTGTATACACTCGAAGACCTTATCACAGGAGGACACATTAAATTCAGGACAGATGGCAAACTCTTCAACTTGCATAGGCTCGAGGTTAGCGCAAACGTTACTGAACAGCTACTGCGTGAACTCTTATTCGTGCCCAACTGCGCTCTTGCAGCTTACACTCGAGGACATTCAGCTGCTCATTGATCACTTTGGCCTAATCTTAGGACACATTGGCCTACAATAAGCCTGAAGAAGACAGATCTTGCATCACTGCGACCCTGGCCATGTACTCCAACACCCCACAGTCACTATCAACAACACATCCCTCCATTCAGTGTAGACATTTTGCTATCTTGGGAGTATCCTCTCCAATAACATTATGCTGGATGACAAAACCAACAATTGCCTGGCAAAAGCAAGCTCAAGGTTTGCAAGCTCACTCTCAGACTTTGGAAAGAACTTAGAGTTTTGTCTCAGGACAAATATCAAAGTCTACCAGGCAGTGAAATCACTTCTTAATGGATGCAAGACTTAAACAACCTACCAGCTTCATAAAAAACAACTAGAAGCATTTGTCTTCGCTGTCTGAGATCTGTTCGCAACATCAGGTGGCAGGACAAAATCCCTAACACCATAGCTCTTGCAAAATGCTGCATACTTGGCATCGAGAGTGCTCATCAGAGCTCACTTTTGTTGGGTTGGTCATGTGGTTTGCATAAAGGATTCGTGCATGCCAAAAGCAGTACTCTGCAGTCAGCTGAGCACAGGAACCCCCACCACAGGGTGCCCCAAACTTTTATATAAAGACAATCTGAACGCCAACCTCTGACCTTGCAATCTGGATCCCAATACGGGGGGGAAAAAAATGACCTTGGGCAGACCCAAATGGAGAAGCCTCTGTCATCAATTGATTTTGAAATTTGGGAGACAAGCAAAGCCAATGCCTCCATCCGTCCCTCCAACACTGACTTCTTCACATGCAGTATTTGCAATTGGTTATACAAATCGCAACTTGGCCTAATGTCAAACATGAGACAACTCAACCTAGACTGTAGATTGGTCTTTTTGTTCCTTGCGGATCACTCATCTGTCAAAGCGTCACTGTTCTGAGGGATTTTGTGCAGCAAGCTTTATTTTGTATGCTTCTACAAAGCTTGTTGGTCAGCATGAACCAATCCCATCCTAGCTCTGACTTGGAATGTGTGTAAAATATTTATTGAGTTGCAGTCCAGCAATTGAAAGACCTGATGGGCTGGATTTTGCAGTCATTGGTGATCAAACGACATCAGTTGTTCATGACATGTACACTTGGCCATGTTCTTTCTATGGGGTTAGCAATAAATGCTGGCCTAGCCAGCAACACCCACATCCTGTAAATGAATTTTTTTTTAAAATCATCAGAGCCAAAATGGTATAGTGCCCTTTACAGGGGAACTGGGATGTGTTAACAGAGCAAGCAACTGTGTATCTGTTTAACTGATGAGATTGAAGAATCGTTAATGAACAGTCTGAGCCGGGGAATGTCAGTTAGAAACTGATTAGATTTCTCTGTTGCATAATATTGGTTTATTCCTTATGATTTTTTGTGTATGCTAGGTGTACTGGCATTCTAGTGCCCACATATTGGGAGAGGCCATGGAACGAGTCTTTGGAGGGTGTCTCTGTTATGGACCACCAATTGAAAATGGTTTTTATTATGACATGTTCTTGGAAGAAGGGTATGTTTTAGTTTACCTCTTTCTTTCATTGTTTTCAGTTCTCTGAATATTTGTTTAATGAGAAATATATTTTTGACCTTTCTATTTAAAAAAATCTTTACAACAGAGGTGTCTCCAGCAATGACTTTCCAGCTCTAGAAAATCTATGCAAGCGTATTATGAAGGATAAGCAACCATTTGAGAGACTTGAAATAAAAAAAGAGACTCTTCTGGCAATGTTCAAGGTAAACTATTTCTAAATTTTCCTGGGGATTTGTTTCACAATAGGGGCTAAACAGAGACAGCCTATTTCCTTGCATCTGTTCACTGTTTTGAGTTGTCTGGTTAAACATGCACAAGCAGTTGATGCAAGATGTCTTGATCAGACGAAGCTTTAAGGAATGCGTTAAATTATAACTGTGTATACAATAAGCTCCCACCTGCACTCTGCATGGTGAACAATAAAGATTGGCTGCCCTTTTTGAGTAGCAAATGTCTTTTGAAACTTGCAGGTTGTTAACAGCTAAAAACAAGAATGAATTTAATGGTCTTATTCTAGTTTTTACCTGGACTTGTCAATATTATATTCAACATTCTTAATTCAGCATTTCTTTTAATTTTTAGTACAACAAATTCAAATGTAGAATTCTAAATGAGAAGGTGAATACTCCTACTACAACAGTGTATAGGTAAGGAACAGTTACTGTTGTTTGGAAGGTTTTGATAAAACCTTTTGTTTGATAAAATTAAGATTTCCTTAAATACATGCATCTGAAATGAAGTGCTTTCGGAATGCAACTTTTTTTAGTACAAGATATAAAGATTAGAGTAAAGATCAATATTATGAGTTGTCTATTTGTTAGTTGATCTGGTGAAAGATTTTTTTTAACTTATTTGTTCAAGGGATGTGGGCGTCACTGGCTAGGCCAGTATTTATTTCCCATCCCTAATTGCCCTTGAGAAGTTGATGGTGAGCCGCCTTCTTGAACTGCTGCAGTCCCTGTGGTATAAATACACTCACAGTGCTGTTAGGAAGAGAGCGCCAGGATTTTGACCTAGCAACAATGAAGGAATGGCAATATATTTCCAAGTCAGGGTGGTATGTGATTTAGTAGGGTACTTGCAGGTAGTGTTCCCATGCATCTGCTGTACTTGTCCTTCTAGGTGGTAAAGGTTGTAGGTTTGGAAGGAGCTGTTGAAGGATCCTTGCTGAGTTGCTGTGGTACATCTTTAATATGGTACACACGGCTGCTGCTGTACATCAGTGGTGGAAGGTATGAACATTTAAGGTGGTGGAGGGGGTGCCAATCAAGCAGGATGCCTTGTCCTGGTTGGCGTCAAGCTTCTTTAGTGTTGCCGGAGTTGCACTCATCCAGGCAAGTGAAGAGTATTCCATCACACTTCTGACTTGCTCCTTATAGATGGTAGACGGGTTTTGGAGAATCAGGAGTTTAAGTTACTTGCCACATGATTCCCAGCCTCTGACCTGCTCTTATAGCTGCTGTATTTATATGGCTAGTCCAGTTCAGTTTCTGATAATGGTAACCCCCAGGATGTTGTTAGTGGGAGATTCAGTGATAGTAATGCCATTGGATGTCAAAGGGAGATGGATAGATTCTCTTGTTGGAGATTATCATTGCCTGGCAGTTGTGTGGCGCACATGTTACTTGCCACATATCAGCCCAAGCCTGAATGTTGTCCAGGTCTTGCTGCATATGTGCAGGGACTGTTTCTGTATCTGAGGAGTCACAAATGTTGCGGAATATTTTGCAATCAATAACAAACATCCCACTTCTGACCTTATGATGGACGGGAAGTCATTGATGAAGCAACTGAAGATCAAAGGTTATTGGAGGTTTGAAGATTATCGGGGTAGGTGGAATGTGGAGTTGAGACAATAATATGATCAGCTATGATCTTATTGAATTGCGAAATAGCCTCGAGGGCCGAATGGCCTACTCCTGCTCCTAATTCATCTCTTCCTATGTAAGATGGTTGGGGAATTCCAGTAGCGATGTCCTAGGATTGAGGTGATTGACCTCCAGCAACCACAATCATCTTTGTGCTAACTATGACACCAACCAATGGACAGTTTTCTCCCTGATTCCATTGACTCCAGTTTTGCTAGGGCTCCTTGATGCCACATTCATTCATATGCTGTCTTGATGTCAAGGGCAGTCACTCATGCCTCGCCTCTGGAGCCCTTTTGTCCACATTTGAACAAAGCCTGTAATGAGGTCAGGAGCTGAAAGGCCCTAGCAGAACCCAAACTGAGCACCAGTGAGCAGGGTATTGCTGAGCAAGTGCCACTTTTTAAGTACTGTTGATGACACCTTTCATCACTTTGCTAATTGAGAGTAGACTGCTGGAGTGTTATTTGGATTTGTTCTGCTTTTTTGTGGACAGACATATCTGGGTAATTTTCCCTGTTGCTTTCCTGCTGTAACTATACTGGAACAGCTTGCCTAGTGGCATGACTATTTCTGGAGCATGAGTACTATTGTACTCATACAATACTATGAGTACTGAATGTTGTCAGGGTCTTTGCAGTGCCATCAGATAACTACGTGAATTGAATTGGCTGAGATGGATCAACCTCTTGGCACTTATGGCTGAAGATGTTTGCAAATGCCTTGTCTTTTGCACTAATGTGCTGGCCTGCCCCATCATTGGCAATGGTGATATTTAGTTAGTTGTTTAGTTGTCTGCCACCACTCATAACTGGCTGTGATAGGACTGTAGAGCTTAGATCTGATCCATTCTGCCCTGAATCTGCCATGACCCCTCGTGCGTTTGTGGGTGTGTCCAGGACAGTGCCCTGGTGATGGTGGTGTCTTAGACATTGTCTGTAAGGTATGATTCAATGAGTATGACTATGTCAGACTAGACTGTGGGGCAGCTCTCCCAGTTTTGGTACAAGATGTTATTGAATTGCTAGATGTTAGGGAGGTGGACTTTGCAGGGTCGAAAGGGCCGGCTGTGCTGTTGTCTGCTGGAGGATCCATCCAGTTCCATTCCTTTTAGGATTTTTAAGGTTTGTTGCAACTGAGTGGCTTACTAGACCATTTCTGAGGGTATTTAAGAGTTAATCACATTACTGTGGGACTTATTGCGACAATGTTTTTTTTAAATTCCAGATTTATTAATTGAATTCAAATTCCACAGGATTCGAACCCAGGTCCCCAGAGCCTTAGCCTGGGCCTCTGGATTGCTGGTCCAGTGGCAATACCACTACGCCATTGCCTCCACATGGGGAATAAGTTAGGTAGTGGGTTAAACAATGGCTTTTTAACCCTGAGGCAATTATTCAAGCTCAGTCAAAAATGTTTTTTCTGATATCTGTAAACCTCTTACATGAAGTGAGGTTGGGCTCAACACATAAAACATGATGTAGTAACAAAGTGTTAATCTGTCTCACTGACAATAGGATGCATGGTACTGGAAATGGAAAATTGTCACACCACTGTGGCAGCAGATGGTTTTAAGGTTGGGGCCATGCATAATGTTAGACCAGAGTAAAGGAGCTTTACTCTCCAATATCTATTTGTCTGATCTGTGGTGCTTGTTGCTGATTAAAATGGAAAATGCTTTATTCCTCACCAATTGGTGAGTACATATTTTGAATTTGAAGTGATGATGACCCAGTGTTTAGTCACAGAACTCTCACTGTATGACACATTTAGGCAATTATTACCTGGCGATTTAATGCTGTGTTATCCTCATCTGCCTGAAAGTAGAACTTTTGTTATTTTAGTAGCAAGTGCATTTCCAGTAATGGGAATGAATTATGTTTTCTTTTGTACCTTGGTTTCAGGTGTGGACCCCTGATTGACTTGTGTAGAGGACCTCATGTCAGACACACTGGAAAAATTAAAGCCATGAAAGTTCACAAAGTAAGCACTTTACAAACTGAGAATGTTCCCATTTCTCAAAATGATAACTTCATTCTACCATTTGTGGGAAAATTCCACTAAAAATATCCTCTATGAAATGTTTACTAAAGTGAACAATATTTCAATTTAGCCTTGCCATTTGAGTTTAATCGGCCTGATCAGTTATTTTGTTGAGCAAAAGTGACACTGTTAATCTAATTTTGAATTGCAGTTTTTTTTGTTTGCTTTTATTTGTGTTACAAATACAAAGTTTATAAGTTATGTTTTGGAGCTGTTTAATTTAAAGTGAAGGGGGTCATATGACCAACTCTAAATCCTGCTTGACAACAAGCCTGAGTAGTTTGGTTGCTATGGGGACAGAGAGGCCCAGGTTTATTGGGGAAGAAGAAGGTGCAAGATGTTCACACCTGTAGACAATGGCATGGGCATCTGTGATGACTCTAGATGGACTGTTAGTCTCCAAGTCAGAGGGAGGTGTTAGGAATATCAGGTTTTGTAAACTGTTATACTTTATTCTATCTTGAAATTAAATAGGCAGTTTAGAGCTTGGGTCTAGAGGATAGATAATTAGCACTTCTACCTAGGTATAAGGTCCATGTGATTCATGTTACCGTGGAGGTGGGCTCTGAGAGAAGATGACTCCGGGGCAAGCCTTGTAGAATCAGATTATAGGATTTTCCTTAAAATATCCCCCACAGTTTGGTCTGCAAGAATCTGAGAGCAGAGAGATGGACGCAACCAGTATCTATTGCTCACCATGCAGGAAGCAATGGGAGCTTGCACTTGGGTTGAAGAGATCAAGTTTGTGAGGATTTAAGAGACTAGAAGATTTGTCTAGAGCTTTGGGTTGGTTCCTGAAGAATGAAGTGTTCACTTAAGGGACAGACTAAAGTATAACCATGGAGGGGGATTTTCAGTCATTTTTAAAAGTTAAATGTGGGTTCTTTTCTGCAGTTTAGAGTATGGGTTACCTACTGAATAGTATTTAGAGAATGTTTCTTTTAGTTTGTTTATTACAGTAAAAGTCTTAGACCTGAAATCTTGTGTGATCTTTTCAGTCAGTCATTGTAATCAAATATCTTTCTAAAATTTTTGTTCACAGAATTCCTCCACTTACTGGGAAGGAAAAGCTGATATGGAGACGCTGCAAAGAATTTATGGAATTTCTTTTCCAGATTCAAAAATGCTGAAAGAATGGGAAAAGTTCCAGGAAGAAGCCAAAAACAGAGACCATAGAAAACTGGGGAGGGTTAGTCTTAAGTAATTGTAATAATAAATCTTGATTACATGGGCTGAAAAAAATAACATCCAGCTCAGGTAAAGCCTGTTGCTAGGATCTCTTCTATGAAGAACTGTACTTAATTCACATGTTGCACTTCAACAAATTACATCAAAAGTGTGCATAATGGCTTATAATGTGGCTTGTATGTGCCTAAAATGACATTAGCTCACTCTTGGTATGTTTCACTTGATTGAAAAGAGAATGTAAACCAGGTTTCTTCAGATCATGAGGCAGGCAACACAGGAAGTTCTGCTAACCCTATGTCTATTTGTTCAATGTTTCTAATTTGTTTATCCACTAGGGATAACTCCATTTTAGTATTGTCAAAAGTTTTAAATGGCTCTTGTAAACCAACAGTTTACTATTGGAATGCAGAATATCCTTTAGAAAATATTTCTTGTTAAATGAGGCTGTAACTGGAGTGGAAACCTCTTCATGTTGGTATATTGTTTCAAACAGTAATATAAAACTGCTTTTACCCTTTAACATAGGGTGTTTTAAATCCATAACACTAAATGAGTTTGGGTTATTTAAAATATATTTTAGCTGCTCAATGCTGATGCTTTTCTTGTCGTAATAATTCTGAATTCTTCTGTTTGCAGGAGCAAGAGTTGTTTTTCTTCCATGAACTCAGCCCAGGAAGCTGTTTCTTCCTGCCTAAGGGAGCTTATATCTACAATGGGCTCATTGAATTCATTAGGGTAGGAGTGATTCCTTCAAGTTTTTATTTCAGATTAATGGGCAGAAATCCCCCCCGTTGGGGGGGTGTTGTGCGCGTGCGGGCGAGAGCGGGTGTGAACCCAATCAGCGCCCCCGATTGGGTCCGTGCTGCCATTTTACGTGGGCTGGCCAGTTAAGGCCCACCCAGCGTGACGCATACCCGGAAGCGCTGTGCGTGGGGGGGTGGGGGGATTTCCTGAGTTGGGGCCCGCCCTCTTTGCCCATGCGCGCAAAAGAGTGCAGAAACCTCTCCGGGGCACGAAGGTGCCTCAGGGAGATTAGTTAAAGTTTTTAAAAACTAAATAAAGGAAAGAAAATATTTTAAGACATGTCCCCTTGCGACAGTGTCACGTGAGCTGAGACATGTGGAGGAACATTAATGATCAACTTTATTTAATTGATTAAAAACTTCATGAAACCTTATCCCACCTGTGGATGAGGTTCTGTGAAAAATGCGAAGGCTGCCTGGGCTCTTTGCCTGCCCACCAACCTCAAGGTTAGACGGGCAGCTCATTTAACTATTTTGATTAGTTTTTAATAGGCCTTTGACAGTTCGGCGGGCTTGCAGTTGAGTCGGCTATGCGCCTGCTGAACTGGAAACCTAAATGACGCACGGTGACGTCGGGACGTATGCCTGACATCACCGCGCGTCATTTTACATGTTGGCAAGCCGGCCCTGCCCCTACTCAACGACCCGAAAATTCTGCCCTGTGATTAAACTAATTAATTGAGTTTCCTGTGAAAGATTTGCAAAAATTTTGGAGTTAAAGGGGAAAAAAATGGGTGGAGGAAATGTGGGCTTTTTACAGTATGTACTGGAGGATCTGCAGATAGGAGCATAGTTAACGTTTCGAGTCCGAATGACCCTTCAACAGAACTAAGTAAAACTAGAAGAGAGGTGAAATATAATCTTGTTGGTCGGAGGGGAGGAACAAAAGAGCTGGATAGAGGGCCAGTGATAGGTGGAGATAACCAAAAGATGTCACAGACAAAAAGACAAAGAGGTGTTGAAGGTGGTGATATTATCTAAAGGAAAGTGCTAATTAGGGGTAGAAAGCAGGACGAGCAAGGTACAGATTGCCCTAGTGGGGGTGGGGTGGGGGGAAGGGATCAAAATAGGCTAAAAGGTAGTGATAAAACAATGGATGGAAATACACTTAAAAATAATGGAGGTAGGTGGTAAAAGAAAAATCTATATAAATTATTGGATAAAACAAAAAGGAGAGGGAAAAATCGGAAAGGGGGTGGGGATGGAGGAGAGAGTTCTATCTTCTCTCCTCCATCCCCACCCCCTTTCCGTTTTGTTTTTGTTTTAGATTTCCAGCATCTGCAGTTTTTTGCTTTTATTTATGTACTGGAGGAGTTTGGGAAGAGCCATGAAGCAATGTAGTGGAAGTAGGAAAAGAGGATGTTAGAGCAACTTAAGTCTAATTAGTCATTCACCATGTGGATGCTTCAAGTCACATCATGATGGAAAATTCATGGTCAATAGACAGCCATTTTCAAACGGGTTTGTAGTTCATTGCGAAAGGATGAAGGAGTTTACTGTATGTTGTCTCTTCCCACCAGTGAGATGTGCAATAAGATACATCAGTGACGAGTTTTAGAGGAAATTACACTGGTGTATTTTACGAATGCAATAAAGGTGCCCTTTTTATGTAGTAAACTCTTTGTTTTATACTTTTAAATTTTGCTTTAATTTCTGGTGTTGGAAAAGAACAAGTGATTCCAGATAGTACTGATGTATTGTAGTTATTATATAGATTTCGTGATCCGTACACTTTCTGGAATGAGTGCTTTTATCTCCTCTGTCTCTAGAAGTAACATGATACTTTATTATGAACACCTGATGAAATGCTTGTATATTTTCTATTGGCATTACTATTTCTGGACTTTATATGATTCATCAGTATCAGCATGTTTACTGGAAAAGCATTGTTCTTGCCTCTGATTTTAGTTGTTCCATTTCCTTGGTTGAGAGAATAGACAATTTTCTTCCATGCTGCTTTTAGTAGTTGAATATCTATGAATGCTAAGAGGCAAGCCAAAGTTGTTCAGCATGACATCTTCTCTGTTGAAAAGTGTAAAGTTTTCACTGATGCCTTTGTTTTAGGTCTTCTGATAACAAACTGCTTTGCAAATTGAGGTTTAGGTGCTAATACATATTTTTAATCAAAATAAATTTATAACTTTGGCCACTGATATATTTATGAATTTGTGTGTCTTTTAGAGTGAATACAAGAAAAGAGGCTTTACAGAGGTGGTGTCTCCCAACATTTACAACCACAAACTGTGGCAAACATCAGGGCATTGGCAGCACTACAGTGAGAACATGTTCTCTTTTGAGGTGGAGAAGGAAATCTTTGCCCTAAAACCTATGAATTGCCCAGGTCATTGGTATGTGATTGAATTCCTGAAACCTCAAACGTTTCAGCTTTCTTCCACTTTCTAAGTGCCTTCCTGAGACTCTTGCATTGTAGGTCTATGATTCAGTCTTAATTAATTATAGGGTGTGATAGACTAGTGGTTATGGTACTGGACCAGCAACCCAGAAGTCAAATGCCACCATGATGGACTAATAATTTGGGGACGAGCGCAGGAAAATGACAGAGTGTGAAAACTGTTGAATTATCTTAACTCAATTCATTTGTTAATGTCCTTCAGAAAAGGAAAAGTGTCACCCTTATTTAGTCTGGCCTTCATATGATTTGAGTCTGTCACTAAGTGCTTGACACTCTCAGGGTAAAAAAGGATGTAATTGAAGAGTAATGATGTAAAGGTAAGTAAGTATTGTCCTGCCAGTAACATCCACAACCCAACAAGGCTTTTTTAAAAAAGTTAGTAATTCTGGTGTAAGAGGTCATAAAGAACATCTCAGTCTCTCCAATTTTCCCTGCCTTTCTGTTAAAGCAGTGTTTTCTCACAATGGTGTAGTTCCCATGGTGTACTTATATGCATGACTTCAAGTGCAGTCTGTAGAAGAAGGCACACTTAAATGTGGAGTTGGGTTTGTCCCAGTAGTTGCGAATCTCTTTAGTGTGCGTTTACATTATTTTTCACCTTCCCAAAAATCACTTTTTACTTCTGATTTCTTCACCCAGCCTTTGTGGGAGAGGAATGAAGAAACGCCTAAGGAATACTTAGACACTTTTTTTATAAAGGATTTTGATGTTATGTCCATACATCATGTTTCATCTACAGAGTTTAGAATAGTTCTTTACCTCTGACCAAGAGCTGATATCGTTCTAAACTGTTGCAAGTTTGTCAAATTTAGAGCACAGGAAATATTTTTTGTGATTCCTTTTTTAAAAAATGATTAATATGTAAAGCAATGAACCCGTCATATAACTTAGTTTTTCTATCCCTTGCCACCTTCCTGTCTATTTTCAAAACAGCCCCCAAATCCATTGCTTTGAGTCTGTCTTTGCCCCCACCCAACCTTTCCAGTATTCCATTCCCTCCATTTATTTTAACCTGTTGACTCTGAACAGATAGTGACTAATTGGCCCTTGTGTTTGTACCAGTTTCCCCAAAGGAATTACCTTCCCTAATCCCTTCCTGTTTCCCTGCACTTAAGATTTTATCTTGGGGGTGTTTTACTCTGCATTGACTAGCTTTTGATCAATTCTGGTGTTTCAGAGGCTTCGCTTAGTTAAAATTCCATGAGTTTTATCAAAATACTAACGTTGAGCGTAACTTTTATTTTAAATGCAAGATGTTTTCATAATTATTTCTCCATATTTCAGCCTCATGTTTGACCATCGGCCACGGTCCTGGCGGGAGCTGCCAATGCGGTACGCTGACTTTGGAGTGCTACATCGTAATGAGCTGTCTGGAGCATTAACAGGCCTGACTCGGGTCCGCCGGTTCCAGCAGGATGATGCCCACATTTTCTGTACCATGGAGCAGGTATAATTGTGATTCATTCATCTTGTTCAGGTTTCACATATGTTGTTCTGTTACTTGAGATTGTTGGAGATGATTGCAGTATGATTCTGGTCACTTCTTGACAAGTTTTGTTTTGCTTTTAAAAACCTGGGGTCAAAGTCAATAGTGCAAGACACCAACAAGGTTGAGGAAGAAATGATGGGATTAATCTAGAATAAGTAGTTAGATTACACCAAGCTTGAGTTTTGGCTGGGGGAAGGAAAGATATTTGATTCACTTGCTTGAAACCTAGAGTAATTTGATGGGAAGTTTGCCCAAGAGCAAGGCAGTGCAATGAGTGATTTCAACCAAGGAAAAGTATCTACAGCACAATGAATTTTGAGCCTCAAAAGAGAGAGGAAGAGGGAAATAGTATAGATAAGTGAGATGGGTACCAGCTATCAGATGACAAACTGCTACAGTACTTGTATTCTTTGTAAGCATGTGAGGTCATAGAAGAACCTCCCAAGATTGGGGGTGGATGACTAGGTCTCTGGTGAGCTGAAAAGGGGAAAACTATGCATAATATGAAAGTTGTGATGGTGGTGCAAGACAGAACATTGTTTTCCACCTGATGCTTGAGATAACAGAATTGGAACTGATTTGGTATGAAAAACATTTACTCTAAAATTAAGTTATGTCATTGGAAATTATATCCAGCTTTTAGAAAAGTAAATTAGTCAGTAGAGTTGGTGTGATCTGTCTTGTTTGTCTGAGGTTCTTCCTGCTCCCAAATTATTGGAATTATTGAATTTTTGTTTCTGTAGAAATAAATGCACACGTTAAAAAAAACAAACTGACACTCTGAATGTACTAACACTCTGAATACTTTAACTGAATCAATAATCCAATATTAGGTATCTTCTCTCACCCTCCCCTGCCATAATTCTAACAATGCCAGCAATAATTAGCTTATCTTTTTAGTCATATAATAAATGGTATGTTACTCTTATCTGCTTCTTATTCATAAACTATTATATATCCAAGAATTCTGGAAAAAAACAGAAGGAGGGTAGTAATTTTTTTTGGAAATATGTCTTTTGTGTTTTTTCTCAAGATTGAAGCAGAAATTAAAGGTTGTCTTGACTTCCTACGTGCTGTCTATGATGTTTTCGGATTTACTTTTAAACTTGAACTTTCCACTCGCCCGGAGAATTTTCTTGGTGATATTCATGTCTGGAACACAGCTGAGAAGGTCAGTAATCCTACTCTACACGTTTAGATGATGTTTAATGCTATGTTATTGTGCATTTTTTAATCAGACCAGTAATCGCATAACCCTTTCTCCACCCCCCCAGCAACTTGAAAATAGCCTCAATGAGTTTGGTGAGAAGTGGACCTTGAATCCTGGTGATGGTGCTTTTTATGGACCGAAGGTAACTTAAAATAGTGTAATACTACCAGAAACACTTAATATGACAAACACAAGGTTTCTAACATCTTTTTAAAAAAAATTCTTCCAGATTGACATAAAAATCAAAGATGCTATTGGTAGATATCATCAGTGTGCTACAATTCAGTTGGATTTCCAGTTGCCCATCAGATTTAACTTGACCTATGTGAGGTAAGCCTCTTAAAATGAAGAGCACTTCAAGTAGGAAATATGTTCATTTTTGAGCTGTCTGACTGGTGATTTAAAACCAATTTAGCATTCTTGTTTCTTTTTTAAAGAGTACATTTCTTTTGCTGTAAGACAATATAGAGAAAATGAACATTGATTATGGTAGCGAAATTAAGCCATAGAGTTTGATTATATTAGTGCTGCAATCTCAATGTTAACATGCTGGGAAAGTTTGCCAGCAAATTTTTTACCTTTTCACAATCTAATGAAAAGGATCTGATTTTCAGATTTTTAACAGAAAACGGGTGCAATCAACTGGAATAAAATTATACTTATTGGGGTCAAACATTATTATAACAATTTTACTTGTTAAAACCAAAACTTTCTGACTGCAATTTTTTTTTTTGGTGATAGGATATGAGCATTTCTGGTGAGGCCAGCATTTGTTGCCCATCTCTGATTGCCCGTGAAGGTTCGTGAACAAATAAAAAGAATTGCAGTCAGGAAGCTTTGGTTTTACAAGTAATGTTTTAGGAAGGGTCAGAACAATATTTGAACAGTAAATACTTACAACTGTGTTCATAAAATAAGATGCTGAAAAGGGTTGATGTTCACCAGTACCTAAATCCTTAGTACCTCTTGCCCCTCTTTCTTTCCAGTGGAACTTTATTCAGCCAAATGTATATGATGCAGATGAATGAAAGTACCTACTATTTTGGTGCTACATGATGGAACATATACTCTGCCAAACAGAAATAAGAGTTGTGTATCTTACACCCGATTTGCACTGTACTGACATTAATGTTTCAGGGTTGTATCAAGGTAATTCCAATTCTGGAATTCATTTCTTGAGAGTAATTTTGGTGATTAGTTAAGTTCAACACAAAAATAAGTGGTTTATTTATAAATTTTTTAGGTTTTTTTCCCAAGATTAACTCTTTTTGATCTTTATAGCTTATTATCCTGTAGTTGTGGACACTTTGCACTGCTCTATAATGGTATATAAGTAAGTCAAAACAGTGTGTATGTGCATGTTTTTCTTGCATCCTCAGAGCAATCTGGCATTCTGGCTTGCTCCATCTAGCAACCTGTATAAGAACCTGAAACCTCCTCTTACCGGTCATTGTGTGGACAGATATCCAAAATCACTTTTATTGTAACCTTTATGACAGTAATCATGAGTCAATTGCTTGTCTTTGTTTAGAGCTTACATAGCATATTTAATTATTCCTCCTCTTACTTAAAAAAATGTTTTATTTAGTAAGATTCATGTTAAATACAAGAAGTATTGAAATGGTTCTATTTTATTTTACAGTCATGATGGTGGTGACCAGAATAAGCCTGTTATTATTCACCGTGCCATCCTGGGTTCCGTGGAACGAATGATTGCAATTTTGACTGAAAACTATGGAGGCAAATGGTAATCAAGAACTCCATTTTCTGTGTTCAGTTAGATTACATAAGCGTTGCTAACATACACATAACTTTCAAAACAAGTGTTAAGAAATATATATGTATTATTTATAACATACACACGTGTTGGCTGCTTCATGATTTCCAATGTATTATAGTGAGCAGCTACCAATTTGAGAGCCATCTGATGTCAGGAACCGATCTCCCAGTAGGGAATAAAAATGTGCTGCTGGAAGTGTTCTGTGTTTTCACACAGGAAGCTGACAACACTTTTAGCTGTCCCTGTTTTTGGGTCACTTGAGATGAACCCTGGATATGTGCTCAACTCCTCAGCTGTGGTTCTATAATGAAAGTTGTCTGGACTTGGTCGTACAACCTTGGAACAACTCAAAAGAGTAATTGAAGAGAATTACATTGGTGCTGTCCCTAAGCATGTTAATACCACTGTCAATCCAATAGACTACCCTTGACTCCATGGTCCTTGATGCTGTGTGTAACCAACAGCCTGAATCCAGTTGTTGCTGCCTTACAATCTGTCATCACATTGACACATACCAGAGGGACCAGAAGAGTAATTTTAATTTTTTTTAAAAAAGCAGGCAAAAAGAAGTGAATGAGGAGGAAATGGTATGATGTAACCGCTGCAAAAATCAGAAAATTGATCAGGAGTTAAATGTTGCATTTAATCATAAAGCACTTGTTTGAGAAGGGAAAATAGAAATGCAAAATGAGATGCTTTAAATGTCAGAATCAAATTGTTACTATCATTTACCTAAGTAAAAATCATGGAATATGATCCATAAACATCAGTAAATATCCTGGGAGCTCATATAATAAAAATGGAATTAGCCTCAGTAAACCAAAGTATGTTGTGATTATGAATTTTCTTGACTCAAGTTAACTGGCATGTAGATCACGTCCGCTTCGCCAAAAGATTGCACACCTCTGATTTAGTGATGCACAGAATAGCACTGTCATCAATATATTGAGTACCTGATTTTCATCTGAGCTACTTGGAGGGACCTCTGAATTCTTTCTTTCCAGAGTGGGAGAATTGACCTGCATCAGCGTTGTTAAGCAACTTTGATAAATGTCTGAGAGCAAATAACATGCACTCAAGCAATAGTGTACAGTGTTGCAGTTATCTGAAATATGCTGCATTTCTACATTGTAGGCCTCTCTGGCTGTCTCCTCGTCAAGTTATGGTTGTACCTGTGGGACCTACATGTGAGGAATATGCACAAAAGGTAAAGTCTGTGAAGCTACAAATGTTAAATAGTTCCCCATATTGTGAAGTAGATGTGTGAATGTTCAAAGTTCAAGCAATAGTTCTTTTTGTAGGATTCAGGTTCATGTTTGTAATTGTTTACATGTGGAGTTTTTATCTTTGGCATGTTCTTGAAGCAAGTAATTAGAATCTTGGGAACCTCTTGCAAAGGAAAGAAATATGGAGTTGTTGAATCCAAGGTGAACTGATGAGCCTTCATGTGGCTAGCTCAAGGGGATAAGGAACTGGTTAGCAGCTTTCAATTTTGCCTGAGAGTTGGTGTGAGGAGAGTGGCAAAGAAGTTATATTTCTTTCAGTGTACAAGTGGGATAAAAGCACATGAATTCCAAATGTTCCTTAGTACATGAGATTATTAATAGATTTTATTTTTGTCCTGTACATGGTTTACTAAGCAAGTTAAATTACCACCCTCAAGTATTTTGGCTTTTATTTTTGAAATAAATGTGAAATAGAGTTGCAATGCAGTTATATTGTGTGGATACTGAGATTAAAAAGAACTTTGGTCTGATAATTCCATTCTCTAGTTCTCAGCTCTGTAATGATTTTTATCTGCATATTAAAAATAGTTCAGATTTGGGTATTTAATGCATTCCGCATGATAGGTGAGACTGTTGCTACTATTGGGTAAAAAGGCTTGGAATCAAAGACCAAACTTTTAAGAACAAATGAAACAGGAATAGGCCAAATGGCCCCCTCAACCCGCTTCACCATTCAAATAAGATTATGGCTAAACTCAGTAGATCAGCTCTACTTTCCTGTCCTATTACCAGATCCCTTAGTGCCTAAAGATATATCTCTCTCATGATAGATGAAAGTTTTTGATTATACTAATTAATGAGCATCCACAGCCCCCGGGGCTAGAGTATTTCTGAGTGAAGAAATTTTTCTTAGCTCTAAATGACTGACCCTTTATCCAGAGACTATGGGCAGAATTTTTGTCCCCTAACACTGAACACGATGCTGGTCAATTTAATGGTCTCTTACCTTTTAAAGACAGAGCCCTATGATCAATCACTGCATTGAAAACATACTCACATTCACATTCATACCACATTCTCACAAAACTATCAAATACTGAAAGTTCCATTGAAGAAACCTTAAATCCTCATAACACCTCTTAATCTTGTCCAAATTATTACAAGCTAATATAACTGTCGATCAAACAAACAGCCACACACAGGAGGAATGCATTAGTCAGTCTTGGAGCTCAACCTCATTCATAATGAGGCCATCTGGCAACTGTAATAACAGTAGCAGACTGTACAGGTGGTCAGACATCTGTTTTTGCCAGATGGCCTTTTTAGGAATGCTTCGCTGAGAAGAGCCGCTAATACATTCAGCCTTAAAGTTACACAACTTGAAGGAGGCCACTAATTTTGTTTGAGAGTTTTATTAGCTTGTAAAAAGTTCACCTTTCTTTGAAGTGGTTTTACAATACCTGTTTGTTTATTTGGACAAGATTAAGAGTTTGTCAAGAGGATTAAAGGTTTCTTCAATGGAACTTTCACTGCCTGTGTATGACAGTTTTTAATGAAAATTTCAGAGGGGCACTTTTTTCGAAGGAATTTTTGATTGTCTTTTTTATCTATTTTTTTATCTATATAGCTAGTGCATACTGGGTGAGTGGGTAAGGGGGTGAGGGCTAGAAGACCTAACAACAATGAATACAACTGGGTGGAGGCACATTGGGTCACTGTTACGGTAAACAGAGATGGCCCTTCAAACATGCCGGCCTGACCATCTGCACAAATCTGTTGCTGCCTTGGGCCTGCTTTTGGAGGCAGCAACCCCAACTCCAGCCCTCACCATTTCTGGAGACACAAATACCGGGTGAATGAACTGCCTTAGGAAGTTGGGATCATGATTTCAGGAAATGGCCTGACTCATGGTTCCCAAACTGAAGACAAAAATTATACCCAGTGACTCCTGGTTCCAGACTCTCCAGTAGGAGAAACAATCTCTCAGTATCTACCTACACTTTTAAATCCTCTAAGATTTTTTATGCTTCAGAGTATAGGCACATTGTACTCGATCTCACCTCATTGGCAAGCCCTTTTATCCCAGAAATCAATGGTTAAACACTCTTGAGGGCATGTGTATCATTCCTTGGGTAAGGCAATCAAAACTTACACATTACTCCAGGTGTGGTCTTACTAAAGCCCTATATAATTGTAGCAAGACTTCCTTACACTTAGCCTTTATTGCAAGGGGGCTGAAGTACAACATATCATTTGCTTGGTGTACCTGTATGTCAAATTTCTGTGACTTATCAGATATTAAATTGAAATGTGTGTTGGAAAATGGACATCCTGTAATTTGAAAGCTGAAGTGTAAACATCTAGAGCTATTATAGTTGGCAGCAGCAGCAAATACCATCTAATACAAACAGATGCTGGCTACTTTGAAGTATTCCATGGCAACTGAGACAAACAGGAAACCTCCAGTCTAAAAGTTGTTTTACTGTGTGCAAACCTGAAATGATAAAAATGGACTTGTGCTTGAAATGTTCTTTACACTCATTCACAGCTGATGTAACTGTGCCTTTGCTGCATTTACTCTGCAGTATGTTGCTGTGACCTTCGAGTAAACCCTCAATGCTGCCACTTTAAGTGAATCATAAGCTCCCATAGGAATCAATGATAAAGACAGAAATAGGTTCCTTTGTTATTTTTCTGGGTGAGGAATGTCCAATGTACAAGTTGTAATACTGTACCATGCATGTACAGCACGGTGCATTCCTAGCTGAAATAACTTGCAAAAAAAATACATCATTAAATATAAAAAGAATCATTTTAAAAATTGCAGTATTCACCTCCGTACAAAGTACTTTTAGATCAGCCTAGTCCAACGTGCGGCCCGCAAAGCCCTGTGGAGCCAGTTTTCAAAATGCCGGTCAAAGATGTAAGTTTGAATGGAAGATTTTGCATAGGCCTGCTCCTCTAATCACAAGGCGTTTCTCTCCAACGTTTGCTGCTCTCTAGTGAGCCTATCAGCAGAAAACATTGGAGAGAAACAATCCGTGATTGGCAGAGCAGCGAACACCAGCAATGGTGAGTTTGGGGCCCAGGGAGCTGACACAACTTCATTAACAACGTTTAAGTGAGTCGATATTAATGAAGACTTCCTGTACTGCTGTAGTCTTTCTGATGGGAGCCAGGCCCAGGGAGTGGAGATGCTGGGGAGCAGGGCCCAGGAGTCCAGTGTGGGGCCCAGACTGGGGCCAGATCAGTGCGTGAGGCAGCAGGAGCGGGGCCCACTGGCATCTGAGTGACAGAGTGACTGGAGACTGAGGGCGTGAAAAGGCAGAAGAGTAAGAGGGCAAGGAGGGGGTATGGGGGGGCTGGAGGGGGAGGGAGGAAGGGTGAGTGAGTGAGCACCCTGTGACTAGGAGTGAGCCAGACACGCACTCACCATATGACACCCTAATATTCATCTTTATTTATTAGCCTTTTTTTTGCTCTGCAAATTGTTTCCTTTCATAACCTATGTTTTTTTAAAATTTAAATTTAAAGTTGTGCCAAATTTTATCTTTCTGAAATTTGCTCATTGGCCCCTTGAGGGGGAGAATTTTTGAAACATGCCACCTACCCCCCACAATTGAGAAGTTGGACAAGCCTGTTTTAGATTCTCCAGACTCCATCTAGTGACAGAAGTTAGTCTGTGCCGTTAGCAGCTACGCCCGGCTATCTGTACCGATCAGCTTCTGTCACTAGATGGAGCCCAGGACTTAGTGCGAGTTCACAAGCAAAGCCAAGAGCTGCAGCCAGAAGCTGGGAGCCACTGAAGAACAGATCCCAAGGACTTGGGTAAGACCAGGGGCAAGGGAGGCAGAGGGGTAACATCAATGCCAGGAGTGGGGGTAACATGGACTGAGGACAAGGGCGGAAGTGCTCTGTGAAAAGTCATGTGAGCATATAGACCACAGAAGAGGATGTCTGTGGCAAAAACTTTTTAAGTGAAACTGGCAACATTAAATGAATACACTGACACCACTTGATTAATGACATTAAAGTGAAACAATGTAAAATGACATTAAGTAAGGACTTACTGTACTGTTGTAGTCTTTTTGATGGAAAGCTCAACCAACTATATATTTATTTATTTTTCCAAGCTTATTCAGTTTATCTCTTGTGTGTTCTGATGGTATTAGCAAGGTTCAGGAAACCAGTACATTGAAGCAGTATGGGTTGAGATAAGAAAGGATAAAGGCAAGAAGTCAGTAGTGGGAGTGGTGTACAGGTCCCCTAATTATAACTACATGGTAGGACAGAGTATAAAGGAATTGATAATGGGAATTTGCCAGAAAGACAGGAATAATCATTGGAGATTTTAATCTACATTTAGACTGGAAAAATCAGATGTGCATAGGTAGCATAGATGAGTTCGTAGAATGTTTTCAGGTTAGTTTTATATTCATTCATGGGATGTGGGCTTCACTGGCTGGGCCAACATTAGGCTACAGCTAAAGTATTGTGTGCAGTTCTGGAATCTGGATTATAGGAAGGATGTGATTGCAGTAGAGAGAGTGCAAAGGAGATTTACCAGGATGTTGCCTGGGCTGGAGAGTTTTAGTTATGAGGAGAGATTGAATAGACTGGGGTTATTTTCCCTGGAGCAGAGGAGATTGAGGGGGGACATGATTGAGGTGTATAAAATTATGAGGGGCACAGATAGGGTAGACTGGAAGGAACGTTTCCCCTTGGTCGAGGAATCAATAACCAGGGGGCATAGATAAGGGGTAGGAGGTTTAGAGGGGATGTGAGGAAGAATTTTTTCACCCAGAGGGTAGTGGGAATCTGGAACTCACTGCCTGAAAGGGTGGTAGAGGCAGAAACCCTCATAACATTTAAGAATTACTTGGATGTGCACTTGCAATGCCATGGCATACAAGGCTATGGGCCATGTGCTGGAAAATGGGATTAGAATAGTTAAGTATTTGTTTGACTGGCACAGACCCGATGGGCTGAAGGGCCTTTTTCTGTCTTGTAGACCTCTATGACTCTGACTCATTTATTGCCCATCCCTAGTTGCCCTTGAGAAGGTGGTGGTGAGCTGCCTTCTTGAATCGCAGCAGTCCATGTGTTGTAGGTACATTCACAGTGCTGTTAGGAAGGGAGTTCCAGGATTTTGACCCAGTGACAGTGAAGGAATGGTGTCATATCTCCAAGTCAGGATGTTGAGTGACTTGGAGGGGAACTTCTAGGTGATGGTTTTCCCATCTATCTGCTGCCCTTGTCCTTCTTAGAACAGCGCATTTTGGAGCCAACCAGAGAACTGGCTATACTAGACATGGTATTCTGTAACGAGATGGGACTAATTAATTATCTCATGGTGAAGGTGCCCCTGGGTAGCACCGATTATGATATAATTGAATTTTACATTCAGTTTGAGGGAGAACAATGGGTCCAAGACTAGTATTTTAAACTTAAATAAGGGCAATTATATGGGAATTAAAGCAGAGCAAACTAAAGTGAACTGGCAAATGAGGTTAAGGGATAGGTCAATAAAGATGCAATGGCAGACATTTAAAGGGATTTTCAGAATACACAGAATAGATTCGGTCCAATGAGAAAGAAAAATTCCAAGGGGAGGACCCACCATCCGTTTTTAACTAAAAAAGGTAAAGACAGTATCAAACTTAAAGAAAAAGCATACGATTGCACAAAGATGGTTAGGTCAGAAGATTGGGCAGAATATAAACGGCAAAGAATGACAAGATTAATAAGGGGGAAAAATTAGAGTACAAGAGAAAGCAAGCTAGTAATATAAAGATGGATAGTATGAGTTTCTATGGATACTTAAAAAAGAAAAGAGTTAACAAAGTGAGTGTTGGTCCTACAGAAAGTGAGTCTGGGGACTTAATGGAAAATAAAGAGGTGGCAGATTAATTGAACAGGTATTTTGCATTGGTCTTTATAGAAGATACAAGTAACACCCCAGAAATAGCTGTAAGTCAGGAAATGGAAGGGAAAGAGGAACTCAAAATTACAATCACCAGGGAATTGGTACTTAGCAAATTGTTGGAGCTGCAGGCTGACAAATTCCTAGGTCCTGATGGACTTCATCCTTGGATCTTAAAAGGAGTGGCAAGTGAAAAACGTTGATGCGTTGGTTTTAATTCTCCAAAATTCCTTGGATTCGTGGAAGGTGCCATTAGAATTGAAAATAGCAAACGTAATGCCTTTATTCAAAAAGGGAGGGAGACGGAAAGCAGGCAACTGCAGGATAGTTAACTTAGCATCTGTCATAGGGGAAAATATTAAAGAATATTATTAAAGATGTTATAGCAGGGCACTTAGATAAATTCGAGGTAATAAGGCAGAGTCAGCATGGTTTTGTGAAAGGGAAATTGTGTTTAACCAATTTATTGGAGTTTTTCTGAAGGAATCACATGTGTTATGGATGAACGGAACCAGTGAAGATACTTGGATTTCCAGAAGGCATTTGAAAGCGCCACTTCAAAGGTTAATACAGAAAATCAAAGCCCATGGTGTAGAGGGTAAACATATTGGCATGGATAGAAGACTGGTTAGCTAACATGAAAAAGTTGGCAAGAATGGGTCTTTCTCTGGTTGACCGGATGTAATGAGTGGTGTGCCACAGGGATCAGTGCTGGGGCCTCAACTTTTTAAATAAATGACTTAGATGAAGGGACTGAAGGTGTAGTTGCTAAATTTGCTGATGATACAAAGTTAGGTAGGAAAGTGAGTTGTGAAGAGGACATGAGGAGGCTACAGGGGAACTTAGGTTAACCGAGTGGGCAAAGATCTGACAAATGGAAAATGTGAAACTGTCTATTTTGGTAGGAAGAATAAGAAAAGAAGCATATTATCCAAATGGTGAGAGATTGCAGAGATCTGGCATTGAGGGATCGGAGTGTCCCAGTGCATGAATTACAAAAGGCTAGTATGCAGGTACAGCAATCAGATAGGAAAGTGAAGAGTGTTAACCTTTACTGTGAGGGGAATTGAATATAGAAGTAGGGAGGTTATGCTTCAATTGTACAGGACACAGCTAAGATGACATCTGGAGTACTGTATGCAGTACTTTTTATTCATTCACGGGATGTGGGCTTCGGTGACTGGGCCAGCATTTATTGCCCATCCCTAGTTGTCCTTGAGACGGTGGTGGTGAGCTGCCTTCTTGAACCACTGCAGTCCATGTGGTGTAAGTACACCCACAGTGTTGTTAGGAAGGGAATTCCAGGATTTTGACCCGGTGACAGTGAAGGAACGGCGTTTTATTTCCAAGTCAGGATGGTGAGTGATTTGGAGGGGAACTTCCAGGTGGTGGTGTTCCCATCTATCTGCTGCCCTTGCCCTTCTAGGTGGTAGTGGTCATGGGTTTGGAAGGTGTTATCTAAGGAGCCTTGATGAATTGCTGCAGTGCATTTTGTAGATGGTATACACTGCTGCTACTGTGCGCCGGTGATGGAGAGGGTGAATGTTTGTGGATGTGATGCAAATTAAGTGGACTGCTTTGTCCTGGACGGTGTCCAGCTTCTTCAGTGTTGTAGGAGCTGCACTCATCCAGACAAGTGGGGAGTATTCCATCACATTCCTGACTTGTGCCTTGGGGAGTCAGGAGGTGAGTTACTTGTTGCAGGATTCCTAGCTCCTGACCTGCTCTTGTAGCCACAGTATTTATATGCTGAGTCCAGTTCAGTTTCTGGTGAATGGTAACCCTCAGGATGTTGATAGTGGGGGATTCAGTGATGGTAATGTCATTGAACATCAAGGAGCGATAGTTGGATTCTCTTTTGTTGGAGGTGGTCATTGCCTGGCACTTATGTGGTGTGAATGTTACTCACCACTTGTCATCCCAAGCCTGGTTATTGTCCATTTCTTGCTGCATTTGGACACGAACTACTTCAGTGTCTGAGGAATCGCGAATGGTGCTGAACATTGTGCAATCATCAGCAAACATCCCCACTTCTGACCTTATGATGGAAGGAAGGTCATTGATGAAGCAACTGAAGATGGTTGGGCCAAGGACACTACCCTGAGGAACTTTTGCAGTGTTGTCCTGGAGCTGAGATGACTGACCTCCAACAACCACAACCATCTTCCTTTGTGCTAGGTATGACTCTAACCAGCGGAGTTTGTTTGAACCAAGGCTGTAATGAGTTCAGGAGCTGAGTGGCCCTGGCGGAACCCAAGATGGGCATCAGTGAGCAGGTTATTGCTAAGCAAGTGCCGCTTGATAGCACTGTTGATGACCCCTTCCATTACTTTACTGATGATGGAGAGTAGACTGTTGGGGTGGTAATTGGCCGGGTTGGATTTGTCCTGCTTTTTGTGTACAGGACATACCTGGGCAATTTTCCCCATAGCCAGGTAGATGCCAGTGTTGTAGCTGTACTGGAACACCTTGGCTAGGGGCGCTGCAAATTCTGGAGCACAAGTCTTCAGTACTATTGCCGAAATATTGTCAGGGCCCATAGCATTTACAGTATCCAGTGCCTTCAGCCGTTTCTTGATATCCCGTGGAGTGAATTGAATTGGCTAAAGATGGCATCTTTAATGCTGGAGACCTCTGGAGGAGACTGAAATGGATCATCCACTTGGCACTTCTGGCTGAAGATTGTTGCGAATGTTCCAGCTTTATCTTTTGCACTGCTGTGCTGGGCTCCTCCATCATTGAGGATGGGGATATTTGTGGAGCTACCTCCTCTGGTGAGTTGTTTAATTGTCCACCACCATTCACAGCTGGATGTGGCAGGATTGCAGAGCTTGGATCTGGTCTGTTGGTTGTGGGATTACTTAGCTCTGTCTATCACTTGCTGCTTATGCTGTTTGGCATGCAAGTAGTCCTGTGTTATAGCTTCACCAGGTTTACACCTCACTTTTAGGTATGCCTGGTGCTGCTCCTAGCATGCCCTTCTGCACTCTTCATTGAATCTTATTTAAGGAAGGGATGTAAATGTATTAGAAGCAGTACAGAGAAGGTTTACTAGACAAATACCAGGAATGGGTGGGTTGCCTGAGGAAAGATTGGACAGGCTAGGCTTGTATCCACTAGAATTTAGAGTAAGAGGATATGTGATTGAAACATATAAGATTCTGAGGGGTCTTGACAGGGTAGACGTGGAAAGGATGTTTCCTCCTGTGAGAGAATCTAGAACTAGTGGTCATTTTTCAAAAAATAAGGGATTGCCCAATTAAAACATATGAGATGAATTTTTTTCTGAGGGTAGTGAGTCCTTGAACTCCTTCCCTCAAAAGGCAGTGGAAGCAGAGTCTTTGAATGTTTTCAAGGCAGAGGTAGATAGATCCTTGATAAGCAAGTGGTGAAAGTTTATCTTGGGTAGGCAGGAGGTTACAGTCAAATCAGCCATGATATTGAATGGCGGAGCAGCCTCGAAGGGCCAAATGCCCCATTCCTGTTCCTAATTCGTATGTTCGTATGCTTTTTTTTACATTTGAAAGACATAGTGAGAAGAGGATTTGGAGTTTAGAGATGTTTAACATCGCCACTTGATTCTTCTGAGGACTTTGAGGAAATTAATTAACATTAACAAATGGTGTGATTGTGATAAAATGACTCTTGATGAATTAAATGGTCTTTTCACTCTGGATTTTCTCATGTAGAAGAGAAATTTATCAATCGCAATTCCTGTCAGGTAATCAGTTTCCAAATTTACCTCTGGTGTGTTCTGATTTTATAGCAAGTGATCATATTGATTTTATTCCATTGGAAGTGAAGTCATGGCCACTTGAGGTTTTTTGGTTATTTTAAAACTTTAACTTCATAAACATTTTCAGTAAGGGTGTTTCTTTTTATAAATTCATATGACTAGGTTCAACGGCAATTTCATGAAGCTGGGTTAATGAGTGATGTTGACCTTGATCAAGGATGCACACTGAACAAGAAAATCCGAAATGCACAACTCGCCCAATATAACTTCATCCTTGGTAAGCTTCGGCAATCTTTTTTAGATTGTTTGTTGAGATGGGTTGAAAGAAATGTGAAATCTTTTTAATTACTTTGAACAATGTCTATCTTATGCTGTTTGGTTTGGATTTAATTTTCGACTCTTGAAATAATTAGTGCTACAATTGGCTCAATGTTTAACCGCTATCCAGTGGGGAAGGTGAGGAGAAAAGCCCAACGCTCCAGTGAAGCTGTACCATCATTTCCACACCCAGGGTAGAGCTGGTTCAGTTGCAAAGAAATTTCTCTTCCACAGTTGGTATCTCCCCTGAGATATCCAGAAAACTCACTCTAAATTCACTATTACTTTAACTTTCAAGCAATATATGTGAGTTCCTTAACAGTGTGGCAACATTTCCAGCTAGAGAGAGAGAGCCTTAAACTTTTCTGTCTTCATCCTGTGGTATACTCATAACAACTGACTAAAAATCTACTTTCTGTTCCTGCCTGTCTCTGTGGGTATCCCTCTCTGGGCCCCTGTTGTTCAGTTGCACAGAAATAACATTTATTTCTACCTATGTGATTGTTTAACTTCCCTAAGTCACTAACCCTCCCTGGTCACGCAGCTCTTCACTTCAAGAGTCTAAAATCTCATTAAAAATGTATTCAAACAGGGCCTAGAAACTTCGTGGCCCCATCTCTCAGAAAACTAAAAGCCAGGTTCCACCTTTCTTAACACACAAATAAAACATATAAACTAAACTTAAATCTCTCTCTCATTCCTAACACCCATAAATTACTTAAAACTATCTCTAGTTCCTAAAGAAAGGAAACTGGTTGTCCTTGCTGGGTCTAGCCAATGTGATTCCAGTGCTACGTCAATGGGGTTGACTCTTAATTCCCCTCTGAAGTAGCCTAATTGGAGATAGACGATAAATGTCTTGTTAGTGAATAAAAATAAATACCCATTATGATTGTTAATTAACCTATTTAAATTGAAGCATTTCTGCAAAATTGAGTGGATGGAATATTTTCAGCATTTTAATTAAGCAAAACCATACCCTGAAACAGAAACTGGTTAGTGTTTAAAATAATACTATGAATGGGGGGGAATTGTCATTTCTTTAGCCATGATTAAAGTAACAAATGTAACTTTCTTAAATAAATACTCCGCCACGCCAAGGCACAGTGCAAATTAATACTGACTTCAGTCATGCCAAGAGGCGTTCAGATACTGCCATGTTGGGAAGAAGAAAAAGGACAGCGAATCATTCTTATACATCAGCTAGTTGTATCTGGTACCGGTCATCTACTTTATCAACATTTCTGACAGTAATTCCAAAGCATTATCACATTACCTTTATATACAACTTTACTTTTTGTTGGAATCTTTTTAACTGATTTTGTTTTTCCTGATTAATTGCTAGAATGTACTGAAAATATGTTGTTGCCTTTGCAGTGGTTGGTGAAAAAGAGAAGAGCAGCGAAACAGTCAATGTGCGTACAAGAGACAACAAGGTGCATGGAGAACGCACAATATCTGAAACCATCCAGAGGCTTTTACAGCACAAGAAATCCAGAAGTAAACATGCTGAAGAGGAGTTCTGAAAATCTAACAATGGCATTTCCAAGCGGCAATCTCAAAATTTCTGTCTGCACAAAATGGTCAATAATGTGAGTTGTAGGTTAAGAATTAAAGTTATTGTTTCAATTTATGTATAATGGCAATTTCTTGCATGCAAAATGATTTTGAAAGTACATCTTCAAAACTTCATTTGTAGGTTTCTTTCTGTAATTCATATATCTGTATTTTTAACAAATATTAGGATTCACAATTGGAGTAGGAGCAAAGGCACCTAATAAAATAATTTCCCTCAACATTGATTCTTGTTATAAAATGCATTGTGCAAAAATGGGATCAGTTTATATTCCAGTAGTAAATTGAGTTCTCCCCTTTTTCCTTTGTTATAAAGAGATATTTTTCAAGGTCGTCTAAGTATATGTTCTTCATATGTCCAAGTAAAGTTCATAATCTTAAGGAAAATGTCAGCCTGGTGCCATTGAGTTGCCACGAGATTTTATTTTCAAATCTGCTTAAAAACCAAAAGGCTACTTTTTAAAAAAAAATCTCAAACAGCAAAAACTATTGCTTTTCTCAACATGCAAGTTGTCAGGTGTTGCCTGGCAATGCCATTATTTCAGCCTGTACCATACTCCATCTCCAGATCAGTAAGTGGCATTTACACTGGCACTATTATTCTTGCCTCAAACCCATGAGATTTACAACCTTTGCTTCCAATAGGAAATGCTGAAGTACAAGGGAAAGAAGTCTATTTATATCCTGTAGTGGGAGTTAACCACTAGCCCCCACCCTCTCCCATTTTTAAATTAGGGTCAGGTTGGCTGAAATCTCTAATGTTCTTGTGTTTGAGGTGATAATAACTATCGTTGGAGTCTTCTGAGGCAGGGTTTAACATCAACTTTATTCAAAGCATAACAAAGAATACATCTAGAATTAGATTTCATCCTTGCCACAAGGCTGCAAGAATGAACCCAATCGTGATAGTCATGTGACCTTACATCACTTCCCTAAGATGATATGAGCTGTCTCATTTACATATTCACACTAACCCTTTACACTACATCTTCCCCCCATGTCTCTGACTTCATCTCTGATTCATAGAGACAACCACTGTGGCGATTTCACCAGTCTACTCGAGCATGTTCTCAATTCCCTCAGAGGAGGTTGTGAATTCAAGCTCTCCATGCATTCTCTTGGACCATGTTGGGCAGAATGAGAATTGTCAGAGGATACCAGTTCACCATCCAGGCTGTCTTCCAGGTCTCCTAAAGAACTGGTCAACTCTGTAGGTCACCTTGTAGAAACTAGTGCACTCCAATTCCTTTTATTTTTCCATCTCCACAAGATAGGATCGCACATGTGGTGTTTTCTCAAAAACTTGGCCTTGATGAGCTTTATCACAAATCCACACTGATTTTCCAGGCTGGAGGTCTGGTAGTTTGTGTACTTTGTGGCAATTATTATGGTTCCATGTTTGACTCGAATGGTACTCATCCTCCCTTTTCCTCACCTTGTCCAAATCTGCTGCTGTGCGCGGAAGAGTAGGAAATTGAGTCCTTGGCTGCCTTCCCATTAAAAGCTTGCATGGAGCCAGGTTATTCTGGAGCAGGGAAGAATGATAGCTCTGAAGAAGAGTTATGCAGACTCGAAACGTTAACTCTGTTTCTCTCTCCACAGATGCTGTCAGACCAGCTGTGTTTTTCCAGCATTTTCTGTTTTTATTTTAGAACAATAGCTTAGCAGTGCCAGGCTATTTTTATTGTTCTTTTTTAATAAAGCCTTTACTGTCTCCACTTTTGACCTCACCATTAGCATGCAAATATCTCGGTGAGCTAGTTGTGTGTGGACATAATCATAAGATTCAGTCAATTCCCTGAAGTATTCATTGGCAAACTGTGGGCAGTTGTCTGAAATGATGAGGAATTTCTTTCAACGATGCAATGACAACCTTAGATGTATGACCATGTAGATGTTTTACCTCTATCCACATTGAATAGTAGTCAACCGCTATCAAAACAATGTTCCCTCTGAGCTAGAAGATCCATCTGGAGATGTTCCCACAGTCTGGAAGGAAATGAGAATACATACCATCAGTGGTTCCCTCTGCTCCTGCTGATGGATAGTGTATGTGATGCAATTGGATATTGTCTCTTCTAAATTTGGAGAGCCCTGGCCACCAGGCAGAATTACTTGCTCTGGCACAACACTTTGTAATACTCACGTGACCTTGGTGTAACTTCTGAAATATATCAAGTTGTAGGAAATTGGGTATCACCAGTCTCTCATCATAAATCAGCAAGTCATCCACAACATTGAAGTGTCGTCTTTGCTCAAAATATTGCCTTAGAATAGGATTTTGTAGTGTATATCCTGGTCATCCTCTGCTTTAGTACTCACGGATTTGAGCACATTCTTTGTCTGACATATGTGCATTTCTGATCTCTCAAGCGGAGTGTTGTAGCTGGCAGATATTTAGTCATTAATGAAGTAAAAGTCTACACGTCTTCAACAAAATGTACATCCCATTGTTCCAGCCTCGCTACAGGAATATGCGACAATGTATCCACTGTTGTCTGTTTCTTCCCTTGCACATACTCAGTTGTAGCATCAAATTTCATCAGCCTCATACAAAATCTTGGCACCCTTGGGGGCATCTTTGCTAATTCCTTTGCATTCAATAGTGTAACCAGAGGTTTGTGGTCAATCTCAATTGTGAATTGAAGACCCAGGACATAGTCTGCAAACTTATTGCAAGCCCCCCAGGTAGCAGCTAAGATTTATTTTTCAATAACTGCATACCTTTGTTCTGTTTTGGTCAAAGAACGAGATGTGTAGTACACCTATGTCTATGTTTACCAACACTCTGCGGCAACAATTGTATGCAGTTCTGGATCAAAATCAGCCAATATGTCTGGTGATATTAACATTTCCGTGATCCTTACAAATAACATCTGTTGGGCTTCTTCACAGCACCAAGCCTGGCCCAGATTTAGCAGCTGACACCCAACTTAACAAACATGAATGAACCAGTTTAAGAACTTCCCCACTTGATTCATCATCCCCATGAATCACTGGAGCTCTGACATTTCGAGGAGAAATTCTTTGATCACTCTAGTTTTCTGAGGATCCGCTCTGACCCCTGACACATGTACAATATGCCCTAGGAATTTAATTGTCGATTGTGAGAACTCATTTGTTATTAAGGGTAAGTCCCGCTTCTTGTATATGTTGTAGCACAGTTCTCTGGCATCATGCTCAGTTGTAATGCTGCCATGGATTAGGACATCATCCATATGGCAAAGTACTCCCTCCAATCCTTCCAAGCTACATGTCATGGTTTGCTGAAAAATTTCAGGTGCAGATGTGATACCAAAAGGTAATCTGTTAAAGCAATATCTCCCAAATGGTGGATATAAAGCTTTAAATAACTTGGATTCCATATCTAAGGGTAACTGCCAAAAGTCACTATTTGTTAGCTTAATGAAGATTGAACTCTTTCCCAGCTTTCCCAGATTCTCATCCACAGATGACATTGGCTGAATTTCCCTTTCAACAGCTTTATTCAACAGTGAGATCAATACAGGTTCTCAGTGATTCATTTCATTTCAACGGAACCATACCTGAACATCGACTTGCAGGTTTGTTACAGGTAAGATTACTCCTTGTCATAACATTGATTCGGCTTCCTGCTTTACCTGCTGCAGAAATGGTGAGGAACTTTCCTTCGTGTAAACAAACACACTGGCTTTGTTTCAGGACTTAAGATGATGTGAAAAACTGTTTTCAACTTCCCAAGCCCTTTGAACAATTATGGAAATCAAGCTCCAAAAACTTTAGCTAAAAGCAAAATACTGCAGATGCTGGAAATCTGAAACAAAAACAGACAATGCTGGAAAAGGTCAGCAGGACTAACAGCTTCTGTGGAGAAAAAATACAGTTAACATTTTGAGTCCTTATGACTTCTTCAGAGCCAAAAAATTTAGGTTGCTCTTGATTTTCTAATTCCTCCACTCTGTAGATCAGTTGTAAATTAGTACAAGTTCTTCTACTTAAAAGTGAACAATCCAGGTTCTGGATTACGTATAAGCTTTTAGTGATTCTCCACTCTTTATATTGAAATGTTGCAGTCATCTGTCCCATAACTTTAAGTTATATGCCTCCTGGTCCATGGAGTTGTACACTTGATGGGTGAAGATCTCGCTCCAACCATGTTCAGTGTCAAAAAGAACTGAAACTCCAACTCCAGTGTCCAGTTTAAAACATGTTTTATGCCCGTCAACCAAAATTTGAGAACTCCAACAACTTCCTATTGAGCCTTTAACCTTGCCCAGGAACAGCACCTGTAAATCATTGACATCTTCAATTTGTTGAATTTTGCTAACCTTTGAGGGGTTTACTTTCATTTTCTGCAATGAAAACTTATTGATATTACACACGCTTTAAAATGACCCATCTTCTTATAAACATGGTACTCTGTAGTTTTGACAGGACAATCTCCACTTTGACCCTGCCTTTTCCTGCCACTCCAATAACACTTGGTTATGACGGTTGTTGTGCCCTCTATTGCACTTCTCCTGTGTCTGCACAACCACATTTTAAATCTGAAACGCAACAAACTCCTGGAGTCGGGGCTTCTTTGTAAATGAGTCTCCCTGTCACCTCGAAGTACTGAATGATTCTGTTTTCTAACCTCAGCTTGCCTGGTCAACTGAATGGGCCTTGGTTAGTGTTAAGTCATCCCTTGATTAGTGTTAAATCATCCCTTGACTGCAAGAGGTCTGACAAGTTTTCATCTAAGACTCCAACAAAGATTCTATCTCATATTAATTCATGTATGTGTAATTATGATATCACAGATTTTAAGGACAACTGTTTAAAGGCCCATTTCTATTTTCAAACCTTCACATTGTGTTTAAAAAGCTTTTTCAAATGGAAATATGGACAGACAACATGGCACCTTTGTGTTCAAACCTTGTCAGACATATCTGTAGAACTGGCTACGAAGAGTCTTTAAAATGCAAAATATGTCTCCAGGGATGTCCACTGTATCTTCTAAAAATGTGTGAAAACCCCTTGGCTTCTGAAATAATAGGAGACCAGAAGGGACTTTAAAGGACCACAATGTAATTAACTTTGCTTGATGAAATAATGTCTCCTAGAAATTAATGTAACAGCCATTTTTGTGTTTTTTGAACTGTATGAAAGTGGCTGTTAGATGCCATCTTGATTGGCAGCATGAGAGACAATAGCAACACATAGCTCTCAGCTGAAACAGCCAGGAATCCCTAAGAAGAGCTCTGAGAGAGATCAGAGAGGTTTTCTCTCTGCCACCAACAGTCAAAGAGTAATGGATTTAAAAATCAGCTGCTGTTCTCCCGAAAGAGTCCAGGCAATCGTGGTGTAACTGCAGAACAAGTGACGAACAAGAAACCTCTCCCAAAATCTGCTTGACCTGCTGAGCCCACCTGAAGGCAAACACCCACTGACTAATTGACTGCAGAAGCCATTGCAGCAGCTAAACTGAACCACAAATTTCAATCCACTGACTTCGGAAACAAGGAACTCAAACAACGGGCCCACAACGATATCTCAAAAAGACTGATTTGAAATCTCATCTTTAAAAGCAGAAAAAGATAAAAAAGATACTTAATCTTTGTATTTGTTTGTTAGTTAGTAACTTTATCACTTATTTCTTAAGTAGCTTTAAGTAATAGTTTTATAATAAATAACTTATCTATTAAGACTAAAGCTTGTCTGCTGGGTTCCTTTAAATTGAGCCAGCCAAATTAAAAGGGGGCTACATACAAATTCTTAGCTCACAGACCACTTTGAGGAATCACTTTTTATGTGGCTGTGACAGATGCCACACTAGCAATTTTCTACCAGTCATTATGGATCATTAATAAACAAATCAACAAACAAATAAATTAGGAGCAGGGGTAGGTCACTCGCTCGCCCCTTGAGCCCGCTCTGCCATTCAATAAAATCATGGATGATCTGATTGTAACCTCCTGCCTACCCCTGATAACCTTTCACCCCCTTGCTTATCAAGACTCTATCTACCTCTGCCTTAAAAATATTCAAAGACTCTGCTTTCACTACCTTTTGAGGAAGAGAGTTCCAAGACTTACTACCCTCTAAGGGAAAAACTTTCTTCTCATCTCTGTCTTAAATGGGCGACCTCTTATTTTTAAACAGTGACCCGTAGTTCTAGATCCTCCCACAAGAGGAAACATCCTCTCCACGTCCACCCTGTCAAGACCTCTCAGGATCTTATATGTTTCAATCGAATCACCTCTTGACCTTTTAAACTTCAGCGAAAACAAGCCTCGCTGGTTCGACCTTTCCTCATAAGACAACCCTCCCATTCTTGATGTTACTCTAGTAAGCCCCATCGCTGAGTGCGCTTATTGAACATTACTCACTCAACAATGGTATTTTTCCTGAGACTGAAGGAGGCATTGAAAGCTTTCATTACTTTGCCATCCCTTGTCTGACTAGGAGTTCGTCTACACAATACCCATTGTGTACAGAAATGCATTGACCTGCTCCTTGCTCGGCTTTGTAGTGAGTCCTAATGCAGTGCGCTACCTTGCAAATCTTCAACACCAGTTCAGCCACGCTTCAGCTTGATTTGGACCTGCAACTTCCTCAATGCAATCTGGTAATGGCAATGAATTCTCCAGTCAGTTCCTTTTTTTAATATGCTGCTTGTCCATGTGCTAGTCGGTCAATGACTGTTCGTTTTCCTGCTGCCACCATCTAATGCTCTTGTGTTCAAGGTATTGTTAACAACTATTGTTGGAGTCTTTTGAGGTAGGGTTTAACATCAACTTTATTCAAAACATAGTAACAACATCTAGAATGAGACTTTGTCTTTGCCACGAGGCTGGAACAGAAAACCCAATCATGATAACCATGTGATCTTACATCACTTCCCAAAGATGATGTGAACTGCCTCATTTACATAGTCACATTAATTCTTTACACTAAAAAATCCAGCATTTCAATCATTATTTTTGTTGGGGAGGCAGTGTAGTGCTAATGTAACGGACTAGTAATCCAGAGACCCGGGATAATACTCTGGGGACATGGGTTTGAATCCCACTGTGTCAGTAGGTGGAAGTTAAATTCAGTTAATAAATATGGAATTAAAAAGCTAGTCTCAGTGATAGTGATCATAAATCTGCCATCTTTACCCAGTCTGGCCTACATGTGACTCCAGACCCACAGCAATGTGATTGACTCTTAAATGCCCTCTGAAATGGCCCAGCAAGCCACTCAATTATATTAAACTGCTAGAAAGTCGACAAAAAGGAATGAAACCAGACAGACAACCTGGCATGGACCGGAGCACCGGAAATGACAATGACAAACCCAGCTCTGTTGACGCTGCAAAGTCCTCCCTCTGAACATCTGGGGACATGTGCCTAAATTAGGAGAGCTATCCCACAGACTAGTCATGCAGCAGCCTGACATAGCCATACTCTCAGAATCATATCTTACAGATAATGCCCTAAACACCACTTTCACCATCCTTGGGTATGTCCTGTCCCATGGGCAGGACAGACCCACCAGAGGTGGCAGCACGGTGACATACTCTGAGGAGGGAGTTGCTCTGAGAGTTCCTAGCATTGACTCTGGACCCCATGAAGTCTCATGGCATCAAATCAAACATGGGCAAGGAAACCTATTGATTACCACCTACTGCCCTCCCTCAACTGATGAATCAATGCTCCTCCATGTTGAACATCATGTGGAAGAAACACTGAAGGTGGCAAGGGCAGAGAATGTAATCTGCGTGAGGGATTTCAATGTTCATCACCAAGAGTGGCATCATCACCATGAGCTGGCTGAGCCCTAAACGACATAGTTGCTAGATTGCACCTGCTGAGGTGGTGAGGGAATGAGCAGGAGGGAAAACATACTTGACCTCATCCTCACCAGCCTGCCAGCTGCAGATGCATCTGTCTATGACATGTTGGTAGGAGTGACCACCACATAATCCTTGTGAAGACAAAGTCCCACCTTCACTTGAAGATCTCTCCATCATATTGCATGTCACTATCACCCTGCTAAATGGGATAGATTTTGAACAGATCTAGCACCTCAAAACTGGGCATCCATGAGCTGCTGTGGGCCATCAGCAGGAACAGAATTGTATACAACCACAATCTGTAAGCTCATGGCCCAGCAAATCCCCCGCTACGATCAAGTCAGGGGATCAACCCCAGTTCATTGAAGAGTGCATGAGGGCCTGCCAGGAACAGCACCAGGCATACCTAAAAAAATGAGGTGTCAACCTGGTGAAGCTACAGCACAGTATTATTAGCGTGCTAAACAGCAAAAGCAGCCATGTGGTAGACAGGGCTAAGCGATACCACAGCCAACAGATCAGATCTAAGCTCTGCAGCACTGCCACATCCAGTCAAGAATGGCAGTGGACTATTAAACAACTAATTGGAAGAGGATGCTCCAAAAATATCCCCATCCTCAATGAAGGGGGAGCCCAGAACATCAATGCAAAAGACGACTGAAGCATTTGCAACAATCTTCAGCCAGAACTGTTGTGTGGATGATCCATCCCGGCCTCCTCCAGAGGTTCCCAGCATCACAGATGCAAGCCTTCAGCCAATTCGATTCACTCCATGTGATATCAAGGAATGGCTGAAGGCACTGGATACTGCAAAGGCTATGGGCCCTGACAACATTCCAGCAATAGTACTGAAGACTTGTGCTCCCTTAGCCAAGCTGTTCCAGTACAACCACAACATTGGCAACTGGAATATGGAAAATTGCCAAGATATGTTCTGTCCCCAAAAAGCAGGACAAATCCAACCCAGCCAATTACTACCCATCAGTCTACTCTCAATCATGCCAAGTGATGGAAGAGGTTGTTAACATTGCTATCAAGCAGCACTTGTTCAGCAATAACCTGCTCACTGACACTCAGTTTGGGTTCCGCCAGGGCCACTCAGCTCCTGATCTCATTACAGACTTAGTCCAAACATGGGCAAAAATGCTGAACTCAAGAGTGAGTTGAGAGTGACTGTCTTTGACATCAAGGCAGCATTTGACAGAGTGTAGCATCAAGGAACCTTAGCAAAACTGGAGTCAATGGGAATCAGGGGGAAAACTCTCCACTGGTTGGAGTCACACTTAGCACAAAGGAAGATGGTTGTGGTTGTTGGAGGTCAGGCATCTCAGTCCCAGGACATAACTGCAGGAGTTCTTCAGGGTAGTGCCTCAGGCCCAACCATCTGCAGCTGCTTCATCAATGACCTTCCTTCCATCATAAGATGAAAAGTGGGGATTTTCGCTGATGATTGCACAATGTTCAGCATCATTCGTGACTCCTCAGATAATGTAGCACTCCATGCTCTTATGGAGCAAGACCTGGACAACATTCAAGCTTGGATTGCTAAGTGGCAAGTAACATCCACGCCATACAAGTGCCAGGCAATGACCATCTCCAACAATAGAGAATCTAACCATCTCCCCTTGACATTTAATGTCATTATCCTTGCTGAATCCCCCACTATCAACATCCTGGGGGTTACCATTGACCAGAAACTGGACTGGAATAGCTATATAAATAGTGTGGCTTCAAGAGAAGGTCAGGGGCTGGGAATTCTGCTCACCTCCTGACTCCCCAAAGCCTATCCACCATCTACAAGACACAAGTCAGGAGCATGACGGAATTCTCCACTTGCTTGGATGAATGCAGCTCCAACAATACTCAGGAAGCTTGACACCATCCAGGACAAAGCAGCCTGCTTGATTGGCACTGCATCCACCACCTTCAACCTCCACTTCCTCCACCATCAACACAATGGCAGCAGTGTGTACCATATTAAAGATGCATTGCAGCGCCTCACCAAGGTTCCTTCCATAGCATCTTCCAAACCCATGACCTCTAACATCTAGAAGGACGTGGGCAGCAGATGCATGGGAACACCACCCCCTCCAAGCCACACAGCATCCTGACTTGGAACTGTATCACCATTCCTTCACTGTCACTTGGTTAAAATCCTGGAAGTCTCTACCTAACAGCACTGTGGTGGTACCAACACCACATGGACTGTAGTAATTCGAGAAGGCAGCTCACCACCACCTTCTCAAGGGCAATTAGGATTGAGCAATAAAAATGCTGGCCTAGCCAACAATGCCCACATCCCGTGAAAGAATAAAGAAAAAGAGGCATCCTACAAAAGGCACAATCCCTGTGTGCCTGCTCATTCCTGGAAGAAATTAATGGTACAGTCCTGTAATAATGCTCTATAATAAACATTTGCAGCCACTTTGTCCTCCCTCACTTGAGCATGTTGTGTATTTCCCTGAAATATACTCGGGGGCTGGGGGATGGGGGCACACAATATGTGGGTGCAATCTATCTTGGGCACCGGGCCTAATCATCCTCCTCAAATTTGGCTGGTTTCTCTTGTATTTTCTTTACTTCTATCTTTATTATTGTAATATTCCTCTGAGTTTCCATTGAGGATGTTAATTGAGCTGTTGGCAGAGTTTGGCCTGGAGGGCAATTAGCACTTCGTTAAAAAAACACATCTTCTCCTCAGCTCTATTCCCCTTGCACAAGCCATCACTGTTTATGGAGAATATGGACTTTGGTATGTTACATCCCACCTTCAACTCATTGGCCCTCACTGGTGTCAATAGACATTGAACGAAGGTATTGGGTATTTTATGGCCTGCATTTTGCAGTCAGCAGTGAAATGACAGTGTTCACCTCTGACCTGAAAGAAAGCTGCCCTTTAAGACCTAGTGATCTCTGTTTGAATCTAATGCCAAATCCAGGAGATCTCCAGGTGTCCAGCAACAGTGGCATTGCCAAGCAGGGTAAGCAGCCACAGTGAAGTATTCCCACAGAGAGCAAAACAGGAAGTAAAATGCATTGAACCTTTCCCAGCTATTTAAAAATTTAAAGGGTGAAATAAATAATTGAGATATAGACATCGAATTAAAGTAGCAGCTAAAAAGAAATTAAAAATGAATGTAATTGTAATGGAGACATTTGAATTCCCACAAATATAAAATAGTTTTTCAGGGGTAGTGAGGCTGTTCAGAAATAATTTTTCTTAGTACGCTGTTAGAAACTTAGTTATACAAGCTGTGGCTTTTACGAGGGTTTTTTACATAGACTAATAAGTAAAGGGCAAGTTTAGATAAATGGCTTCTACTTGATTGCAGTCTAGGCGACTTCAACGTACCCTAGGGGGCAGCGTAGAATCGCTAACTATCTTCCGAACGTCTGTGTTTAACTGGGCATGTGCGGACCCCCAGAAGTTGCTGCTAGAGCGGAAATGACAGCAAATGGTGACAGTTTCAGGTGACTACCACAAAATCTGAACCAGTGTATCATAGGGAAGAATCTGTACCCAGATTGAAGTGTGGCGAGCATCACTAATTAGCTGCAGCAGGGACAGCATCGCACCACAGCTCCAGGGTCCCTTGCTCTCGCTCGGCCCCTCCTAATCTTCCCAGAACCTGGCAGTCCAGCGCCACATGCAAACACACCTGAACATACTCCCATTAAAAACCCTGTGCATTTAAAATAAATATTTAAATGTATCTTAAAAATGATTACGTCCAGAAACATCTCCGTTTACTAATGTTTTCCTCCCAAAAATGGTCGCATAAACGTTTACACTTTTGTTTTAAACGGGCGGGATAAATCCTTGCACTTGGATATCACATGGCAAATTGACCTTGCTGTGGATAGTTTCTTTTCCTGTAGCAAAGTTGAATGACAATCTGAGGGCGAGTGATCTACCAGGCTTCCAAAGGTCAGTGTAACTTGGCAGGAACGCTGAGGGATTTTTTTTCCAGCAGATTTATGATTTTTTGGATTCTTTGCCATGTTGTATCATTTGTTGTCATACTGCCAGGAAAGCACATTGCTGCTGATCTGATCACCCGAAAATACATTCCCATAGCCTACATCCAGATTTAATACAATACGAATTTGTCGATTTAATTTAGCGTTAAAACAAATTGAGTTGGTGCTTCATTATTGCAATGAATTTATAAATTCGGTGCCTATAAAACTGCACTAACTAAACTCTCAATAAGTCCGAGGTTTCGATCTTATCTTTGCATTTGCCACGCAATTGTTACCAATCCCTAAATACATACAAAATGTGTAAGCTGAGATCAACAATATCGTCATCTAGTTCTGGAAAACAATAAATGCCGGTGTTTTAATGAGACAACGACCCGTGATTGGTTTTAAATAAAGGAGATTGGGGAAAAAAACAATGTGTTGCCGCCACAGATAATTTGGATGAAATGTTGTTAATGGAGGAACAGAATTGGACTCAGTCATTGACCACACCTTAAGACACGCAGCATGTTTAGTTGTTGGAATGACCCTTTCCCTCCTCCGGGATCTGAGCAGAGTTCCAGAGGCTGAGGAATTGGACTTATACGTGCGCCACAAATACACAGCACGGGGAGGAAGGGATGAAGCAATCTTTCTGGCCCAGCTGTCTATGAATAACTCAGCTGAGTGGGATGCGAGCAACCGCAACCCCAAATTCCTCATTCACGGACAATCCCAAACCTTATATGTAATCCCTTCCGTCACTAATTATCAGCGTCCGCTTGACCACAATTGAAACATAAAGTTCACCAGAAAATAAACATTCCAAACCAAATTTATCAAGAAATTATTAAATATTGTAGACAAACTTGTACATCCCCTTAAGTGTCTGACTATAATGTTCCTTTGCCTGCCCTAATGCTCCTAGTGGAAGGCTACTGACTTTCAGTGGAGGGACTGTAAATGGTTTAAGAGAATGTGCTGGAATAGCTCTGGCCTTAGAAGGTCGGCTTCATACTGCACCATCTTGGCCTAGGCAGCAGCTGACAGGAAACAGCAACAGTTGGTAGAGTGGCAGGGGTGGGAGGATGAATGCTGTCACACTGAGAAAGGACACCTGACTCATGCTCTCTGGACAGTGCCTCAGCAATCCTAGTAATTTGTTGGAGGACAGAGTGCTGGACGGCTGTGACACCCTGCAAGCTCCTTTACACAATGTAATTTGGTCATTGTGGCAGCAGTCTGCCCTTGCATAACCTCAGTCTGAGCTTTTAGTGCAGTACTCAGACATTGGGTGGCTGTAATTGTACTGCAGTGGAAGCTGGAACACAGGCATCAGATGCTGTATCAGGTTTATCAGGGTTGTCTCCATAAATATGCAAATAGAGTTGGTCATCACTTCATGCTAGAGAGGATGTGCATGTGCTTCAAGCTTTGCACATTGCCATGTTGTAAGTTGGTGATGGACTCTTCCTTGCTCCTTGACGTTGAGTGCAGGCTTTCTGGTAGCCCTGCCAATACACCAAGCATTTCATGGTGCACACCCACCAGTCTTCTTCTGTATATTGCCCAGTCAAAGTTTTTAGCTGAGTCTCTGCAGTAGAACCCATTAGTGACCTTGGCCACCAAGAAGCTGATACGAGTGCTATCCTTGCTTATGTGCTGATGTCTCAGCATCTGCATATTCCGCCTCTAATCTATCCTTTAAGATACACACAGTATTAGTACCTGAGCCGGTAAGGTGTGACTAAAATCAAGTGATGGTGCTGTGTCTTCATTATCACTGCTTGCTGTTCCTCCACTGCCTGATGAGGTTGGACCTCTTGGGAATCTGAAAGGAGAAATGCACAAGTATAAGGTTATGGTGCAGGGAGATGATGAAAATAAGAGGTGCATATTTACACCATCGGCAGCTTGTAAATCAGAAGAGATTATGAGATGAGGTGGAAGTGGAATGAACCACCTCTTTCATGGGTGTTAGGACATACAGATGTGCCTGTCCCCATACAGTTAGCTCCTGCTGCTTCTGTTTGCATGTCAGCTTGTTCTGCAAAAGAGAGGGAAGTGTGTTGGTTTCATGCAATCTGTTTGGCTGATGCTTGAATAACTAGCACTGTGTGCAAGCTGTAAGATGTGAGTGTGAGGCTTGCAGCAGTAAAAGTAAAGATGCCGTGTAGCATATAAAAACTAGGAGCAGGAGTACGCCATTCAGCCCTTCAAGCCTGCTCTGCCATTCATTCTCATGGCTGATCATCCAACTCAATAGCCTGCTCCTGCTTTCTCCCTATACCCTTTGATCCCTTTCGCCCCAAGAACTATATGATTGTTAGGTATGAGTACTAGATTTTAGAGATTGTTGGTAGGTGAGGGGGTGTGGTGATTTGAGCAGTAGCTGAGGCTATTGGTGTAGTTGGTGGGTATGGCATTTGAAAATGTGTTAACTGACCTTGACCAGTCATGTAAGGTCATTAAATTTCTTGTGGTACTGCAGTCAGCTCCTTGAGGCTGACCTGGCATTGACAGCCACAGCTACAGCTACATTGACAGCCACAGCTATCTGCTCCTATTGCCTGTTGACTGTGTATCTGGAGGGCCCCCTTCCTCCTGCTGCAAATACAAAACATCTCTCTTCCTTTCCATCTCCTCCACCAAGACCTCCCATGCCATATTCTCTCCACTATTGTGCCATTCCCTAATCTTTCCCCAGGTGAGATTCTCTTCATTGCATGGTGCCAGCATTGTAATCAATGGGCACAGTTAAGTCATGCTTTGTGGTTTTTGCACCTTTTTTGACAGCTATCTAACTTAGTGCCTGAAGATTTTAATCTATCTCACCTTATAGCATTTTGATTTGCTGTTACTAGCAGAGCCCTTGTTGAAGGGAATACCCTGCAATATGACTGTGTTTTGTGATTTTCTGTGCATTGCAGGATTACGGTGAGGATTGAAGAGTTAGCAGTGGCATTGGTTTTCCCCCGGAATGGCAAATCTTCTACGTGCAATGGTCACCAGCTGCTCCAGTCCTCTTTTCAGTACAGTGATACCAGTAAAATTGAAGGTAGTGAGGACCCAATGTTTACAGCAATTTATAACTCATCAGGCCCTCTGGTGCCAAAAGCCAGGTACAGGAAAGACAACATATAGAGGCAGTCATTTGTATCATTTTGTGTTTGGAAGTAATGTATAAAGAAGCAAATCCACTCATGATCCAGCTGTGATTCTGAGGATGCAGTCTGTCACCTGCATGTAGGTGATGTCTTACCGGGGTTGACGATTTTGGCATCCTGTCTGATCCAAACCTGGTCTTATCCGATGTGATGTTCCCTGTTGCCTCATAATCTTAAATGTCAGCCATCCGTGCAAGCAAGAACAAGCAAAGATAATAGAAATAATAAAATATGTGACTTAGAATGAGAAAAGAATGAAATATTCAAGTGGTGATTAATATGATTTGAGTTAAAATATTGCAGTAATTGTATGGAATAAAATATGGAAATGGCAAACTGTTTATGGAGAGGATCAGTCATCTAGTTAACATGTTAAAATTACAATTTTTAAAATTGTAATGTAAATTAAAATGACTACTGAATTGAAAATGTAAGAACAACATATTTAAATTTACTCAATGAATAATCTTAATTTTAAAATAAAATGTTATAGATGATTGAATGGACATGAATTCAAAAGTTTAAATTTATCAATAGATAAAGTGACAATAAAATTAAATAGTTAATAATGGTGAAACTGTTGGGAAAGGCCAAAAGGACAGGAAGGAGTTCATTGGAGCCAGGAAATGGCAGTCAGGCTTTCGGCTCAACCTTGGAAAAAAATAAGCTATGAAGAGTGACAAAAAGGCTTCAAAAATATCATTTGAAGAAAACAAGAAAAACAGTATGTCTCAAAGTGTTTTGCAGCCAATGAATTATTTTTGAAGTATAGTCACTGTTGTAATGTAGGAAACACGGCAACCAATATATGAACACAGCAAACTCCCACAAACAGCAATGTGATAATGATCACAAAGTTTGTTTTTGTGATATTGATTGAGGGATAATTATTGGCCAGGGCTCCAGGGAGAACTCTCCTGCTGCTCTTCAGAATAGTGCCATGAGATCTTTAACATCCACCTCAGTAGGCAGGGTGGGCCTCAGTTTAACATTTCATCTGACAGACAGCACCTTCAACACCACAGTACTACCTCAGTACTGCACTGGAGTGTTAACCTTGGTTTTTGTGTTAACTCTTGGAATAGGACTTGAATCCAGAATGTTGTGACTCAGGTGAGGATGCTACCACCTAAACCACAAATGGTAGTTTCAGAGATGAGGTGAGATTGACTTAACATCAAGGCAGTATTTGACCCAGTGTGGATTCAAGAAGCCCTAGCAAAATTGAAGTCAATGGGAATCAGGATGAAAACTCATCGCTGGTTGGAGTCATGAAGGAAGTTGGTTGTGGTTGTTGGAGCCCAATCATTTCAGCTCCAGGACATTGCTGCAGAAGTTCCTCAGGGTAATATCCTAGTGCTCTAGCCCTAATCATCTTCAGTTGCTTCATCAGTGAGCTCCCTTCCAACATAAGGTCAAAACTGCGGATGTTTAACAATGATTGCAGTGTTCAGTTCATTTCATGATTCCTCCAGATACTGAAGCAGCTCCTGCCCACATGCAGCAAGACCTGGACAACATTCAGGAATGGGCTGATAATTGGCAAGTGACATTTGTGCCAACAAGTACCAGGCAATGACCATCTTCAAGATTGAGAGAATCACCTCCACTTGACTTTCAGTGGTATTCTCATGGCTGAATTCTCCACCATCAACATCCTGGGATGACCATTGACCAAAAACCTAATTGAATCAGCCACGTAAATACTGTGGCTACAAGAGCAGGTTAGAAACTGGGAATCCTGCCATGAGTAACTCACCTCCTGATTCCTCAAAGTCTGTCCACCACCTGCAAGGCACAAGATTTTCCTGGATGAGTGCAGCTCCAACAACACTCAAGAAGCTTGACACCATCCAGGACAAAGTGGAATGCTTGATTGACACCCAATCTGCCACCTTATACATTCATTCCCTCCACCACTGACGCACAGTAGCAGCAGTGTGCACCATCTACAAGATGCACTGCAGCAACTCGTCAAGGCTCCTTCGACAGCACCTTCCAAACCCATGATCTCTGTCAGCTAAAAGGACAAGAGCAGCAGATGCATGGGAACACCACCACCTGCAAGTTCCTATCCATGTCACACACAATCCCAACTTGGGATTGTATCACCGTTCCTTCACTGTCTCTGGGTCAAAATCCTGGACCTCTCTCCCTAACAGCATTGTGGGTGTATCTACAACACACGGACTGCAGCTGTTCAAGAAAATGATTCACCATCACCTTCCTAAAGACAATTAGGCATGGGCTGGAAATGCTGGCATTGCCAATGATTTTCATATCACACGAACGAATAAAAAGCAAATTACTGACTAGAGTCAGGTGGACAGTCTATGGAAGCTCAAGGTTGGGACATATTTGAGGTTGAAGGGGGCTGGTTAGCTCAGTTATTAACTAGGCTAGATTGTGGTCCAGTCCCTGTAGTGGTAGTTAATGGAGGGCTCCCTCATCGCTTTGCCCCATGCTTGTTGTGGAGTGGTGCCTCTGATGTATATAATTCATTATTCCTCTTTAATGGAGAGAGATGCCCATGGTCCTTCAAGGACGACTGCCAATTACCCATTGGAATTAAATGATAAGCAGCTCCATCTAGTGTTAGGAGTTTGCAGCCTCAAGAAGGTGGTGATGAGCTGCCTTCTTGAACTGCTGCCAATCCCTGTGGTGTACGTATACCCACAGTGCTGTTAGGGAGGGAGTTCCAGGATTTTGACTCAGTGACAGTGAAGGAATGGCGATATATTTCCAAGTCAGGATGATGAGTGGCTTGGAGGGGAACTTCCAGGTGGTGGTGTTCCCATGTATGGCTTCAGGTAGAGTTGGGAGTGAGAGGAATGGGAAATCCTACACTGGAGTCAGGGAGAGGTATGGCAGAATGGTGATGTTCAAATAAGCCTCTGGCATGTGTGGCAAATTTTAGACATTGTAGATGTATGTGTCAATTTTTGTGCTGTTTAAATGTTTAATTCACATTAATAATTATTGGGAAAGACTGACAAAGATAAAAAGACTGAGAAGTCTGAGGGGTGACCTGATGGTGGTTTTTAAGATGATGAAGGGATTTGATGAGGTAGATGCCAAGAAACAAGTCTGACTTGTGCTGGAATCTAAAATTAGAGTTCATAAATCCTAATAAATCCAATAGTGAATTCAGGAAAAACTTTTCCCAGGGAGTGGTTAGAATGTGGAATTTGCTACTACAAGGAGTAATTTTGGCAAATAGAAGATATATTTAAGGAGAAGCTAGATAAGCGCATGAGGGAAAAAGGAATAGACGAATATGTTGATAAGGCTGGATGAAGTGGCAGGGCTGCATAAAGGATAAATGTTGGCACAGGCCGGTTGAGCTGTGTTGTAGATTCTATGGGGTGAATTTTAGTCAGTTAGCAGATTGCTAACTTTAAAGCAGGCTTCCCACAGTGATAATAGATTGGGGTGGCCTTAACAAGGTGAGAGTGGGACTTCTGCTGCTGACGGGCAGGAATTCCCAGCCTTCAAGTGCTGCCGGCCAATCTGATTGGCTGGAAGCTGAGTAACCCCAGCAGTACCAGGATGTAGTAGTGGTCATTGCTGGGACTACAGGCAGTTCCTGAGAGGAAGATCATGGATACTTTAAGATAAGTCGGGCATTTTTGGTTGGGGATCAGGGACCCAAGCGAGGGGAGCTGGTGCGGGGGGGGTGGTGGTGAGGGGGGGGAGGTGGGGGGGTGGGGGTGGGGGGTTGTTAGGGGTTAGATTTGAGAGGTTGGTGGTGGAGGCACAAGAGGTTGTTACCAACATGGGGAGTGCCCCGGATGGGGACAGGGGTGCCCCCAAAGGAGGTACTCCCCATATTCCTTCTCTGAGTTGGGAAAGTAATGGACTGGCCACTTTTCTTTCGCCTTCCCCTACCCACAATATAGTGGCAGTGGAGGTGGAAAGAGACCCTTAAGTGGCCTTTAATAAGCTCCTTAGGCAGCATCTTCCTAACCCATGACCATGAACCACCTAGAAGAACAAGGGCAGCACATACATGAGAACACCACCACCTGGAAGTTCCCCTCCAAGCCACTCACCATCCTGACTTGGAAATATATCGCCGTTCCTTCACTGTCACTGGGTCAAAATCCTGGAACTCCCTCCCTAACAGTAACGTGAGTATACCTACACCACAGGGACTGCAGCGGTTCAAGAAGGCAGCTCACCACCATTTTCTCGAGGGCTATTAGGGATGGGCAGTAAAGGCTCGCTCAGCCAGCGAAGTCCACATCTCATGGGAGGTGATGGCATAGTGGTATTAGGGGAAGGGGTCGTTAGCTCAGTTGGCTAGATGGCTACAGTGTGATGCAGTATGAAGCCACCAGTGTGAGTTCAGTCCCTATAGTGGCTAGATAGTTCATGGAGACTTGTCTCCTCGCCTTGTTCCATGCTTGTGGAGTGGTACCCTTCAAGCTATATATAACCAATTGTCTGCCTAATGGCGAGAAATGCCTATGGTCCTTTGTGGACGAATTGTGGCTAATTACTTAGTGAGAAGAAACTAGGTTTAAACTAGAGTGGGAGGGGGAATGGGAACCTGAGCAGGGAGACAGAGGAGAGGGAAACAAGGATAGAAACGAAAGACAGAAAAATAAGAAGCAAAAGTGGAAGGCGGAAGAAGCAAGGGCAAGAAACAAATGGGGTCATAGTGCAAAATAAAGCTAAGATGACTAACAAGCTTAAAAAGACAAGTCTAAAAGCATTGTATCTTAATGCACGGAGCATTCGCAATAAGGTAGATGAATTGACAGCGCAAATAGATATAAACGGTTATGATATAGTTGCAATTACAGAGACATGGCTGCAGGGTGACCAAGGATGGGAGCTGAACATCCAGGGATATTTAGTATTTAGGAAAGACAAACAAATAGGGAAAGGATAAAAGCAAAATACTGCGGATACTGGAAATCTGAAACAAATACAAAAATAACTGGAAAAACTCAGCAGGTCTGACAGCATCTGCAGAGAGGAACACAGTTAATGTTTCAAGTCTGTATGACTCTTCACCAGAACAGGGAAATAGGGAAAGGAGGTGGGGTAGCATTGTTATTAAATGAGGAAATCAATGCAACAGTGAGGAAGGATATTGGCTGGGAAAATCATGATGTGGAATCTGTTTGGGTGGAGATAAGAAACACCAAGGGGCAGAAAACGTTGGTGGGGGTTGTCTATATGCCCCCAAACAATAAAGGAGATGTAAGGGAAGGCATTAAGCAGGAAATTAGAGACGCTTGCAATAAGGGCACAACTGTAATCATGGGTGACTTTAACCTACATATAGAGTGGACAAACCAAATTAGCAATAATACTGTGGAGGAAGATTTCCTGGATTGTATACGTGATGGTTTTTTAGACGAATGTGTTGAGGAACTAACTAGAGAGCAGGCTACCCTAATGAACAATCTTGTTGTGTGGTGTCCCTTGGGGAAGAGCATCCATAAAATAATAGAATTGTTCATTAGGATGGAGAGTGAAGAAGTTGAATCCAAAACTAGGGCCTTGAATCTAAATTAGGGGAACTATGAGGGTATGAGGTGCGAGTTGGCAATGATGGATTGGGGAATCTTACTAAAAAGGTTGACAGTGGATAGGCAATGGCTAATATTTAAGAAACATATGCAACAATTACAGCGATTATTCATTCCTGTCTGGCACAAAAACAAAACAGGAAAGGTGGCTCAACCATGGCTTACAAAAGAAATTAGAGATAGTGTTAGTTTTAAAGAGGATACATATAACATTGCCAGAAAAAGCAGAGGATTGGGAGCAGTTTAGAATTCAGCAAAAGTGGACAAAAAGATTGATCAAGAAGAGGAAAATGGAGTATGAAAGTAAACTTGCAGGGAACATAAAAACTAACTGTAAAAGCTTCTATAAATATGTGAAGAGAACAAGATGAACAAAGGCAAATATAGGTCCCTTACAGTCAGAAACAGAGGAAATTATAATGGGGAACAAAGAAATGGCAGGAGAATTGAACACACAGAGGACACAAAAGAACACACAAATAATTACCCAAAAATGTTAGGGAACCAAGGGTCCAGTGAGAGGGAGGAATTGAAGAAAGTCAGTATTAATAAAAAAAATGGTGCTCGAGAAATTAATGGGGTTAAAGGCTGAAAAATCCCCAGGGCCTGATAATCTACGTCCCAGAGTACTAAAGGAAGAGGCCCTGGGAATATTGGTGGTCATCTTCCAAAATTCTATAGACGCTGGAGCACTTCCTGCAGATTGGAGGGTGGCAAATGTAACCCCACTATTTAAAAAAGGAGAGAGAGAAAAAACAGAGAATTACAGACCAGTTAGTCTAACATTATAGTGGGGAAAATGCTAAAGTCTATTATAAAAGACATGGTAACAGAACACTTGGAAAGCATTAATGGGATTAGACAAAGTAAGCATGGGTTTATGAAAGGGAAATCATGTTTTACTAATCTACTGGAGTTTTTTGAGGATGTAACTAGTAGAATAGAAAAGGGAGAACCAGTGGATGTGGTGTATTTGGATTTCAAGAAGGTTTTTGATAAGGTCGCACATAAGAGGCTTTTGGGCAAAATTAAAGCACATGGGATTGGGGGTAATATACTGGCAAGGATTGAGAAATTGTTGACAGACAGTAAAAAGAGAGTGGGAATAAATGGGTCTTTTTCTGGGTGGCAGGCGGTGACTAGTGGTGTACCGCAGGGATCAATGCTTGGGCGCCAGCTATTCACGATATATAGAAATGACTTGGATGAGGGAACCAAAAGCAATATTTCCAATTTTGCTGATGATGCAAAACTGGGCGGAATTGTGAGAAGGATGCAAGGAGGCTCCAGGGCGATTTAGACAAGTTGTGTGTGGGCAAACATATGGCAGATGCAGTATAACATGGATAAATGTGAAGTTATACGTTTCAGTGTGAAAAACAGAAAGGAAGAGTATTATTTAAATGGTGATATATTGGGAAATGTGGATGCACCAAGGGATCTAGGTGTCCTTGTACACCAGTCAATGAAAGTAAATAGGCAGGTGCAGCAAGTAATTAGGAAGGCAAAGGATTTGAGTTCAGAAGTAACGATGTCTTATTGCAGTTATGCAGGGTCTTGGTGAGACCACACCTGGAGTATTGCGAGCAGTTTTGGTTCCATAAGACCATAAGACATAGGAGCAGAAATTAGGCCATTCGGCCCATTGAGTCTGCTCTGCCATTCAATCATGGCTGATAAGTTTCTCAACCCCATTTTCCCGCCTTCTCCCCATAACCTTTGATCCCCTTACCAATCAAGAAACTATCTATCTCAGTCTTAATTACCTAAGAAAGGATTTACTTGCCGTAGAGGGAGTGCAGTGAAGGTTCACTAGGATGATACCGGGGATGACAGGACTGTCATATGAGGAGAGATTGGTTCGACTGGGCCCGCATTCACTAGATTTTAGAAGAATGAGAGGGGATTTGATTGAAATGTATAAAATTCTAACAGGGCTAGACACATTAGATGCAGGGAGGATGTTTCCCTTGGTTGGGGAGTCTAGAACCAGGGGCTACAAACTCAAGATACGGGGTAGGCCATTTATTACTGAGATGGGGAAAAATTTCTTCATTCAGAGGGTGGTCAACTTGTGGAATTCTCTACCACAGAAGGCTGTAGAGGCTGGGAGGCTGGGTCACTGAGTATATTCAAGAAAGAAATTGATAAATCTTTGAATATTAGAGGTATCAAGGGGTATGGAGAGAAAGCGGGAATATGGCATTGAGATAGAGGATCAACCATGATCATATTGAATGGCGGAGCAGGCTCGAAGGGCCGAATGGCCTACTCCTCCTAGTTTCTATGTGTCTGTGTGTCTATATATTGTCGCTGGGTTAGTAATCCAGAGATCCAGGGTACTGCTCTGGATACCTGGGTTCGAATTTGAATTAAATAAAAATCCTGAATTAAAAATGTCTAATGATGACCATGAAACCATTGTTAATTGTTGTAAAAACCCATCTGGTTCACTAATGTCCTTTAGGAAGGAAACCTGCAGTTCTTACCTGGCCTGGCCTACATGTGACTCCAGACCCACAGCAATGTGGTTGACTCTTTAATGCCTCTGAAATGGCCTAGCAGGCCACTCAGTTGTATCAAACCGCTACAAAGTTACAAAAAAGAAAGGAAACTGGATGGACAACCCTGCATTGACCTAGGCACTAGAAACAACAGTGGCAAACTCAGCCCTGTCCACCCTGCAAAGCCTTCCTTAATAACATCTGGGGGCTAATGCCAAAATTGGGAGAGCTCTCTCACAGACTAGTCAAGCAACAGCCTGACATAGTCATCTTCACGGAATCATACCTTATAGTTAATGTCCCAGGCACCACCATCACCATGTCCTGTCCCACCGGCAGGATAGACCCAGCAGAGGTGGCAGCACAGTGGTATACAGTCGGGAGGGAGTTGTCCTGGGAATCCTCAACATGACTCCGAACCCCATGAAGTCTCATGGCATAAGGCAAACATGGTCAAGGAAACCTGCTGATTACCACATACTGCCCTCAGCTGATGAATCAATGCTCCTCCATGTTAAACATCACTTGGAGGAAGCACTGAAGGTGGCAAAGGCACAGAATGTACTCTGGGTGGGGGTTCTTCAATGTCCATCACCAAGAGTGGCTCGGTAGCACCACTACTGACTGAGCTAGCCGAGTCCTAAAGGACATAGCTACTAGACTGGGTCTGCGGCAGGTGGTGAGGGAACCACAAGAGGGATAAACATACTTGACTTCATCTTCCCCAACCTGCCTGCCGCAAATGCATCTGTCCATGACAGTATCGGTAGGAGTGACCGCCACACAGTCCTTGTGGAGACGAAGTCCCGCCTTCACATTGAGGATACCCTCTATCGTGCTAATGGGATAGATTTCAAACAAATCTAGCAACTCAAGACTGGGCATCCATGAGGCACTGTGGACCATCAGCAGCAGCAGAATTGTACTTGAACATAATCTGGAACCTCATGGCCCAGCATATGCCCCACTCTACCATTGCAACCAAGCCAGGGGATCAACCCTGGTTCAATGAAGAGTGCAGGAGCAGCACCAAGCATACCTAAAAATGAGGTGTCAACCTAGTGAAACTATAATACGGAACTACATATGTACCAAACAGAATAAGCAGCTAGTGATACACAGAGCTAAGTGATCTCACCACCAACGGATGCAGTCCTGCCACATCCAGTGAATGGTGATGGATAATTAAACAACTCACTGGAGGAGGAGCCTCCACAAATATCCCCATTCTCAATAATGGGAGAGGCCAGCACATAGGTGCAAAAGATAAGCTGAAGCATTTGCTACAATTTTCAGCCAGAAATGCCGAGTGGATGGTCTCCTCCAGAGGTCCCCAGCATCACAGATGCCGGTTTTCAGACAATTCGATTCACTTCACATGATGTCAAGAAACGGCTGAAGGCACTGGATACTGCAAAGGCTATGCACCCTGACAATATTCCGGCAATAGTATTGAAGACTTGTGCTCCAGAACTTTCCGCGCCCCTAGGCAAGCTGTTCCAGCACAGCTATAACACTGCCATCTACCGGGCTATGTGGAAAATTGCCCAGCTATGTCCTATACACAAAAAGCAGGACAAATCCAAACCGGCCAATTACAGCCCCATCAGTCTACTCTCGATCGTCAGTAAAGTAATGGAAGGGATCACCAACAGTGCTATCAAGCGGCACTTGCTTAGCAATAACCTGCTCACTGATTTCCAGTTTGGGTTCTGTTAAGGCCACTCAGCTCCTGACCTCATTGCAGCCTTGGTTCAAATATGGACAAAAGAGCTGAACTCCAGAGGTGATGTGAGAGTGACTGCCCTTGACATCAAGGCTGCATTTGACAGAGTGTGGCATCAATGACCTAGCAAAACTGGAGTCAATGGGAATCAGGGGGAAATCTCGCCACTGGTTGGAGTCATACCTAGCACAAAGGAAGATAGCTGTGGATGTTGGAGGTTTGTCATCTTCGCTCCGGGACATCACTGCAGGAGCTCCTCAGGGTAGTGTCCTCAGCCCAACCATCTTCAGCTGCTTCATCAACAACCTTCCTTCCATCATAAAGTCAGAAGTGGGGATGTTTGCTAATGTTTGCACAATGTTCCACACCATTTAAGACTCCTCAGATACTGAAGTAATCCATATCCAGATGCAGTAAGACCTGGACAGTATCCAGGCTTGGGCTAACAAGTGGCAAGTGACAGTTGTGCCACACAAGTGCCAGGCAATGACCATCTTCTGAGAGAAGCTAACCATCACCCCTTGATTATCAATGGCATTAACATCACTAATCCCCCACTATAAACATCCTGGGGTTACCATTGACCAGAAACTGAACTGGACTAGCCATATGAATACTGTGGCTACAAGAGCAGGTCAGAGACTATGAATCCTGCTATGAGTAATTCTCTTCCTAACTCCCCAAATCCTGTCCACCATCTACAAGGCGCAAGTCATGAGTGTGATGGAATACCCCACCATTTGCTTGGACGAGTGCAGCTCTCACAGCACTCAGGAAGCTTGACACTGTCCAGGACAAAGCAGCCCACTTGATTGGCACCACATCCACAAACATTCACTCCCACCACCGCTGATGCACAGTAGCAGCAGTGCGCACCATCTACAAGATGCACTGCAGGAATTCACCAAGGCTTCTTAGATAGCACATTCCAAACCCACGAGCACCACCATCTAGAAGACAAGGGAAGCAGATCGATGGGAGAATCATCACCTGGAAGTTCCCCTCCTAGTCACTCACCATCCTGACTTGGAACTATATCGCAGTTCCTTCACTGTTGCTGGGTCAAAATCCTGGAACTGTGGTGTACCTACACTATAAGGGCTGCAGCGGTTCAAGAAGGCAGCTCACCATCACCTTCTCAAGGGCAATTAGGGATGGGCAATAAATGCTGGCCCAGCCAGCGAAGCCCACGTCCCGTGAATGAATAAAAAAAATGAATAAAACAAACATAAGGACCTCAATAGGCCTAAGAGCAGGCAGGCTGGCTGACACCTTTACCCACCCACAGTAATGTGGGGGTAGGTTGGGGATAGGCAGGAAGGCAATGGGCTAACCACCTGTTTTATTTTACATGCTGCCCTTGCCTTCATATATGCTGGTGGGGGAGGCTGTAAAATTCCCCCTTACGTAACTTGATGTAGAGTTATTTAATAATGAATAAGGTGCTCACTGAACTGTTCAGATAAGCACATTTCTATAATTAAAGGTTATTAAATCCACCTTAAGTTTAAAAATATTTTAATATATTAATCTTTGGTGTAAACCACAGGTCCTGAAATAGCATTTTTTAACTTGGTGAGCCCTTGGTTTCTCCTCACAGAACCATCTAACTTTTTCTTGATAATGTTTGAAGAACTGCAACAAAGGAAATTAAAACTTCTTAATTTAACCTGAAAACTCAGGATGATGCACATTTGATTTTGCTCTGCTCTAAGCTGCATTGGCAATGTAGGTTGTGGAATGTTTAGTTAATGCTGTGATTTTTTTCATTGGTGTGGTAATGGAATGAATGAGTAACTTCACGAGATTCCTCCAAGACTGTTTTCAATCTCTGAATAAAGTTCAACCTCCACTTTACAAAGACTTGTTTCCTTGATGTAACAGGACAAACAACTCTCCCGACTTGCACCACCAGTCTGATGTAATTTCATGGTAGTTTAATGAGCCATTCCCTCTTGAATATGCTTGAGGTTACCCTCCGGCATTCACCAAATTGCTATGACTAAAGCAATATAGGGCTGCTTCCTCACTGGCTGTGGCTCAGTGGTAGCAACCTCACCTCTGAATCAGAAACTTGTTGTTTCAAATCAGGAGTGGAAGTGTAGTTATTGCTGTAATGTCGGGAACTATGACTCTTATCCAGTCCAGGAACTTGAACACAAAATTTAGCTGGCCCTCCATTGTAGTAATGAGGGAGTTCTGCACTGGCAGAGGTGTTTCAGACAAAATGTTATCAAGTTCCTATCTACTCCCTCAAGATGATGTCAAAGCTTTTACAGCACTGTTGTGAAGAGGAGCAGAGATGTACTCCCCTGTATCCTGGACAATATTTATCCCTTAATCCATTGTTTTATTGATGTGATTACCTGGTCCTTGTCTCATTGCTGGTTGTGGGACCTTGCTGTACATAATTTGGCTGCTGTGTTTTCTTCATTACAAGAGTGACCACACTTCAAAATGTGCTTTATTGGCTGTAAAATACTTTGAGACATGCTGAGGTTGTGAAGGCACTATATAAATGCAAGTTCTTTCTTTACTAGCATCAACTCAATTCTGTTATCCTTCTGACCTTCTCACCCAGGAACTCACCTCACCATTGTTCTTCCTGCTTAACTTACCCGCCATTGTCCCTTGGACCCCATAATCACTGCCCCTCTCCATGTTTCCTTCCAAAAATCCATTAATTCACAAGCAAGATCCTTGCCATCCCCATTACATTGTAGATATAATGATTGTGTTAAGATAATGGCCTTTAATGAAATTTGCCAGTGGCTCTGACTTGGACTGTGGCCATGGAATTCTTCAGTTTAAGATCCTCCCAGGCTGGAGTAGGCAATATCTGTAACAACTCCCAGTTCACTGTCTATTGCTGCATAAAAGAGGTAGGGGACTGACAAGAGAGGGGAATACATTGTGTTCTTTCTGACCAGAGTGAAGCACATGGAGCATGCAAGTGGCTTTGCCAGGCTAACAGGCATCCCCATGATGCAGGGTGCCATTGACTGCACACACTTAACTTTGTGGACACTACATCTAGATGAAGAGATTTGCGGCAATTGCTAAGGTTGAATGCAGATGACTGCACTCCCTGAATGTGCAGTTGCACATCATACAGATGAATTCCTGTTATCCTGGGGCTGTTCCCTCATAATGTGAGCCATGACATCAAACCAGCGGATGGCTGTTGGACAACAAGGGCTATTTACTGACCACCTGGCTCATGACTCAGGTGCATAACCCAACCACAGGTGGACAGCTTGAAACATCATAGAGCAAACCAATGTGTGCTGAAGCTGCCTGGATAGCTCAGGAAGAGACCTACAGTACTCGGAATATTTCTCCTGATTCATTGTGATCTCCTAAGTACTACATGGCTTTGCCATCATTAGGACAAAGCCCTTGTGCAGTTGGGGAAGAGGAACAGGAGGAAGGAAGGAGGCAAACGACACATTCCCTTTCTGGCTGGGCTGTCTGTGATCACCTCATTTGATTGCAGTTTCGCTGAACACAGCCTGAAATCCCCATTCTACAACAGTTACACATTTACTGATCACTACAGCTTCTGCTTGGCCACAACACTGAAATAAAAGCCACCACTAAACTACCTTCCCAAGCCAACTTTATCACACAAACTATCCATTATTCCAATGAACCACCCTTGAGGATTCACTTAGTGCCTGCTGTACTGGTGCCATTGCCTGGCCTAGTGCTCCCTCAGTGGCTGTACCATGACTGGTGGAAGGCTGTTGACTTTAATTGGCAGGGTGTGGGGGGCTGTTGCTGGTGAGGGTTTGGGAGGGGGTTGGGGGTTTAGATGGTTTTGCAGGACAACCTCATGCAGCCCTGTCCCTAGAAGGTCCAGCTTTGGACTTCACCAGCTTGGCCTGGCTGGCAGGCGAAGTAAAGGCACTGGTGGAGTGGCAGTGGTGACAACCTCAGTCTTACTGCAGTACTGAGACATTGTGTGGTTTCTCCTTATGCTGTAATGGAAATTGAGATATCAACCACCAGATGCTGTATGGTAGTTGGGTCCAAATATGTTCTCATGCAGTGTTCTCATGCAGTGGGCCAACACTTAGATGCTGAAAAGGATGGGCTTCAAGCTCTGTGCAGAATCTGTGCCAATTTGGTGCTGGACTGCTGCAGGTTTCCTGATAGTGGCGGTAGGCCTGTCAATGTACCAAGCATTTCACTGTGCATGCCCGTCAGAAATTTATTTGAATCCTCCGCAGTAAAACATGTCTTGACCTCCCCTCACGAGCTGGCACCGGAGCTATCCTTTTCCCTGCCCTGGATATGGGTCATTTGTGCCCGGTGACTCACCATGTGCAGAACCTGCCTTTACACTACCCTCTAAAATTTGCACTGTGACAGTAACTGAGCTGGTGAATGTGATTGTGAGATTCAGTGATGATATTTCTTCCTGCTCCTCATGCACTTCACGTTCTAGCACCACACCCTGGTCAGGTTGCAGTTCGTAAGTGACTGAAAGGAGAGAGACACAAGGGTAGAGTTGGGATGAGGTCAGCGGGTGGAAGCAGGGTGCACGATTACACTATCTGCAGCTTGTAAATCGGAAATGGTTGTGGGATGAGGGGGAAGTGGGATGCGAGATGGTGGGTTCTGTAGGGACGTAAAGACATCTTCATGGAATCACAGAACCTTAATGGCACAGAAGGAGGCCATTCGGCCCATTGTGTCTGCACCAGCTCTGCAAATAAGTATTATGACCTAGTGCCATTGCCCTGCCTTTTCCCCGTACCCTTGCACCTTATTTCTATTCAAATAATCACATAATGCCCTTTTGAATTCTGTGATTGAACCTGCCTCCACCGCACTTCCAGGCAGTCCAGACCCAAACCATTCGTGTGAAATTCTTAAGTCACATTTGTTCCTTGCAAATCATTTTACATCTGTGCCTTCTCTTTCTTGATCCTTTCACGAGTGGGAACAGCTTCTCCCTATCTTCCCAGTCCAGCCCTCTCATGATTTTGAAAACTTCTATCAAGTTTCCTCAGCTTTCTCCTCTCCAAGGAAAACTGTCCAAACATCTCCAATCTATCTTCATAGCTGAAGTTTCTCATCCCTGGGACCATTCTTGTAAACCTCTTCTGCACTCTTTCCAATGTATTCACATCCTTCCTATAATATGGTGCCCAGAACTGTACACAATATCCCAGCTGAGGTCTAACGAAGGTCTTAAATAAATTCAGCAAAACCTCCTTGCTCTTGTACTCTGTGCCCCTATTATTAAAGCTCAGGATACTATATGCTTTATTAACTCTCCACCTGTCCTGCCACCTTCAATGAGCTATGCACACATACACCTAAGTCTTTCTGCTTTTGCACCCCCTTCAAAATTCCACCCCTTATTTTATACTGTCTGTCCATGTTCTTCCTACCAAAATGCATCACCTCATTGTTCTCCTCCTTGAACTTCATCTACCACCTATCTGCCCACTCCACCAACTTGCCTGTGTCCTCTTGAAGTTCCACACTGTCCTCCTCGCAGTTCACAACACTCCAAGCTTTGTATCACCCGCAAACTTTGAAAATGTCCCCTGCACACCAAGATCTAGATCTAATATATATCAGAAAAAACAAGGGTCCCAATTCCAACTGCTGGGGAACTCCACTACAAATCTTCCTCCAGCCCGAAAAACATCTATTGACCATTGCTCTCTGCTATCTATTTTTCAGCCAATTTTGTATCCATGTTGCGACTGCCCCTTTTATTCCATGAGCAATAACTTTACTCACAAGCCTGTTGTGTGGCACTGTATCAAATGCCTTTTCAAAGTTCTTGTAAACCACATCAACAGCATTATCCTCATTGACCTTTTCTGTTCAAAAAAAAACTCCAAGCTAGTTAAACACAATTTCCCTTTTAGAAATCCATGCTGGCTCTTCTTTATCAACCCATATTTTTCCATGTGACTACTAATTCTATTCCGAATAATTGTTTCTAGAATCTTGCCCGTCACTGAAGTTAAACTGACTGGTCTGTAATTGCTGGGCTTATCCTTACAACTTTTTTGGAACAAGGGAGTAATGTTTGCAATTCTCCAGTACTCTGGCACCACTCCTGAGTATAGGGAAGACTGAAAGATTATGGCCAGTGGCCCTGCAATTTCTACTCTCGCTTCCTTCAATATCCTTGGACGCATCTCATCCGGTCCCGGTGCCTTAGTCAACTTTAAGTACCGACAGTCTATTCAACACATCCTCCTGATCAATTTTGAACCCTTAGAATTTCCTTGTCTGCCACCATGGCCTGGCTTTACCTCATCTACCTCCTTGGTAAAGACAGATGCAAAGTATTCATTTAATACTTCAGCCATGGCCCCTTCATCCAAGTGTAAATTCCCTTTTAGGTCCCTAATCAGCCCTCTTTTTATCACCTTTTTACTACTTATATGTCTCTAGAAGACTTTAGGATTCCCCTTTATGTTGGCTGCCAGTCTTTTCTCATAATCCCTCTTCACTTCTCTAATATGCTTTTTCACCTCCCCTCGAGCCTTTGGTATTCCTCTTGGTTCTCAATTGTATTTTATATCTGACACCTGTCATAAGCGCATTTTTTCTTCTTTATCTTAATTTCAATCTCCTTTTTCATCCAGGGCGCTCTGGACTTGTTGGCCCTACCTTTCCCTTTCGGTGGAATATACTTTGACTGTGCCTGAGCCAATTATTTTTTGAACGTAGCCCATTGTTCAGCTACAGTTTTCCCTGCCAATCTTTCATTCCAGTCTATCTGGCCTAGCTCCGTTCTTGCCCCACTGGAGTCGGCTGTTGTCCAGTTAATTATTTTGACTTTTTATTTTTATTTTCTATTTTTATATCCTCTGCGGTTTCAGCCCAGTTGCTGAGCAGCTGTGACCCCACTGGTTAGGTACTTCTGCCTCCAGTTATGTATCACCGCCTGCAAGAGAGTGGGAAGTATTTAAGTGAGTGTGGTGCTGTCTTTGGGTGATGCACCTGCCATAGTCCTTTGGTTGGAAATATATGCAAGCTGAAGGATGTGGATGTGAGGCTTGCAGAAGTGTACAGTGTTTCAGGGTGAGGTGAAACTATGAATGATGGATATGAGTTGTGTCCTGAGGATGTGTAGTGTGCGATGTGGAATATTAATCGTTAATTTCATCAACTGGTGGAATGTCTTAGATTGTTTCTAAGAAGGAAGGAATCAGCTAGAACTGCAAAAACACTGTTTTAAAATGGCTGCAGATGTCACCTGACCTACAAATTGGCCATGTTTCTCTCTGCAAAACAATTCTCTGCAAAACATAAGAACAATAGGCCACCAGATTTTCTGACTCCAGAAACTATCAGGAATACAAAAGGACTAACAAAACTTATTATTCAAGAAGGGTACTAAGGACCCCCTATCTATTTCAGTGGCAGCTTGATAGCTTTGACAATGCAGATTGACGCTCCTTCGTTAAATGGATTGCCCTCCATTGTATGCCCATAGCTAGCTGCCACATGATCAAAACCCCACTTATGAAAAGCTATGGGCGGAATCATCCCAGATTTGCAGTAAGTGCGGTAGTGGCAATGGCGGCTTTTCATGCCATATTGTCCCAAACCCGCTGCATTAATTATGTATTCCCGGGAAACACACCATTTCAATGGCGGGCAGGCTCTCATTCACCTGCCACACCAGTCCCTCGGTGCTTCATCACACTGGGCGCCATAGTTAAAGTCCAGCTGCGCACACAACCTGTCAGTGCTTCCAGCCCACGAATGCTGCACAGAAGACAGGATGGCCCTGAAAGGCAAGAAGACTGCAGTCCCCTGGTTTAGTGACGCATCTCTCGAGCACCTTTTGGGTACCAGGGACCTCACACCTCAAGGGACAACATCACTCTCACACACACCTCACATCTCCATCAGGCTCATACCCTCTCGAGCTCACATCCTCATCCTGTCCATGTCTACGCTCACCACACAAACATGCCACGCAGTGTCATATGTCCTGCTCTCACACTCTCCATCTGGTTTCAGGCAGGAGAAGCCTGCTCACACCAGCTGGAAGAGGTCCCAGACCGGGGGTGGAGTGGCCCACCTTCGGCCCTTCGCTCACTTTGAGGAACGTGTCATCGCATTGACTGGTGAGGACATGGACAGTGCCTGCGCTGACGGTGAGGTTAGTGGCGAACACCCTCGTGAGGACTCTGCACTACATCATCCCTCTCTCAATGCAAATATGAGTGCTCTCTCTCCTGCTTTTGACTCTGCTGCCAAGCACTAATCATCTCTACTTTGGTTCACAGGGAGCTCTGCCAAGTGACTGACACCCTCAGCCAGCCAGTCCCTCAGCTCCATCCAGGTCCTCACCTCCAGCCAAGAGGACACCTCCTCCATTGAAGAGCTGGAAACAAACAGCCTGGAGGACCTGTCACAGCGCTTATCCAACCCTCCACCAGTGCAGAGACACACACCTTGGTGGGACCTAAATCTAGAGCAGGCTCGGGGTCACAATCTGTAGGTCACCGCAGGAACACGTGTCCGCATCAGGAGGAGGCAAGTTTGTGCGAGCTCCCCGGCACTTGGAGGACTGCTGGGGATGAGGCATCAGTGAGGTCCGAGTCAGATGACAAGCCTATAGAGCTGGCCTTCCAACTCATCCTGGAAAGTCAGCAGTAGGTTTGGGAACATCATGCAGAGCTTTTGGAAGCGCTCAACGTAGTGGCATGTGAGCCGGAGGAGGGCGTCTACCTGCTCTGTGATGAAGTGGTGCCCACATGTACATGTATGGAGGTCCCCATGGGAGGATGGCGGACGCCATGGAGATCCTGGTCCAGCAAAATGCGGAGATGTGTGCAAAGCTGCACTCCATCATGGGAGCCTGGGTGAGATCCTGCAGTGACAACGCAAGAGGGAAATGGGGCACATCGACATCCCTCCAGGTGCTCTTTCAAAGAGTCAGGCTGGGGTCCCTGGGCACCCCGAAGGGAGGAGGAGCGGTAGCTGGACACCTCTGGGCCATCCACTCGGGAATCTCAGAGGCTGTCCTCTTCCTCTGAGTTCCCTCTGCCTGTGAGCCCCTCAAACTCATCCTCTATTGCCACAGAGGGAGCAGCTGGCTCACAAGTGATTCCAGAGGGAAAAGTGTGTGTGTGTGTGGCAAGCACTCTCTCACGCATGCGGATCTTTCATGTATCACACTCACCTCAATGCCCTGAGCATTTTCAATGCTGTCTGTTGGGGTTCTCTTTCAGTTGTCCATCTGAGCTGACCTGCATCTCCACCCACCCAATGATCACACTCCATGCAGCACCTGATCCCGCCCACCACAACTGTTGCTTCACTTTTGATTTGTTTTTTTGTCTGCTTCCCCGTCTTTTCTGCCTTTGGTCATTCTCAGCATTCCCTCATACAACACCCACCCTCAGTTCACTCCCCAGGAGGCAGCCGTGAACCCATCAGACCCCTCCCTTGCACATTCGCCTGGATTTAAACCCCCCCCCCCCACCGAGCCCCCTCCAGTTTCCTTGTCCCCACCCCACCTGCCCCCTTAATCCTCCCAACACCACCACAAACTGGACTTCCTTCCGCTCCTTCACCCAGTCCCTCCCCCTTCCTGCGTCCCTCAGACACCCTTACTGCTTCTGCCACACTTAGTCCTTCCCCCCGCTCCCGACTCCTTCCTCCACCTTTACTCCCTCCCCTCTCTGCACGCATTCCACCCCCTGGACTCCATCCCCTCTCCGCACTATTTCCCCACTCCGAACTCCTTCCCTTACACCTTCCACCCCCCCTTACACCTACCTCCCCAGTTGCCATCTTCTCCCCTGTTACCCGCTCCTCCCCCATACTCTATCCCCCCCTCCCAACCTCCCCCACCCCTGACACCTTCCTTTCCCCCGTCCCAAGCTCACCCACCCCAGACATCTTCATTCCCCCCCCGCTAACCTCAACCCTCCAACACCTCTTCCTCTCCCAGACAATCCTAGATCTTTGTTTCCTACCCTCTCAACCATCGTCCGTTATGAGCATCAAGAATGACTTTCCCCCTTCTGTGAGCTGCTTCGTAGCAGAGCCATGTCCATGAGAATCTATCCAACATGCCATGGATGTTCCTCCAGGATTCCATTGCTATTGGGTTCTAGCATCTTCCTCTCCTTGGATGTCCACGATGTGAGCAAGGCCCTGGCGGTACATCCCGAATTCTGCACGTCACAGTTGTCAAGACATGTCCTGCACTGGCTTGTTTTCCCGCTGACATGGGCGGACGATCCATTGGGATGGGGGAATGAGTCTGGCCTTATAATGATATGCTGATGTAATACAATGAGATTCCCAATGTCCTATAGCGGGGAACACGACTCACCATCGATGGGCTGTGTGGACAATCACAAACTGGTTTCACAACGTCGTGAAACTGCTTTTTGACCTTCTATGGTGATATTGTCCACCCACCCACCGAACACGCTTGATGGCAGTGGGCACGGACGAATCCGCCCTATGATTATAAACTTGTCAGTTTGTTACAGCAAATGGGAAGTCTGCAGTATGCACCTGGAACATTGAGAAGAAGCCTGCAGAACATAACGTCATCTCGCTCTTCCTGCTACTCTCAAGTTTGGACCCTATCTTGGTTACATTTTTGGAACACATCACAGAGATAGAGAATTTTAATCAAAAGAAACTGCAAGTGCCATAGCATCCACTTTGGAAAAACGGGGATTAAAGTTAAGGGACTGACTGCAGTAAAACAACAAGCTTACATCAGCCACAACACCGCTGCAATTTCAAGACCGCCAAAGGAACTTTAGAACATATATTTCATTTTTTTTCTTATGAACTTTAACTCTTATCAATTCCACCCTCTTCATACTGTAACTAATGCTGTTTTGTGTGTGTGTGTGTGTGTGTCTGTGTGTGTGTGTGTGTGTATGTCATGGGATTCTTTTTACCTTTTTAATAAGTCTTATACTTTTACCTGAGTTAGTTTTTAACAATAAAACTAACTCCTTACTTGTTAACTCAAGAGAAGTGGCAAGCTTATTAGTTCATATAACTTTACATACTAAATTGGAACAGCACAACTTCTTAAAAATTCAAGCTCTGTTAGAACCACCACATGGACTGCAGCAGTTCAAGAAGGTGGCTCACCACCACCTTCTCAAGGGCAATTAGGGATGGGCAATAAATGCTGGCCTAGTCAGCATCACCCACATCCTGTGAAAAGAGTAACAGTTGTGCTTGGTAGAAATTGTTGTTAGGTGATTGAAGGGTGGGTGGTGAATTGAGTAGTGTGTGAAGCTAGTGGTTGTTTCTAAGGATATGACATTTAAAAAGGCATTTAGTGACCTTGACTCTGAGGTCATTAAACTTCTTCCAATGCTACATACAGGACCTCAAGGCTTGACTGCATTGACAATGATGGTCATCTGTCCCCTCTGCCTTCACAAAAGTTTGTCTGGAGGGCCTGCTGGTCCCCATGAGTGAAGGACGTCTCTCCTGTCCACTTCCCGCACCAAGGTCTCCAGTGCTCTATCGGATAACTTTGTCTGGCTTGTTGTGCCATGATCAATCTCCTTCCTGCTCATAGACTGTTCCAGAGCAAGTTCCAACACCTGATGTAGGTGAATACACTTCACTTTTAAGTAGTGTTAGCCTCGCATGGATCTGGGGCCCCTGCTGAAGCATGCAGCAACACAACAGCAGGCTTAGCAATGAACTTCATGCCACTATTGTTTAAATTAGCAGGCATCGGGAGCAATGGGTTCCAGTTAATCACACATCACAATCCCCAGGCCTATTCTCCAACCTTATGCAATCTCCCTCCCTAGTTTTTAAAAAGTAATTTTCAAGATGTGTGTGTCTCTAGCAAAGCCGACATTTATTGTCTATCCCTTGTCTTGCGTAGGTGGTAGTGGGCCTTCTGGGACCACTAGTAGTGGTTTAATACAACTGATCAGCATGCTGGGTTACTCCTGAGAGCAGTTAAAAATCAACTATATTGGTGTGGGACTGGTGTCACATACCAGCTAGAGCAGGTAATGGTGGTAGATTTTGATTCCTAAGAACGTTAGTGAACCAGTTCGATTGTTATGGCAAGCCACAACTTCATGGTCACTTTTACTGCAAACCAATTTGTGTTTTCAGATTTTTTGAACTCAAGTGATGGCATTTGAACTCACATTGTCTCAAATACAGAGGTGGCGTGGTATTGTCAATGGACTAGTAAGCCAGAGGCCTAGGCTAATGCCCTTGGGACATGGGTTCACATCCCACCATGGCAGCTGGGGAAATTTGAATTCAATTAATAAAAACCTTGAGTTAAAAACTAACCTAATGGTGACCATGAAACCAGTGTCTATTGTCATAAAAATCTATCTGGTTCGCTAATGTCCTTTGGGGAAAAAAATCTGGCCTAGACCCACAGTAATGTGGTTGACTCTTAATGGCCTAGCAAGTCACTCAGTTGTACCAAACCGCTACAAAATCATAAAGGAATGAAACCGGACAGACACCTGGCATCGACTAAGACACCAGAAACGACAACTGCACACACAGTCCTGTCAACTGTGCAAAGTCCACCTTGCCAACATCTGGGGAAATTGTGCCAAAATTGTAACAATCAGTACTCCTCCGTGTCAAATAACACTTGGAGGAAGCAAGCAGGATGGCAAGGGCACAGAATGTTCTCTGGGTGGGGGACTTCAATGTCCATCACAAAGAGTGGCTCAGTAGCACCACTACTGACCAATTTGGCTGAATCCAAATGGATGTAGCTGCTAGACAGGTCTTCAGCAGGTGGTGAAGGAACCAGCAAGTGGGATAAAACCTACTTGACCTTGTTCTCGCCAATCTACATCTCGCAGATGCACCTGTCCATGACAGTACCAGAGAAGTGTGAGGTAATGCATTTGGGGAGGGCGAACAAAGCTAGGGAATAAACAATAAATGGGAGGATATTGGGTGGGCAGAGGACGTGAAAGATCTTGGAGTATATGTCCACAGGTCCCTGAAGGTGACAGGACAGATGGATAAGGTGGTAAAGAAAGCATATGGAATTCTTTCCTTTGTTGGACGAGGTATAGAATACAAAAGCAGGGATGTAATGACATAACTGTGTAAAACGCTGGTTAGTCCACAGCTGGAATTTTTGTGTACATTTCTGGTTGCTGCGTTGCAGGAAGGACATAATTGCTCTGGAGAGAGTACAGAGTAGATATACAAGAATGTTGCCAGGGCTTGAAAATTGGAGCTATGAGGAGAGATTGGATAGGCTAGGGTTGTTTTCCTTAGAACTGCGGAGGCTGAGGGGTGACCCAATTGCGATGTAAAAGATAATAAAGGATCTAGACAGGGGTGCCCTGTCTGCTGTAATGGAGAGGCGAATTACTGGGGACATAGATTTAATGTGATTGGTAGAAGGATTAGAGGAGACATGAGGAGAAACCTCTTCACCCAGAGGGTGGTGGGTGTTTGGAATTCACTGCCTGGCTTGGTGGTGGTGGCAGAAACCCTCAACTCATTTAAAAGATACCTAGATCTGCACTTAAAGTTTTGTAACCTGCAAGGCTACGGACCAGGTGCTGGATGGTGGGATTAGAATGGGCGGCTTGTTTTTTATTTTTTATTTTTCAGCCGTGCAGACACAGTGGGCTGAATGGCCTCTCTGGGCCATAACTTTTCTATGATTCCATGTAGTGGCCACCATACAGTCCTTATGGAGACAAAGCCCCATCTTGGGCATCCATGAGGTACTGTGGACCATCAGCAGCAGCATAATTTTAAGCAACCACAATCTGTAACCTCATGGCCTGGCATACCCCCCACCTCACCATTACCATCAAGCCAGTGGATTAACCCCTGGTTCAATGAAGAGTGCAGGAGGACATGCCTAAAAAAAATGAGGTGACAGCCTGGTGAAGCTACAACACAGGACTATTTGCATGCCAAACAGCAGAAGCAGCAAGTGATAGACAGAGCTAAGCAATTCCACAACCAATGCATCAGATCTAAGCCCCACAGCCCTGTCACATCCAGTCGTGAATGGTGGTGGACAATCAAACAACTCACTGGAGGAGGAGGCTCCACACATACCCCATCCTCAGTGATGGAGGAGCCCAGCACATCAGTGCAAAAGACAAGGCTGAAGCATTTGCAACAACCTTTTGCCTGAAGTGCCGAGTGGATGATCCATCTTGGTCTCCTCCTGAGGCCCCTAGCATCACAGATGTCAATCTCCAGACAATTCGATTAATTCCACGTGATATCAAGAAACGGCTGAAGGCACTGGATACCGCAAAGGCTATGAGCCCTGACAACATTCCAGCAATAGTATTGAAGACTTATGAACGTACAAAATAGAAGCAGAAGTAGGCCATTCAGCCCCTCGAGCCTGCTCCGCCATTTGATAAGATCATGGCTGACCTGTTTGTGCTTCGAATTCCACATTCCCATCTATCCTTGATAACTTTTGATTCCCTTGCCTAACAATAATTTATCTACCTCCGCATTAAAAATATTCAATGACCCCACCTTCTGAGACAGAGAGTTTCAAAGTTGCACTACCCTCTGAGAGAAAAAAATTCCCTCATCACTGTCCTAAAAGGGCAGCCCCTAATTTTAAAACAGTATCCCCTTGTTCTGGACTCACCCACAAGAGGAAACCTCCTATCCACCTTGTCAATACCGTTGAGGATCTTATATACTTCAATCAAGTCACCCCTCACTCTTCTAAACTCTAGTTGAAACAAGCCCAGTCTCTCTAACCTTTCCTCATAAGACAATCGACTCATTCCAGGTATCAATCTAGTAAACCTCCTCTGAATCGCCTCCAATGCATTTATGTCCTTAAATAAGGAGACCAAAGCTACACACAATATTCAAGATGTGGTCTCACCAATGCCCTGTATAACTGAAATATAGAATCTTTACTTTTCTGTTCAATTCCTCTCGTAATAAAGGATAGCATTTCATTAGCCTTCTTAATTAGGTGCTGTACCTGCATAAGAACATCCTGCGACTCATGCATTAGAACACCTAGATCCCTCTGCACCTCGGAATCCTGCAATTGTTCTCTGTTTAAGTAATACTCTGCATTTTTATTCTTCCTGCCAAAGTAAACAACCTCACATTTTCCCACATTATACTCTCCATCTGTCAGATTTTTGCCCACTTGCTCAACCTATCTATATCCATCTGCAACCTCCTTGTGTCCTCTTCACAACATATTTTCCTGCCTATCTTTGTGTCATTTGCAAATTCAGCTACCATGCCTTCGCTTCCTTCATCTAAGCCCCTGCAGTACTCTACTTGTCACACCCTGCCAATCAGAAGAAGACCCATTTATGTACACTCTCTATTTTCTGCCGGCCAGACAATCTTCTATCCATGCTAATATGTTACCCTCTACACCATGAGCTTTCATGTTCCACAATAATCTTTGATGTGGCACCTTATCAGATGCGTTCTGGAAATCAAAGTACAATATGTCTACAGGCTCCGCTTTATCCACGGCGCATGTTACTCCTCCAAAAAACTTCAATAAATTGGTTAAACATGATTTCCTTTCACAAAACCATACTGACTCTTCCCAATTAGCTTGAGTTTTTCTAAATGCTCAGCTATAGCTTCCTTTATGATCGATTCTAATATCTTCCACACGACAGATGTCAAGCTAGCTGGTCTACAGTTTCCTGTTTTCTGCCTCCTTCCCTCCTTGAATGGTGGGGTTATATTTGCTAGTTTCCAGCCTGATGGAGCCTTTCCAGAATGTAGTGAAGTTTGGAAAATTAACACCAACGCACCTACTACCTTATTAGCCCTCTTTTAAGACCCTAGGATGAAATCCATCTGGGCTTGGAGACCTGTCGGCCCACAGCTCCAGCAGTTTGTTCAGTGCTGCTTCCCTAGTGATTGTAATTTCACCAAGTTTCCCTCTTCCTTCCACCTCTTGATTTGCGGCTTTTACTGAAATGTTTTTGTATCCTCTATATGAAGACAGAAACATAGTATTTGTTCATTACATCCACTATTTCCTTATTATCTACTCTTAATTCCCCACTGTCACTTCCTAGAGGACCAACACTCACTTTACTTATTCTTTTCCTTCTTAAATACCTGTAGAAACGCTTGCTATCCGTTTTTACATTTCTGTCTAGCTTCTTCTCATACTCTAATTTCTCTCTCCTAATTAACCTTTTAGTCATTTTCTGCCGTTCTTTACATTTTGACCAATCATCTGACCTGCCACTCATCTTTGCCCAGTTATATGCTTTTTCCTTAAGTTTGCTACTTTCCTTAACTTCTTTCGATGACCATGGATTCTCCCCTTAGAAGTTTTCTTTTTAGTAGGAATTTACTTATTCTGAACATTCTGAAATATCCCATTAAATGTCTGCCACTGTTTCTCTATTAATCTATCCTCTAGCCTAGTATCTCAATTCACTTCAGCTAGCTCAGCTTTCATGCCCACATGGTTGCCCTTATTTAAGTTTCAAATTCTGGTCTAAGACCCACTTTTCTCCCTTTCAAACTGGATATAAAACTCAATCATATTGTCTTCACTGCTACCTAGGGGTGCCTCCACTCTGAGGTCATTAATTAATCCTGTCACATTACACAACACCAAGTCTGATATAATCTGCTTTCAGGCTGGTTCCAGAACATGCTGCTGTAAAAAAAAATCTTGAAAGCATTCTATGAACTCCTCATCCAGGCTACGACTGCAAATTTGATTTTTCCAGTTTATATGTAGATTAAAATCACCCATGGTTATTGCCGACCCTTTATCATATGCACCAAACATTTCTCCTTGAATACTTTGTCCTACATCATGGCTGCCGTTAAGGGGCCTGTAAACCACTCCCACTAGTGACTTCTTTCCCCTAATATTCCTCATCTCCACCCAAACCGATTCTATATCCTGATCTCCTGAACCAAGGTTATCTCTAACTATTGCACCAATGCCATCCTTGATCAATAGTGCTACCCTTCCACCTTTAGCTAGCTTCTTATTCTTCTTGAATGTCATATATCCCTCAGTATTCAGGACCCAATATTTGTCATCCTGCAGCAACGTCTCTGTAATTGCAATCAGATCATATTTATTTACTTCAATGTGCGCTATTAATTCATTTACTTTGATATGAATGCTACATGTATTCAGGTATAGAGCCTTTAGCTTTGTCTTTTTGTTATCTTTGTGACATCAGGTCTTCACTGTTGGTGTATTCTTAGGTTTTATCTCTTTGTCCTTCCTTTTATTCTTTGATCCTCATTTCCCATATTACTATTATGGCCTCCTGCCATGAATTTATGTTTTGATTTGCTAGATCTACCCAAGCTTGATCCCATACCCCCTGTCCAGTTTAAAGCCCACTCTACTTCCCCAGTTATATGATTCGTAAGAACACACAACCCAGCTCAGTTCAGGTGCAGACCGTCCCAATGGTACAGCCCCCACTTTCCCTAATACTGGTGCCATGCCTCACGAACCGGAACCCACACCTCCCACAACAGTCTTTGAGCCACATATTCATCTCTCTGATCTTATTTTCCCTATGCCAATATGCACGTGGCTCACGTAATAATCCAGAGATGATTACCTTTGAGGCTCTGCTTCTTAATTTAGTACCTAGCTTCTCATAACTGACTATGCGGAACCTCTTTCCTTATCCTGCCTATGTCGTTGGTACCTACGTGGACCACAACAACTGGATTCTCCGCCTCCCACTGCAAGTTTCTCTCCAGCCTTGAGCAAATGTCCTGAACCCTGGCACCGGGCAGGCAGCACAGCCTTCTAGACTCTCACTCATTGCTGCAGAGAACGTGCGTCAATCCCCTTCACTATACCACTACATTTCTTTTTGTTTCCTCTGCTTGAACAGCTTCCTGTACCACAGTGCCATGGCCATCCTGCTCATCCATCTTGCAGACCTCACTTTCATCCTTACAGGTTGCAAACATCTCAGACCTGGTTGACAATTGCAAAGTTTGACGCTCCTCCACTACTGTCTGCTCAGCCCCTTTACCTGCCTCGCACATGGTCACATCCTCCTGTCCCACACCGCTGACCAAAATTGACGACTCTATTCGAAGAGGTGTGGCCATCATCTGGATCAAAGTGTCTAGGTATTTCTCTCCCCCCCCTCCCCCGCCCTTTTTTTTGTTGTGCAGGGTCTGCAGTTTGGCTTTCAGATCAATAATCCTGATCCAGAATTCCTCAAGCTACTTGCACTTTCTGCAGACGTGTTTGTCATGGATCGACTTGGTGTTCAAAAGCCCTCACATTCCAAAGCTGCAACATAACACCTGTCTTGCCATTGTTACTTCATGGGAGCTGGAGTAGGCCATTCAGCTCCTTGAACATGCTCCTCCATTTAGCTAGATAATGGCTGACCTACCTCAACGCTATCTTCCCACACTATCCCTGTATCATTGGTATCTAGAAATCTATCAATCTCTGCTCAATGAACATACTCAATGACAGAGCCTCCACAGCCCTCTGGGTTAGAGAATTCCAAAGATTGATTACCAAAAGACCATAAGACCATAAGACATAGGAGCAGAAATTAGGCCAATTGGCCCATTGAGTCTGCTCCGCCATTCAATCATGGCTAATAAGTTTCTCAACCCCTTTCTCCCGCCTTCTCCCCGTAACCTTTGATTCCCTTACCAGTCAACAACCTATCTATCTCGGTTTTAAATACACTCAATGACCTTCTGTAGCAATGAATTCCATAGATTCACCACTCTTTGGCTAAAGAAGTTTCTCTGTTCTAAAAGGTCTTCCCTTTACTCTGAGGCTGTGCCCTTGGGTCCTAGTCTCTCCTACAAATGGAAACATCTTCCCCACATCCACTCTATCCAGGCCTTTCAGTATTCTGTAAGTTTCAATCAGATCCCCCCCTCATCCTTCTAAACTCAATCGAGTATAGACCCAGAGTCCTCAAACATTCCTCATATGTTGTTAAGCCTTTCATTCCTGGGATCATTCTCGTGAACCTCCTCTGGACCCTCTCCAGAGCCAGCACATTCTTCCTGAGATACGGGGCCCAAAATTGCTCACAATATTCTAAATGTGGTCTGACCAGAGCCTTATAAAGCCTCAGCAGCACATCTCTGCTTTTATATTCTAATCCTCTCGAAATAAATGCCAACATTGCATTTGCCTTCCTAACTACCGACTCAACCTGCAAGTTAACCTTAAGAGAATCCTGGACTAGCACTCCCAAGTCCCTTTGCACTCCAGATTTCTGAATTCTCTCCCCATTTAGAAAATAGTACATGCCTCTATTCTTCCTACCAAAGTGCATGACCTCATACTTCACCACATTGTATTCCATCTGCCACTTCTTTGCCCATTCTCCTAACCTGTCCAAATCCTACTGCAGCCTCCCCGCCTCCTCAACACTACCTGTCCCTCCACCTATCTTTGTATCATCTGCAAACTTAGCCAGAATGCCCTCAGTTCCTTCATCTGGATCATTAATGTATAAAGTGAAAAGTTGTGGTCCCAACACTGACCCCTGCGGAACTCCACTAGTCACTGGCCGCCATACTGAGAAGGACCCCCTTATCCACACTCTCTGCCTCCTGCCAGACAGCCAATCTTCTATCCATGCTAGTGCCTTGCCTCTAACACCATGGGCTCTTATCTTACTGAGCAGCCTCCTGTGTGGCACCTTGTCAAAGGCCTTCTGGAAGTCCAAGTAGATAACATCCATTGGCTCTTATTTGCCTAACCTACTTGTTACCTCCTCAAAGAATTCTAACAGATTTATCAGGCATGACCTCCCCTTGATGAAACCATGCTGACTTTGCCTGATTTTACCATGTACTTCCAAGTATTCTGCAATCTCATCCTTAATAATGGACTCTAAAATCTTACCAACGACCGATGTCAGACTAATCAGCATATAATTTCCCGTCCTTTGCCTCACTTCCTTCTTAAACAGGGGGTTACATTAATGATTTTCCAGTCCTCTGGGACCCTCCCTGACTCCAGTGATTCCTGAAAGATGACCACTAACGCCTCCGCTATCTCTTCAGCTATCTCCTTCAGAACTCTGGGGTGTAATCCATCTGGTCCAGGTGGTTTATCCACCTTCAGACCTTTCAGTTTTCCTAGCACCTTCTCCTTGGTAATGGTCACCATACTCACCTCTGCCCCCCGACTCTCTTGAACTTTGGGTATGTCACTTGTGTCTTCCACTGTGAAGACTGACGCAAAGTACCTATTCAGTTTCTCCGCCATTTCTTTGTTCCCCACTACTACTTCTCCAGCATCATTTTCCAGTGGCCCAATATTCACTTTTGCCTCTCTCTTACCCTTTATATATCTAAAAAAACTCTTGCAAACTTCTTTTATATTACTGGCTAGTTTACCCTCATATTTAATCTTCTCCCTCCTTATTTCTTTTTTAGTTGTCCTCTGTTGGTCTTTGTAGGCTTCCCAATCCCCTGGTTTCCCACTGCTCTTCGCTGCATTGTATGCTTTCTCTTTAGCTTTAATGCTGTCCCTGACTTCCCTGTCAGGCATGGTTACCTTGTCCTCCCTTTAGTATGCTTCTTCTTCCTAGGGATGAATTTTTGCTGTGTCTCCCAAATTACTCCCAGAAACTCCTGCCATTGCTGTTCCACTGTCTTTCCTGCTAGGCTCATCTCCCAGTCAATTCTGGCCAGCTGCTCCCTCATGCCTCTGTAGTTGCCTTTATTCATGCCCTCTGACTGAAGAAATTCCTCCTCATCTCAGTCCTAAGTGGCCTACCTCTTGTGTCCCCTGGTTCTAGGCCCCCCACCCAGGGGAAGCATCTGTCCTGCATCTACCCTATTGAGCCCTGTAAGAATTTTGTACACTTCAATGAGAGAACTCTAGAACTATCTGAACCACTAACCAAACTTTTCCAAAACAGCTACAACACTGGCATCTACCCAGCAATGAGGAAAATTGCCCAGGTATGTCCTGTATACAAAAACAGAACAAATTCAACCCAGCCAATTACCCCCCATCGGTGTGCTCTCGATTATCAGCAAAATGCTGAAAGGGGTTATTCACAGTGCTATCAAACGGCGCTTACTCAGCAATAACCTACCCACTGACATTCAGTTTGGGGTACGTCAGGGACAATCAGCTCCTGACCTCATTACAGCCAAAACATGGACAAAAGAGCTGAACTGAAGAAGTGAGATGAGAGTAACTGCCCTTGACACCAAGGCAGCATTTGACCGGGTGTGTCATCAAGGAACCCTATCAAAACTGGAATCAATGGGGATCACAGGGAAAACTCTCCACTGCTTGGAGTCAGACCTAGCACAAAGGAAGATGGTTGTGGTTGTTGGAGGTCAATCATCTCAGTCCTGGGACATCGCTGCAGGAGTTCCTCAGGGTAGTGTCCTCAGCCCAACCATCTTCAGCTTCTTCATCAATGACCTTCCTTACATCATAAGGTCAGAAGTGGGGATGTTCGCTGATGATTGCACAATGTTCAGTACCATTTGTAATTCCTCAGATACTGAAGCAGTCCATGTCCACATGTAGCAAAATCTGGACAATACCCAGGTCTGGGTTGCTAAGTGGCAAGTAACATTTGTGCCACACAAGTGCCAAGCAATGTCCATCTCCAACAAGAGAGAATCCAACCATTCAATGGCATTACCCTCGCTGAATTCCCCCACTATCGACATCCTGAGGGTTGGGGCTACGAGAGCAGGTCAGACACTGGGAATTCTGCGAATAGTAAATCACCTCCTGACTCCCCATAACTTGTCCAGCATATACAAAGCACAATGCAGGAGTGTAATGGAATACTGTCCACTTGATGAGTGTTGCTCCAACAACACTCAATGAGCTTGACACCATCCAGGACAAAGCAGCCTACTTGGTTGGCACACCCATTGGGGGGGGAAAGCGGGAGCAGGCATCAGCAGGCAGGCTCCTGATCAGCGCCGCCTGTGCGCTCCCTGTGCGGGCGGAGGGAGATTCCCTCACCTGGGAGTGCGCTCTTTCACGCATGCACACAAATTGGCGCACAGATCCCCCTGAGGCTAAGTAGTGCCTCGGAGATCGGCTCTGTTTTGAAACTTTTAGTAAAGAAGTTTAAAAATTTTCCCAGTCACATGAGTTGGGACATGTCCATAACTTTTATTGCAACCTTTCATTAAAATTTTAAAACCCTCATGAAGCCTCATCCCGCCTTAAGGTTGGATGAGCAGGTCCATTAATGAGCTGAATTGGTTTCTTAATGGCCTTAATAGGCCGTTGACAGGTTGGCGGGCTCGCAGCTGATTCGGCTGTGCGCCTGCTGACCTGAAAATGTAAATGATGCGGGGTGACGTCGGCAGTTCCACTTGACATCATCCCTCGTCATTTTACACGTTGGTGTGTGGGTCCCACAGAAAAATTCTGCCCATGGACTGCAGCGGTTCAAGAAGGTAGCACGCTACCACTATTTCAAGGGCAATTAACGATGGGCATTAAATGCTGGCCCAGCCAGCAATACCCATTTCTCATGAACGAATTTTTAAAAAACTATTGTATCCAGATAAGTGATAGTCAAATGATCAATATTGGGAGTTGCTTTCACTCACTTATACATTTAAGGCTTTTCAATTGTACCCATCAGAGAGTCCTGTGAGTAGGCTTGGCTGTGTCCTGAGTTTAGCTTTGATTAATCATGAACGATATCTGTCTATCTTCCCTTGGTACTGCTGGGCCAAAGGGAGGTGAGAGATGGTTGGGAGCGGATACTTTGTTGACCTGACAAAGGCATGTAGATGACCCACACTTTTCACTCTTGTAAAATTGTTTCATTCAGGACAGTTGATTGAAGATGTGAAAGTACTGTAGAGATTTCTAAAGTCTTCTGTCTTTGAAGAGATGTCGAGTCAAATTAATTAATCTAGTTAAATCTTCAGGCATTTGAAATCTAATAACTTTTCTCCTTAATAAACCTGCTGTTGAGACAAGAAGACTTGTGCTCAAACTGTCATTGTGGTATTTTCCATTTCTTGGACATGTTTGAAACTTGCATCATTTCCAGTGTGTATCTTCATCACTTGAGAGGATTTAATTTTCACTCTGTGACTCCAATCCCAGATTTACCTTGTGTGTTTATGTTTTGGGTAATATAGTTTTGGATCATAAAGAGTTATAGTTTGCTTACTGATGTAAGACTTTCCATCGAGGAGGTGAGAACAGGGTCCTTGTGATACAATCACTGAGAGCACTTCGTGCAAGTTTGTGTTAAAGTTAGGCACCATTTTGAGATGATTCAACACATGCTTGATGCTGATACTAAAAAAACCCTCTTTCCTCCACATTTGACTTGTGAATTTCTCTTAAAACATGGCTCCAAAAAGATGTTAAATAGGTAGGTTAAACCAGGTCAAAAACACTTTGAGGCCTACAATTATAAGAGTTTATAATTGATTTCTTAAAAAAAATAGAAAACCTGTTTCAAATGAACCGGTATTATATCATACACAGCCCATTTTTTTCTCATGTTGGTCCCTAAAAGCAATTAAGTTGTGTCTAATAGCCAGACCATTCCATTTATGAGGCATTTTTTTGCTTTTGAATTCATTTTGGCATTGTTTCCAACAGTGACATCATAAGCTAAAATGTTTAAATGTTTTCAACTGTGGAACTGTCTAATGTGAAACAACATCAATAGACTTAGACCAGTGTTGCCTTAGCTGGGATGTGGGGAGATGGTGAGAATAATTATGTCAAATGGCCGAAAAGAGCACATGTATTTCTCTATTTGCTCTGTGGTTTACATTATCGCAATAGTTAATGGGTGGAATGTTGATTTGTGATGGTAGGAATTCCCCATAAACAAATGACAGTAGGAGTCCCTAAAGAGATCTTCCAGAATGAGAAGCGAGTGGCTTTGTCTCCAGCTGGTGTTCAGGCTCTGGTGAAACAAGGATTTAATGTGGTGGTAGAATCTGGTGCTGGCGAAGCAGCTAAATTCTCCGATGACCAATACAGAGGAGTTGGTGCCAAAATTATAGGGACCAAGGAGGCCCTGAGTTCAGACCTCGTTGTCAAGGTAAGATTCGTTCTTATGATTTTATTATAGTGTTCTGCAATTCACCGTACCATGTAGTGAGACATTCAAGTCACTAAGTTAGTTTTTTTTAAGCAATAATCATTATGTTTCTTGATCCTTTTTGGAGAATACAGTACATTCTCTGATTATTGGGGTTGTGCAAACATACTTAACATTGGAGAGTTGAGATTCTACTCTCTATTAATTTTAGTGAAAAAGTACATTATAGGTGGGGAGAACCAGCATATTTGCATGGTCTGCCACTGGAATTAGTGAAGAATTTTACCTCTGGACTGTTCAATTTGCTCATTTAATTTTATGTTTAGGGCTGGACAGAGTTAGCAGGAGGCTGTCTGACCTTGGGTTGAGGGGAGGGATAGGAGGGAATCAGGGGCAGGGGGAAGGGAAGGAGGGCATCACAAACATAAAACAATCACCATCATTCTTTTTAAAAGTATTCTTCTTTTATGTTCTATTCAGTGATGTGGGGTTGGGAAGTGAGCTACTCCTCTGTCATAATTATTTAGGAGATGTGTCAGCTTTTCTTCCCTGTGGAAAACCACCTAGGTTTCATTCAGTACCTATTAACAGGAGGAGAAAACTGATCTAAGTGCATCTTCCAACCCCACGACCACTATCCAGAAGAACAAGGGCAGCATATAGATGGGAACACCACTATCTAGAAGTTCCCCTCCAAGTCACTCCACATCCTGACTTGGAAATATATCGTTGTTCCTTCATTTTCACTGGGTCAAAATCCTGGAACTCCCTCCCTAACAGCACTATGGGTGTGCCTACACCACATGGACTGCAGTGGTTCAAGATAGGCAGCTTACCACCACCTTCTCAAGGGCAACTAGGGATGGGCAATAAATGCTGGCCTAATCAGCGAAGCCTACATCCCATGAGTGAATAAAAAAAATCAGAATTGTTAAATTATTCTCTAAGCTTAGGTAAAAATGTAACATATTAGGAGTCGGTTTGAGAAATATACCTTTGATGCAAATTAGTTCCCTCACTCTCAAGAAAATAGCTTACGGAAAAAATGTTGGTTCTTTCTCCTTTCTACTTTGAGAAACCACAACTTTTTAATGTAATTAGCAGTTTGCTGGAAATGTGATTCCCATCAGTGATGAATTGCTTCCCTGAAGTATGTGGTGGGCCTATCTGATGTTGGTAATTGTTTTGATAAGTTTCTGCGTCTGCTTCCTTTTCAGTCTGGGACGCTTATCCCAGAGCTCTGAAATGTTCGAAAGTGGTATCCTGTTTTAGTATGTTCTTCTAGCTGTTCCTAGAAGTATTTTCTTGCTAACATTGCACATTGGTTTACCAATATGATAAATGATTGGATCCAGGAAAATGCTTTGAGTTTACTGCACCTGGATCAGTTTTCTCTTCCTGTTTATCGGTATTAGTGGTTTTCCATATCTCTGAATTGATTACGACAGAGGAGTAGCTCACTTCCCAACCCCACATCACTGAATAGAACATAAAAGAAGAATACTTTTAAAAAGAATGGTGGTGCTTGTTTTATGTTTGTAATGCTGTCCCTGACCCCCTCCCACCCCTCCCCTCAACCCAAAGCCAGATAACCTTCTGCTAACTCTGTCTAGCCCTAAACATGAAATTGAGTAATTTGGTGAAGATATTCAGTGCCTTTGGGAGATAGAGGAGAAACTGAGCTGATAATGGGATATTTCTTAAAATAAAGATTTTAAGGACTGACTTCTTGGAAGTTGTTATATGTGTAACTTGTTCACAGAATAAAATGTGTTGCAATCCCATTGTATATTTATAAAATCTTTCTTTAAGGTTCGGGCTCCAACCTTCAACACTGCGCTGAGAATTCATGAGGCTGACCTTCTAAAAGAAGCGGCAACTCTGGTCAGCTTCATCTATCTAGCTCAGAACGAAGAGCTGCTTGATAAACTCTCGCTGTGTAGGACCACGGTGTTAGCAATGGAACAAGTTCCCCGAGTCACAATTGCCCAGGGATACGATGCTCTTAGTTCTTTGGCCAATATTGCAGGGTAAGAACCATTTGTGTTTTGTGATTGTTCGCATTGAAAATATTGCTTATGACTTGTGACAGTTCAGGGACTTTGGGATGAATATAAGCCATTCTACCTTATATTTCCCTTATCGCAAATATTTTTGTGATGCTCCCTTGACCCTTTTTGTTGAAAAGACCCCTTTTATCCTAATAGTTTTCCCGAACTAAGAAGATCAGATTGGATCCTGTGTAATTCTTGACCTGGTTTTTAATGCTTACAACTGCCACTAATTTGATATAGCCCTCTTTAATTTCTCACTCTTTTTGTCACCATGACCTCCAGAAGTTGTTCCTTTCCTCAGTGCCCTCTTTCCTCATGAAAAGCACGAAGTATAGTCAAGAAATAATTTGTGAAATACTATTGTTTAGCATTGTATGTGCAAAGATACATAATAGAGTATGGTATATACTGGCTGTGTTACTGGACTTATAGTCCAGAGGTCTGAACTCATAACCCAGAGATTTGGAGCTCAAACCTCATCATGACACTCCCACGGTTTGTATTTGGTCATAAGTAATTGTGAAAACAAAAAAAACTGCTACAGGTTAAAAAAATGAACACAAAGCTATCAGATAGAAGCCCAACTGGTTCATTGTTGTCCTTTAGGGAAAGAAACGTCTTTGCCCAGTCTGCCCTCTATCTGACTCGTCCCGCAACAACATGGTTGACTTCTGAAGTGACCCAACAAGGCACTCAGTTATATTAAACCACTACAAAAGATAACAAGAAAAAAACGAATAGGAACTCAGTACCAAAAGCATTGTAGGAGGTCCTTCAATCCAGTGTTCAAGAAGGTGTCCCATGACCACCTTAGAGCTAATAGGCATGGAGCATAAATGCCAATGACACCCACAGCCCAAGAATACATATTGCAAAAAAAAATTATTCAGTTTTCCTTTTCTAAAAAAATTAAGGAATTTGTTCTGGGAATGTCCTATCCCTGAGAGTAGGGTATGGATTTGTGTCTGTAATTCCGTCTACTAGACCTGCTTTGCTGACCTCTAGTGAATGTAATGATTCAGCTCTTAGGATGTCAGCTCAGCTCATTATTTTTTCAGCTTCCAAACACATTAAATCACATATGAAATATATTTCACCTCTCTCCCATTTTACTCAGTTCTGTTGAAGGGTTAAGAGGACTCGAACTTTGTTCTTCTCCACCGATGCTGCCAGACCTGCTGAGTTTTTCCAAGTATTTCTGTTTTTGTTTCTAATTTAGACCAAGCCTTGGGCCTCCCAGTTAGGGCATGCACTATCCATGTGCTTTTGGTAATGCGCACGAGAAACATGCTATGACCAGTTTCCACTGTCTTGTGTCTAATTGGAAGCTGATTTACTGTCTCTCCGTCTTTGGCAGGTATAAAGCTGTGGTGTTGGCTGCAAATCACTTTGGGCGTTTCTTCGCAGGCCAAATCACAGCTGCTGGCAAGGTTCCCCCCACAAAGGTAAGATTGGCAGTACTTGAGAGATAAAGTGCAGCTGTTCAGGTTGCATAACTGTACAACATTGCAGGTGTTCGGGGATGATACAGTTTACCTTCATCAAAGTACTTTTATTGTCAGGATACTCAGTGCCTAACTTTAATATAAAATTGATCAAGTGAGAAGAACAACAGATGAGTTGCTTTTATAAAAAAAAAGAAAGTCCAAATAGTTTGCTTGCATGCAAGTTTAAGATGCTCCTACTAGATACGCCTGGCGGTCTAGATGACCATGTGTACAGGAGGTGCCTGGACTAACTCAAGCTCCAGGTTTTGGAGCTTGAGTGGCAGCTGGGGCACTATTCACGAAGATGAGAGGTTCGTGGATAGCATGTTTCAGGATGTGATCGTCCTGCAGTTTAAGGAAGTGCAAGCAGAGAGGGAATGGGTGACCACCAGACAGGAAAAGGGGACCAGGCAGGTAGTGAGGGAAACCCTGAGCACATCTCGCACGCAAAACGTTTTTCGGCCTTGGGAAACGGTGAGAGTTTCGGTTGCTCTGTGGAGGCCAACCAGAGCCAAGGCCATGACATGGTGAGTGGTCCAGCTGCTCAGGGTGGGAGGAAGAAGTGTGAAAGGGCAATAGTGGTAGGGGATTCGTCAGTGAGGGGAGTAGACAGGCGCTTCTAACGCCATAGACGTGGCTCCAGGATGGTAAGTTGCCCCCCAGGTGCCAGAGTCAAGGATGTCATTGGAATGGCTGCAGGGCATTCTGACAGGGGAAGATGAACAGCCAGAGGTCGTGGCCCATATTGGGACCAATGACATAGGAAGAAAGAGAAATGACGTCCTGCAAACAGACTTTAGGGAGTTAGGTAGGAAATTGAAAAACAGGACTTCAAAGGTAGTTCTCTCCGGATTACTCCTGGATAGAGCAGGTGAGTGCATGGCTGGTCAGATGGTGCAGAAGGGAGGGCTTTAGATTCTTGGGGCATTGGGACCACTTCTGGGGGAGGTGGGACCTCTACAAGTTGGATGGGTTACATCTGTTCAGGAATGGGACCAACATCATCGCGGGGAGGTTTGCTAGTGCTTTTGGAGCAGGTTTATATTAAATTGGCAGGGGGATGGGATCCTGAAAAGTTGTTCAGAGGAGAGAGAAGCTGAAATGGAATTAAAATTTAAAACATTAGTGAGTCCGGAAGGCAGAGGAAACATAGGGAAGAGTTTTCCCGTCGGCGAGCGGGGGAGGGGCCTGCTCACCGATTCGTAAAATGACACGCGGTGATGTTGGGTGTGCGTGTCATTTAGATTGTCAGTTCGGCAGGCACCCAGCCGCATCGGCTGCGCTCCCACCAAACTGTCAAAGGCCTATTAAAGCCATTAACAAAGTAATTAAAACTGTTAAGAATGCTGCCGGTCCAGCCTTAAAGTTGAGAAAGGACCTGATAGAGGTGTATAAGATAATGAGGCACATAGATAGGGTGGATGGGAAGGTACCTTTTCCATTAGTAGAGGGGTCAATAACCAGGAGGCATAGTTTTAAGGTAAGAGGTAGAAGGCTAAGAGGGGAGTTGAGGAGAAATTTTTTTTCACCCAGAGGATGGTGGGAATCTGGAACTCACTGCCTGAAAGGGTGGTTGAGTCAGAAACTCTAGCAACATTTAAGAAGTGTTTAGATATTCACTTGTGTTGTCATAGCCTCCAGGGCTATGGGCCAAGCACTGGAAAATGGGATTAGTGTAGTCAAATCTTTGTTGCCCTGCGTGACCAAATGGCCTCCTTCTCTGCTGTAAGCATCTATGTGTCTATGAGTCTTAAAAATGAGCCTCATTTGAAGCTGTTTTGTATATTGTAAAGCAGTTAAAGAGTAACTCACTGCCTGCTTATCTATAGCTGTCCCACTGGCGAGTTTGAAGGCAGGGCCATGTTGCACCATGCCCAACGTGTCCATCCCTCCAATTTTGCCATCAGCAGGAGGTGGGGACATTGGGCAGCCCACCCACTTTTTTGTGCAATTTAATTACGGCATTCGGGAACTATAGTTTCTTGCATGTTAGGTTTGTTGCCTTTGCTGTGTGGGGGGTTGGGGGACGTTGAGTAATTCCTTGTGAGAGGTGAATAGGTTCTGAGATGGTGTGAAATTACAGCCAGGATTTTCTCAGCGTTCTGGAGAAGGGTTGGGGCTGGGTGACAGAACGTGTGAGAAAATGGTGGCAAAAGGTGTTGGAGAGGAACTCCCATCGTGTTTATGTCGCAAACAGACTGGCAGGAGGAAATTACTTGTGAACACAGCGGGCAGATAATTAGACCTGTGAAACAGGCAACTAATGGTGATTTTACCAGACTTTTTCCCTTTTCTGAGGGTATAATGGAGCTTCAGAGCCCCTCCAGCTGTAACAAGACAGTGGGCAGAATTCTCCCAGAATTGCACTAAGTGCGGTAGCGGGTGGGTAAAATGGAGTCCTACCTGCTGATGAAAATGGCAGGTTTTCACGAGCCTGCCTCATTATTTATGCATTCCTGGGAAACACGTCGTTTCCATGGCAGACAGGCTCTCATTCACCTGCTCGTCATTACCCTGCTGTTTGCATCATCTTTAAAAGGCAGCTGCCTGCAAAGCACTCGTCACCACTGCTGCCTGGGAGACATGGCCAGCAAAGGTAAAAAGACTGCAGCCCCCTGCTTCAACGACGGGTCCCTCGAGCGACTGCTGGATGCTGTGGAGGCCCATTGGGATGTACTGTATCCCCGCTCTGGCTGCAGGATGGGTAGCTATATCACCAACCCATCTTGGGAGGCAGTGGCAGCGGTGGTCAGCACGAATGCCCTGCAGAGGACAGCCACCCTGTGCCACAAAAGAATGAATGATCTCCTCCGTTCCACCAGGGTAAGTCACTCTTTTCATCACTCGCAACTCACACACTCACAAGCCCATCACACACCCAGAGGGCCCTCACTCACTGCCAGTGCGAGGGACATCACTATTCACACTTTCATACACACCGTCATCGTCCTCATCTATTCCATGGGACCACTCACCACCCATCCAGGCCAGGCATACTTATCATCTGGCCTGGCAGGCATTCTGATACACTCTCCCCATCTTTATCCATGTAGCACAAACTGGCTCACAACAGCAGGGAAAGCTTGCAGACAGGTGGAGGGATGCTGGAATTCAAAGTTCTGACAGAATTTGAAAACAGAGCCATCCGGCTGACTGGCGATGACCGGGATCAGTCCTGTGCTGACGGTGAGGTCAGCGCTGCTGTACCAAGTGAGGATCCAGCAGTGCAACATCCATCAGACAACCATGCCGTGAGTGATGCATCCTCTTTCACAGGCCACTGCCATGCACTAATTATCTCCCCTTGCTTTCCCAGGCATCTCTGCCAAACAGCCAACAGAGTCCATGACCCAGGGCCTCCAATCAAGCTCTGAAAAAGCCTCTGAAGAGGAATCTGAAGGCATCCTCCCTGAAATCCTGTCACAGCACTTACCCACACCCTCCACCGGCGCAGGAACACACAGCCCAGTGGACCTAGCTTTCGAGTAGCCTCGGGATCACAATCTGGTGAGCACATTGCGCTTCCTGATCCAAAGCAGACGGAGGCAGGGTCGTCCCAGCTCCCTGGCACTCAGAGGACTGCTGGAGGCCAGAATGTTGCTGAGTCCAAGTCAGATGATGAGCCTCTGGACTCAGTCATGTCACAGCTGCTGGAGCTGCAAAGGCAAGCCCGGGAACATCAGGAAGGGATGTCCACTGTACTCCTCAGATTGCAAGGCACGATGGAGGGGTCCATCTATCTTCAGGCTGTGGTGATAGCGCTGGCATTGCAACACACTGAGGTCAATACCGGAAAGATGGCGGCCACCATGGAGACCTTTGTCCAGGACATCACTCCTGCACTGCTGTGCAGGCTCAACCCCATCGCTGATGCCATAGTTGGCCTCCAACAGTGTGTACACGAGGGGATACTGGGCAGTTCGATCTCACTCCAGCTACCCCTTCTGCTTACGGAGTCAGTCAGGGGCCCCTGGCCACCCATAGGGAGGAGGATCAGCAGGTGCATGCTCCGGGGCCATCCACCCAGGTGACTCTGGGAGTGACCAGCTCATCCGAATCCTATCTTCCTGTGACCTCCACAGATCCAGCTGCAGAGGCTGAGGAGGCTGCCACTGCCACTGCCACACAGCAGGATCCCGAAAGCAGGCCGGGGCCCTCCAAGTCTCAGCTCTACAGAGGACGCCCGCCAAAATCATCACAGACATGATGTCATAGCAGGCTGCCTCCACCTCTGCTGTGGATATCTGGGGAGCACCAAGACATAGCAGCAGGGTTAGGAAAGTTAGGTAGAAGTAACTCTTTTGAGTCAATCAAGTAAACTAAATTAACAAAATCAGGGGCAAAGTAAAAGGCAGCCCCTTAAAAGGAAACTGCGAAAACAAAGACAAAATTTAAAGGAAACTTGCAAACCAAAATGTGATTAAGAAGGTAAAAATAGTTGCACAGCCTGGCCACGGGTGTTGATCACTTGTACATATTGTTCACTAATGTCAATAAACTCATAAGAATGTCACCCTGCCTGTGGCTGCTTGTTCTGATGAGCAGTCTTTGTGTCACTCAGATGTGAAACCTTTTTGCACAAGATAAGGGCATGTGTCTCATTCCAGGCCCTCTTCCCTGTGCTCTGTGCAGCCTTCAGACCAAAGTGATGGTCCAGCCTCACACTCCCTAGAAACATTGCTGATCCCTGTTCCTCCGCAGTGCTGGTCATCGCTGCCAGAATGTAGTTGGCAGGCACAACAGAGTTCTCTCATACTCTCTGTGTGTTCTCAGCACCTTTAAGGTGGGGCTGGCCCCCATCACACCAACATCTGCCACCAATGATGCTGTGTACCAGCTCCTGAGGTACTGAAGGCAGACACAGCATCAGATGTGTCTAAATTTTCATGGCTGCGTCTCTGAGATGACCTTGATCATGGAGTGCAAGCGAGTTCCCCTTGGCCAGACAGGAGTCAGACATTCACAGAGGCTATGTGAAGATTCATGGAGTGTCCTCACTGCATGCTGTCATCATCCTCCTGCACTCGAGCGACTATTAGGGCCTCCACTGCATCTCTATGACAGGAGCATTCTCACAGTGGGTATTGGCGCTGTGGTAAGCCAAACTGGAGTCAACATTCACAACTGCGATGTGAGGATCCATGGGGACACCTCACTGCATGTCGTCATCATCCTCCACAAATCTGGCAGCTATGAGGGCCTCCCGAGCATGCCTACCTCATCCAGCCAGTATGACAGCCTCATCCCCGTCATCGTCACCACCAAGGACCCCCTCACCCTCATTCTTGTCAGCGTCTTCCTGATCGGAGGAGACATGCAGCTCCTACACCTCCTCCTTAGTCAGCTCCTCACCCCATTGTAGCGCCAGGTTGTAAAGGGCGCAGCAGACGACGACGATATGTGACACCCTCTGCGGACTGTATTGCAGGACCCATCCAGGCACAGGAACCACTTCGTCAGCATCCCAATGGTCTGCTCCATCAAGTTGCGGTTGCTGCCTGAGCCTCATTATACCATCACTCTGCTGCAGTCTGAGGCCGCCGCATGGGTGACATCAACCACGGCCTCTGTGGGTAGCCCTTGTCCTCAGGGAGCCAACCCTGCAGCCTCTGTGGACCCTGGAAGACTGAAGGGATGTGCGAGCAACCCAGGATGTAGGCGTCGTGCACGCTCCCTGGAAACTGTGAACACACCTGCAGGATGCGTTTCTGGTGGTCACATACCAGCTGCATGTTCAGTGAGTGGAAGCCCTTATGGTTGATGAAGTCCACTCAGTGTAGTGACGGAGACCTGAGTGCCACATGAGTGTAGTCAGTTGCACCCTGCACCTGTGTGAATCTGGAGATCAGGGCGAATCCAATGGCCCTTGTATCCTGGCTGTCCCAGTCCCAGGCAAAATGCACAAAGTTGTGTGCCATGGAGAAGATGGCATCCATGACCTCATGGATGCATTTGTGGGAAGCGGATTGTGAAATCCCGCAGGGGTGACCTGTGGAGTCCTGAAAGGAGACACTGGCATAGAAATTGAGCGCCACGGTCACTTTCACAGTCACTGGCAGTGGATGCCCTCCATGTCCCCTTGGCGCCAAGCCCCGCAGTAAGCGGCAGATGTGAACCATCAGGTCCCTAGATATGCGCAGTCATCGGTTCTCAGTCATCTGCGGGAATGGCAGGCAGTGTCTATAGTCCCTGGGTGTCGCTAGGTGCCGACCAGCCCTGGCTCGCTGTCGCTTCTGGGCAACGTGTGCAGGAGCCCCTGCTGCCCCTTCTTCATGAGGTTGCTGCTTCTGCCTTTGCACAGCCAGGTGCCTCAGTCCCTCTCTCCTCTGTCTTCTTCACTCTCTGTAGGCCAAAAGGCACACAGCTAGGTCACCAGGATCCATGATCCTGATGTGGTCCTCCAGCAGCATGAAAGAAAGAGAGATGTGGTTATCATGGCTGAACTTAGCACCTTTCCTGGCTCAGTGTGACCGCCCCTTAATGCTTCCTGGAGAGAGCTGGTCACCTCTTTGATGGCCAGAGATGAGTGTGCTGCATGGCTGCCCTGTCAGCCTGCGACATGGGGGATACTGGTCCAAACCAGGACCTTGAGATTGTAAGGGGCTGTGAGTGCCTTCAGCAGAGATTGCTACATATCCAGCATTGGCGAGGAGATTGTACAACATGTCCAGTTCAACTGCTCTGCGGTCCCATAAAGTAGATGTGTTTTCGAAGTCTGTGCCGGGTGGGTGGGGGTGGGGATGGCGGTGGAGGTGGGGTAAGATATAGGGCGCCTGGTGGCCCTTTGGTGCCTCCGCATTGCTTGCATGGTGGGCAGGCTAGGAGCCTGACCCCCAATCATATCACTGTGGCTGCACCTGATCTGTCTCAGTTGCAGAGGCATGGTCAGTTTATACAGGAATCCCTAATGCGTGGCCACTTCCCTTGCTTATCCTGCCCCTCACCTCCATTGCCTGCGTGCGGGACGCAACGCCAGGGCAGCACTTGACCCCCTCCCCCCTCAGCAGTCGCCTCTGAGGATGGCCAGCATTTGCCCCAGACACCTTCCCCCCACCCCCGCCCCCTCGAGTAGTTGTCTCCAGAGCCAGGCATTTGTTGCCCCCTCTCCCCGGCCATTTGTGTGCCGATAACACCGCCCATCATAGAGGGTCAACAATCAAAAGCTCAATTTCCTGCAAATGTCAGAACAACAGTGTCATCGATGACTACATCTTTCCAGGGAGGTGGTAACTGAGCTGAGTGCAATCATGGAAAAGGATCTGAACCCAGTGGGAAGTGGTGGCCACCTGCTACCTGTGGCCTTGAAGGTTAACATGGTACTGAATTTCTAAGCTCAGGAGCATTCCAGGGAATGATGATGCCAGAGCCAAAGTTTTTTTAATTCATTCATGGGATGTGGGCATCACTGGCTAGACCAGCATTTATTGTCTATCCCTAATTGCCCTTGAGAAGGTGGTGGTGATCTGCGTTTTTGAACCACTGCAGTCCATGTGGTGTAAGTACATTCACAGTGCTGCTAGGAAGGGAGTTCCAGGATTTTGATCCAGCGACAGTGAAGGAACAATGATATATTTCCAAGTCAGGATGGCGAGTAACTTGAGGGGAATTTCCAGATGGTGGTTTTCCCATGTGCCTGCTGCCCTTCTCCTTCTAGATGGTAGTGGTCATGGGTTTGGAAGGTGCCATCTTAGGCTTGGTGAGTTCCTGTAGTGCATCTTGTAGATGATATATTTCCAAGTCAGGATGGTGAATAACTTGGAGGGGAACTGACTTGGAAATATATCATTGTTCCTTCACTGTGCATCGGTGGTAGAGGGTGTGACTATTTGTGGATCAGGTGTCAATCAAGTGGGTTGCTTAGTCCTGAATGATGTCAAGCTTCTTGAGTGTTGTGGGAGCTGCACTCATCAAGGCAAGTGGGGAGTATTCCATCACACTCCTGACTTGTGCCTTGTAGATGGTGGGCAGGCTTTGGGGAGTTAGGAGATGAGTTACTCCCCGCAGGATTCCTAGCCTCTAATCTGCTCTTGTAGCCACAGTATTTATATGGCTAGTTCAGTTCGGTTTCTGGTCAATGGTAACCCCCATGATGTTGATATTGAACATGAATTACCAGTGTTTTTTTTTTCACATTTTAAAATGGCCACTCCCCCACACCAGCAGTGCACATTTTATTCTCTGGTTATAAGTCGACCCCCGTTTTTGGAAGGATGTTTGGAGCTTCAAGCATTAACTTATATGCCGCAATCTATGGTAGATTTGTTTATGGAAAGAGAAGGAATTGAGGGATATGAGAAGAAGGCAGGTAGGTGGAATTAATCTATCAAAGAAGAACAGGCTTGTTAGGTCCAGTGATTGTGTCTTGTTTCAAAAAGTTCTATTTTCAAGTTAGGTTTTCAAGTGCATGTTTCAATAATTCCGAATCAGTTCCATAAGTTTAAGATAACAATCTTCAATATAAATGGCCAGATTTTTGCAGAGTGCAAAATGGTGGAGGGGACCTGGATGATGAAGACCTGTCCCCATTTTCAAGAGATCCCATTTTTGTCGGCAGAGGGAAGGGGTGGGCATAAATCAGGCAGGTGGAAAACCCGAACTCAGCAGAGCCATTTGAAGCTAGTGCTGAGTTCAAACAGGCTCAATTTTCACTGTTTGAAGGGAGTGTGGGAGTCACAAATTTATGGAGTAGGCATAACCTCCTCCTGAGGGAGATAGTGTTGTGGTAGTAATGTCACCAGATTAGTAATCCAGAGGCCTTAGCTAATTCTCTGGGGATGTGGGTTTAAATCCCACGATGGCACCTGGTAGAATTTGAATTCAATCAATAAATCTGAAATATAAAGCTAACCTCCGTACTGGTGACCGTGACAATTATCATCAATTATCATAAAACCCATCTGGTTCACGAATGCCCTTTAGAGAAGGAGATCTGCCATCCCTACTTGGTCTGGCCTACACGTGACTACAGACCCAGAGCAATGTGGTTGACTCTTAACTGCCCTTCAAAATGGCCTAACAAGCCAATGAGTTCAAGGGCAATTAGAGATGGGCAACAAATGTTGGCTTTGCCTCATCCCATGAAAGAATAAATTAAGTGCTCTTACATGGTGATTAAGATTTGTTTAAGTATCATGATCTGAAGACATTTAATTCACCAGCCCCTGAAAAATGAAAGGAAAACAGGCTCCAGCTTTCAGTCGGAGTAAGAAAGAAGACACCAGCTGCTGGAGTGCATTGATTTTACAGGTATAACTTAGGAAAAACCATTAACCATCAGTTCCTACACATTCAGTAGGCTTCATTGTTGACATTTTCCCAAAGGCTGCTATTACAGCTGAATGCATTCTGAAGGCTTGACTGAGTTCACATTTTGCTTAACAGTTTTAAGAGGCTATTAACGGATTAGCTATCTTTGATGTGATTGGTGAATCAAAGGGTTTTTTTAAACAGCAGATTGACCACTTGAGTGGATTTAAAATTTTTGAACGGGTTTCATGAATGAGAGTTTATTTTCTGTATCAAGTGTGTACGAGTGAGAACTCTCTTGGATTGTTAGAAGCATATATTTGTCATCTACACGTGGCTCTTGAGGTCTGCCCAAAGTTGGTGCTGGGTGACTGGCTATGGAGGTAGCATGGGAGGCATGGAGGTGGCATAGGGGTTATGAGGTGGCATGGGAGGAGGCATGGGGTATGTGAGGCATGGAGATGGTATGGAGATATGGGGGCATGGAGGTATGGGGACATGGGGCTAAGGTGGCATGGTGGCATGAAAGTGGCATGGAAACTGGTTATGAGGGGACATGGTTGATGGGGGAGTGGTTGAGAGGTGAGGGCTGGAGGGCTGAATAGCCTTTTATACAACTGGGCCAAAGTCTCAGAGAACCTAGGCAGACCTCCTAACCCGTCCTACTCTGTGGCCACCTCTGAATTGCCTCTGGAGGCGGTGGGCCCAACTTGACCACTGCACCCTCCCTCTCCCGGAGTGAAAATCATGGGTGTGGGGGCTGTTTCTGTGGAGGCAGGTCTACTGAGATTTCCCAATTTGAGCTTCCCACCTCTGTGGCGAAAATCCAGCCCAAAGTATCAGTTATCATGAATGCAAACAATTTCAGTTATATTTTTGTGAAGTTTCTTGTGGTTTGGCTCTTGAAGATTTGGATTAAGAGATCGGACAATATTGTTGCACGATTTGGTTGCTTAGTGTCTGTATTTTTGGCGCTGCAGGTGCTGTTTTAGTTAAAAAATCCAGCATATTCATATTTCTGGTACGAGTCATGCCATTGACATTTTGACAAGGGCGCCAGTGTACACATGGGGAACAATCTCCAGAAGTATGCAGAGTACATAGGTTGTGATGTCACTCAGCATGTATTACTGATTTGACATCAGCGGAGCCACTTCGGAGCTCAATGCTCCAGCTAAGAGCCTCCTTTAACTTTTCTGCTGCTGGATGCCTTTTTAGCTGTGTAGAGGACCCCCAACAACATTTAAAGGGATTATCAACTACTTATTGTAAGTTGCTGATTGATTTCTGCAAGCTCTGGCTGATTTTGTATAAGTGTTTGGTGCTTTTGTAGTGTCATTTAAATTTGATGAAATTTACAGGGATTGGCGTGGCACTTATGGAAAGACTTGGTCCTGACTTTAAGGATTCTGCACATTTGCTCCCAGGCCTGGGTGCAGTAATTTGGATCCCCTTTGATCTACAGTATGAGGTCAAATGAGCAGCGGCGACACAGAGCAGGACAAACTGCTCGAAGAGGGAGGAGTGCAAGTAAGAGAAGGGCTCTAAGCAGGAGGCCATATCTGCCCAGAGTCTTTCGGAAGCAGTTCTCCGACCTCAGCCTCAGTGAGGAACAGTGTGTGCAGTGTCTCCGCTTCATGAAGGAGGTCCTCACTGAAATCTGTCAAGAGTTGCAGCCAGACCTGCAGTCTCAGAGCAGGGACAGGACGGCAGTGTCAGTGGCTGTGAAGGTGACTGTGGTCATGAACTTTTATATGTCTGACTCCTCCCAGGCTAGAACAGGCAACATTGGCAGCATCTCCCAGTTTGTTGTTGAATAAAGGAGGTCACTGAGTCTCTGTATTCAAAGGGAGCTGAATACATTTCATTCCCACTTGCCAGAGAGAAGCAGGTGGAGTGAATTTGAGGCTTTACGAATATTGCAAATTTCCCCATGGTGCAGAGTGGGTGCTATTGACTGCACACAAAGTGCTTTGTGGGTATTGCATGTAAATTCAGAGATGTACCTCAACAGGAAGGGATTCCACTCCCTTAATCTCTAGCTGGTGTGTGACAATAATCAATGCATCATCTCGCTCAATGCCTGATATCCTGGCACCAGTCATGGTGCCTTTATTTTATTGGTCCACTGTACCATCTGCATCTGAACCACGATGACAAACCACTAGGTGGTTATTGAGCAGCAAGAGCTATCCATTGATAACATGGCTCATGACTCTGTGTGCAACCCACGCATTCGTGGACAGCATGTGTATGACCAAAGCCATTTGCCACACAAAATGTGATTGAGCAGAACATTAGGGTGGTTAAACAACATTTCCACTGCTTGGATCGCTCTGGAAGAGCCCTTCAGCACTCAGCAGAGTGTGTGTCAAGATCTTTTGTGGTGTGCTGAATGCTGCAAAGCCTTCTCAACATGAAGCGGAGAGCCCTTAACCACCATTAGTAAGGTAACCAGCTGAGGAGAAAGAGGGAGAGGAGAATAAGGAAGCCATAAACACATCCTCTTTTTGGCCAGGATGTTTACGATTAACACTTGACTTCAGTACTAGTAAACACAACTCCAGTTTTCTATTTACCAATGTCACGACTGGTCCCCGGACGAGGTCCCCAATTTGTTACAACCGGAACGGGACCCCAGTTTTGTTATGATCCTGGGTGAGGAGGAATGAGCTGCCTTTCCTTCTTTATTAAACCCCCTTGGTTGGCCCACAATAAGGTTAATTTAAAAATCCTTTCCCCCGTGGATACATTTTCCAGTCCAAATGTATTTACTTTTATTAAGGAGCCAATTTAACCAAGCTTTTCTGAATCAAAGAGAGAGTAAGTTTACTAGTTACGAAAACCCGAGAAAAATAGTAAAAACGGGACACACGTACACACAGTTCAGATATGAGAAATTAAGAGTCCAAATAAAAGTAAAAAAAAATACAAGTCAACCCTTTGCTTGTACAAGGCACAGATTAAGTTGGGTGATTCCAGTAGAGCTGACATTGGCAGATTTGCAGTTAGTTGGAAACACTTAGTTCTGCAGGGTTGCTGAAGACACTGTCCTATTTCCTTTTTTACTGTGGCTTCAGCTGAGCCCTGCCTGCAGCAACAGAGAGAGAGAGAGATTTTGTCTGCAACTGCAGGGATGACTGATTTTTCTTCTCGCTGACACACTCACCTAGCACATTGGTCTGCAGCTAGCTTTTTAACCTATTTTTTTCCTGTGTACTCCAGGAGAGGAAATAGTCATGTCTTGCATCCATCTCAGAACTATTAACACACTTTGAGATATAAAACAACATGAGATGGATTTTTGGGTAACTGCTGAGATGTGCAAATCAATCTTTAGTCTCTGTAATCACAGGAGATTAAATTTTAGTCTTTTGCATCTTTCCTATCGCCCTTTCAAGTATCTCTGCTTCAAGAAGGCTGTGACACCTTTCCAGGTGCAACATTCCATGTTTTCCCAGGACCTGTCGGTTAACTATAACCCACACTGGTATTTTCCAGAAAGTGGCCACTTTACATTATTAGCCATTGTTTGCTCAGTGTCTTTGCTTGTATTTCTTTCAATATTTCAATATGCCCGTAAGTAATTTGTGGCTGTAATCTGTTATTCATGACACCAGGTATCCCACATCTTACCTTACCTCTGTCATTGGCCATCACAGTGGCATCTTAATCCCGATGCTTGAAATAAAAGCCACCACAAAACAACATTCCAAACCTGCTTTATCAAACAAACTGTCTAATGTTCCATACAAAATTCAACCCTAGTGCATTCTCTTAGCGCTTGTCTTCCATGTGCTTTTGTCTATCCTAGTGCTCTTATGCAGTGCCACCAGACTGTCTGCAGCATAGCTGTTGGAAGGTTGTTGACTTTCAGTGGAGAAACTGCAGGTGGCCTTGCAGGACACCCTTGACCTTCAGTCCGGTTTCAGACTTCACCATCTGGACATGGGCAGCAGCAGCCTGGGCTAGCTGGCTGACAGGCAACAGCTAGGTCACTGAGCAGAGTGGCAGGCATGTGAGGCCAAATATTGTCATCCTGAGAGGGCAGCAGGCTTGTGTTCCATGGAGCCACTGTCACTTCAGTTAATGTGGAGAGACTTGCGAAGCTGGGATTGTTCTTAGAGCAGAGAAGGTTAAAGGGGAGATTTAATAGAGGTGTTCAAAATCATGAGGGGTTTTGCTAGAGTAAAAAAGGAAAAACCTGCTTCAAGTGGCAGGAGGGTCAATAACCAAGGGCCACAAGAATTAAAATAATTGGCAAAAGAAGCAAAGGGCAAATTAGGAGAAATTTCATCACACAGAGAGTTTTTAAGATGGGGAACAATAACCTGAAACAGTGGTGGAAGCAGATTCAATAGGAACTTCAAAAAGGGAATTGGACACTGTATTGAAGAGTTGAAATTTACAGGGTTATGGGGAAAAAGCTAGGCAGTGGATATTAGATAGCCCTTTCAAAGAGCCGGCATAGACACGATGGGACGCATTGCCTCCTCATGTGCTGGAAGATTTTATAAAGCTTCAAGCCTCCAACTGGAGAAGTGGGTCATGAAGATAGAGAGAAGGAGGAGAGAATGAAAAATAAAGGGATCGTCTGCCATTACCCCAGGGCAACGCCTCAGCAATCCTATCAATGCGTTGGAGGACAGATTTCTGGACTGCTCTCCACAAAGTCTGTGCAAGTTAGTGCTAAACTCCTTCATGCTCCTTGACATTGACAGCTGGCTTGCTGCCAAACCTGACAATGAACCAATCATCTTAGATGTATCTCCATCAGCCGCTTTCTCTTGGCTGTGCTCATCTGAATTCTCTGCAGTGGAACTTGTGTGCAGCCTTGTCCTCCAGGGAACTGGCGCCTGCGCCTGGCTGCAGGCTGCCCTTCCCCAATGTGTCACCATGTGCAGATGTCGACTCTAAGCTATCGTTTGAAGTGTGCACAGTGTCAGTAACTGAACTGGCGGTTGCGAGTGTGAGATCAAGTGAGAAAGTTTTTCTTTATCACTGTATTGTTGCTATTCCACCTCTTTTTCTTTGACCATTTCCTGACTTGGGTCTATGAAAGGCACAAGGGTATGGTAGTGGTGAGGGGTAGAAAGTAAGAGTTTACACCATCGACAGCTTGTACATCAGAAGAGATTGTGAAATGGGAGAGAAGTGCGCTGTGAGAAGGAGAAATTAGGTATGAGGATACTGAGGGCATGCAACACATCTGTTCGCTGCTGGTTGTGTGCTGTTGCCTCCAGCTGTGACTGTTGGCAGGTAAATGATGGGTGTGTGGTGAATTGAGTAGTGTCGAGTATAGTTTCACTTGGTGGCATATGGTATTAGATGATGCATTCACTGGCCTTTACCACTCTTGTGAGGTCATTGAATTTCTTGTGGCACTGTGTCCAGAGCCTTGGAGCTTTGCTGCTTGCACTGACTGCAATGGCTATTTGTTCCCACTGTTTTTGCACAGTGTATCTGGAGACCTTCCTGGTCTCCTGTGGATAAAGGACATCTTTCCTCCTTTTCAACTCTGGCAGCATCTGAGAACCTTGTAGCATGCCCTCTCCCCTGTTGCATCATTATTCACTGTTTTTCCAGCTCTGAATGTCTCCTGCAATCAATTCCAGCACCTGCTGCAGCCAGAATGCACCTCCTCTTTAAGAGTTGCAGGCTAACTTTAAGTGATGCTACTGCCACATGATCCTGCCCCCATGCTAAGGTGTGCAGCTGCTCAACGATGCATTTAAAGTTGGGCTGCACATTACAATCATTTAAATGAGCAGGCAGCACAAAGTTTCTGCCTGCATTGAAAGCAATGGGTGTTCATTAAACAATCATTGTGAACCCTACACCTGTATTTGGTGGCTGTCCAATTTTGTTTCCAATATGTTACAACCTTAGTAAACAGAAGTGGGATTATTTGGTCAGAAGATGAAAACAGGTACTAAGTGAATGCTGTGCTAATAAACCTGGTTGAAAGTCTGGCTTTAGGATTCTGGTCCTAATTGCTGGTTACTATAATTAGAACATGCCCGGAGATGCTGAAACAGAGACTGCTATAGAAATCACAGAATCGTTACAGTGCAGAAGGAGGCCATTTGGCCGACATGTCTGCATGGCTCTCTGGATGAACATTTCACTTAGTGACATGTTCCTGCTTTCTCCCTGTAACCCGCACATTGTTCCTTTTCAAATAATTATCTAATTCCCTCTTGAATGCCTCGACTGAACGTGCCTCCACCATACTCTCAGGCAGTGCATTCCAGACCCTAACCACCTGCTGTGTGAAAAAGTTTTTTCTCTTTGATTTTGCTTCTTTTACCCTTTACTTTAAATCTGTGCCCTCTGGTTCTCATTCCTTCCGCCAATGGGAACGGTTTCTCCCTATCTACCCTATCCAGGCCCCTCATGATTTTGAATAGTTCTATCACCTGCTCTCAGCCTTCTTTTCTCCAAGGAAAAGAGTCACAATTTCTCCAATCTGTATTCATAACAGAATCTTCTCATCCCTAGAATTATTCTCATAAACCCCTTCCGCACTCTTCTTCAGATCCTTCCTAAAATGCCCAGAACTGTACGCAGCACTCCAGGTGAGGTCTAACTAGTGTCTTATACAAGCTCAACATAACCTCCTTGCTCTTGCACTCTATGCCCCTATTAATAAAGCCCACTATACTGTATGCTTTATTAACTGCTCTCTCAACCTATCCTTCCATCTTTAATGACTTAAGCACATACACACCCAGGTCCCTCTGCTCCTGCACCCCCTTTAGAGTAATATCTTTCTTTTATACTTTCTCTCCATGTTCTTCCTACCAAAATGTGTCACTTCACACTTCTCCACATTGAACTTCATCTGCCACCTATCCACCCATTCCACCAAATTGTCTATGTCCTTTTGAAGTTCTACACTCTCCTGCTCACAGTTTACAATGCTTCCAAGCTTTGTATCATCCGCAAATTTTGAAATTGTTCCCTGTGCACCAAGGTATAGATCATTAATATATTATCAGGAAAAGCAAGGGTCCCAATACCAATCCCTGGGGAATTCCACTACAAACCTTCCTCCAGCCCGAAAAATAGCATTAAGGACTACTGTCTGTTTCCTTTCATTCAGCCAATTTTGTATCCATGTTGCTACTGCACCCTTTATCCCATGGGCTATATCTTTTCTCACAAGTCTGGCACTGTATCAAATGTCATTTGGAAATCCATATACATCACATCAACAGCATTGTCCTCATCAACCCTCTCTGTTACCTCTTCTAAAAACTCCAACAAATTAGTTAAACATGATTTTCTCTTAAGAAATCCATGCTGGTTCTCTTTCATTAACCTGCATTTGTCCTTGTGACTATTAAGTATGCCCCAAATTATAGTTTCTAGAAGTTTCCTCACTACCAAAGTTAAACTGACTGGTCTGTAGTTCCTGTGCTTATCCTTACCCCCTTTTTTGAACAAGGTTGTATTGTTTGTAACTTTCCAGTCCACTGGCCCCACCCCTGAGTCTAAGGAAGACTGGAAAATTATGGCCAGCGCCTCTGCAATTTCTACACTTACTTCCCTTAGTATCCTTGGATATATCTCATCTGATCCTGGTGCCTTGTCAACTTCAAGTACAGATAGCCTACCTAATATCTCCTCCTTATCAATTTTAAACCCTTCTTTTAAACCCTAACTGAATTTCTTCCTCTTTCATTTTGGCCTGTCTTCCTTGGTAAAGACAGATGCAAAGTATTAATTTAGTATTTCAGCCATGCCCCTGCCTCCATGTGTAAAGCCCCTTTGTAGCCCCTAATCAGCCCCCCTCCTCCTTTTATCACTGTTTTACTGTTTATATGCCTTTGGAAGACTTTGGTATTTCCTTTTATGTTGGCTTCCAGCCTCTTTTCATATTCCCTCTTTGCTTCTCTTATTTGCTTTTTCACCTCCCCCCGGCCTTCTGTATTCAGCCTGGTTCTTAATTGTATTTTCTACCTGACACTTGTTGTAAGCACACTTTTTCTTTTTTATTTTCTTTTTTATCTTAATTTCTACCTCCTTCGTCATCGAGGGAGCTCTGGAGTTGTTTGCCCAACCTTTCCCTTTTGAGGGAACATACTTTGACTGTGCCTGAACCATGTCTTCTTTGAAGGTAGCCCATTCTTCTGCTACTGTTTTTCCTGCCAACCTTTGACTCCAATTTATTTGGCCCAGATCCGCTCTTACCCCATTCAAGTTGGCTTTCCTCCAGTGTTAGGAACTAGAGTTAGTTTTAGGTAAGTTATATTTGCATAGGTGGGTGTCAGGAATACGCTATCATTTTAAGTTTAAGTTTTAGCTTTAAGTTCAATTTTTTATATTTGTGGGTTAAAAGGGTCTAATTTCATTTAGAATGTTGCCTGCAAGTTTGTGGATTGTTTGAATGCCTGCATTTTAATGATGTTTTATGACCCTTGAAGCGGTTTAGGGAAATTAAAACAAAGTAGGAAAAACTGGGCTGTTGCCTAGCAACAGGAGGCCCACCCAGAAAGAGCCGGAAAACCAGTTTGAGTTCAGTTGGTCTATGGATACCACAGTGTGAGGAAGCTGGATGGGAGAGGGAATTTCCCAAACAAACGCAAGTCCCAGAAACAAGGGAGTGGGGACAAAAGAAGGTCCCAGGAAGACAGTTAAGTCAAGGAACAAGAACAGGAATTGGGAACAGGCCCTGTTCAGTGGAAGTGAGAGCAAGGAGCAGAGAGAGAAAGGTTCTGAATTGAAGAGAGAAAGCTGTGGGGAGTAGAATCAAGGCATAATGGGTGTGTGAGAAGCCAGAAGATCCGAGGAGACAGCCAAAGGTTGGTGACTCCTTACTACGGACCTGTGAAACAGTGGTGTTCTGTTGACATGGCTGAGTATCTGAGAGAGAGAGCGTGTGGAAGGCACGTGGCAATTAAAGGGAGAGGAACATCGGAAGGAGAGATCGAAACCCTGGAGGTGGACCCCTGTGGAAGACATCCGAGAGAAAGCATTGTTTGGATGAAGATTCCAAAGCGAGTTCATTGAGAGTGGGCAAGGTGTTCGGCTCCCTCACCTGTCCTTCCTATCTATTTCTCTTTCTCCTGCAGCAGCTGGTGCTTGGTCTCAACCCCTTTTCCCATTCTTCCTGCGGACTAAAGGGACCCTTAGCAAGTTGTTGATGCCCAAGCACACCCTTTCTACTGGTGACTCCTGTAAGGTGTCCAACATAGTACCTCAGTCAAGCAGGGGCTTGGGACTGAGGCTGTGCTGGATTTTGGATACTCATGGATTTTGCGAGGGGCGATTTGGATCGTGGGCAGTTCGGTCAAGTTGGGTTGGGTAGGGTCATGGGTCACTTGGAGTGATAGATAGCGAGCAAAGTGCTAAGTAGTCTAGAGCCACACCATGCTGATGCAGCACCTATCTGAATTGTCCAGGTGAGTTTTTAAAAAAAATTTAATGGCTTAAAATTGATAGATGGAAGATTATAAAAAGTCACTGCCAGTTTTCAGGTAGCACATTTGAAGTATTCTACCTGTAGTACTCTTTTGTAGGTGAATTTCTCAGACAACTTCTAGAATAAATGTTAATAAAATGTTGGCTAAGTCTTGACAAGCTGTCCCACAAAGTCTCCTGATGTGTTTCAGAAATCCTCTTCAAGCCTCCTGTCACAAGAGAACAGTGAAAGGTGATATACCTTTAAGCAGCTCCTAACATCCTCTTTACTGACTAGTTTATTCCCAATCAGCAGGTCACTGTTAGGAGAGGATGCAAGTACAAGCACTAGCTGTTAAAATGGCCTGGTCATCATGAGTATTATCAGGAAATTTAAGTGACAATCCGCTGCTTAACAATTCTCTGAATTGTAGGCCTAGAGCCGCAATCAGTAATTTTTCGTAGTATTATTTTTGCTTCTGTTTTGATTTTTGGGTTGACCTGTAATGAATCGTACTTTGTAGGCGTTGATTTAAACCTAATTGTGATTGTGCTTTGACAAGCGATCAATTATATAATCAGTAATATTGTTATGTAGACTTGGTCTTTTTCGCAAGGATTTTATTTTCTTGTGTGTCATATCACATAGGTGTTGTTTTGACTGAACATGTTTTTCTAGATGCGCTACCAAAAAATAGAGATACTTTCCAATTTTTTAAAAAGCGGAACTGTTCTCACTGTTTTGACCCAATGACCCTTGAACTACATGCCAAGACAAGGATGGCCTTACATGGGGAGTAACAGGAGATGTTGTTCGATTAATGGGCATAACACTTGATGGATGGCAGGTGGGAAGACACCATCAAAAGGTACATAAACAACTTGGATGTTGCAAAGTCTGCATGACCTTGCAGTGTCTCTGAGGAGAATTGTTAAGGACTGAGACTTGTTTTGAGAATGTCTGAACCGTGCTTTGAAAGGCTGGAATGGAGCCAGAAATTTAGCTTAAAGGGGCACTGCTTCAAGGACCCAGGGCTGCAGCCAGAGTAGAATAGTCAGCCACTGGAGACGACAGAGGAATGGACATTGGAATGATTGGCCAAAGAGCCTACCCCCATAAGGTTACTCAGAAACTTGGTAATGTATGTACCAAGGGCAGTTTTTACCAATTTAATGTCCTGTTATGGAACAGGCTAAGTAGGTGTGATTGTTTATGCTTTAAAAAAATCTGTCTTTCTCCTTTTCTTCTGATTATTTATAAAGTGCTTTCTCCTTTAATTTTACTTCTTTGTCTTTTTATATTATCAATTATAATTGACATATCATTATTATTATTGTAATAATGATCCTTATTCAATATTCAATAAAGTTGTTTTAACACATTACTTGGCATTGTCACTATTCCTGTTACGTCCAGAGTACTGCTCTAAACCTAAGTAAGACTCCAAAGGGACTCTCATGCCCTCTTAGAGGATGGATGCTCCTACCACACGTTTTAACTCCTTTACCAAGATGATGTCTTGCATCAAATGCCAGCCAAACCAGCATTTCAGCTCAAGGCCCCCATTTTGGCCATCTTGAAGGTTCTTTAGCACCTAAAGCATTCACTGCAAATCGTCCTCAAAATAATTGGAATGATATAAGGTCACCTTATGGCAGTTTGAGACAAAATTGAAAGCATCAGAGTAAAACTTTATCCTTTTATCTTTCTCCCTGTCTCCTTTTTATAAGCTATCCACCAACTATTTATTTTTATCTCTCTACTCCTTTATTCTCTTTCCTTCTTCACTTTTACTCTCTTCCACCTTTACAGGCTCCTTCTTTCGTTTTCACACTCTCTCTTCCCTTTACTGCTTCCCCTTTAATTTTTCCCCACTCATCTCTCTATTTCTCTTTCCCCTCCTATATCTTAAGAGTTAAGATACAGATCAGCCAATAGAATGGCGTATTAGGCTTGAGGGGCTGAATGCACTTCCTCCTGTTGCTATTTTACAACTATGCCTCTTTGTCCCCCTTTCTTGCCCTCTTCCCTTTTCGTTCTGTCCCTGTTTATCTCCTTCTCTTTCCCTCTCCTTCTCATGCTTTTCTTGCAGTCAACTCTCTCTTCCCATTTTTTTGTTTACCTCACCTTTAAGAGTGCCTGTGTAGGAATCAAAGACTTTGAAATTCTGCAGATCTCTTTTTGTCAGACTTTTGAAACAATGATATGCAGCAGTGACTCTTGTGTTTCTTTTTGATGCAGGTCCTTATTATTGGTGGCGGAGTTGCTGGTCTCTCTGCAGCAGGTTGTGCAGAATCAATGGGAGCCATTGTGAGAGGATTTGACACAAGGTATTTTTAATTTTCACTGGGTTGCTGAGATACTTTCTCTTACCTCCAATCTCTGAACTACTCTTATATCCTTTCCTATGGTGAGATTCACATTTATCTATATAAAATATTCCAGCTGTAGCCTAAGCCACATCTTGTTCCAGTTCAATATTAATTACATGCTTCTAGCCCTATTTAAAACTTCAGAATCCCATTTATTGTTTCTATTTTCACTCCCACTTTTCAATATCTATAAGTGAGGCTTGGCAAAGCTTGCTATAATCCAGTTGATCTGGTAATACATGGCTAGGCCAGTTGTTCAACATTTATGTTCAAGTCAGTGCCTTTGCACTTCAGAGCTGTAAGTTGTGGGCCGTACCAAGGGACCGTGAATGTTTTGTTGAGGGCAAGAGCATTTTGTTCATGCAAATTAATAGTTGCAAAGGTATTGTGAGTGGAAGGCTGAAAGAAAGTAATCGAAAGTGTAGTGCTAAGCAACTGGGAAAGATATTTCTTCAAGGGGTGAATGCAAGGTGAAGTAGGGTGGAAGAAGATAAGGAATCTGGGTGGTAAAGGATGCAAGGAAGTAGTTAGAGAAGATTTTATCATTGGGAGGGTAATCCAGAGTGCATTGGAATAGCCAAGTCCATGGATAGCAAAGGCATGGATGAGGATTTCAGCTGCAAATGAGCCGAGGCAAGGTGGAGATGAGCAATGTGACACAGAAAGAAGTTGACAGTTTTGGTGATGGAGCAGATTTGTGCTTGGAAGTTCATCTTGGGTCAAATAGGACATCAGGACAGGCTGGTTCAGATCGACTGATCTGGAGAGAGATGAAGTTGGTGGCTAGGGAAAATGTTTGTGTTGGGGTCTGAATATGATGGCTTTGCTCTTTCTTATGCCTAGTTGGAGGAAATTTCTGCTCATCCCCTATCACATGCTGCGTGTCATACAAGCAGCATGACAAAATAGGTGCACTGGAGGGGTCAAGAGATGATGGTTAGGTAAAGCCAGATGTGAAGGTAGAGTCAGATGTGGAGGTATAGCTGGATGTGGAAGTGGAGCCGGATGGTGAAATGGAGCTGGATGTTGTCAGCCCATATAACTTGGCTTGGCCTGAGGTATTGATGGGAAATATATGGAGCCGAAGCCAATTTCTGGTAAGAGCAATAGCTGATGGTTTCATATTTACTGGCACTAAGCTGGAACAAGTTTGAACTCATTTATTTCAGACAGGCAGTTAGAGCATGTAGCAACAACCATGGAAACTATAAATGAAGCAAAGAGGTGAAGCTGAATATCATGTGGAAACTAATCGTGAAGGGAATTTTCACCTTCACCAGCTGGGGAGCCAATCATCCTCTTGTTTTTCTTTCTTTTCATTTCAAAAGGTGCAGGTGAAAATTTATCCTCTTTTGTTTACAGAAAGAGTAGCACTTAAGTGATAGAAGAAGGGACCAAGGTCACAACAGGAGATGGTTATCAACCCAAGAAGAGAAATCGCTGGAGAAGATGCAGCAGATAGAAATAGTACCATGAAGGGGGAATGTCATGGAGAAGGATTTGTTGACAGTGTCAAAGGCAGCAGACAGCAAGCGATGGTTGTTACTTTTGATATATGGAGCCTTTGTGCTGTGGATTGGGGAAAGCTGAATTGCAGGATCTTGAACAGAGAGATGGGAGTGTAATTATGAGCAGCGATGCTTTCCAGGACTAACTGAGAGAAAGGAAGGCCAAGTCGTTTCAGTAAATATGTTTTGCTGGCAATATGTTTGTGGATAACTGTGTGCAGAAGACCATTGTGATTATAGTATATTATCCAGATTGAAGTGACAATTTGAACAATACTGGATTTTATTTCACTACATCTTGCAGAGGAATAGCATATTTATAAATATTGCATTTCTGTTGCTGCTCGTTTCTTGTTTTCACTCTAATCGTCATCTAATGGATGGTGGGAAAGTTTGGAATATGGAAAGGACTCCTAAGTTTGGAGTCCAGAGGTATGATTATATGATGTTCTTTTCAAATGCATGTCTATCAGAGTATGATGTATAGATGTTTGCTTAACAAATCTGTAATTGATGATTCATCTTCCAGTAATATTTCATAAATTTACTATGGAGGTGTGTTCATACCCATTGTTCTGTTTCTGCCAGGTTTTACATGCCTGCTGATGACATCGAGCTGCCTCTCTCAACCCCTTCATTGCCCCTGACCTGTCACACTGCTTGTGTGACATCTAATACTGGATGAGCAGAAATTTACTCCAATTAAATATTGGGAAGAGCAAAGCCATTGTCTTTGCTCCCCGTCACAAATCCTGTTTTCTAGCTCTTGACTCCAATCCTCTCCCTGGCAACTGTCTGGTGCTGAGCCAGACCAGTCACATTCTTGGTGTCATACTTGATCCCAAGATGAGTTTCTGAACATGTATCTGCTTCATTCCTAAGACTGTCTCCTTCCGCCTTTGTAACATGACCTGTCTCAGCCCATGCTTTAGCTTACCTGCTGCTGAAATTTTTATCCATGCCTTTGCCATCTCTAGACTTCGTTATGCCAATGGTCTCCTCTCCAGCCTCCCGTCTTCCACCCGACATAAACTTGAGGTCATCCTAAAGTCTGATGCTCGTAGTCTTACTTGCACCAAGTCCAGTTAACCCATCTCCTCCTGTGCTCGCTGATGTATGTTGGCTTCCAGGTTGGCAATGCCTCAACCTTAAAATTTCACCTTGTTTTCAAATCCCCCTGTGGCCTTATCCATCCCTATTTCTATAATCTCCAGCAACTGACCAACCTGCCAATGCTTCTGAACTCCAATACTGGCCTCTTGAACATCCTAAATTTTAATTGCCCTACCATTGGCTGCCATGTCTTCAGTTTGCTTATGCCCTAAGTTTTGGAATTCCCTCCCAAAATCTCCCTTCTCAATCTCGCTCCCCTCCTTTAAGACACACTTAAAACTTTTCTCTTTGACCAAGCATTTGGTCATCTATCCTAATATCTCCTTATGTGGTTTTGTGTCAAATTTTGTTTGATAATGCTCCTATAAAGCACCATGGAATGTTTTACTAATGTAAAGGCACTATGTAAATGCAAGTTGTCATTGCCTCACTGTCCTATAATAATTTGCAATTTAACCATGTAGTGTGTCTTAGCACCAGCAGGTGGCACTCATTGTCAAGTGAGCCAATATAATGTTACCTGTTAATCCTTTTCTACTTTTCAATTATTATTTTACTTCAGTTTGTATTTATAGTTCATCGTTTTTGCTGATGAGAATAATGCTCTGAGGATGCAAGAAATGTAATGGAGTTTTGTGTAACCCATCTCCCCTTTGTAGTTAAATCTCTCAGTCATACAGCACTCTGGTTATTCATAGAAAATATACAGAAGCTATAAAAATGGATAAAGGACATTGGCCCCAATGTGTATCCTCCATACAAGCGAATAGTTCTCATCACATTTACACATCTTTTGTTTCCCCAAACTCCCTGTGATAATGAATTCCATCACTTGTCACATGTCCTCTTTGAATTTAGGAATGTAAGATATTTTGGAATGGAGCCTGTACTTTTTTTTTGGTAGATCAGATGAAATGGCAAATGAGATTTAATGCAGAGATGTGTGAAGTGATTCATTTTGGTAGGAAGAACAAGGAGAGGGTGCAGTTCTAAAGGGGGCATGCTAAATTGCTGCTCCAAGGTGCTACAGTTGGCCTCAGCATTCCTGCCTGAGGGAAGGAAAATGTTACTGAGAACTCCTGCTCTTGATTGCTGTCCAGTGTTCCTGCTGGAACTGCATATTTGGAGCTTTGGATAAAGCAGCACCAGGTTTGGTCGAGATGGCCCAGAGGTGAGTGGCTTGCTCACGTATGAATAATGGCGACTAAGGTGAGATGCCGGCAGGCACCGTGCAACTGTACCCCAGCATCGAGTTAATAGCTCTGAAATGGTTAGGGCTGGAGAGGGCAGAAAACCAAATTCATGCCTGGGGTTGTGGAATATTTGGCGCAACTTTGGTTTGCCAGGATTTCATCATGTTTTCCCCAGTGGTTCAAATTCTGGAGGGGGTTCCGTGTGCAAAGCTTCAGCCTTTAGAAAGGCCTAGACCTTTACTAGTCTAAGGTGTTGATCCTGGAGGGAATGGTCTGCTGCCTAGATAGCTTGTTTTGGTGCTCAAAGCTGAAGCAAATTAATTTTCTATCTTCGGTCCGACCAGGGTGGATAGGGCTGGGTGCTGCTGGAGCCCAACACGCTATGCAAATGTACCACTCCCTGGAATTTGGAATAGGATCTGCTGCCTAGGGTTAGGTTGGGTTGATAATCCATGGGGGAGGAGAAGTTTCAAAGGGAAAGGAGAAAAATCAATGCTATTTTCTTTAACTTAAGAATCCATTTTATGCATCTTTTTTGTTTACTTTGAATAAAATGTTTATGTGGATCATGTTGTCTTGTATCTTTCCTTTGTTGCCATCTGGTATCATGGTTGTTTCATATTAAATTTGCATGAGTTCTAATTTGGCACTGTTCTCTGCCTTGGTTATTAAACAGATTTTGGATCTTTTGTCCCATTTAGTGCTGTTTTATATTGCGGAGCTTTCTTTCATGTGCCTTAGCTTGGATTGAGCAATTTCATAAATGCACAATATAGATTATTAACCATAACCATAAATTTTCAAAAGTATATATTGAAGCATATGCTTACTAATGTAACATAATGCAGTTAAAATTTATATTCCAAAGTAATAATACTCAACAGTGAGTGCAAGGGTTATATATTTACCATTAAAAGCGCTTGTAATGGGAAAAGTTTCACCATTATTTATGAGGAGTAATGTTTTGCATTCTGTATTGCAGAAGGTTTTAAGCCTGATCTGACAAGGTCTAAATTGTGCTTTTGGGAGAAGACTTTATTTCAGTTCCCTGTCTACGCATTAAATGGAAAATTTCATTTTCATGCTATGAATTTTGCTTCCCCCCACAATTCCCCCACCCATTCTTCCTGTAACTTAGTTTTAGTATCCCACCTAAGGAAGAACCGTATTGTTCTAGGGAAGATGCAGAAAAGGGCCATTGATGATGGCCCCTGACTTGAGATCATTGGGCTATGAAGGTAGACTTTATGTCTCAGCTTTGTACTTGCTGGAGAGACAGAGACTTGGAGCAGATCTAATCCGGGTATTTATTGCGTAAGTAGATAGGGTGTTTGAGTTGATGAGGACAGATAATACGAGGTTCCTCCTGCACAAACTGAGGAAGCAAAGTGGTGGGGGTGGGCTGGTGTGAGTAGGGCGGTTGTTGAATGTCTGAGAGTGATGATCGACCAGTGGAAGAAAATTCCAGAGGAATTGGTGGAGACTTATTGCTTACAGTCCCTCAAGAAACCCTTGAATGAATTTCTGGAAAACAAGGTGATCACAAGGTGATTAGGCATCAGAAAGGCCCTTCAACCCTTCCTAATGCTTCCATCCAGGGAGAGACTAGAGCTCCCTTGATTGTTTCTTAAATGATTCCAGAGATTTTGCCTCTACTACTCTTATGTAGGTATGCAGTGATCATTGTTTATGTGAAGCAGAATTTCCTGGCATAAGCCCTAACTCTTTTACTAGCTTAAATTTATGTCTTCTTGTTCTACTTCAACAATTTAATTCATTGGTACAGTAGAACAGTGTTTATGTGATTTAACTAGTAACCTAGAGAGTGTGAGTGGAAATCCTACTGTGACAGTTTGAGGATATGAAGTTGCTTCTTCTCCCTCCCTGCAGTAATTTTTGTCCTCTTTCCACCCCTCTCATTACTCTTTTCACCCTCCTTTTCATCTTCCGATCTTCTCTACCACTCTCCACATCATTCTTGCCAGGTTTGGGTGCTAATTAGACCTGGAATATGGTAATAAGGCCCAGGATTTTAAATGGTTCGGACCTCATGTTGGCAAAACAGAGTGAACCTGCTATTTTCTTTGCCAGTGCCGCAATGGCATCCAACCCCCGAGTTAAAATCAGGGCTAGAATATCTGAATTGAAAATAATGGGGATTGCATTACATCTGCATGTGAGAAATCTCAATATCACACCAAATCAAGATCTATCCTAGGATGCGTACAATAGGTATTAAACCTTAAGTTATGATTTCCTTCCGCAGAGCTGCAGCTCTTGAGCAGTTTAAATCTTTGGGTGTAGAACCCTTGGAAATTAACATTAAAAAGTCTGGAGAAAGTACAGGAGGTTATGGAAAAGAAATGTCCAAGGAGTTCATTGAAGCAGAGATGAAGCTGTTTGCCAAGCAGTGTCGAGAGGTCGACATAATCATCACTACGGCCCTTATTCCTGGTAGGATATCTTTAAGCAGAAAAACTCAAGTTATGTTGGACTCTTTGGAAGCCGTTACACTAAACTTATTATTTCTCACTTTGCAACAAGCATTTTTCCTGTTTAGGATAAAATTGGATTCATGGCAAAGTCATAGGGAAAACTGCCGCGCGCTGGGATTTTGAAGTAAATAGTGGCTGCATGGATGCGAACAGAGGGACAGTTGGGAAAACATGTATGTGTCAATGAAAAAAGTTAGAGGAGTTAACTTTTTTTGAAGGAATATCCTTGTTTGGTATTCAGCCAAGTGAAATTGAGTGTGTGAGCAGAGTTAGTCGAGAAAAGATAGAAATTAAAATGCCGAAAGTATTGATATTGCAGTTGGGTTTTTAAAGTAATGAAAACAACAGGATTACCTGCCTTGGATGGCATTCTTCATTCTTGGAATGATGGCATTCTCACACCATAAAACCTTGTCTAATCCAGGGTGGTTCTTGACATTGCATGTGTTTTTTTCATGATTGTACAGAATTGGCATGATCCCCTGCTATTGTTTAAAGGCTCACGATCTTCCTGATGTGCAATTATCTTAAACAACTTCCCTGAAACCTTCCTTAGATTCAGACCACTCCTCTGTTGCATTTGGCTAAAGAGTTAACAACATGAGAGGGCTCTTGATGGCAGGTGATATTTGAGAGGAAAAGATTACACCTGGTAGGGACATCATCCAAACCTGCACCACAGGGAGCAATAAATGTCTCAGGAAACCTAGAACTGGTTTTGTACTATAAGGGTTTGGCACAAACAGGGTTAAAGTGGGACTGATTACAGTACCGCCCACACAGTGATGTAAGAAGGCACATGACTCAGACCTCAGGTCATTGTGGTGTTGAACAAGAACACGTTAGGGCCCTAGACATGGAGATGGCTTTCGAGTACGCTTTACCGTATGTAAGTATTTAATAAAGTAAGTAATTAATAAAGACGGACAGAAGACTATGAAGACTTGGACAGAGACATTCTGTAACCAACACCATCTCAACATGATGGCAGTTTGTGATCAAAAACTCTCAACCTCATAAAAATGCTGAAAGACTAAGAAAAAGAAAACCTTCAATGGAAATTCTGAATTGAAAGAAGCTCCCAACTGAAGCTGAAGATGCTGAGAAAATTCACCAGAAAAAACTCCAGAGAAAAGAGCCTGGAAGCTGAAGGCAGAGATTTTACTGCTGTAGAAGATTCCATAGAACCTCCCTTGGAAGCCCAGTTTCAGAGTCTAGAGTCTGCAAGGGTGAGCTAAATCTTTTTAAGTTCCAGGCTGCAGCTGGTCCTGAAAACTCCTTTTACTAACCCAGAGTCAGAAGAACCGTTGATTGAAACACATTGCTAAACCCGATCCCTGACTCCAAGACTGAACACGTGGCCCCTGAGTTCGAAAAAGAAAAAACATTATTAAATTACTCAGCCTCTCATGGATGTCATGACTGACCGATCCATAAGGCAGCAAGCCTGCGTTGAATCTGAATGTCTCGCTATCAGTAACAGTAAATTGCTAAACAAAATAAGCCAGCAGACAACCAACCCACGCAGTTATTGTTAAAAAAATTTCTTCCAGAAGTGCGTTGCCACCATTTTGTGGAGCCTGCCAAAACTGGCAAGCACAGAAAATCCCATGCACTTCAGTGAATGGCGACACCATCCTGAAAGCCTGTAAGCTCTTAAAAGCTGTACCCACGCATCTTAGACATGTTCCACACTTCCAGCTCCATTTGGACTCAACCAAATCTTGGACCAGCCACAAAGTTAGGGTCTTTGAAGGAAAATATTTTTAAGCAACAGCATTGCTCCAGACCAACAAAACCTCTGCAGACCTGCAAGCAAAACATGATCTAACCCTAGACAAGGCATTACAGATAGTTAGTCTGTCTGAGCTATGGGAGCAGCACAGGATAGTCCTAAGGGGAGAGAACACAACATGAAGCAGAAGCCATGCTTAGTCCAGCTTCTCAGGTCACAAAGACGCAGGGACAATCGAAGTCAGAAAAAGCAATTCCTGAACCACCAGCAGTGTGACCTTGCCAGCACTGCTGTGCATAGCACCCTCACAGGAGAGATCAGTGTCCTATGAATACAGCCCAATGCTTCCACCGCAATAGACAGAGACACTTTGGCAAACTGTGTAAGTCGAAACCCAGCACCGCACAGATAACCCAAAGGTCATCCACGAGATCAAGACCGAAAACCCAGAAGAGACACAGCTATGTTTCTTGGTAAGGTCAAAGATTGTGGTTCTTCAGTTTGGAATGCTGACATTTTGGTAAATAGTCATCTAGCGAATTTTAAATTAGATTTGGGTACCAGCGTGACAGTCCTATCAGATAAGTAGCTGTGGCTCAGAGACCTCTGCCTTCAGACAACGGACACTTCACTTCACGCAGGAGAAGGAATCCGCCTTCCAGTCAAGGGCAACCTGCAGGCCGCTCTGAAGTTTAAGGACAAAACGATCCAAACAACTCTGTTCATCATCCACAACCAGACGCAATGCCTATATCGAATACAACCTCCTGCAACGAATTGATGAGGTCAACTTACAAATACAGATGTGAGTTCCTGAAGCTCTTCACAGGACTAGGCCGCCTGAAAAATGCGTACAGGATTGCACTCAGATGATGTGAAACCAGAGCGCCTTTTTGCTCCATGAAAAGCCCCCCACCTCCCGACAACCAGGATGCCACTTTGTTGCAGAGCTTGAGGCCTACTTCCAAGCCACTACCAGGTACCTGTTGGCAACCACAACCAGGCTCCGACAGATGCGCCTGGAGTAATGCCACAATGAAGAGTGTGCTTGCATCCATACCTACTGCCAACAAGGGTGGCCTTGACAGAGACCAAATGGAGGTACAGCTAAAATGTGGTTCGAGCAGCAGAATCACTGCTGACCACTTAGTCCATGATGAAGAACGGCTGATCGTTCCAGCCTCCCTGAGGGCAGATGTCCTTCAGAAGATACATCAGGGTCATCTGGGCACATTAAGTGCAGGGCACAGGCCCAATATCTGTTGGCCGGGCAGCTCCCAAAGTGATAGAAGGGACCATTGCGGATTGCCAGGTCTGTATGTTGCACCACTAAGACCAAAGGGAGCCACTCATTCACACGCAATTCCTCAACAGGCCTTGGGAGAGGCAGAGAACAGACCTTTTTGTCTACAATGGCAAATCCTTCTTGAGGCCTACTTCTCTAGATAGTTGGAGGTAAAATAACTCCATACAACCACCACTGAGATCGTCATCAAAGCACTAAAAGAGATGTTTGTGAGCCATGACATCCCAGACAAACGCATATCCAATAATGGCCCGCAATGCTGTAACGAATGCTTCATACTCTTCACAGCCTTAGCCGGCCTCTGCCACTGCACCGGCTCACCAAGATATCCGCAGTCAAACAGTGAAGTGGAACGCAGGGTCCATATGGTGAATGCCCTCCTGAGGAAATATGAGGACTTCCTCACCGTACTGCTCATTTACAGGTCCACCCCTCTATAGTACAGCCTGTCCCCATCCGAGCTCCTGATGGTCAGGAAATTTCACAAATAACTTCGACCCTGCCGAAAAACTAATGCTAGGTTTAGTAACCAAGGACTATGTGGACATCCAAGCAAAAGAGCAGTCATGCGCCTACAACACAAGGCACCACACCAGACACATGCCACAGCTGCAGCAAGGTGACAAGGTCTGGATGTCAGGAGACAAGGACCGGTCCTCCGATGGAACGAAGACCAACCCCGGGTCGTACCAGATTGGCATACTGATGAAAAAAGGATGAGTTCCCGCCCTATCCCTAGACTGGCCCCTCCCATTGCATGGTGGAGGACAATTAATGATGATACCCAAATGCCAGCCCAACCTCCAAGACAACAGCAAGAACCAGAACCAACCACCACTCCTCTGACAGAATGGCGAACGAGATGCGAAATGGCTATAAGGCCTCCAGATTGCTTGAATCTCTAATTTCAAGGACTTGAAGGGGGGACATGTGATAGTGAGAATGTTATGATAATACTAATACAGTAAAAGCAATAATGTTGGAATAGCACTAAGGCAGTAACAATAAGGTAAATGCATAAGAGTAGTAACAATATAAGACATGAAGTAAACTAGTGTAACTCCATATCTATGGGATAAAGACTTGGGGGAGTGTAGAATAAGGGTGTGGCACGTAAAGCGTTAATGTGGTACAGTATCGCCCGCACAATGATCTATAAAGGCACATGAACCAGACCTAGGGTCAGTATGGTGTTGAACAGGGATGTGTTAAGACCAAGTCATGGAGGTAGCTCCTTGCCTGTCCTCTTTACTGTACATACATATATCATTACAAGTAGTTAATAAAGGCTTGCTATTAACATACGGAAGACAATGAAGACTTCTTTAACAGAGATGTTCTGTAACCAACACCATCCCAACAGTTTATGCAGTATTATTCTTGGTTGCACCCTCATTGCAAATATTCCCTCATTAGCTTTCTCTTCATTCTGATCTAGATTCCTTCAGCCTCAAACCAAGTTACTGAAATGTCAGGTAAGTATGGATTTCCTACGTTAGAAGTGTCAGGTGCTAGGTCCATTTTAAATGGAAATTAGGGTTCTATGACATAAATATGACTCCGATTAAAGGTTTTGGACTGGACTAGCTGCATCTTGTGCCCTCCACACTTTGGCTGATATGTGTAGGCAGCCTGGCCCTCAAGGTCTTGAAAGGTGTGTTTTTCTTAATTTTTATAAACGCCATCTGGACCTCTGCCGTTTGCTCTCTTCCTTCTGGCCCGCATAAGGCTCCTAATGTTTCTAGCACAGAGGCTGGCAAGCCAAGTAATATTGCCACAGCTTAGAGGAAGTGCCCGCCTTTCGCCCCAATCCCCATCACCAGAAAATTTAAACAAGGCCAGAGCCTGAAAGTGGTTCAGTCGTTTTGGTGTCAGCTTTAGATGGGCAGCACAGGTTCTCTACAAACATGCCATACGTTTCAGGCAGTAATGGAAGATTATCCCCAATATGTCTTTGGCAGTAGCAATGGATTAGCTGAGCATTGAGCTCTATCTTGGCAGAAATTGTCAACTGTTGGGCATGAATGGACAGCAGCAATGGTAACTGATACTATGTAGCGTTCTTAACATAGTAAAGCATACCAAGGTGCTTCACAGGAGCATTATGAAATTTGACACTGAGCCACATAAAGCGATATTAGGACAGGTGACCAAAGGCTTGATCAAGAGTTAGTTTTAAGCAACGTCTCAAAAGAGGAGAGCGAGGTAGAGAGATGGGGAGGTTTAGGAAGGGAATTCCAGAGCTTTGGGCCTAGATAGCTGAAGGCATGGTCACCAATGTGGAGTGATGAAAATCAGGAAGATATCAAAGAGCCCTAAGACCAAATATTTCTGGATTTATATCATTGGTGCAACCAGATATCCGCGAAGTGGTCTACCAGTGAGTCTGGTATTTATCACAGTATTTCATTGATAAAGCTTGCTGAATGCATGAAGAATTTAAAGAACAATAGATTCTGTGCCCAAAAAGTGTAATTGTCCTCAATTAGCTAAAAAGACTGGTATCCTGCGGTTTTAGTAAGGAGAAGTTGGTCCCAGCTGAATCTGCACATGAGGAATCAATTAAAAGAAAATCAGATAAGATCAATAATGACTCAGCACTGAAAAGGGTTAAAAGCTGTAAAGTAATTATCTCTTCTAAGCCTTGCTTTAAAGATGCAGGCCTGAGGAATTCAACAGAAGTGATATTGGTGGTTCAGAGTTTTCTCACAGTAACAGTTTAAAAAGAAGTGGACTGTTGCACAGATCTGATCATGAGCATGGGAATAGAGGGTGACATGGGCAGGGGGTGATCCTGTGATCCAGTGAGGAGATGGGGCGGGGGTGCATTTGAACCCAAAAACACTCATCATTTGGACAGGTTACCAAAGTGTGTGAGGAATACCTGTATGACTAAAAGAATTTTAAGAATTTGGGGCCATCTTCTAGCCTGAATCCTTAACTATGTTCTTGTAAATGAAGGAATGTATGGAACAGCATACTATGTCTTCCTAAGTAGCTGTTAACAAGAGTTCCCATGCTTAAGGGAGGCTGCTGATTCATTCAGGAAGCATACTTCAATCGTCATTCAGTGTCAGTAAAAATGTATTTTCATTGACCAAAATGAAAACTAGGACTATACGTTTTGTGAAGCTTAAAGAAAAAAGCTAAAAGTTGAACTTAAAAGTGCAAACTTAACACCAACATTAGTTCTAAGAAGAAAGCAACTATAAAAAAAGTTGGACCTTAACTCAGACAGATGAAACCTTAGGGCTGGATTTTACCACCAAGGCGAGTAGTTCGAGTTGGGCTTTGAAAGGGGCATAAAAATAAACTTTTAACAATCCAATGGAACTGTCACCCAAACATACTTCACATTGAAAAAAAACTCTAGACCCAATGAAAAAATGTTAAATCCCTTCAAGTGTTCAATCTTGTTACAAAAACAAACTTATGTTCAGTAACTACATCGAAAACAACTAATCATTGAATAGTCTCTTTAAACTGTCAATCAAAATGTGAACTCAGCCCCAACCTGCTGAGATAAGTGTTTTGTAGATTTTGGAACTCAGCCAAGCATTCATAATGACCTCAGTTGTAATAACAGTCCTCGGGAGATGTCAACATAGAACTCTGTTGCAACTGCAGGAACAGATGTAATGGTTTCATTCTTACCTATACCATAGAGCCTGTCAATCAAAGCAATCCAAACTGACAGCTTCAGTCCACTTTTTTCATGTTTAAATGCCTAGGGATTTAAAACAACTTCAGATCCTGAAGCATAAACACACCTTATTCACCCTTCAAGAGTGTTTATAGCTGTTCTATAAAGTTGTGACCCCCACACTGTGGGTTAAAGCCCTTAGAACAGCAGAATGCATTTTTTTAAACTCAGCACTAATTGCAAATGGCCCTGCTGAGTTCGAGTTTCCGGCCTGTGTGATTCATGCCTTGCCCCCCTTCCTCTGCCAGCAAAAATGGACTCTGTCAGAAATGGGGGCTGGACATCTGCATCTGTGTCCCACTTGCCATTTTAAAGGCCACTGGAGTCAGTCTGACTCTTCAAAAACCTGGCCCTTAGTTGTAATTCAAATATTAGTTTTCAACATTTTTTGTGGCATTACGAGTTGTGTGATAAGTTAAATAATTCTGATTCTTTGAAAAAGAAATGTAGTACAGAAACACGGAAAACAAAAACTAGATCAGGGTGTCCTGATGAAGGGCTTTAAAATTATGAAAGGGTTTATAGGTTAGATTTAGAGAAGATATTTCTAATTGCAGAAGAGACCAGAAGTAGGAGCCACAAATACAAGATAGTCACGAGTAAATTTGAGGGAATTTAGGAGAAACTTCTTTTACCCAGAGAGTGGCTATAATGTAGAACTTGCTACCGCAGGAATAGTTGAGGCCACTAACATGGTTGCAACTAATGGAATTTAGATAAACACTGGAGAAAGGAATAGAAGGATATGCTAATAGGGTTTGTTAAAGAACATTGGGAGGAGGCGCATGTGGAGCATAAACACTGGCATTGATCTGTAGGGCTGAATGGCCTGTTTCTGTAAAAAAACATTATATATGTTCACATCACCTGAGCAAAAGATTACAAATAAAATGAAAACAGACACTTTGATAAAGAATAAAAACTAATATTTCCAATAGAAATTAACTTCGTCTGAAACTTTATGTTCTTCCTCAAATGCAGTTTTTTAGAAAAAATGTTGCTTTAGAAATAGACTTTATCTTCTTAATGTTAACTTCAAGTCCCTAAAAGCATTGGCTATAATTGTGTACTTTGCTTGTTATTCTAAGTGAGACTAAAAGATAAAATACTAAAAGGATTAAGGTATCATTTGTTGAAAACAGCCTTTTAATCCTTGCTAAGTAGGATATTAATCTGTATCTATTGCAAAGACTTTTTTTTGCAACAATTGAATATTTATACGTTCCAAAAGATAAGTGAAAAAATACTTTGTTCATTATCTAGGTTGGTTCTTTTCCTTTTTGATTACTAAGATTGCTAAATGCTGTTTTTTATATTTTGTATGATAAAGCTGTATCATGTGGTAAAGTTCAGTAATGCAGAAACTTGCACTCAAACCCCAGCTTTAGGGCATTTGTTTTACAGTGGGTTTTCTCACTCACAAACAATAGAATTCATATAGAAATTGTGACCAGAACCAATTGCAGAGCCCTGTGTAAGAACTTTCATCCAGCTTTAAAATCTAGTTTTATATTTCTGCAGGCAAGAAAGCTCCTTTATTGATTACCAAGGAAATGGTTGAGTCGATGAAGGATAGATCTGTTGTTGTGGATCTGGCTTCTGAAGCTGGAGGGAACATTGAAACCACTAAACCTGGAGAGCTTTATATACGCAAGGTATGGAAGTTGGAGTTGATGTTTCTGTTGCATAGCTTTTGACATAAGCCCATTGCATAGAGGTTACATTTTATGAAGAGTCACCATATACAGTGATTGCAAAAATTATATTTTTGTAAAAGCTAATGATTGTTACTGGATTTTTCCCCCCTAAGATTATCCTTTTGGTCCTAATTGTCCTTTTGTCTTCATGTTTTTGATTTTTAAAAAATATACTATAAAAATGAGATAGAGCCTTTTCTGCATGGACTTTACTGGGTCCAAAACCCCAATAACCTTGATTTTATGAAATGCTTTAATGGTAGTTTTACATAGATTCATAAGGCTGAATTTTACATGGAAATGGTAACCCTGCCTTCTGGTGAGAAAGTTTGGTCTAGGAAGCCATGATGCAATTCTGCATGGCTCAGGCAAATAGTTGCCTGAGATCCTGGCTTTCGCTGCCTTGAGGGAAGATGTCCCATCTCCAACAACTGTCGTCCAATCAGATGGCTGGCAGCTCTTCAGTTCCAGCAGCGTCATCAGGGACAGTAGCCACTGTTGGGACTACAGTCAGCACCTGAGCAGGAGCGTCGCTGGAGGCCGGAGTTCAAGGCAAGTGGGGTGGCCTCACTGAAGCAGGTCAGGCAGACCGAATGAGCCTTTCTGCTGTGGGGTTGGTGGAAGGGGTTGGGGGTGGGGAGGGGCTGCATCCAGGGACACAGGAAGTCCAAACAGGAGGGCTTCCCCCCCACAGACCTGAGCCTGCATCCAGGCAGCCTGGCAGCCTCATCATATGGGATGGGATTTTCCCCACTGCTGATAAAATACCAGTGGCTGCAGGATGAGGCCTTTATATAGCCATTAATTGGCCACTTTACGGTCTCAATTGGCCCAAGGGCAGATGGATTGCTTAACACCCACCTGGCTGCTGGTAAAATACAATTGGAGGCAGGTAGACAACGGACATGGCGCCCCCTACCAATTCACTGATTTTATGTTCATTGCTATCCGTGCCCATTCCCCCCGCCCCATCCTCCAGGACATAAAATTTCTTTCACAGAGTCATTACAGTGCAGAAGCAGACTATTCAGCCCATCAGGTCTATGCTGGCTCTCTGTAGAGAATCCCGTCAGCTCATTTATTTTTTTAAAATTAATTCACAGGATGCGGGCTTTGCTAGCTGGGCCAGCATTTATTGTACATCGCTAGTTGCCCTTGAGAGGGTGGTGGTGAGCTGCCTTCTTGAATCG